>NC_080033.1:20412564-21072842 GCF_030020395.1 Manis pentadactyla
TATATATGTGTATATACATGCATAAAACATACATGTAGCATGATATAGATTATATATGTGTGTTATATATTATAATGCACATACACATATATGTTCTTAGGTATTTCCACATAAATACCAAATTACAGGGGTTTTTTAGCAAACAGTATTAATTCTTAACATTTTGGAAATGATTTTGTGTATATAAATATTTTACTTTCAAAAACACAATGTAGTTAAATAGCTAATGATCATAAACCTGGTGTCCCTCTTAATCCTGAAATATGTTCAGTTATTATTAGGATTGAGTAGTTTCTCAAGCAAATTTAAGACATGATCAACATAAATTACTCTTAGATTTCTTCTTATCTCAGGCACAAAATTATAACAGTGTTATCAATAGTCCCCAGAGATGCCACAAAGATGTTTATACATTTCTAAGAAATCAAGATGTGAATACATTTTTAATAGATATGTAGATCAGAAACTATTATACCATAAAATGATAAAAGACAACAATGGCATTTTGAAATTTTGTGAATACATCTCTAAATTTTCAAAAAGCTATGCCTTGGACATAAGGCATTTTGTGCTTTTTACTAAAGATATGATGTTTATCTGAATTCTTTTGTAGAGGAAAATGGTGATAATCTTAAGAGAAATTAACTATATGTCATTAAAATAATTGAAAAGCATTAATACTGATTGGTCTTATTTTTTGTTAGTTTATCAAGGTAAAGTGTCAATTCAGACCACATTAGATTAGGACCCTAAGAATGTTGTAAAGACTATTGTCCTACTGCCTTTTATGGCACAAAAGGGCTAAATCTTAGCATCCAGAAGAAATATTTTCCCTTTGGCGCTTGGGATGTGATGAAAAGCCCATAAGTGCTACACCCATCCATCCCTTCCTTTATTATTTAAAGGAATGATACTTATTTCCTTTATTATTTACTATTTATAAAAATGTGGATCATTCTTTGTGTGCTTCTTCCAGATATGTTGCTACCCATGCAGAATATGCTCTTTGGACAGAACAGTTTTATTTACTATGCTTGAAAAATTCCAGGAAGAAAGATGGGATGTCACTGTTCATCCTCTCAATTGTCAGTAGGAAATTTGGGCTTCTGCTGAATTGCGTACCAGAGTGGTTTTCCTGTTCAGCCCAGCAGGAATCTGCTCAGGAGAGGCCTCCACAGAGCCCCGGAAATCGATACAGAGAATCTGGTGTCAAAATTAGTTTCTGTCATCTGAGAATATATTTTGCCCACGGGAGATAACTGGCTGAAGCATAGGTAAGCAGTGCAGTGGAGAGACATCGTCAAGATGCCTGTTTGCACGGGCTTGTTGCTTGCAGTCTGGATGTTAATTAGCTCCACCTATCCTGCTGAACTTGCCCTTTGTGCAGCCTTCCTAAAACTGAAAATATCTGAAATTTAATGAGTAACTTTCCCCACCCCATTAGGGATGGCCAGGATCATTTGCAGAATGTAAAATTTTAATTCGTATGTTTCTGATTTGTTTATAGTTAATTCAGAAAAATGTTGTTGTTTCTGAGCAGTTTGATACCCAAAAATGCTATAGAAAAAAACCAGGGGTCATCTACATCCTCTGCCTTCAGTTTAGAATTCCTTGCTCCACCCTCTGTCATTTCCCTGATGTAGGTTTAGTAGTCACAAAGTTTCTCCTACTTCCCCAGGGAGATTTAGTCTTTAATGTAATCATTTTTGTGGTTTCCCTAAAATTTAACTTTAAGTTCTCTGTGGTTTCTTCTATATTCAATCAAATATACATATTTTTATTATTATCTTCTTTATGCCACCATAAGTCACTCCTCCTCTGCTACAGGATATCTAATATTATACTGTTAGGGTAAGACTCCATAACAGTTTTTGACATTGTCTTTACAACAGTTCAAATAATTATTTTAGTCATTAATAGGTGCTGTTAAGCTGAAATGTTGTTACGCTTTCAAGAATCTGATATGGTTTTAAACTTAATCTAAATGCAGGGTCAGGGCTGAGGGTGGGGGTGAGAAAGCACAGTGTTAAGGCTGCATCTGTGGACGTTGTCTGTGTACATAGACAACATTGGCACACACTTTCTTTCGCCTTTAGGAAACATTTCCTTTTGTCCACTCTGATCCATCCCATCAAGTCTACTAAGTCATTTGACATTCATATTATAATCCTTCATGAATATATTAATGAAAATAAAACTATTTTGCACTTTTTTTTACAGACTTTGTTGTATATTCTGTCATTATATCATTAGCATTTTGTATGCCTTTGTGGATAAAGTGAAGGTTCCTATATCCAGGATTCTGATCTGGCCCTTGTCGACTAGCTCAGTACACATGTGTGGGCAATACATTGTTATTGACTCTATAAAGAGCTTTGCCCAGTGCTCTGGGGACATGGTGGCATATCAGCTGCAAGGCTGCAGGAAAGCAGAGATGAGACTAGAGTGGTGGCAGCGCTGAGGACAGAGGTTGAGATGGCTGCACGGGGCAGAGAGGCCCAGAGGTAGAGACCAGCTTGCTGAGTGCAGACTCACTCTGAGTGGATGGGATTCTAGTGATTGACCTGCCACCATGGGAATAAAATTGGGTATAACTGTTTCACCCCAAGACTGTTTCATTATCATTCTTTGGTCTCACTGAATCCATAGTGAACTTGCCCAGGGCTGAAACCCATTGGCAGGACAGCATTATTACAGCTTATGCACATGCGTTATATCTCCTTGTTTAGCTTGTAACCTCTGTAAAGCCAAGACTGCTTTAGCCATATGGAATTACATTATTTTTTAGAGTTTACAAAAGCATTTATAGATAAATAGATAGAGATATCTCTTCTGTCTCCTTCACAGCAACCCTGTCCACTAGGGATATAACAAGGATTTTTCTTTACTACTAACAAATGGAGGAACTGAGATGGAAGAGAGGTTAAATGACTTGTAGAAGGAAACATAACTGGTAAGTAGCAGAATTCAAATGAACATTTCAGCCTTCTGATTCATTATCCAACAACCATGATCATCACCATCCACATTTATTAAATTGTTCATTATATGACAGATATTTAGTTTATATAAACTTAAACTAAATAGTCTTACTGCTCTGTTATAGTGTCCTCTCCATGCTACATTATCTAGTATAATGCCATTAACAATACAGAAATCCAATAAATGTCTTAATATTTGAATATCTCCTTATTAGATCTGTATCATTTTTTAGCTACCTGTGTAGCTTTTCTGAGAAGAAAATAGTTTCAAATTCTTAGGCAAAGTGAATGTGCAATCTTTGTGATTACAGTTATCTGCCTTTATAAATAGTATGTAGATGTGTAAAATATAGCGGGCAACATACTATTGACTATCAACTATGTACTAGTTCTCTCTAGCCACAAAAGACAATTTGCCTATCTCCATATTTCCTTTTCAGGCTTATTCTACCTCAATTTCAGCTCTGCTGAAACCTCATTGTTCTTTGTAGCTTTCTGGGAAAACAGTCTTTTTATATATTCCCAAATGATTCCAGGCCTAAACCACATTCTAATTATCTACTTGCACTTTTTGCTAATTCATCTTGGCCTGAGATTCCAGGCGCAGAACATCTTTACAACTGTGACTCTGCCAGCTCCCTCCCACACTGCCTCCACTCCACTGTCTGCTCATTTTCTGTGACAATCTTTTCTCAACTTCTTTCTAGAATGATCTTGCTCCTTTTAATATTGAGCAATTTTTATTTTCCAGTTGTTACTTGAGTCTCCTGGGTCCCATCCGTTCATTTGTATAGAATCACAGATTTGATAGATAGAAAAAGCATTAAGTAAGTTACAAATGAAGAAAAGAAGGACCAACAAGATTATAGAAGTGTCCAAGTTTCCATATCTTGGAATGTCCTTTTTTTTATTTCTCCCTTATGCCCATCTGCTTTTTCTTGATTTGTTTTGTTTTGTTTTGTTTTTAGCCACAAGATGTTGTCTTCAGTGTTTTAAATACTTCCAGCCATCCAAAAAATTATATTTGAGTCGCATGTATATGATTGCATTTACTAGGAAAGGGGTGCATACATTTAGAGAATATTTTTATTAATATAATTTTTAATAAAGATCAGCAATATTTCATATCAGAAAGTTTTTTTCTGCTTTATTTTTATTTATTCTTTTAAGTGATTGGAATTAACAGTTTTAGTTTGAGACATATGAGACATGAAATAAATCCTAATTTGATATGCTCTGATTTGCCATAAATTCTTTTATTTTTTCAAGTCATTTATACATTTTTGCATTGAGATTACTGCTTTAACTAGCCCATTAATTGTGTTTTCGTGCAATTGTTTTTAACTCTGAAAATCACTTTTGTTTTAAATTTAAAATTTTCATTTTCTATGGCAATGAATGCAATGAATAACAAAGTCAAAAAAATTATTTCTATATGAAAATTCTTAGTTAATACCTTACTTCAATGAAAATGATTTTAAAGTTATCCATTATCTGCAAGTTATAAGGAAAAATAAAGTTCCCTGCCTATAACTGCACTATTATTATCAGTGTCAGATTCGCACCTTTTTGAAAGTAGTAAATGTTAATGGTCTTGCTGTGGGGAAGTTGGGGTTCCTATGGCCAGGATCCTCACTGAACTTAAACCACCTGATGATGTACCTGGCCTGTTGTTAGGTTACCGCTTCCACACCTTTAGGCAATAAGGTATTATTGCACTATAGAGAGCTCGGCCCAGTGCTCTGGGCGGAGGCAGAGATGCTAGTGCTCCACCTACCCCCGGGAGAACAAGCCCGGTAATAAACCTTTTCACCCCAAGAACGTTTTTCTGTCCATTTCTTTGGTCACATTGAATCCATAGCGAACTTGCCCCGGGCTGAAACCCATTGGCAAGACATTTGCTTTTTGTTAGGTGCTTTGCTATTACAGTCACTGGAGCCCATGTTTCTCAAAGTTCTTGTCTTCATCAAAACCCTCCCTTTTAGAAGATATATTTCACCTACTGTAAATGACATGAAGGGTTTTAAATAATAGACCCTGTTGTTATTATTTCTAAGATGAGAAATTTGAGGTCCAGAAATAGTTCACAAATTTACTTTTAAGTTCATGCAATTTTTGGCACCGGAATTAGAACTATTCTTCCATGTTGCTTTTGAAATTCCTTAGCAGTTTTACAGGGATTTTTGTTTTTGTGCCTTAACTCCTGCTGAGGTCATTCACTGATTTGCAGTGCTTAGGATTTGGAGATAAGCAATTTGAAGTTCTGTGCACATTTAATCTTTTGTCCCTACTACAATCTTTGAGTTTCCATTGTTGTGTTAGGGTGGTGCTGTGATAGGTAGAATAATGGTCCCTAAGTGGTGTCTACTGCCTGATCCTTGGACTTTGTGTTACATCATATTTTACGGCAAGGTGGAATTAAGATTGCAAGTAGAAGATTGCAAATCATCTGACCTCCAACTAAGGAGGTATCCCAGATTGCCCAGGTGGGCCCAGTATAGTCAGGAGGGTACTTAAATGTAGAAGTGGAAGGCAGAAGATTTAGTCAGTAGTGAGGTGAGAGCGCGGCTGGCTGGTGGCGTTGGTAGCCTCCAGAAAGGAACTCAGCGCAGATGACACCTTGATTTTAGCCCCTGGAGACCTGTTTTGGATTTCTAACCGGCAGAACTGTAAGATACTTGTTATTTTAAGCCACTTTGTTTGTGGTTGTCTATTACAGCAATGATAGGAAACTAATGGAGGTAGAAATCCTTCTCTCTCACTGTTAAAATTTGAAAATCTGCTTTATGGAAAATGATCCAGTGGTGAAGTATTCCAAGGAGTCCCTTTTCCACTGGTGCTCTTGTTAAGTTTCATAATGCGCCCTCTCTGCTTGGTGGACGCACTGTGACGAGGCTTTAATTGTATTCACATTGTAGAAGGAGGGGCGCCAGGGCGTGTCCTCACACGCTTTCTTCCTGGGCAGGCTAATTTCAGACAGCTGGGGCTATAGTTTTCATAGGCCGCAGAGAACTGGAGTACGGGGATTTAGGGAATCATGGAGTTTTCAGTAAAGTAAACGGGACTTTGATAAATTCTCAGTGATGTGCTTTTGGCATCATCTGACTTAAGTTGCTTCCTCTAAGAATCGAATATAATACCATCTTACTGTTGCTGTACAATTAAGTTCATGAGACATGCGTAATCCCTCATACAGGAATGAATACATCACACTCATTTTAACATCAATATTTTGTTACGCAGAATTGGGAATCCAGTTTATTCTTACTTGGATATATGTGTTGTCTAAGAAGGAAAACAAAGAGGCGGTTCTGTTGTAAGTCAGTTTTTCTCTCTTGAGTTAAAGATTACCAAAATGAGAGGAGGAAACCATGTTTCAGCCTCCCTTCACTGTCCCAAAGATTTTCCTTCTTTTCCCTTCAGATATTAACAAAAACAATGTAATCCTGACTTACGGGATGTTAAAGAGCACAATGCTTCAAGATGGTATACTTCACGTCCTAATTTTTGGAAGCCAGTATTTTGACATCAGTCCTGCCTGTGATTTAATCAGGAGTGTTCTTAGTGCCGTTTGCTTCAGTACAGCGCGCTGGAACGGTTCCCAGCCAGTGCCCGTGGATAATCCAAACTCTACAAAAAGCGCATAATAACTTCCTTCAGTTTGGCTCATCAGCGCTTTAAGTCCGGGGAGAGGAAATCCCGGGCAAAATACCTCTAAAAACCAAAATCAGTCAAAGGGGGAACTAAAGTTTAAAACCTGTTTATTGTTTACAAACTGCAGTCCAGGCCCATCTCTCTCCTCTGCTCCAGAACAAGCCAGCAAGCCAGCCAGCCTCTCCCCTTAAACTCTTAGCTTCAGACACTCCCTCGGTGCCCAGGTAATTACCCACTGACGTGGAGGTGAACTTCTCTCCATCCCCGAGGATACACAAATACACTAAAGCCAGGAGAGACACTCTGGAAATGCTACAATTTTACCCACAATCGCACAGACATGTCCAAACATAATTTCCATTGAGAAAAAATAAAAAGGAGTTAATTTTGCAGATGTCCGATCCCTGAGTTTCTCTTTTATTCCTGTGTTCTCTGATGGGACATCAACACGCTGCATCCTCAGCAGCTCTTGCGTGACAGACATTCTGCAACACACACGATGCTCGTATTGTGCGTAAGATACTGGTATTGATTCTTATACTGAAAAGGGGTTCACTCAGTTTGTGGTTCAGTCAAAATCTTTGTCAGCCAAAGCTTTCATCCAGGGCATTGGAGCCCTGAGGGCACCAGTGCCGCCTCCTCAGGTGCTCTTTTTTAGCCTTACAAGGCTCCTGAGTGCATTTTTAGAATTTCCAACTGAAATGTAAATGGCCAACTATCTTCTGAAATCTTCTGTAGAGTCCAATTATAATCCCTATTTATAGGTACATAAAATTTTGCTTCTAATTTTTGAGCTTGTGGGATGTATTGTTTGTTCGTACCTGGAATGTTGAAGACATTGAATGAAATACTGGATGAGAAAAGGAACACGTGAACTGTAAAACTGTGAGTAGGAGGAGGAGTAGCAGTGCTTTATCTCTGGCAAGCTGTGTAAGTACAGAGATTGTGTGCTGATAATGAAGCAGAGCCTCCTGAAAGGATGGAAAGGAAAAGTGATCATGGGCGAGAAATCATAGTATTTTGAATCAATGATCGCATTATGATAATTAAACTATTCCTATTATTTTCCTGATCTTTGTTGTAATTTTTATTAGGATCCTGATAGAGCTATGCACATTTGTTAAGCAGCTGTTTTTTTACTTTTTTTTTTGTAGTAACTATCCATATACATGCCTGGGTGTCTGAAAGAGCAAGAGTCTGAAAGGGAGAAATAATGTGTGGGGAGATTAGTCACTTCCTCGTTTCTGTTTAAAAAAATTTGCTTGTCTCTTGCCTGCTGTGCCTGCCCCTCTTGCCAAGTGATTTGTGGTGGGGGGTGGGGGAAGTTTTTCTAAGTGTTAGAAATAAATGTTCTGTAGTACTTACGTAGATATTAATCAAAATTAAGCATAGCTACATGCTAAATTCTAAAAGCTTTGATTCAGTTCAATTAACATGTTAACCTGGCCTAGGACAGAAGGTTAAATGAAGTTACGTTTCTGATACCAAAGACTTTTCAGAGAAGGGAAATTTAGTTTCTGTATAGTAAGCTCACTGTAGCTCAACTCCATGTCCACCTCAAGGCAAGAAGAAGGATAGTGCCAACTGAACCTTACTTATTTACCAGAAAATAAAAGGCTTTTTCAAAAACACTTCATAGAATTTCAATTACGTTCCACTGATTAGAAATTTGTCATATGCTGACCTCTAATAGCAAAGAACAACAACAATATTTAGTTGAGTTCACTACACTTTGGTACAAAAATTTGTGTCTTGTTAATAAGGAAGAATGAAGGAATGGATATCTTTAGGCTACAAATGGTTTTTACCACAAGTCCCAAGAAATTATTTGGTTACTGCTGATGTCCCTGCAAGAAATTTAAATGAACATTTTCAGAAAATTCAGGAAAAGGGGTAAAAGGAGTTAATTAATTCTCCATGGGACCAACTATTCAGATACCATTTACTAGATATTACATATTAATGCTTGTTACAGTAGAGCAGGAAGTTTAAATAAAATTGCATATTTCCTATTAACTGATTTTTCTATAAACAATCATGGAAAATTAAGTGCAACATTTTGTTCCTACTGAAATTAAGAATCTGAGAAATACGTTAATCTCTCTTTCCTTTGTAACTATTGCTGTGGAGGAAAAAAGAAAATATTCTTCAAGAATTTTCTCTTCATTTCTAAAATCTCTTCTCTGGAGTTAGACATAAGCAGTGGTACACATATGTGCCCTACATTTAAGTCAATACTAAATAAAACTTTGTCATTTAGCCAGTTCTATTGACTCATCTGAAGGTGGTCGATATGATTTTGCTATTTTTTAATGATTTAAATAATCAGATTCTGATATCATATTAAACTTAGTTGACTGTTTCTGTCCAAAACCTGATGTTTGAATTTAGAATAATTTTCAGATCTTATAAACTTTTATCATACTTAGTAATGTTGGTCAGTGGTTTTTAAACAAGGATGGATGTCAGATTTATCTGTGTATTACCTAAAATGTCCACACTGCACTCTAGACCTTATTGGATTAGAATCACGGAGTGTGGACTCGGCAGCAGATACTTGTAACTCTACAGTTTATGTTCTTGTGTGTCCTCGCTAGAGCCACACATTTCTGGGTTAGTTATGTGCAAGCATGACTCCAAAGTCAGTAAAAATCAGATAAAGTTCTGTCCTCATGGCTCACAACTCTTTCCTTTTACTAGGAATAAGAAGTAGGATATGTTTTAAAAATGACCTTTGACTCTAAAATCATCTTTTATTTGTTACATAGCAGAATTCTGTACATTTCAGATAATTTCTAAAAGTACAAAATCTTATGTGTAGAGTTTGAGTGAGTAATTATATATTGTATACCTGTAAATATAACTTTCTAAATTTTATAAAGTGATTACCATATAGGAATATATATGCTTCAGATTTTTTTAAGTAAACATAGTTCTAAATAATGTTTAAAAATACAGCAGATTAAAAATTCTCTGTGGATACCCAGAATTTTCAAGGAAATAACATCACAGATACAAAGAACATCTGCATAGCAACAGGTAGTATAATGGGAATGGTGTAAGATAGGTGTGTGTGTGTGTGTGTGTGTGTGTGTGTGCGTGTGTGTAATATATAGCAGCTATTTATGTCAGGCAGTCAATACTGTTTCCATTCTACAGTTTAGGAAATTTAGACACAGTAATTCCAGTTTATCCAAGGTCAATAGTAACTGATTAAGCTAAGTTGTAAGCATAAAATTACTCAATTTTTAAATCAAAGACATCTTTGCTTGCATCTTGCTTCCTACTTACATCTTCATCTTCAAACTGAATATCACTTTTCTCTCAGATACATCACGAGGTCTACATGACACCCTCTAAGTGCAGCCTAGGGCATGTTATTTTTTATCATGTTACTTAACTAACAACTGATTACTACTTTCTTTTTGCTGAATAATATCTTTAAGTACATACATGAAGTAAGGAAGAACTGCTGTGGACTAAATTCAATACAGAGACAGCCATTGATAGATACTTTTTTATAGATGAATTAATGGAAAAAATGTCAATGGAATCTTTTGTATTTTCTGGTTTGGGAAGTACTTATTAAAAACAAAAGAGTCTAGAAAACAATTATTTGAAAATGCATGAACATCTTTAGAAAGCATGATTTAGAATCAAGATAAAAAAAAGGCTCCAGAAGTGGATTTCTTGAATTAAAAATTGAGACTGGTTTCTCCTGTTGAGAGCAAAATAATAGTATTATTCCCTGAGTAAGACAAAGCTAGAATGATTTATGTGGAGCATAACTAAAAACCATAGAAGCCGTATTTTGAGAGATACGTTAAGGAAAATTAAATCTGAGTCCCAACATAAATTTATATTGGGTGCCATTGCTGGGAACAGAAAACAATCTAAGTGTGTCTTATCACAGATTATTAACAATAAGAATTAGGTGTGTACAGAAATCATTGGAATACTGAAGGTGTG
This sequence comes from Manis pentadactyla, assembly GCF_030020395.1. Classification (NCBI taxonomy): domain Eukaryota; kingdom Metazoa; phylum Chordata; class Mammalia; order Pholidota; family Manidae; genus Manis; species Manis pentadactyla. The sequence goes on from NC_080033.1 coordinate 20,423,169, forward strand.
TGACTACAAATGACCTCAAACCAATACAAATTGATACACTGGTAGAACAAGTACCTCTATTGCAACCTCTAATGGAGATAAGAGACCAAGACAGCCCATCAATGCCTGTACTTTCTGAGTTTGTAAGCTACCATCTTATCTGTTACTGCTGATGTAATTGCCTCTTAGTACCCAGTTTGAATATAGATGCTGAAATAATGCAAAAGAATTCCACTTTACTCTTCTATGATCTTTGTTACTAGCACAGGGAATATGACTCTAGTCTCTCTTTTTTTTCCTTTCAAAAATCTCACTCAATCACACAATTGACAGAAACAAATCTACATTCAGAAGCCTAGTTGGCATGGGAGTCTGGGGAGTATAATTTAATGCACTGTCTCTCCAAATAATGGAGTGAGAAAACCAGTCCAGAATATCCACCAGGGAAAAATATTTAAAATCTATAGTGAAATTTTATTAGTAGGTCACCTAATATATCGATATGAGAGTTCTACATATCTTTTTGTGTTCCTTGTTAGTGTAATTTGTGTACATCAACATTTCCCAAAGAGTGAAGAATAAGAATAGCAACTTAAAAATTACTTTGATTTCTTTGCCAAAACTTTAGGCAAAAAAAACAATATTCTAATGGTCTGATACAGTAATGGTAATGTTAACTTTGAATGTACTTAGGAAATTATAGGAAGAGACAAACTTCAACATTCGTCAAAATGAAATTAATTACAGATGAATAGTAATTCTAAATTTTTTAGATAATTCTAATTATTTTACTATTTACTATACAATTAAACTTGAGTAAAAATACTTTGTAAGAAGGAATTAAAAACAAATTTTTATAAAGTCCAATTTTTTTTCTTGGGATAATATTTTTTAAAGTTAAAAAAAATTACACAGTAAACATGAGAAAAATATTCAAACCCATGGTTTAAAGATGTTGACAATGTCCTTTCAAGGATTGATCTTCCAAACATTTATTCTGTGAAGCCGGTTCCCACTAACCAATATGATGCAAGCCAAACTCCAGGTTTATTTAATAACAGTGAGGCAGGAGAGAGAGGTAACCATTTAAGCAAGTCTTATTTTTGTCCATCCTATGGCTCTATCATGGTGCAATTGTCCTATATGATAAATGACTTTCAGTTTGATACAGGTGATGTTTAGGTAATATCGTTAGTCCCTATAGGAAAAAAGATATACCAATATGAAGACAAAACCTTATCAATCAGATAAAATAACATTTTTTTACATGGTTTTATGTGTTTAACCTAAAACACCAAGCGTCCAAATGAAGTTTCGGAGAGAACTGTGCTAAGATATAGAATTTAAATGGAGACTTTTTGGGGCATCTACATGGTCTTCATCTCAAATTAGATTTGAAAATTCTGGGGTTGAATTAGAAATGCCGGACAACAGGGCTCAGTTGAAATCCCTTATTGGGTTAATGGCAAAAATTGGAATAAATCCCTTGGCTATTTGAAAGACACACAAGCCACAGAGGCAGAGCATTGCCAGGAAGCTCTAAAAGTAAATAAGGTGGATTGTGTGGTTATAATTAGAATTTCATGAGAGCAGGGATTCATTTGTGGGGTCACTCTGGTGAGAGTGAATGATACTAATATTTACATTCTGAAATTACCACTGATCAAATTTTTTATAAATAATATACTTTCATCTGAGGGGTTATGTCCTCAAACCTGGAAAATAATACAAATAGATACATCTAACCATATATTAAATTCCTTTGAAATTGAAGAAAAGGATGAGATTATTCCTTTTGGAACAATCATTTACATTTACAGTAACTGTAATATTTGATATTACAATGTTTCCCTTTAATTCATAGTTTAATGAAAAGTGTTTATCTATGTCACTTTACCTTTGGCCCTAGATGAGAAGAGAGAGAAGGTGATCAGGGCCGTTAAGAAGATGGTAGTGTTGGTAGAGACTTGACAGCTTCTTATGGAAATTTTTCTTCAGGAGTTTAGAGAAGAGGTTGTGAGGATGAGGTGAGAGGAGGAATCAAAGGCAGAGCAACATCTTAGAGGATTGTTTTTACTAAGTAAGTTTCTTTGGAGTGAGAAGGAGACAGCAACTTAGTTTTCCCATTTATCAGCATTATTTTAAATCACTAGTAAACTGAGCTTAGCGCATAAATATATATTACTGAAATCAAGTCAGGAAATAACGTGGTAGAGTCATCACTAGTTTTTATCTTGAAAATAGTCAAATCAGAAAATCGTCAACTCAGGGGGATATAATTATGACTCCACATTATTTGTACCAAAAGTAGTGTAAGTCCCAAAGTAATCATAATGGAACACAAAAGACTCTCAATGACTGGAAAAAACAGCTCCAAAAAAGAGCACCAAAATTGAATAATGTTTTAATGTGTTTTTTGCAGTGATGAATTTGTACTTCTGACTCGATAGAACTGCACTGTATTGGGAATCATACTACAACTACCTAGTTCTCTTTACATACTAACTCTATGATCTTGAGACGATTCTTCAGCCTAATTGGAATGTGTGTATATAATGAAATGTGTAGGTAATTCCAGACATCCCTTGGAGAACTCAGTGTTTTTACCTTACATAACACAGAGCATAAAGATGGTAAAAACAAATCATGTTAGATTTTTCCAGTTGGAAAAGAAACTGAATATGCTAAACCTGATTAATCAACCTCATGAATAGAGTCCAGAAACATCTGTACATCCAGAGATTTTAGTTCAAATTAGAATCACCTCCATTTATCAGTTTTGTTAACTATAAGAACTCAAATAATTAAGTTATATGAGCTCTTTTATTATATATAGATGAAATACTAGCGTATGCAAAGCTCATAAGGGAAGAAAATAGAAAATTGGCTTTTAAAACATGTTACAAAATATCCAAATTTTGGAATCATATTACAAACATACTTATCATGGAAGGATAACACAGCATTACCAAAGGCTTGGATCAGAGTTGAAAGGCTGATAGCTTTTTCTTTTACTACCTGCCATGCAGGGTTTTGGGGCTGGCCCCTTCCCATGTAGCATTAATAATGAAAAGTATCTTAAGTTTACTTCTCAAGGGAGATAATTCTCTTGCGTTGATGACAGAATTCCAGTAGACCTTTCAATACAGTTTATTCTACCCATAAACTTTTAAAATGTACATATTCTTATTTTTTATGCATGTTAAGTTGTAAAGAGTTTCCTGTGCTGAACAGGCCTTGGCAAAAAAGACATATTCTCCCCTTTTACTTCCTCTGCAATATTCTCCTATCCAAATAGGCTCAGAGAAAGCCACAGGGTGTTTGTTTTCCCTAAGAAAACCAAAATATATCTACAGAATGCAGTTGCTTCAAAACTTATAAGTATTACATTTATTTACACATATTGTAACATGTAGATGTTTGCAAAGAAAATAAAATTTTAAATCCATGTCAATAAAATTTTAACAAACTTTACTAGAACTTGAAAAAAATTTGGAAAAGATTATTTTTGAGGTAATAATGTCCTTTTTGTTTTCTGTTCAATGCAAAGGAAAAGGGCTCAGTCAAGTCAAATTCTTTATTCCCAGTTCATAATTATTGTAGTTAACTGAAATACAAATTATATAGGGTAGTTGGTACACTGGAGAGAATGAAATGTCATGAAGTTTCTAAAACTTGGTCATTTCCATGATGCTTCCAGACCTGAAAATGGCGTTTTTCACTCATTGAAGGTAGAATTTTATTTTATGAATAGATACGTGATGATGTCATTGCCACTTTGTTTTGCCAGGTTTTGCTATTTCTGATAAGTATTAATAACAGCTTTATTTAAATCACTAATAATCAGTGTATCAGCTGAAGCCGGTCAGGTTAGGTACCTGGGGACTGAATCAGATTTGAGTTAATTGATTTTAAATCAGTTGCCTGGTCCAGTCAAATCTTCATTCAAACACTATTATTTGAATCATTTAATGAAACTATTCATTTGGAACCACGAAGCTAGGTTAAAAAACAAAATTGGTGAGGAGATTGTCCAGTTTCTATAAAAATCCAATTAGGGTATAAATTCCCAAATGTCAGAATTAAGGGAACAGAAATGTTACAGAAGAAATTCAAAGAACTGACAAATTTAATATCTTGCTTGGGAAGACTGTGGGGGAGAAACTATCATCATTTCACTGGAGAAAGGACTTTTGTCTCTCTTCCTATAATTTTGCAAAGCTGGTACTCACATTGCTGTTTGAGAGAATGACTGAAAGAGATAAAAAGGATCCACTGTTTTATTGTTTTCACTTTCTTACCACCAATATCATATCTTAAGTCAGAACATGGATTGCACTTTTTATGTCAAGCCCTAAAAGAAAAAGGCCAAGGACGAGGGTATATAGGTTCTCCTTGTCCATCATCTTATTATTATTTTTATTTGAATTTTTGTTTATTTAAACATATTAAATAGAAATGTATAAAGATTATATATTAGTATTACTGTATATATTTGTATAAATACTAAGTAAATACATGTGCTTAGCTCCCCTTCTTCAAAATTAGAATATTACCAATTCCAATAAATGTTATGTTTTACCACCCTATTAGATTCTCCTTACTTTTGTTCATAAGGTAATATTATTCCAAGTTTTTTTGACTTTTTGAAAAATATTACCACATATATGTAGTAGAGTTTTGTTTTTGAACTTTAAATGCTTTCAGCTCTATATTTTTCTATGCCTTTTTTATCCAGCAATCCATTTTTAAGACTCATTTATGTTGTTGTTTAAACTGCCATGTACTCATTTTAACTGACAATCCATTGTATGCCTATGCCATAATTTACCCACATTCCTATGGAAAGAAACCTTTCCCATGCAATTTTTTTTTTCTGTCACAAAAAAAAAAAAAACTGCAATGAATATTTTAGTTTGTGGGATATTTTAACACCTACCCTCCAAGAAAAATAAAAGGCAAGATAGGTTTTCAGATAAAACATATTCCCTTCCCCCCATTATTGCTGTGAGGTAAAAATCAACACAAATTAGTTTATGGGGAACCAGTGGCCTCCCCCTTCTGTTAACAGAAATCTCAATATTTGGACTCTAGTTATAAATACCCAACAAGTATTTATTGGATGAAATTTGTTATTGGAGCTGGAGCTAGGGTTTGGAGGCAGAATATTCTCAACCTGCCATATCTGGAGGTAGGGCTTCCACTGAAATAAGAGTGTGGGCTGGGCGGAAGAAGGGAGCCCCGGACATCTCAGCGCACTGGCCTGGAGTAGAGTTTCTGCCACACAGCACTGAATGAGGTGGGAAAGGGATGATAAATGCTGGTGGCATTTATAGATGGCATTGGTAGCCCATTTAGACATATATATGTGGGCGGCATGGGAACAGTAGCCCTTGGCTGGCATGCAGGGAGAGGAGGAGCCCTGCCTTCTTGACTGCACCTGTCCCGACTTCCTGAGCTGGCGTTGGGGGAAGAGGGCTGGGGCTTGTGACTCAAATGTCAGAGACTCTCACTCTTCACACCAAGATTTAGTAGATTTTCTTGAGTAGTTATCTTGCCATTTGCTTAAACACTTTGGGATGCTCTTCAGGGACTTTGGTTGTTTTTACATGTTAGGGTTGTTTCACTGAGAAGCACCGTGGAACTCCACACCTTGCTATTCTGGGTCAGTTTCCCTGACTTCTGGTAGAATATTGTTCTTTCATGTTTTAAAAATTCATTCTGCCAGTCTGTCTTTTTCTTGGCATGTTTAGATATTAAGTGTGGCTATTGATATCTTTAAATCTAGGTCTAGTTAAGTCTAGCATTTCTTTTGTTTGCTTCTTTTTGTTACCCTTAATCTATTTCTGCTTTCTGCCTATTGAGTCATTTGGAAATTTATTATTTAAATATCTCATCTTTTCCCTTTATCTCTTTGCATTGTTCTTTTAGTGACTGTCCAAAAGAATTACAGTTATATACTTGTCTTTTCTCATTCTACTTAGAAACAGTATTTTACTACTTTGAGTGGCGATAGAAACCTTAGCACAGTGTGCATTCTACTGCCCTCCCTTTTGCTGTACCTGCCATATATTACCCTTGTACACATTGAAATTCTGTGATATAATGTTACACTTTTTCATTTAACTATCAGAGGCATTTTAAAGAACTCAAGAACAGATGAAGAGTCTGTCTTGTTTACTCAGGTGCTTACCATTTCTGCTGCTGCTCTTCATTCCTAATGATCCCAGTTTACCTCCGGTGTCTTCCTCAACGAAAACCTTCTCTTAGTAATTCTTTTAGTGCAGGTCTGCTGGCAACAACTTCTCTTAGTTTCATTTCATCTGAAAGTGTGTTATTTCCCTTCATTCCTTTAAGGGAAATAGGAATGAAGGGTATTTATATATAGTGAAAATATAAAAAATATTTATACTTTCACTAGGTACAGACTATGCTAAAAGGTTTCTTCATTCAGTATTTAAAATTTTTCTTTCACTCTTTCTGTCCTCAGTTATTTCTGAAGTAGAATTTGTCAATCTTCAAATAGTTATTCTCCAACAATTGATGCAATATATATTTTTTTCTGGTTTTGCTTTGAAAAAGGCTTTTCTTTGTCTCTAATTTCAAGTACTTTTATTACAAATGATACAGATTTCTTTTATCCTCTGGGTTTGATGGTTTCTTGAATATGTAAGTTATGTCTTTTATGAATATGGAGAGGTGTTCAGCTAGTATGTATTCAAATATTTCCCTGCACTCTTTTTCTCTTTTCCTTCTAGGTCATTTGGTTCCTTATTCTCTGTGCATTTTTTTTTTCTAATATGTTTGCATCTGTTGTTTAGATCTCTTTGTAGAGCTTGATATAATTAATAGAAATAATTTCTATTAATCTACAATTTTACTTTTTCCTCTGGCATATCCACCCTACTATTAAGCACATCCAGAGAGGTTTTAATTGGGGGGTTGTTACTATTAAGTTATGAAATTTCCATTTGATTCTTCTTACATATTTCCTGAGCTTTCTAGTTTTCCATTTATTGCAAGGGTGATCACTTACTTTTTGGAACATTTTTTAATAGCTGCTTTAAAGTCTTTGTCAAATACTTCCAACATTTGTGTTATGTCATTGGCATCCACTGATTGTTATATCATATACCTTTTGATATTTCCCTTGTGTATTGAATACATTTTAAAAGCATCTTGGACATCTTGAATATTGTGTTATGAGGCTTTTATGTCTTCTAAGACCTGTAGATAATGTTTATATTTTTTTTAGCAGACAGTAACCTTGTCTTTAAGCCACAAGTTCCACCCAGCCATCTCTGGTTTGTGTTTTCAGTATTATTTTTGTTTACTGTATCTGGAGTGTGCTATGCTCTAGAACAGTCTGGGAACTGGGTGGCTGTCTACCTCTTAGTTTAGTTTCCAAGGTCTTTTGAGTACCTTTAAGGACAGATTTTTGCATGCATATATACCTTGGTGTATGTGTATGTGTTTTGTATGTGTGTGGGGCGGGGGGTAGTAATCCCAGGAGTTGGTAAACAACTTTAAATATTTTTTTCTCAAGTTCTTCCCTTTCTGCTATCTCTGTGGCACCTTCCAATTCCCTGGAAGTCCCTTTTCCAGTAGTCTAGCTAGAATGCTGGCAATTTATTTATCCTTTGCCACTGCATATTGCTTGTTACTGTTCCCTCATCCAGGGCCAGGTGTCAGGAGGACAGGAAGAGGAAAGTCAGTCAGAGATTTGTCACACACGGTTGGGACTGCAGCTTCTCCAGTCAAAGAGGAAGGCTCACTCCCTTCAGAGCTGGAGATGGCCATGGACCCCTGCTGCCCTAAAGTTGGTACCAGGAAACTTCATTCTCTGCAGGCCTGAACTAGAGAGCAATGCCAGGAGTGCCCTCTGCATGTGCCAGGGCCCACTTCCCCTTAGGGATCCACTGATTCCAGGCAGGAGACACTGGAGGAGAAACAACGTAGTGACTTCATCATTGATTCAGTGTTATTTCCAATCCTGGTCTTTCTCCTAAACCTTCCTGTTACTATTGACTTTTAGGAATTCACATATCTGTTCCATGCTTTCTGTCCAGGCCTTTTAGTCTCACCGACTAGACTGACAACGTGTAGAATGCTCACTCCATCTTACCCAGAACCAGAGCACTGTTGATGCTTTAAGGCATAATATTCAATCATAATCAAAATTCAATCATAATGGTTTAGATACATAGTATTTTATAATTCTGCTAATACATTTATATGCAACTTTGAAATTCCTGAATGTCATTCTCCAAGTCAGGATAGATAGTGGCACCCTAATAATTTATATTATCATCCTACTGAAGAGAAGCAGTGATTCTTGTTCTTACATTTTTATGTCCACATAAAGGAAAACTATCATACTTCACACTTGCACGTTGTTGGCCATCTCTGAAAATAGCGTCCTCTTCAGATGTGATTTACATATGTAACAAAATCAAAGCAGAATAAAGCTTGAGAAATATTAGAAATATTTTCTTGGACCATATCTTTCAGCTGCTCATTGTCCTGAGTTTTTATTAAGTTTGATCGACAAACATTTCTTGATTTAGGTTCTAGATATACCTAATTGAAAATAGGTCTTTTTGTTTAACAAAAGTTTTCAAGTATGGGAGTTAATTACAAAAAACAGAAAGTAATCTCTTTCATTTAATAATGATTATTAAAATATGTTTTGTCATCTTAAAGTAGAGTATAAAAACAGTTGCTTTCATAGTCAAATCTTTTTTTCAAGACAATGCTGTAAAGATGATTTAGTACTGAATGCAAGGAATATGCTTAATAGAGGGCCCATTGTGCCATAACACAGAACGTAGAGACATGACATGAGTCTGAATCGTTTTTAGAAAGCTGTTATTTAACATACAAATTATGCAAGAAAAAGAAGTTTGTGTAAGATATCTGAGTTAGAGCAGCAGTGAATCATTTTAGAAACACCGTTAGATATGAAAAAAATACACCACCACATTATTATGCCATATTGAAGACATGCAACTTAAGATTTCAGTGCAGCTAAATTCAAAAGTAAGCATGATAAATTAGACTGCATCTACAAAGAATTAACGAAAGAGGGACCAAACCAAATCAACGTAGTCCCAAAATCATTATTTCAGTTAGATTTTTACATTATTTTGTGCTATGTCACCAATGTCGATGCCTGTAAATTATCCACAGATCCCAAGACATAAAAGCTTCAAGCACATGCATTCCACAGTATGATGCCAAAATCCAATGTAGATACTCTCTGAGCTCAGGAATGGAAAATTTACTTTGATATTCAATATATAATCTCTTTTTTATAGACCTTATAAAAGGAACAGTTTGTACATCAAATGATGAAAGTGGCTTGCTTTAACTAGGAGCTTTATTTTAGAATGTTTTGGCAATCTGCCTGTTGTGTGAGTGCATACATGTGTGTGTGCACTTATGAGATTGGAAAAAGACAGAAAAGTTTTGATATGCTACAAATCCAATGCTCCCCACGATAAGGTCACTTTTTGTGGGATCTAGGCCACGTCCCAAGCCAATGGTGATCTAATACTAATATAGAAACTGGCTTCTGCCGCTGATGCAGCTCAATCCATAGAGTGTATAGTAACCCAGATAAGACTGTTGGTGACCAAAGCAGAGCCAAATGCCACGCCTGAATTATGATAGTTCTGCAAATGAGACATCTCATATGACCGCAAACCTTTTATGGAAGATTTCTGGAGTGTTTTTAGTTATGACTCACATCATTTCATCTCCCTGTGTTATCTTCCATGAACATCAAATAGATATTCATATGGTATGTGTATTCATGACCATCCGGTTCTGCCTTGGTAGGATAATCTGGGTTTGGGTTTTACTTATGGGTTTTCAGCATGCTTTCTGAATTTTAAGTAACTTAAGCAATATAGTAGACTGTATTCTGGATTTTGGTGTCTCCTTAAAAGGCAAGTTTTTTCCTTTGAAATGTGTTTCATATGCATGTACTTGATACAGGAAAATCTCTGAGATTCAGAATCTAACATAAACTAAAAATGTACTTTAGAGATTGTGTGGTTACATTTAAATCAAATCTGATTTAAATGCTTCAAAGAGAATCTATAGAGAGAGAAATTTGGTCAGTGACTTGCTGTATGGTAAGGTAGGAGTGTGTGTGTATTTGTGTAATATGCTCTGTGCTTAGAGAATAGTATGATATTTACGGTTGGTTGGGATTGCTTACTCCATTCTCAGGAGCTATAATCACTTTTGCAATCAACTTTGAGGTTTTATTAAAATAAAATATATGTTTAATTAATGAAATGTCTGCCTAAAGGGTCCAGTCTAAATTTTATATATATACATATTGCTTTCACATTAAGCATACATTCTGGTGTTGATCAAATTTGTATGCATATTAAATAGCAATATAACTGTTCATATTTAACTTAAGGCTAAGTCTTGCATCAATTTCTCAATAGTGTTTTTGTTGTTAACATTTTGTTATAGATCCAGTCTGGTTTTCTTTTTCTACTACATTATTTCTGTCTTTTGCTCACTTGATGTTTTAATCTTTGTCCTCAAGCCTTATATTTACTAATCCCCTTTATTCCATCATTCCACTGGCTTGCATTCATAGACCGCTGAACTGATTTTGCATGTAAGCACTGAGACGAACATCTGTAAGGTTGGCCTTCCATCTCTATTTGAAATCTCTGTATCTCAACAAAAGGACTAATGTGACTAGAAAAATTACTATCCAAACATCAAAATTATAGGTCATCAGAAACAAGTTGCACAGAGTTTTATCCAGATGGGTTTGTGGCAAAATATTTACCTGGAATATGGGAATAAAATGACATATTCTCCTCAACTTTTGAGTCTTTTCAAACTGATTGAACTATTTGCTAAACAGTATATTACATCAGACAAGGCTATTATTACATATGTGTATATCAACACATTACATACTTTCTTATTATAATCTAATCACATATATGGGAGGCAATGCTATTCTAAAATGTAGCTATAAAATAAGACCGTGTGGTATATTATGGTACAGATTTATATATGGCAAATTATTAGATTTTATAAGATTATCAGTGTTGAAATAGAACAGAGATGGTAACTTATCTAATGATTTATTTTAAATAGTCTTGAAAATAACAGTTTAATATTAGTTATCATTTAGATATGTGGTCATGGAAAGCCCTGCTTTTTTAAGCATCAATTTGATGTGTCAAATGCACAGCAAAATTGTAGCAGTTTTCCTAAGCTTAAACAGTCAAAAAATTCAAAAAGTAGTAAAAGTCCTGAGGTGGTTATTGTAAAATCATGAGGCAGTATTTATAAACAAAGCCCTATAGTTGCCATAGTTCCCATGCCCTTACTTCTTATCGCCTTGAGATGTAATTGATGTAGTATGCTGTTTCCCATTGTTTAAAAATTTCTAAAAGTATTGATGAGACCAGCTTATATTGCATATGTATTTTATGAGGAACTGAATTTGAAAATCATGCAAAGCTATCCATAAATTTAATTGTTTGTGTGTTTAATTACTTATGCAAAGAAGATTTTGTGGCAAAACCTTTCATTATGAGTGTGTGATAGCATATATTAATATCTTCAAGCATATCTTTATAATAACAAGGAATCACACTGAGAAATGTGCTTTTATATACCAACCATTGCAAATACTGTTACTGATAATTTTCTCTATAGTATGAACTGAAGTACCTGGATAATAAGAAGCAGATTATTGAATCATTTTTTATACTAACATAACATTGATATACACTCTTATGAAGGTCTCACAAGAAAAACAATGTAATTACTACATTTACCCTTATTATCAAGCCCCCCCGATACCCCATCGCAGTCACTGTCCACCAGTGTAGTAAGATGCCACAGAGTCCCTATTTGTCTTCTCTGTCTTCCCTGTGAACCCCACACACACCATGTGCACCAATCACGATACGCCACAATCCCCTTCTCCCACCCTCCCTATCCACCCTCCCACAGCCCTCCCCTTTGGTAACCACTAGTCCCTTCTTGGAGTCTGTGGGTCTGCTGATATTTTCTTCCTTCAGTTTTGCTTCGTTGTTATAGTCCACAAATGAGGGAAATCATTTGGTATTAGTCTTTCCCTGCCTGACTTATTTCACTGAGAATAATACCCTTTAGCCCCATCCATGTTGTTGCAAATGGTAGGATTTGTTTCTTTCTCATGACTGAATAGTATTCCATATGTATATGTACCACATCTTCTCTATCCATTCATCTACTGATGGACACGTAGGTTGCTTCCATATCTTAGCTATTGTAAATAGTGCTGTGAAAAACATAGGGGTGTATATGTCTTTTAGAATCTGTGAAATTCTTTTATTTGAGTAAATTCCTAGCAGTGGAATTCCCAGGTCAAATAGTATTTCTATTTTTAGTTTTTTGAGGAACCTCCATATTGCTTTCCACAATGATTGAAATAGTTTACATTCCTACCAGCAGTGTAGGAAGGTTACCCTTTCTTTCTATCCTTGCCAGTATTTGTTGTTCCTAGTCTTTTCTATGTTGGCGGTCCTAACTGGTGTGAGGTGATATCTCATTGTGTTTTTAATTTGCATTTCCCTGATAATGAGCAATGTGGAGCATCTTTCCATGTGCCTGTTGGCCATCTGAACTTCTTCTTTGGAGAGGTGTCTGTTCATATCCTCCACCCATCTTTTAATAGGGTTATTTGCTTTTTGGGTGTTGAGGTGTGTGAGTTCTTTATATTTTTTTGGATGTTAACCCCTTGTTGGATATGTCATTTGCAAATTTGTTCTCCCATTCTGTAGGATGCCTTTTTTGTTCTGCTGATGGTGTCCTTTGCTGTACAGAATATTTTAGCATGATGTAGTCTCATTTCTTCGTTTTTGCTTTTGTTCCCTTGCCCAAAGAGGTGTGTACAGGAAGAAGTTGCTCATGTTTATATTCAGGAGATTTTTGCCTATGTTTTCTAAGAGTTTTATGGTTTCATGACTTAACATTCAAGTCTTTAATCCATTTCGAGTTTACTTTTGTATAGGGTTAGGCAATAATCCAGTGTCATCATCCTCTTGCATGTAGCTGTCTAGTTTTGCCAACAACAGCTGTTGAAGAGAAAGTCATTTCTCTATTGTATATCCACAGCTCTTTAATCATATATTAATTGACCATATAATATCCGGTCATATTATATCAGGGCTCTCTAGTCTGTTCCATTGGTCAATGGGTCTGTTCTTGTGCCAATACCAAATTGTGTTGATTACCATGGCTTTGTAGTAGAGCTTGAAGTCAGGGAGCAAAATCGCCCCCTATTTATTCTTCCTTCTCAGAAATGCTTTGACTATTCAAGGTCTTTTGTGGTTCCATATGAATTTTAGAACTACTTGGTCTAGTTCTTGAAGAACGCTGTTGGTATTTTGATAGGGGTTGTATTGAATCTGTAGATTGCTTTAGGCAGGAAGGCCATTTTTATAATATTAATTTTCCTATCCATGAGCATGAGATCCATTTACTGCTATCTTCTTTAATTTCTCTCATGAGTGTCTTGTAGTTTTCAAAGTATAGGTCTTTCACTTCCTTAGTTAAGTTTATTCCTAGGTATTTTATTCTTTTAGATGCCATTGTGAATGGAATTGTTTTCCTGATTTCTCTTTCTGCTAGTTCCTCATTACTATATAGGAATGCAACAGATTTCTATGTATTAATTTTGTATCCTGCAAATTTGCTGAATTCAGATATTAGATGTAGTAGTTTTGGAGTGGATTCTTTAGGGTTTTTTATGTATAGTATCATGTCATCTGTAAACAGGAACGGTTTAACTTGTTCCTTGCCAATCTGCATGCTTTTTATTTCTTTGTGTTGTCTGATTGCCATGGCTAGGACCTCCAGAGCTATGTTGAATAAAAGTGGAGAGAATGGGCATCCTTGTCTTGTTCCGGATCTTAAAGGAAAATCTTTCAGCTTCTCACTGTTAAGTATGATGTTGGCTGTGGTTTTGTCATATATGCATTTATTATGTTGAGGTACTTGCCCACCATACCCATTTTGTTGAGTTTTTTTGTAATGAATGGATGTTGAATTTTTTGGAATGCTTTTTCAGCATGTATGGAGACGATCTTGTGGTTTATGTCCTTGTTTTTGTTGATGTGGATGATGTTGATGGATTTTTGAATGTTGTACCATCCTTGCAGCCCTGGAATTAATCCTACTTGATTGATAGAAGATCTTTGGATGTATCTTTTGAATTCGGTTTGCTAATATTTTGTTGAGTATTTTTGCATCTGTGTTCATATCAGGGATATTGGTCTGTAATTTTCTTTTTTTATGATATCTTAGCCTGGTTTGAGTATTAGAGTGATGCTGGCCTCGTAGAATGAGTTTGGGAGTATTCCCTCCTCTTCTACTTTTTTGGAAAACTTTAAGGAGGATGGGTAATAGGTCTTCACAAAATGTTTGATAAAATTCAGCAGGGAAACTATCTGGTCCAGGAGTTTGTTCTTAGGTAGATTTTAAATTACCAATTGAATTTCCTTGCTGGCAATTGATCCATTCAGATTTTCTGTTTCTTTCTAGGCCAGCCTTGGAAGGTCGTATTTTCTTAGAAATTTGTCCATTTCTTCTAGGTCATCCAGTTTGTTAGCATATAATTTTTTGTAGTATTCTCTCATAATTTTTGTATTTCTGTGGTATCCATAGTGATTTTTTCTTTCTCATTTCTGATTCCTTTTATGTGTGTAGACTCTCCTTTTTTCTTGATAAGTCTGGCTAGGGGTTCGTCTATTGTTTTTATTTTCTCAAAGAACCAGCTGCTGTTTTCATTGATTCTTTCTATTGTTTTATTCATTTCTGCTCTAATCTTTATTATGTCCCTTCTTCTACTGACTTTGGGCCTCATTTGTTCTTTTTCTAGTTTCATTTTAGAGTTTAGACTGTTCATTTGGGATTGTTCTTCTTTCCTGAGATAGGCCTGTATTGCAATATACTTCCCTCTTTGCATGTCCTTTGCTGTGTCCCACAGATTTTGTAGTGTTGAATCATTGTTGTCATTTGTCTCCATACATTGCTTGATCTCTGGTTTTATTTTGTCATTGACCCATTGATTATTTAGGAGCATGTTATTAAGCCCCCATGTGTTTGTGGACTTTTTTGTTTTCTTTGTGTAATTTATTTCTAATTTCATACCTTTGTCATCTGAGAAGTTGGTTGGTACAATTTCAATCGTTTTGAATTTGCTGAGGCTCTTTTTGTGGCCTAGTATTTCATCTATACTTGAAAATGTTCTCTGTGCACTTGAGAAGAATGTATATCCTGTTGCTTTTGCATGGAGTGTTCTGTAGAAGTCCATTAGGTCCATATGTTCTAATACATTGTTCTGTGCCTCTGTCTCCTTACTTATTTTCTGTCTGGTTGATCTGTCCTTTGGAGTGAGTCATGTGTTGAAGTCTCATAAAGTGAAGGCATTGCTTTCTATTTCCCACTTTAATTCTGTTAGTATTTGTTTCACATATGTAGGTGTTCCTATGTTGAGTGCATAGATATTTATAATAGTTATATCCTCTTGTACTGACCCCTTTATCATTATGTAATATCCTTCTTTGTCTCTTGTTACTTTGTTTTGAAGTCTATTTTGTGTGCTAAAAGTACTGCAATCCTGCTTTATTTTCCCTATTACTTCCATGAAATATCTTTTCCATCCCTTTACTTTCAGTCTGTTTATGTCTTTGGGTTTGAAGTCAGTGTCTTGTAGCATCGTATACACAGGTCTTTTTATTTTTCCATTCAGTACTCTATGTTTTTTGATTGGTACATTCAGACCATTTATATTTAATGTGATTATCAATAGGTATGTACTTATTGCCACTGCAGGCTTTACATTTGTGGTTACCAATGGTTCAAGGGTAATTCCCTTACTATCTAAAAATCTAATTTAACTCACTTATTATGCTACTGCAAACACTGCATATAGGTTCTTTATTTTTCCTCTTTTTTCTTTTCCTCCATTCTTTATATTTTGGTGTTATATTATGTACTCTTTATCCATTGATTGACTTTGGGGGTAGTAAATTTGATTTTCCATTTGCTTAGTATTTAATTGTTATACTTTCTTTGCTGTGTTTTTATATCCATTGGTGACAGCTATTTAGACTTAGAAATACTTGCATCTATAGCAGTCCCTCCAAAATGCACTGTAGAGATGGATTGTGTTAAATTCTCTCAGGTTTTGCTTATCTGGAATTTGTTTAATCCCTTCTTAAAATTTAAGTGATAACCTTGCTGGATAAAGTGGTTTGCAGCCCTTCTGCTTCATTGCATTAAATACATCATGCCACTCCCTTCTGGCCTGTAAGGTTTCTGCTGAGAAGTCTGATGATAGCCTGATGGGTTTCCTTTGTATGTGATCTTTTTTCTCTCTCTGGCTGCTTTAAAAGTCTATCCTTATTCTTCATCTTTGCCATTTTAACCATTATATGTCATGGTGTTCTCTTCTTTGGGTCCCTTGTGTTGGAAGATCTGTGCACCTCCACGGCCTGAGAGACTATCTCCTTCCCCAGATTGGGGAAGTTTTCAGCAATTACCTCCTCAATGACACGTTCTATCCCTTTTTCTCTCTGTTCTTTTTCTGGTGCTCCTATAATTCAAACATTGCTCCATTTGAATTGGACACAACGTTATCTCAATATTCTTTCATTCTTAGAGATCCTTTTTTCTCTCTGAGCCTCCACTTCTTTGTATTCCTCTTCTCTAATGTCCATTTACTGTCTCTTCTACTACATCTAATCTGCTTTTAAATCCCTCCATTTTATGTTTCATTTCAGATATGGAATTTCTTAATGATTGAATCTCTGTCCTAAATTCATCCCTGACTACTTGAATATTTTTCTTTACCTCCATGAGCATGTTTATTATTTTTATTTTGAATCCTCTTTCAGGAAGATTGATTAGTCCAGGTTCATTTGGCCCTTTTCTGCTGTTTGTGAGATTTTTGTTTGAACCAGGTTTCTTTGACATTTCATGTTTGTATGTGGTACCCTTTTGTGCCCAGAAGCTCTAGTCACTGGAGCTGTTCAACCTCTGGAGTGATGTCAGAAGTCACAGAGCAGCAGCGATGGTGCCTGAGGGAGAAAAGAGCTGTTTCCTGCTTCCCTGCTGCAGTGCCTGTCTCCACTGTCAGAACCAGTGGGCTAAGCACACAGGTGTAAGCCTCTATGCTTTGTGTCTATAGTTGTGGTAGGCGGGGTGACAGGCCTGTTTCCTGGGCAGGGACTGCTGGTTTGCAAGCTGGTGCAGGCATGCCAGGAGGAAGGCACAGCAGGCTGTGTATCACATTGGGGTCCTCGGAACTGAGTAGCCGGCCAGAGGGAAGGAGCACCTGAAGCTCCTGAAAGTTCCCAACCTGCTGGGCAGAGCCCACCCAGCCAACCTTGTCCACCTTTCCCTTCTCCCATGCAGCAAGCTCTGTGCAAATCCTGCCCCTTCAGCTGCTCTCTCAGTACTAGGAAGCCTCTGAGACCACCCACCTTTCCTTTGTCCCAGAACAGCTGGAGGTGGATCTTTGTCCTCCACAAACAACTGAAATCTCAGTCTCTCCAAGTCTTCCACCTGTCTTAGCTTTTCAACACCACTAATCTCCAGAGCACCATGAAGTGTATGTTTCTGGAAGACTGGGTGTTCAGTCTGGGTGCTCAGACTGGGTGTTCAGCAGTCCTAGGCTTCCATCCCCTCCCTGCTCTGTTTCTCTTCCTTCTGCTAGTGAGCTGGGTGGGGGAAGGTCTTGGGTCCCGCTGGACCAAGGCCTTTGTACATTACCCTGTTTTGTGAGGTCTGCTCTGTTCTTCAGGTGTATGCAGTCTGGCGCAGCCTTCTTTCCTGTTGGTCTTTTAGGAATTGTTGTATTAACTATATTTTCGTATTATATGTGGTTTTGGTATGAGTTCTCTGTCTCACCTCTCATGCTGCCAATTTGAATCCTGACACATTCAATAATTTTTAATATAACATATATTATTTAACTATCAACAAATCTCTGATTTTACAATTTATAAGAGCTCAGTTTTACAGGAGATATTGTCCTTAAGGTTCTGTGCTAATCAGATTATTTTGACTTTGACTCAAAGACCATGCTTTATACTTTTTTTCCTCAAAGTACTTAGCAAAACTTAAATATACAGAACACATTAGAAACTGAGTAAGATGTTCTTATGCCAACTTCTCCTTCACTTCTGTGTGTGACACCAGAAGTGCTGGGAATTATCACTGTGATAAAGCAATTGCTAAAAGTATGTATGTATACATACACTTATCCAGGAACTGGAAAAACATGTTAATGCAAAGGAAAAACTCTGTGTTTGAGTTTTATAGTGGCTTTCATTTGTTTCAATATGACTTGTCAATTCACAGATGCCTGTTTTGCTTGTTAATCAGAGGAGTATGTGTTGACTCAGCTCATCTCTCATTTGATTGTTTTGCAATTGATCTGTGTTCTTAGACATATTGCAGCTATGGAAAGCAAAAACTTCTATTCTCTTTAATGAGAGTAGCTACTCTTTGATGTGGTCAAACTGACTTTCTATTCTCCACTAAATATAAACAAGGGGACCATGATGCAATATATGCACCATTAAACAATATAGCTACCCTGAATTTGGTGATTTGTGACCGTTAATGAATGAACTGTACTTACAAAACTTGGAGTGTGCACTGAATTTTCCACAAAGTTACATTTCATAGGCATGTGTGTGTTGCCTTCAACTGAAGCCTGGGTACAGTACCCCTTTATGCCATAAGCATAAGGGATTTGAAGACAGGGTGATAAGGGTATACCTGGTTAGCATCCTAATTTACAACACTGACTTTAAAATACTTTTTTTCCTGGAGAAAAGTTTGAGGTAACCAGAAGGTAAGCAGACACAATGAAACTCTGCATCACTAAATTTGTTGATATGACATTGGGATTGAGAGCTATAGAGACTATGAAAATCGGGGTTAGGAGGATTTGATGTTGCTGAAAGGGGGGAAATGTTAACGGGGTCCTGCTGTTACCCCAGTCTAAGATGTGAACCTCGAATTGTGTACTAATCTTTGCACTATATTACCTTTGATTCTCAAGGTAGCATAGATGTGGTGGATAATTTGTAAACTCTAAGGCCAGGCTGCTTATTAACTTTTTGACTGTGGATATAGTATGCAACGTTCTGTGTTGGTATTATCATCTGTAAAATTGGGATGAAAACAAATATACCTAATAAGGTTTGCAGGATTAAATTAGATAAAGTTTGCAAAACATTTAGAATAGTGCCAGGAAACTAGAAATCACTGTATAACTGATTCTTGCTGCTATTATTCATGTGTTTTGTGAGCTTGTCTGTTTTTTAATAGATACACTGCATCTGCTAATTACCTATTTAAAAAGAAGCACACAAGAGGACACAAAGCCTTGAAGATAATTTTTGATTGACTTGAAGTATTTTGAAATCCATCTCTCATCTGCACATTTTGTCAGATAGGAGATAATATGTTGGCAGTCTTTATATAATAGTCATATATATGAAAATGCCTGTAGTTATTTCTCTATTAATTTGTATTAGAAATTTCAGTTTTGATTCATCAGCAAAATGCTACTTTAGTTAGTTTTTGTTACTACTGTTACTACTACTAATCTTAATAACCAAATCATCACGAAATGATTATTAACCATTTTGGAGGGTAATTCTGATAAAGATCATGGTTTCTCTAGGAAAAAAGTCTGAAAATATATACACTATATACCTAAATTTTTTAAAAATTAGAAGTTTGTGAACTCATTGAATTACATCTTTGTATTTCAGACTATGAACCTTTGAATAAGAGACTATCTCATGAGCTATTTGGATACATAATGTAACATTGTTCTCTTCACCTGAGTTCAATTTTAACTCCTTTACAGAAATAATAACTGACTATAATTTTATTGTGAAAAATCCCAAACAACATAGAGTGCTACTTTTAAGAGGCTAAATTGTAATATTACTGATGATGGAGTTATCCTCTGGGTATAATATTAGCTGTTTGGATGTTAAATGTACAGATCTGAAAGAGAGAAGCTACTGAGAATTTATTCATATTCTCTAAAGCCAAGTGTGTGAGAGAGCCCCCCCACATCGATGCATCATGCAGCTGAGCCAGGACTCATGCATGCCTAGGTCTAACCACTGATCACATTCCCTGACATGCTCCTAGCTCCAGAAGGTTTCCCTAGAGACCACCTTGTTTCCCCAGTGACTGTGTGTATCTTTGAAAGGATACAAGCCTGGAATGGAGAGCTGGGGAGAGAAGGTGTTATTCTCTTCTGTTTTCATAGCAATTCAAACTGTTCAAACTGCCTTCACAGAATTGCAGGACTAACAGGATCCACAAGAAAAACAACAAAACACTGCTGGGCTCCTTCTTAGATACTGCTGATATTCTTTATTTTTTTTTTTTTTTTGAGTAAAGTAAGGGTGACTAAACTGCCAACTGCCCTGCTAAAATACAGTTAACACCTATGCTTTCTGATCTCCAGTTACTTCTCAAGTCAAAATCACCTTGACTCAAGTTAGAATAAATGTGAGTCTCTGCCAATAATACTAGCTTTTATACAGTAACTACACCTCTCACCCTAGTACTAATCTAGGCCATGTACAGAGCATGTGTGCAACATTGCACAGCAATTACTGAAGACTTTGTAGCAATACTGAAATGCCGTGTCCTGTTTCCGGTGAGCTAGAAGAGTTGTTTCGTAAGTGAAATCTTCAAATAGGTAGCAGAACACTTGGCACAGATTTCTCTGATTATAACAGGCTGCATCCAGAGCTAAAATAACAAAAATCCTGAAATTTGATGCTGATTAAGGAAGTACAGCAGAGTGAGCTTACCAGATATCTTCTTACTCAATGGAATTCTATTTTCCAAACATGCAATATTGAATTTACCAGTTTTCCTATGTGATTCAGTAATCTCTCCAGGAGACATGAGAATTATTTAAAAGAAGCTTAAGAAAATAATTTATCAAATATATAGCACAGATTATTATCCAAACTACCAATTATTTTTGTTATAAACAACATGATACTAAGACATGAATAGAATCCAACTTCTTTTATCTAGCGTTATTTGTTACTCTGGGTAAATTGCCACTTTCAAGGCTGAATTTCCAATAAATCATAATTGTATCTCTAGCTAAGTTTGGGTATCATGCTAATGGATATTTTCTCTCCATAGACGGCATTAAATTAATGAAAGGGGGTGCATGAGGTAGAGTTTGTTTTCACATTCTAAGGTCAGTATTTCTTTTAAAAGCCTAAAACTGGTTGATACTACCTTTTTTCTTTCATGGTGATTTTATTTGTTGCAATTACAGTAATGGTTTTCACATCTTTGAAAAAGAAAACCATTTCATACATTCAAGTCATGTTCTCAATATGTAAAGGAGAGAAGAGAGGAACAGATCCAGATGAAGAGTTAGATATTGGAGAGAGAATCCTGTCCTCTCTGTTCTATCTCTTTCCCTCCAAGTTCCTAAGGGGCTGAAAATGACTAACGTAGAGAATTATCTTCTTTTCTTACTGTAACCTAAACTGACAGGAGCAGAGGTCTTTTTTCCACTCATTTGCCTGAAAAGTAAGGCCTTTGACTGTTCTGACAATAGCTAATAAGCTGCCATGCACTTTATCTCATGTAAATGCCATCTCCTGGGGTTTTATCTGTACTACATTCCTAAAAGTTTTCTCTGCAGCCTGATCCTGAAACACACACTGGAACCCACTTTGAAACACAGCTTATACACCAAGCAAACCTATCCTCTGCGTTACACCTACAACAAACCTGACTGCGTGTAGGCAGGCAGGAAAGTAAACGAATTCTGTTTTCACTCATTTGCACATTACATTACCATAAGTTTTACCCTTTCCAAACAATATACAGATGGAAACTTAGGCAGCATGCCGCTGTAAATCACTGTTAGCCCTGTAGTGGCGGCGGCAGGAGGAAACAGGTCAGGGACTCATTTTTCTTCCAAGAAAATCATACTTTTCAGATCCATCTGAATCATAGCCAAAGGATTACTTCTTATCTGGCTATAACGAATCCTCCTTCCACCAATCTTGGAAGAAACCACCATATTGTACTAACCTCCAAGGTCAGCTACAGTGGCCCAGCTTTCAAATAGGCGCCCTCGCCTGTGCTTTTATAGGGGGTGGGTGAACCGCCGACTGGGATGTGGTTCCCACTTCTAAATTTCCTGCGTGAGCAGTTTCTAAATGAGTCTCAGAGCTTTAAAGTTCAGTTGTTTATGGCCTTTCTGGTGGCGCACATTTACTGGGTTTGTGAAAAGGATGAGCAAGCACTCTGTTCTTGAGGATGGGGGAGAGACTTACGAGAAGTGACAGTGGCAGTGTTCCCGTTTGAGTCCTGTGTCTCCCCAGAGGAAGTCCTGTTGAGAGCCCATCCTTATTACAGTGGTGAGTGAGGAAAAAACTGGAACAAGTGATGTCACCTGAGCCTTCAGCTAGCATTCCTGCCACACTGGGCCAAGTGATGGGTCTATTCCAGACAGGCCCAGAGTCCCTGAACTGGCAAGTTTTTCTTCCTGTCAGCCTGCCATACCTAAAAACCTGTAAGAATCATGCTGAAATATTTGTGTGTATGCATATATACCAGCATTCATTTCCAGCTCCAAGTCACTCCTGTTCACTAAATATATATACTCTCCAGTATTAATGAAGGTGAGAAGCCTCAGAATTTCCAAAGGAGCCCTGCAGGGGGTGAATCAGACATGTAGAACACTGAGTGGGGAACAGAAAATATAAGAAAGATTAATTAGACTACATTTCATGATATCAGAGAATTAAGAACCAATATAAAAATGTTGTTAATATAGCAGCAGAGAAGCATATAATAGCTTAATTGCCATTTTTCATTACAAAAATATGAAGTTAGGGTAATTTCTCCTGAATGAGTTATATAATGACATTGTGAGCTATGACATCTCCAACTAGGTAATTATTTCTTGACAGACACAGTAATTTATGCAGAACTTTTTGGGGTATAGTAATGCAAGAGCTCTTTTTCCTTTCAGTATAAAAATGGCTTGAGCTACAATTTGACTTGGCAGACAAAATTAATGATGTTGATATTAGATTTACTTTTTGGGAAACAAAATCAGTGCATTCACAACTCAGTGCAAGAATACTTGCAGAAAATTTAAAGCAATGAAAATACATTTAAAGCTAGAAAGATCTTAGAATTTAAAAAATTCACTTCCAGCACAGTCAGAGCAATAATGGCTTCTTGTCATTAACTTTTTTCTGAAACTGATATTGAACATAACTTTCATGTATTTTCAGGCTTTGCTAGAAGATACTATGGAGTTTGGCTAAGGATGCATATGAGAGTTGACAATCAGATTTCCTATTAATGCAGATACTTAGGCTTATTTGCTTGCTTGCTCTCTAGTAATGTATTTGTAACATAATCTATTTCTTTTTACTGAAATATAGTTAATGTACAATTTATTAATTTCAAGTGTACAACATAGTGTTTCAAAAATTATATACATTACGAAGTGCTCACCAATAAATGTAATTACTATATGTTACAATACTGACTGTATTTGGAGGTTTTGGTCTGTATTGAGTTGTATGTGTTCTTTATATATTTTAAGTATTAACCACTTATCAGATATATCATTTCCAAATATGTTCCCTGTTCAGTGGTTTGCTTTCTCATTTTGTCTATGGTTTCCTTCACTGTGCAAAAGCTTTTTAGTTTGATGTAATCCCAATTGTTTAAGATTGCTTTTGTTTCCCTTGCCCAAGAAGGCAGATACAGAAAAATATTGGTAAAGCCAATGTCATAAACCAAGAGATTGCTTTTATGATTTTGTTTAGGAGTTTTATGGTTTCATTTCTTAGATTTTGGTGCATGGTCTAAGAAAGTGGTCCACTTTCATATATTTTTTTATGTTGCTGTCCAGTTTTCCAATCATTTATTAAAGAGACTGCTTTTTTCACCAATTTATATTCTTGCCTCCTTTGTCATAGATTGACTATATAAGCATGGGTTTATTTCTGGACTTTATATTCTGTTCCATTTATTTATGTTTCTAGTTTTGTGTAGTACTGTACTGTTTTGATTACTATAGTTTTGTAGTGTATTTCAAAGTGTGGATGTGATACCTACAGTGTTATTCTTTTTTCTCAGTGTTCCTTTGGCTATTTTGGCATCTTTCAGAGCCCATACAAATTTTAGGGTTATTCTAATTGTGTGAAAAATACTACTGGTATTCTAATAAGAAATACATTGATTCTATAGATTGCTTTGGGAAGTATGAATATTTTACAATATTAATATTTCTAGTCCATGAGTATGGTATATCTTGCCATTTTTATGTTGTCTTTAGTTTCTTTCATTAATGTTTTATAGTTTTCATGGTACAGATTTTTTACCTCCTTGTCTACATTTATTCCTATGTATTTAATTCTTTATGATGCAATTATAAATGACACTGTTTCTTGATTTCTTTCTACTAGTTCATTATTAGTATAAAGAAACATAATGGATTTCTGTATGTTGCCTTTTTAATTTTTCTGTGACTTTACCAATTCATAGTTTTTTGGTGGAGTTTTAGAGGTTTATATTTATAGTATCATGACATCTGCAAATAGGGATGGTTTTACTTCTCCATACCTTAGATGCCTTTTATTTCTTTTTCTTGCCTGATTGCTAAGGCTAGGACTTCCAGTACTATGTTGAATAAAAATGATGAGAGTGGACATCCTTGTCTTGTTCTTAATTTTAGAGGAAAAGCTGTCAGTGAGTGTGAGATCTGTTCTGCACAGGTGATGCAGATCTTGTTTTGCATCTTGTGGATGATGACACCCTGCCAACAGCTATGCAGCAGCAGGAGATCTTCCAGGTCCCTGCAGAAGTGGCCTCTAAGGTACAGCATGCAAGGCTGCACCTTTCCACTGGATGCAGGAAGTCTGCAGATTCCCCTCCTGACAGATTTTGCCCTTTCCCAGGCTGCTGATACAGTTCCACTGGAGTGAACTCTTCTCATTGAGTTTTTGAAAGGCTTGCACTTTCAAAATCTGGACTTGTCTGCCAGGACAATGACCTCCTGAAAGAGTTGACACTAGTCAAAACCCAACACATGCCGTACCCCTTGTCTGAAGACTAGCCATGGGCCACCAGGCAACTCAGGATGGACGAATGTTTCCTCCACTCTTGGGATATACTTCTCCATGTACTATTATGTCCATTGGTACATGGGGGCCCTTCATGTGCACATCTTGTATGGCATCTATCACATCCTTGTAAAGTGTGTTTGGGCAAACTCTAGGCAATGGCCCAGGAAGTCATTCATCCCCAGCAGTGGGAAAATGTCTGTGAACTGTTTGATGTAGGGACTTATGCTGAAGAAGCAGCTCATCTGCTACAGTGGGATGTACTGAGTGCCCCCCCACAGATTAATCACTTCCTCCTCCCACACAGCTGGAGGCTCCTATAGGCAGTCCCTAGTTGGATGTAATGCCTCTTCTGAATGTAGTGGAGGTCACAGATGGCAAATTTGAGGTTGCAGTTATACTTCTGAATTCCTCTGGATACTTGTACTGCTTAATCAGGATGTTATGTATGGCAATGTATGTCTCCAGGTGCAGTGCCTCTGTTTGCTGGTCACCATGTAGTTGTAGTCCAAGCCATAGATCTATCTCCACATCACTCAGGCTGACCTCATTATGGTGTCGATGGTGGCTGAGTTTAGGAAACTTAAGACAAATAATGGGCAGTAGGTGTTCTATGAATCTCTGCACGTCCTGGTAAAGAGCCTACAGGTGCATGTTGAGTTTGGTACTGTCCACAAGTGCAGAACACAGACAGCCCAGGTAATGGGCTCTAGACCGAGGAACTGCAGCCACAGCTGGAAGACAAGGTTGAGCAGTGGAGGCTCTCTGAAGTGTCTGTGTAGAAGCCAGCACTGAACTGCTGTCTGAATTCCAACCTGCCATTCTTGTTGAGAGCTGCCTGTTTGGTGGGAAGGCCAGCCCACCACCCTCTGGCTGCCAGTATAACTGTGGCTAATTTAAATTCACATAATAACAAATGAAAGTAAACATCTTTCCTTAAATTTATTGACCATTTGTATATACTTTTTTTCAAAGTGATTATTCAAGGGGATTTTTCTTTTGGACTTTTATTATTTGTAGTTTTTTTTATATACTCAGAGTCCTCTTTGGTTATATTCATTTCAAATATTTTTCTTCACCTGATGCTTTGCCTGTTCACTCTCTTAATGTTGTCTTCTGGTGAATTGATATTCTTAATTTTTAATGTAATATATTAATTTTTCTTTATGGTTGATCTTTATGTCCTATTTAAGAAATCATTACTTATCCCTGAAGTCATAAAATTAGTCTATATTCTCATTAATAAGCTTTGATTTTCTAGTATGTGACTTTTCAAGAAAAGAAATAGTGATTAGTAAAAGGATTACTAATAAAATCTGATAGAATTAATAAACAATTAAATTTCCTGGGTAAATTAAAAAATTCACTTGTTAAACAATTTTTAGTAGTATGTTAAAAGAAAATTTGAATTAAAAAAACCAAAATATATGTGGTGATTTGATGCATGCAAAGTGAAGTTTTTAATTAATTAATTAATTAATTAATGGGGATTATTATCAGTTGTTTGATAGTGTGTTTCTATACTGAGAACACATTAGGGGAAATAAGTTATATCTCCTACCTTATTTCTTTCCTGGAAAGTAAAATTCCATATTGATAGAAGATTTAAAACACAACTCATGAAATATTAGAAGAATTTTATTTTCTTTTGTTAACACTTGAGTGGGTAAACATACCTCTAGATTCAAACTCCTAATTAGAATTTCTAAAGTAGACTTTGTTATTTTTAAATATATGAATAATTCAAAACAATCTATAATACTTTCATTTGCACAGTGTTTAAAGAAAATCACGGTACATTTTTGTAACAAAAAATATACACCAAAAAATCATTTTATACATTATAAAAAACTTACTAACCAATGCTGAAAACAAAAATGGCTATTTTAGATAAATAGGATGGGTTAGGTATATTCAAGGACTATAAATGTATACTTCACAATAGGGAAAGGACACATGGCCAAAACCATATGAAAATAGGTTCAACTTGGCCAAGTTGACATTACAACTAAAGATATTCCTACAAAATCAATGAAATATTATATATATATTACATATATATAACTATATGCATAATTGAAAAACATATACATAAATATATTAATAAATCCACATATTTTCATACTGGGAAACATACCCAAGGCAATTTGTTGAGTTGTTACATTAAAAACATTGCAAAAAAGTATGTTTATTTGATTGACATATTAAAAATACAGTTGTACCCAAAACATTTTTGGATGAATCTACAAGAAATCATTAACAAGGATGTTGTTAGAAGTTTGTGGTGTTTGGAATCTCTGTTTCATTTTACAATCTTTTAAACGGTTTGGAGTTTTTATATATGCAATATATATATATATATATATTTGATATCATTAATGTACAATTACTTGAACAAGATTGTGGTTATTAGACTCCCCCTATTATCAAGTCACCCCCACATACCCCATTACAGTCACTGTCCATCAGCATAGTAAGATGCTATAGAATAATTACTTGTCTTCTCTGTATATTTTTTATAATGAAAAAGAAAGTGTGATATCTATGAAGTTTGAAAATTCTTCTATACTAAATGTGCTTAGTTACTCTGCCATTTTATAACTGAGTGGTATAAAAATTACAATGTTTTGTTTAAAAATGTGAAGTTACTAAAGCTAAGCTTATGATTGCTGATGGAGTACAGTGAATTAAGAATCCAAAGACTAAGATTCTTTTTCTTAATCTATTTAGTTTTAAATCCATGCTTCATTCTTTTACAACCACCATGTAAATTTTGTCAGCTTTCTGACGCTCAGTTTCTTTCTCTGTTAAAAGTTTATTATAATTTTCCTGTATATTGCATTTATCTACTGGATCAAATAAAAGGAAGCATGAAAAAGCACTTTTATTTTTATAGGTGCCCTTATCTTAGCTCAACTATCTTTAGGCTATTGCATCAAGAAACAAAAACAGAACCAAATTTACACCAGTAACTTCATGAGTTTCCTGGTTCTACTCTGTAATTTCTAGAGTAAGACCTGAACCTGTCTTCAAAATCATTCTCACGTGTTCGTGTTTTCTGTTCTCTGTGGGTGAGTTTGGTCAAACTCACTGACCTCTGAGGCTTGTACTGATTAGCAAGCCCTCCCTAGATCCCAAAGCCAAGGAAAGCACCTCCCTATTTTCTGTGGGAATACCTCTATGCTGACTTCTTTCCTAGTCATACCTCTATGCTGACTTCAGTTTTTCCAACTCGTTTACTAGTAATCCCTGGATGCTTCTAGCCACTTCTGACAGAATTGCTGTGACATGTTCTGCTGCCAGGTCCCCTGATGCTATTGTAGTTGGTGGTTCCTGAAAAGATTCCTTTTCCTCACAGATTCTCCAAAGACTTTAGTGTGAACAAAATAGTTATTTCATTATTCTGCTTCAAATTTTTAAACTGAGATATACTTGACAAATGATCACTACAGTAAGTTCAGTTAATGTCCATCACCACACAGTTAAAATTGTTTTCCTTGTGATGAGAACTTTTAAGATATTATCTCTTAACACCTTCAATACAATATACAGTATGAACTGTAGTCACCATGCTGTATGTTACATTCACAAGATTTATTTTACAACTGTAAGTCTTTATTTTTTAAAATTATACTTACAAATGACACTGCAACTATTTGCCTTTATCTGTGTGACTTATTTCACTTAGCATAATGTCCTCAAGGTACATCTATTTTGTTGCAAATGGCAGGATTTCCTTCTTTTATGAGTGAATAGTATTCCTTTGTATATGTAAACATTTTCTTTATTCATTCATTAATAGACACATTGGTTGTTTCTATGACTTGGCTATTTTAAACAATGCTCCAGTAAACACGGAGGTATTGAAATCATTTCAACTTAGTTTTCATTTCCTGTGGATACAGACCCAGAAGTGGAGTTATTGAATCACATGGTAGCTCTCCTTCATTTTTTGAGGAAATTTCATACCTTTTTCCACAGTGGCTCCAACAATTTGCACCAGTATGTGCAAGGTTCCCTTTTCTCCACTTCATCACTAGCATTTGTTATTTCTTGTCTTTCTGATAATAGCCATTCTAACAGGTGTGAGGTGGTATCTTGTAGTTTTGATTTCTGCTTCCCTGATGAGCAGTGATGTTTAATACATTTTCACCTACCTATTGGGCATCTTCATGTTTTCTTTGGAAAAACGTCTATTCAGATCCTCTGCCCACTTTCTAACAGGTTTTTGGGGGTTTTTTGCTTTTGAGTTGTAGGAGTTCTTAATGTGTTTTGGATATTAACTCCTTATCAGACATATGACTTGCAAAAACTTATTTCCCATTTGGTTGTTTGCCTTTTCATTATGTTGATGGTTTCCTTTGATGTGTATAAACTCTTTAGTTTATGTAGACCTACTTATTTTGATTTTGTGTTTTTGTGTTTGTTATTAAATCCAAAAACATCATTGCCAAGATTCTCAAGATTGCTTTGGCCATGCAGGATTTTTTGTGATTCTATATAAACTTTAGGATTGTTTGTTCCATTTATATGAGAAAATTGTTATTGGTATTTTGATAGGTATTGCACTGAATCTGTAGATGGCTTTTTAGATAGTATGGACATTTTTAAGAGTACTAATTCTTCCAATCCATGAGCTCAGAAGATCTTTCCTTTTATTTGTTTCTTCATTTTCTTTTATCAGTATCTTACAGTTCTCACTGTACAGGCCTTTAACCTCCTTGATTAAATTTAATCCTGGGTGTTTTATTCTTTTTGATATAATTTTAAATGTGATTTTATTTTTTATTTCTCTTCCTGGTAGCTTGTTATTAGTGTCTAGGAATGCAATTGATTTTTGCATATTGACTTTGTATCCTGCAACTTTATTAAATTATTAGTTCTAACAATTTTCTTGGTGGACTCTTTAGGGTTTTCGATGTATATTACCATGTCATCTACAAAGAGTGACAGTTTCACTTCTTCTTCCATGATTTGGATAACTTACTTCTTTTGCTTGCCTGATTGCTCTACCTAAGACTTCCGTTACTGTGTTGAATAAAAGTGGTGAAAGTGGGAACAAGAGTGGTATCTTGTTCGTGATCTTGATTCTTCTTTAAATGTTTGGTGGAATTTACCAGTGAATTTCTCTGGTCCTGGACTTTTGTTTGTTGGGAGGAAAACTAGTTATTTAAAAATTTTTTTTTTCCCAGCAAATTTTCTCCAAAGCAGTGAGACCCAAGTCCCTGGAGATAAACTGGACAAAATATTTTTTGTTTTCATACTTTTAGCAAGGTGAGTCTTCTTTCTTAAACTTTTGTTGTGGTAGACTTTGTGGACAGTCCATAAATAAGCTCTTGGAAGAGGCCTATAAATAAGTCTAGAAATATGGAATCTTAGTGGAAGATTATGACAAAAGAGGGAGCCACACATCCTCATTGTCCCCAACTATGTACATACATACAAGTGTAACATATTTATACATAAAATATTGTTCTCACTTTCTAAAGAATAAATAACAAACTAAACTCCTTGGGGATATATGAAAATACATCAGCAAATTCCTAACAGGTTTTGTAATAATGTGGATTCTCAGTTTTCTCTTAATAGTCATGCTGTCTACCTCTCACAAAGTTCTTTCAGAGTTTAGATGAAATAGCAAACACAATATCATTGTTTATCATGGGGGAAACATAAAATATAGAAAACTCATAGCACTAAAATTATGTCTGGAATTCATGCTGATAGCACAAGCCAAGATATGCAAATTATTGTCCACTTAGTATGGCTTTACATCTCTATTGAAAACATATATCATGACAAAAGACCTCACCATTAAATATTTGACCAAGAGAGTAAAGCTCAAGAGCAAAATTGTGTGCTATGCTACTTTTCCCACTGATTAGGTAAGATTAATTCATTCATGCATTCAATAAGATAGCTTTTGAGCACAATATGTGAAGATTTTATTTTATACTTTTAGTAAGTAAGCTCTCTGAATCACAGATTCTTTCTCAATATGATGAGAGAAAAAGAATTGATCTGGTCCAGAAGTGTGCTGTCTCTTTTGTTCTAAATTCTCTGATAAGAAATAAGCTATTGGGAAAACATACACTTAAACAGAGCCAACTCTATAGGGAAAACTTACATTTAGAAGACACTGAATATAAGCATATGATATTAATAGCATTCCAAAGATAATATTTTTTGCTGAGAATTGTATTTTAGAAGTTACATGTTTTCTTATGAAATATGGAAATTCATACACCCCCAAATTTCCAATTCCTGAGTTGTTTTTCATAATATAATAGAAGACAGTAATAGAACATCTGACTGCCTAAATTTCCTGGGGGAATATAAAAAGATCCTTTGTTTTCCATATATGTTCAATCTGTAAACCACTTACCATACTTCTAGGATGAGGGTCACACACTATTCCATTTGGCAGCTATTTTACTATATCTTCTGTGATTTTTTTTTAAAGCAGTTTGGATGTAGCAAGTTGAGATTGGATGTAAATTATGACAAACTTCGTATCTCTTCCTTTAGGGTTGTGCCATCATTTTGGTTAAAATCTATTAGCTCTGCCTCCTCCTAAGTAGTGGTTATCTTTGGAAACTTATAATTGTGCTTTGGCTTCAGAAAATATATGTCTTTTGAAACAATGATGTAAATGACTAAAAGAAACCCTATTCTGAGATACAACAGCATTATTATGTACCACATGGACTATTTCAAAGGACCACTGATACCATTCTTAGAATAGATTGTCCACAGAGGAAATATGCAGGTTTTATATTTTTGCTTTCGAACACTATATCACCCTGGGACTTAGCCATATCCACGTGTTTAGTAAAATCTGTAGAAAGAAAACAGGCTCAGTTTTACATGCCTGTAGGAGTTAGAGCCTTGTATAAAACTAATTTATTAGGACAGGAGCACCTACTAGCTACCACTTAAAAAGAATCCAGGTGAAAAGAGTGAATGGTAAATTCAGGGTCTGTTTGTAAAGGCAAAATAGCATTATTTTGTAATAAGAATACCTTGCATTTACATGGATTTTATTATTTTCAAATTATTTTGTAAATGCTACCTCATGTAATTCCCAAAATACAGTTTTGTAGGTAATTAGAGCATGTTCAACATGAACAGCATTTTGAGGATGGAGGGAGGCATCAGACGATCCTGAATATCCATTTTCAGTTTTCATGAGCAGTCTGTCATGTTTTAGGATTTTGACTTTGGGCTTGTTTATTTAATAGTTTCCTTAACCCAACTTCTGCAAATGCCTATTTAGGTAAGGCATAATTTTTAAACTCAAAAATACAAATTATAAAAATGCTTTAATATATACATACATATATTATTTGTATATGTATATGTAGTTTGGAGTTTATGTATATATATATATATATGTATGTATGGGATATAGATACATATGTATATGGGTTTGTAGTTTCTTACCTTTTTGGGTCTTTGAAGCTTTTCATTTTCTCAACCAGCTTAGCCATGCAATTAAAGAGACATTATAGAGAAAAGAATTAGTAGATCTTTGCAGTTACTTCAAAAAAGGAAAATGAGAATTACATTTTAGTAGATTAAAAATGAAAAAGCTCAATCAAATAGATGACAAAATAGATATAAAACAAACAGAAAAAGCCAAAAAAATAGGTAATGAAAAAATGTTAGATAAATAGCAGTAATATTAGATAAAATAATTGGATAAAATATTAGATAAAAAATATTTCAGTAATCTCTAGAAAGGAGTTTTGTATTTAGCAATCCAGTAAGTACTGGATAATCCAGAGAAACTTTCCCAGTGAAGAATATATTTCAAGTATTTGGGGAAATGTTAACTGTGGAAGATTCTTGATAAATGGTAGTAATGACAGTAGTTTGTTTTTTAAAAATTATCACATGAAAAGATAGTAAAATTGTTTAGCAAAAACTAAAACTCATGGACAAAATTTTCAACAAAACTAGGTGACAAATTACCTCCATGGATCCCAAAATATAAGTAGGCTGAATTTAAAACAAAACAAAACAAATCCACAAAACCTGCAAGGTGTCCATGTACACGAAGCAGAAAGCAAATGGAAGCCAAAGGCACCTGACACAGCTGAAAGGTGTAGAGGCGGCTGTGAGGACAACTTGGACAGAAGCTCACAAGGGGAGGAGGCTTGCCCAGGGAAACAGTGGGGGAGCATATGGGTCCCTAACAAGCTCTAGAGGGCTAGATGATTCTACCCTTTAAGAGCTCCCCAAAGTGACTAGGTAGGGTTCCCTGCCAGGACAGAACTATATACTGAGGAGAAACAGATGAGAGTGGAATAAAAATTAAGACATGGACAGACAGGAAAGAAGAAAAATGGCCAGATAAAAGTGAGGTAGGGGCAATAGACCCAGAAAATCCCAAAAAGCATGCTAGTATTTTTTGTTTATAATCTCAGGGCTCCATATTCTGTTATTTTCTAAGTTAGTAAAGACTCTGAGCCATGCCTTCTTTTAAAACTTCAGGAACACTGTTTTGTATAAGAATAATCAACAGATAACAAGGTCAAATTTCATACATATTTTTTACAAGAAAATGCAGATTAATATACCTAACAAAGTTAAAAATTTAAGGTGAGTTATAAACCTTTTGAAAATGATATGACATGAAAAAGCAGCATGAGTGAGAATTAGAATAATACAGAAATGAAGTAATAAACCTCAGGCAACAATTAAAAATAGAAGAAAAACATGACAAAGGTATTGTAATAAGAAGATATACATGGAATACAGCAGAAAATGCCTTTTTAAATTTAGAAGATTAAAAAGGCAATTTCAAAAATCAAAAAGAAGCTTGAAAAGAATTCAATAAACAATTATTGAAAAAAGTCAAAGAAGATAAAAATATACATGACTGGACTTTTTGAAGAAAACAATGTGGGAAATAACACAAAAAATAACCTGTAACTTATAATTTTCCTGATGTTAAAAAAAAAAGTTAATACTGGAAAAGTTCATTGGGTACCTAAGAATTTGGATACAGAATGATTAACTGCAAAACATATTCTATTAAAATTATTGAACTTAAGATTTTTAAAATCAAAACTCATCTGGATATCAAGACAAAAGCTTATATAAGATAGAAAATTAGATTATCAATAGAGTCTCAACAGCAGTGCTTTTTGTAGGGAAAAAAAAGAATGACATACTGAACACACTCGAAAATAAAATGGAGTCAACATAAAATACAGCAAAACTGACTTTCCAATAAAAGGCATGAACAAAGTTTTACCAACATGGAGGAACTCAGGTAATTTGTTCTCTTGAGCCTTCCAGAGAAATCTAAGGAACAGTCTTCAGATAACCAAATGGCTATAAAAGCATTGACATGGGGAGGGTGGTGAGTATTAAACACATAGTCACTTATAGAATTAAAATTGAAAAAGGCTTAAACGTGAAGGAAAACATGCAATGACTATATGCCCAGACATTGTAGATATAATACAGCTAATAAGACAAGGAAATTGGCAAAGTATATGCAAAAAAGTTGAACTGTCCTCAGACATGTAATGGAAGCATTAATATTTTTGGGGAATGGTGTGAGTACAAGGTGGAATAAATTTAAAATAATGCTTATGGAATATACAAACTTTATTATATCTTGTTCCCTAGAGATCCTTGGTGTAAAAGAAAGGTGATATGTACAGAAAAAGATTTATAAAAATCCTGTGGCCTTAAATTTGAATGAAAGTAGTATCGTAGGACCTCATGAAGTATTATTTGTCTTAAAAATGTCTGTCTGTCTATCTACTACTAAACTATCTTCTTAGCTCATTTCACTGCAGGTGCCTAAAAAGAATGTCCAACCTAATAACAACAGTTTTTATTTCCCATGAGAGGGTCTTAATTACTTCTCCCAGTAAAAATGAGTCCCTCCTAGAGAAATGACGAGTTCCAATTCTGGAGCAGGAATGACCAAGGAAAGCGTGGAACATGGTGTCACACAGGATAGTACCAAAAAGACTTCAAGGGTCACATAAAAAGGAACATGAGCTCATTTGAAAAAGATGCTCTTGCTAAAGAGGGGAAAATGTGGGCTTTAAAAGTGAGGATAATTACAGTTGAACAAAATCTGTCATGTATGTTGAGATACTTACTCTTAAATTAGATTAATAACATTAAATTATTTTTCAAATATTCTTGAAATTTTGTTCATCATTCTAGAAAAATAATAGCATAGAGTTTGAATCTTTTTGTTTGTTGAAATTTTTAATGAAGAAGGATTTTTTTTTTTTGCTTGGGAATAAAATTGAGAAATAATGTGGGGAAAGATGCCTGAATGACTATGCAATTGCTATAAGACTCCCCCAAATGACTGCATTTTGGGTGTTAGCTAACTTTTCGTGAGGTTTCTTTCATATACCGTCATTATGGAGATACACCTGATACTGTGCAGGAAGAGTTCAATTTCCCTCCTCTAATCTTTTATAACAGTACCTATATTTCTCATATGATAGTTTTATATTATAGTCATATATATATACATATTTTATATGTATTCCTAGGAAATAAATTGAGAAAAAGATCCATGTCTCCTTTAGCTCCGTATTCTTTGTCTTGGAAGAAACAAAAATCACAAAGAAGGAAAAAGTCATTAAAAGATAAATAATCTAGATACCAGTTCTATCAATAACAATTTAAATATTTGAGATTTAATCAATTTAATTTCACATGTTCCTAAAGAATACATGTGGATAGCTAGATGTGACTAGTAAAAATAACCCTGTTGTTTTGAATTAAGAACAAGAATTGATTTATATTGTGTAAATTAGGAAAAACAATATTAGAAGAACAAAGTAAGAAAAATAAACTTATCTCAAGAAATTAACTATGAATAGTTTACTAAACATGAGGGGTCTTATGAGTTGCTTACAGAAGCAAATCTAGAAAGTTGAAGACAAAAGAGTCACAAGTATATGCTGTGTCTAAGCAAATTTTAAAAGGGGTTAAAGACACCTTGTTTAAATAATGAAAGGGACAATCTATAGAGGTATTTTGGGTACTGGGAAGAGGCTTGGAACTTGGCTGTTTCTGCCATGTGCCCTGAGGGAAAAGGAGCTTTCCTATTCTCCTTGGATCTCCCCCGGGATAGTTGAGGAGTGTGGAAGGTAGAAAAGAGCAGGGTTTGGAGAGCTACCACCAGGTCACTATAACACTGAGTGGTTTGGAGGAGAAAAGAAGCATTCAGAGACTGGGATGGGGTGACAAGTCAAGTGGGGGAGATTCCGGAGATGGTCATGCCCTAGTAGTAGAGAGCTACTTCAATGACAGAAGATGCAACTTTTCCAAATGCTCAAGAGTTGAAAGAAGTCAAAGACTGAGAACCAATCATGGAACTTAGTAAGGAAGAGTTTGTTGGTGATCTCATAGAAAGTGAATTTTGATGAAATGGTAGGGCGGAGGCCAAAGTGGAGATAGTTCAAGAGAAAGTGAGAAAAAAAAAGTGAAGACATGCACCTCTTGCTGGAGAGAAATGTGAGGCTGAAGGAGTGTTTTTGTGTTTGCTTTTAAGAGACAGTGAGGGAGAGAGAAATTTCATTAAGAAATATAAATTTTATTGCTTAAAGTGTAGTTTTTGTATTTGTTTTTAAATGTCACTAGTCAATTCCTTTGAAGACCATATGAGGAAATCTTGATTTTGAGTTTACTAAGATATTGGCTCAGAATATGATCATCATAGGTCAATTAATATATGTCTTAGTAACTGACAAGTCTTTCCTCTTTCTTTTTTTAAATAAAAGCTTCACATCAAAACTTTAATTTTTAATAAGATGAACGGCTGTTAATGGGAAAGCCACAGTTACATAGAATCCGATGTTTTTATACCCTAAAGTACTTATTTTCTGTGGCTCATTTTATTTAAAGAAAAACTTATCTTCCTAAAACAAAGAGATTTTAAACTTCCTGAGGGAATTTTTTTTTCCTCCAAGCCGCTGACCTAACCATCTTTCCTCAAGCTTTATTGGATGCAACTACATAATTAGTGTGTTGACACATATGAGTTCGCCCAAAGACATCTTCTGTTCCTTATGAATATAATATGTAAAATAATTATTCTAGTTATTCCAAAACAGAACAGATCTGTTCCACTGATAACCTAAGTAAGAAAAATAATAATCAATTATTACATTACTCTTATTGTGCCAAAGATTCATCACTACTATCTATAGCTGTATATGAGGTAATTATATACATATCTAATTTCAGTCCTCATTATTTAAATGCACTATGATATTCAAGTGCTTATGCTTTCTTGAATATTCATATTTCACTGAAGCATTAAAATCTTGTCAAGCTTTCAACTCTTAGAAAATTCCATGAGGGATTATAAATTGAATGTAACCAATAAGCTTCCAGAGCTTTTATATACCTAAAACTATATTATCTGCCAAGTTATGGACTACTCATCATTGTTGAAATGCTAGCGATCTACCTGAAATGTCCAGTCTATAGCTTAAATGAAGAATTGAATTAAGCAGGCTTTCTAATATTATTTTCTAAAACAATGCAAATAGTTACTTTAGCAAAAAAGGTGATAGTAACGCAAAGATACAGATATGTCATATCAAAAACTATGCTGCTATGAAGACTAACACAGATCTTTGATTATACATTTAAAAGCCAACCTCAAATTCCTGTGCTCCCAGATCATGCCCTGATTCTGTTTCTTGGCGTAAAGCAGGAGGTAAGACAAGCGTGCGTCATGATGATCGCGATGGGTCCACTGCCTTCTTTCACTCCCCAATTGGATAAGATAGAAGAAAAAAAGGCAAATACTGGAACAACTCTAACCAAGTCTGTCCGAAATGATCAGTACAAGAAGTCTTCATAAAAAAAAGCTCTCATCATAAAAAAATTATTTTTTTGTTATGAAGACTTCAGTTTACCCTCTTTTCAGGTATACAGCACAGTATTAATAACTATAGTCACCATGATGTACTTCACATCCCCAGAATTTACTTATTTTATAACTGGAAGTTAGTAACTTTTGACTTTCTACACTAATTTTGCCCACTCCCCACCTCTTACCTTTGGCACCAGTAATCTATTCTCTGTATCTATGAACTTGTTTTTGTTTTTGTTTTTAATTTCACATTTAAGTGCAATTATAGGTATTTGTTTTTCTCTGACTTATTTCAGAGTCCATCTGTGTTGTCACAAATGCAAGATTTCATCCTTTGTATAGCTGAATAGTGTTCCATTGTATGTATGTATGTATGTATATATGTATACACATACCACATCTTCTTTATCTGTTTGTCCATTGATAGGCACTTAAAATGTTTTCATGTGTCTGCTATTATGAAAATGCTGCAGTATACATGGGGGTGCAGATATCTCTTTGACATAGTGTTTTTATTTCTTTGGATAAACACCCAGAAATGGAACTGCTAGATCCTATGGTAGTTCTATTTTTAATTTCTTAATGAACTTACATACTGTTTTCCACGGGACTCCACCAATTTAAATTTCTACCAACAGTGCCTGAGGGTTTCTTTTGCTCCAGATCCTCACCAACACTTCATATATCTTGTGTTTTTGGTAATAGCCATTCTAACAGGTGTGAGGTGGTACCTCATTATGGTTTTAATTTCCATTTCTCCAATGATTGGTGATGTTGCCCATCTTTCATGAGCTTTTTGCCTATCTTTATGACTTCTTCGGAAAAATGTCTGTTCACATCCTCTGACCATGTTTTAATTGGATTGCGATTTTTGCTGTTGAGTGTGCAAGTTCTTTATATATTTTGGGTAGTTAACCTCTTATTTAATACATAGTTTGCAAATGTTTTCTCCCATTAGTAGGTTGCCTTTTTGTTTTATTGATGGTGTCCTTTGCTGGTCAGAAACTTTTTAGTTTGATGTCATCCCATTTGTTTGTTTTGCTTTTGTTCCCTTTGCTTTTGGAGTCAGATAGAAAAAATTCATCACCAAAACTGAGGTCAAGGAGCGTAATGCCCGTTTTCTTTGAGGAGTTTTATAATTCCAGGTATTATACTCAAGCCTTTAATCCATTTTGCGTTAACTTTCGTATATGGAGTAAGATAAGGGCCCAGTTTCATTCTTTTGCCTGTGGCTGTCCGGTTTTTCCAGCAATTTATTGAAGAGACTGTCTTTTCCCCATTGTATATTCTTGGCTCCTTTGTCATAAATTAATTGACCATATATGTGTGGGCTTATTTCTGCATTCTCTATTCTATTGATTTATTATCTGTGTTTATGCCAATACCACTCTTTTGATTACTATGTCTTTCTAATATAGTTTGAAATCAGGGAACATGATACCTCCAGCTTTACTCTTTTTTCTCAAGATTTTGTTTGGCGATATTCAATTTAATTTCATGGTTAAAATGGAATTCACTGTGTATTACACAAGAAAGTTACCATTTTCCTCTTTGCAGTTAATAAGTTTTTGGTAGAGATACTTAGATGCTGTATAATACACTTTTTCTCATCAAACATGAACCCACTTGTTTAATCATCCCCTGATGATTCTTGTCTGAATCATTTGTTACTGTCATGGTTGTAAAATAATGATTTTCTAACTCCTTCATTGTTTCCATACTTTAGTTAGCATTCCACCGAAAAGAAGAACTGTCTTTTCCCCTAAGACCTTGCATATTTTTATTGTTTAATCAAAGATGATTTACTAAACATTCTCACTAAAATCAGGAGTAGTACATGTATATATGATTTACATTTCACTCATATTTTCATACTATTATATTAAAAGTAAGAATGCTTAAGCTGTTTGTCTTCTGTTCATTATGCAACACACAGTGAGCTATAAACAGTGATGATGATATTGCCTTATTTTTCTGTTAGGTCATTTATGTCTGTATCTGGTATTAGTATGCTGTTAAAATTCCTTAATCACAATACATATCCACAAAAATAAGGCATTTTATGTATGTAAGAAAATATAAATCAACATTGCAACCAAATATGAATTACTTTAATATGAATAAAATTATAAAATTTTACTAATACAGAATTGAAGAATGGAGAGGTATATCTGAATATAAAGATTAAATATTATTCATAAGGTGAGTCTTCCAAAATTATTTTTTGAGTAGTAATTAGAATCAAAATCCTAATTTTTTTTCAGAGAGAAGAGTAGACATTAAAATATTTTTTAGAAACTTCATTTGAAGAAATAGATAATGTAAGCTATTTAAAAGAACAACAGTTAATGTGGCTCTTGCATTATCACATTACAATATAATAAAAATTAGAATAATGTGGTGCTTGCATAAAAGTAGATAGAGGAAAACATAGATATCACAAAGGAGTCTGTTATAAATTAAACCAATAGGTAATGCAAAAAATTACAATGAGAGGATTATGGATTATTCATTACGTGTCATTGTGAAAATTGAATAGCAATATTTTGAGGAGAAGCAGGGTAAATTCTCATCTCATTACAAAATTTCTTTTTAAGTGGGCTAATTAGCTATACAAAATGAATATGTAATAAAGCATACCAATAATTTCTCATTATCAATTATTTATTTTGGTCTTAAAGGCACATATCCCTGGGAAAAGCAATGTTCCCAATCAAATGAGCTAAAATTCTATTACTATTTCTCACGAATTGTCTTTGGACTTTTATGTGAGATAATTCTTCATAGTGCGTGTTCTCCCATGCACTATAGATTGAACATTAAATTTCCCTGCACCTTGTGCACTAAACACATAGAGAGCCTCTCAGTAACTACACTTTCAAATGCCCACTAAATTAACAGTTGAAGACAAACATGTTTTTCAGAATACACAATCAGATAACATCATGGATAAAAGAAAATAGATGTAGATTTAGAGGGTTCTACTTATAAATTTTAATTGTTTTTACATTTAATCCAAATATATAAATAACTTTAAATGATCTCAGTGCAAGAAAGTATAATTTTTTTACTTCCATATCCACTGTTAATTAACACCCCAAACTCACTAGCCAACAATATTACCCTTAGGATTAAGTGACTACAATTGAGGAAAAATCTTGGAACACCATAGAGTACCATCCAAAGGAAAGGTCTTGATGTTACTGATATCTGGAGATGTGTGGTTACAATATGTTTCTTTGTGGGGAGAATAGCAATAAATGAAATAAAAACTGTACAATCTTTTTTATTCTCTCTGAGTTTATGTAATTATTTTAACATTTTAGTAGGATGACTTTCTAATGAAATTGGACTAATGCCAATTAGATTTAAAATAATCTATAGTCATAAACTCACTCTTTCCATATATGTATAGGCATATTTTATTTTATTAAGCCACTCAATAAAAAAAGACTTTGAAATTTCAAAAGAAATTATTAGCATGATATTAAGCAGCCTCCTTATGTCATCTATTCTAAGGTCCATGCAAAATTGTTTAAAAAGAAAAATCAGAGAGCTTTGGCTTAGAAGGAAGCAGCATCCTGGATCTATCAACTCCTTCCATGGGGAGTTTTAGTAAAAACAGCCTTCTGTGTTTAAAAGAAAAACAAAGAAATGGAAAATGATTATTGAAAAAGATATTATTTTATATAAACAATTACAGACTGCAAGTCCTAGAAACGTCCTTTCAGTGGTACTATGGTACCTATTTCTTTAAAGTAATGAAACTACTTGAATGCTTTTTCTTCAAGAGCTACTATTGAGATTGGAAAATAATTTAAGTGGATTTGTGTTAAAATCACACAA
Source organism: Manis pentadactyla (assembly GCF_030020395.1). NCBI lineage: Eukaryota > Metazoa > Chordata > Mammalia > Pholidota > Manidae > Manis > Manis pentadactyla. Next base: position 20,465,073 of record NC_080033.1, read on the forward strand.
GATTTTAAATCTTCAATAATTTGATTATTTCTTAGTCCTGCAATGGATGTTAACAGAGTTCAGACTTTCACCTTTTGTGTGTCTCAAGAAGTCACACCTACTGTATGTGGTAAACTCTTGAGGGCTGTACTCACTTAAGAATCATTCTCAGTGTTCTTGCTAAACTACTTTTCATAAAGCCATTGGGTGGCCAGAATTGTGAATGGCTGACAATATATAAGGAGCACTTTTCACATCCATAATAGTTTTTAGTTTATGCAAGTCTGCCACATATACAGGTCTTTTTTAGTATAATACCCTTTGAGGAAGGCACTAAAAGAAATATGCTCTCCACTGTATAAATGAGAAAAGGGACACTTAGAAAGCTTAAGAGATTTTTCATAGTTCATTTGTCTGCAGAGACCAGCTTTATATCAAATCCTGGGACTCAACCCTATACAAGTTAAATCTTGCTTTATTTGTGCATTGCTTGTATATAGTTAAAGGAAAGCTCTCATTTTCCCATAATTTTATGAAGGGAGTTATTTTGTACACCACTGAAATGTTCTGAAACAGAACATATGATCATTTCACAGAGAAGCAATAACTGTTAGTTAAAAATTAGTTATCTTGATATACCTACTTGTAATTTTTAAGTGAAGAGGCTATTAAAAAATAAAGATATATTAAAATATTAAGTGGAAGGAATCCTAATTTATAATATAAATGTTAAATGTTCATGTATACCATATATGTATATCATATAGTACATTTAAAGCTGAGTAAACAATATACCTTTCCTAGACCCTCGAAAAGAACAGGCTGTGCAATTGTTACTTATAAAATAAAAATTTTACTGTATATAGTAGAAACTGTACTTATGTACAGTTAAACAAGTGAAACATTATTTTTTAATAACCTAATTAAAAAATATATAAACCAAATAATAGAGAAAGGGAAAGAAAATGTTAAAATTAAACTCTGGAGAAATTTTTAAGAAAAAATTAAAGTATGTTCTTATATTTATACCAATAATATACATGGGCTGTAGTATATAATATGAATCCATTTTATTCAGTAGATCATTTATTGAGAAATGTATATCCTGTTACCAATTCTGTAATCAGTATGTTCAAAATTAAATTTGGGGCAGTCAAATCTTATTTGCCATTAATAATATAGTTTATTTGAGGAATACAGGTTCAAACATTGTGCATCAATAAGGAGAGTTATCTCAAGGGAAAACGAAAATAGGATGCATAATATAAACACCCTTCACAGAGGCAAGATTCATTATTTCTTAGCATTGAGTCATCTAGTCTAATGGTTTGCCATTACAAAAACTAGTATGTGTGCCGTTATAAACACTTGTAGTGTGTGTTCTGCATGTTTATTTCTTTTGTCCTTGGCTCCTAATTCTTCAGTGACCTTATTATCTACCACACCTCAGTCATCCACTGCATTTTAGACTTTAGCATTACCAATATTACTTCCTGTGAAAATATAATTTCACTTTCCCAATTTCCTGAATCTCCAAAGCAATCTCAATTCAGTCTAGAATTTATGGATCTAATCAAATGCTATTGTCCCTTTCTAACATCAAAAACTTTTCCTATTTTGGATTTCACAGTCTTTAATCAATTTAATTGTACTTCCTTGGGAGAACTTCGAGTCTAAGTAAGTTCACTTCTCTATATAGCTAAAGATGTCTAGAACCATATCACCATTCATCCTGGTCTTATTTTAAATATGGAGTCATTATTTCTGCTAACACCAATCTTCAGACCAATGCTGACACCACAACTTGCTTAAAATTTTGGATAAACATATGTAAAACAAAACATTTACTTAAAATCTAGTAATATGTATCAAGATAGTAAAAATTTAAAGACCAAAGGAGAGGTTGCTTTGAAACATTCAGGAGAGGTTGCTTTTGCTCTGAACTTATTTGCTGGCTGTGATGAAATGCACCTGAGAAACTAAGCTGTAATTTCGAAGGTGCAGAGGGTCAAGGGGTTCCTAAATCCATTCTAATAACCACTGCCACTCAAAGTGAGGAGGCTGATAGATACTCATGAATAATCCACGCAAGGAACATTTGGGGTATTCCCTTAAATACAATGACGCATTACAGTTGGGCTTCAGGGAAAGTTGTGGTCCTGGTTTGAACATAGGAAAAAAATGAAAAAAAAAATGAAAAAGAGGGCTAAAATTTTGCCCCAAAGATGGTGAACCCTTGAATAGGTATCACTTGAATTTAAGTTTCAGTTTGATTGATTAAGCTGTCAAAGAATTTTTAAGCATAAATTCATTTAAAGTTTTACTGTCCATACCTCATGTACTTGATTAAAGCAAATAAAAATGCAAATACTTTCCATAAAACATACCTTCATTTTAAGCAGTGGTGTCTTCTAGAAGCCATGTAAAAGGTCATTAAGGAGCACCAGGCAAAGAAAAGCAAGCACACGTGATATTAAAAATGAGGAGTGAAAGGAAGAAAAAACAGATACTGAAAATACTAGACCAGCTACTGAAAAAATATATGTATGTAATATTTTTAAAGAACTAAAGGAAAAGCAAAGAAATCTCTACAGAGGGTCAGAAAATATAAAATGGCAATGTAGATCTAAAGAATTCAAACCTAAGTATATATTATTCATACATACAAAATAGTATAACTGCTGATAACTAGAACAAATAGAAAATGTTGATGAGAATCTTAAGAGATAACTGCCTTAGAAGAAGTACAGTTAAACTTATAACTTCTCCCAAGAACGGGAATCAGAGAACAGTGGTATGATATCTTCAACTGCTGAAAGAAAATACCTTCCATAAATGAAGGCGAAATAGAGAAATTTTGAGAAAACATAAATGAGAGTCTGGGACCAGAAGACATTTACTAGGGGAAGTTCCAAAGGATATACTTGATGCAAAAGGTGATAAGGGGCAAAGAAGGTGATAATTATACAGCTAAATGTAAATAAACATTAACTACATATAACAATACTTAATGGATGTTTTAGAAAAGTAATTGGATTACAAATATAAAAGAATAATGACTAATTAATTTGGAAAGGGTTTAAATGTAGTTTATATGTTCTAAGGTCTTTGGTTTGTGAAGGTGGAGATACTAATTTCAGGCTGGCAATTACATGAGTTGTATTTTCCATCATGTGAAGTAAAAGAATAGAATATGACTATATGACTTCAAATTGTTGAATAAAGAAGATTTAAAATATTCAACATAAAAGAAAGAGGAATAAGTGAAAATAGAACAGGCAAGAGCAACAATAAGCACAAAATATAAGATTTAAACCTATATATATATATAAAACTGTAATACACAAAGGTGGATTAAATGCTTCAGTTAAAAAAGGATACAAGTTTAAATTTAAAAACTCAAAATATGCAACATTCAGGAAAGACATATGTTATCCATTAAGAAAGTGGTTGACAGTAAAATGGAAGGATATACACGGCAGATACCAACAACATGGTGTAGTTCTGTTCACTTAAAATGGATATAAGGCAAAAGGCATTTATTGAGATAAAGAATGTCACATCATTGAAAATACCACTTTGGTCCAGCAATAAGTTCTAACAATTTTACTCTAGGATAAATTCCTTTGGATTTAGGTCCTGCAATGCAAGTTCTCTCATAACAGTTCTATTAAGCTAGAAAGTAATACAGAAAACTAGAAAAGCTTCATATTATTGGGAATTAAAAAACATATATTACCATAGGTTGTAAAAGAATTCATAATGGAAATTAGAAAATAATGTGAATAAGTAATAATGAAAGAGTATATTCTCACATTTGTGTGATGCAGTTACAACAGTACTTACAGTGAAAAATGCTTTCAATACGACATGGGCAGTTGATATATGAGAGATGGCACGGCAGATCAGCAAGAAAAGAAGGGTCTTTTCAAAAAGTGTGCTGAAAAAATTGGATATACTTATGGAAAAATATGATAAAGAACCGTTTACCAACACAGAAAAAAATCAGTTACAGATGGAGTCCAGAACAAAATATGGAAAGCAAAACTATAAAGCTTTAATAAAATATTATATGAGAATATCTTCATCACTGTAATATAGGAAAGAATTTCTTGGGCAAAAAATAAAGGAAAAGATGATAATTTGGTTCTATTGAAGACTTCTGATCATCTACAGAAAAGACTATACAAGTAAACAGAAGAGCTGGGTAATGAGATATGTGCAATACCTAAAACTGACAAGAGATTTTTGAATTCCTACAAGTCTCTCTCTCTGTCACACACACATGCATGTGCACATACATATACACACACACACTCAGATAGTCTAATAGGAAAAAGGAGAAAACATTCTTGAGCAAATAATTCATGGAAGGCAAACACCAAGTAGATAATATAAGAAAAGGTATTTAACCATATAAATAATCAGAGGATTGCAAATAAAAATTGTAGAATGAATTACACATCGATCAGGTTGTCAACATTTAATGTCTGACAGTATCATCAATGATGTGGAACAGTTTATATGGTCCCATTTATATGAAATGTCCAGAGAAGGGAAATATGTAGAGAGAGAAAACAGATTAGTGGTTGAATGAGCCTTGACATGGGGTTGGAAAATGACTGAAAATGGCCATGAGGGATATTCTTTGGGTGATGGGAATGTTATAGAATTCTATTCTGGTGATGGTTGCACAATTCTTATAAATTTCCTAAACTATTGATTTTTTCTTTTTTTTAAACTTGAAGAGTGGATTTTATGTTACGTAAACTAACAGAAGCTGTTTTAATTTTTTAAAAAATAATGTGGAGTAGCAGAAACTGACATGCAATGCTGATGAGATTGCAAATGAATAACCATGTTGGAAAAACAGCACAATCTATTAAAGTCAAGGATATCAATATCTTTGACCTGGCATCACCAGTAATAGGATATAAACTAGAAATTATTTTGCCTATTTGCAAAAGTATATCAGAATGAGAAGTGTCAAAGAAATGTCTGTAACTACTTAATTGGAAACTACTAAATTAATTAGGATACATCAGTGTAAATAAAAAACTTTATCTGAACTCAGAGCATAATTTTGACATAAAATTTTATTATATGCTTATATGGTTCAAAACACCTAAAATAAAACTATTCTTTTTGGAGACACACACTTGTTCAGGTGTACGTAGGTGGAAAGTCTATAAACCTAACCAGTGATAAAGTTCTCACAAAATCAATAGCAATTACAAAGAGGGGAGAGAGAGAGGGTTAAAAGCACTAGAACAATGTGGGTAATTCAGGGGTATTGTTCATGTATTATTTCTTGAACATGTTACTTGGTTATACACATTTTACATTTTAATTATTAAATACTGAATATAACTGTACTTATTAAACTATATGGCTCATGAATTTTTCTATATTTGCTATTCACAAAAATAAATTATGAATGATATTTAGACATGGCAGGAGCTGATATGAAAAATCTTTACACTAAATATGTATTTAATATTTAAAATAACATATGTACATCTATGATTGTGAATATATATACATATATATGATTTCTAAGCTCAAACACCAAATACCATCACTTTTAAGGTGCTAGGTAACTCAATAAGTCAAAAAGATTAAAGGCGCTCAGAAAGCCGGCGCCCGCCGGGAAATCAATAAAGGAGGCAGAGCGAAGCCGTGGTGTTTGGCTGCGGTCGGGGCGGGGCTGTAACTAGGCTGTGCGCGGCGCAGGGTTCCCGCGCGGGCCTAGGGCGGCGGGGACGGGCCCCTCCTAAGCCCCCGGCCGCGGGCTGGAGCGCGCCCCGGCTCCCGCCTCTGGGGCCCTTCCCGGTCCCGGCGGGCAGGGAGGAGCGGCGGCGGGCGGCAGCAGCGGCCGGAGCTCTCTTCCTCCCGTTGCAGGTGAGTCCGGGGAGAGCGGCAGGCGGAGGCGGGGGCGCGCGCCATGCAGCTTCCCGCCGCGGCCTCCAGCCCGCCGCCCCCGCCGAACCGCCGTCCGCAGCCCCTGTGAGGAGGAGGAGGAGGAGGAGGAGGAGGAGGAGGAGGAGGAGGAGGAGGAGGAGGAGGAGGAAAGGCGGCGGGGGCGCCGCCCCCTTGGCGAGCTCCGCGACCTGGCGGCCCCCGCAGGACCCATGGCGGACTCGCCCGCTCTGCCCCTGCGGGAAGGCGGCCCCCGCGCGCCCCGGCCCGGGGCCCCTTCGCCGCCGCCGCGCTCGCGCCCCGGCTCCGAGGCCGAGGAGGCCGAGCTGTCGCTGAGCCTGGCCCGCACCAAGACCCGCTCGTACGGCAGCACGGCCAGCGTGCGGGCGCCGCTGGGCGCCGGCGTCATCGAGCGGCGTGTGGAGCACCGGGTCCGCGCACGCGACACGCTGCAGGGCATCGCGCTCAAGTACGGAGTCTCGCACCACCTAAGACTGTGACAGTGAAAGAAAAATCGCAACAGCAATTTTCAAGGACTGTAAAAAATCAAATCCTTGTCATATCCAAAACTTGAGGCATCTATTTTTATTCTGGTTTTTTTTTTTGGGAGGGCATCTCTCATATTTGTTGATCAGGTGGTTGTTGGCAACAGTAGGATTCTGTGTAGGGGACTCAATGCACAGTCATTGGTCCACCCCGGGCCTGGTTCTCGTCAGTCTCCGATCTTCTGAAGCATAACAAACATATTCTGTTTTTTTTAACATTGAAACTTGGTGGCCTTTTATTGCAGTTGCAGTTAAGCATGCTAGAAAGTGAACACACTGGACAGTTATCATTACCACAGTCATTGCAGTTTGGTAATGGTGGAGTATCAAGGTTGAGATGGATTCAAGCTTCCTTGACAAGTGTGTGTACTGGATGTGATACAATGAAGGCTCCTTTATTTTATCATGATGCCCACTCATTCATGGAAGAACACCAACCTTTATAGAGACCTCTTCCTCATATTGAAAAATTTTAACTTTTTAACAAGATCTTTCAACACAAGGAGTCTAGTTCTAAACCTTGGAGGCAGACTGTTCAGAGGAATTACAGATTTTTGCATGATAGCATTGTAAGAATAGAAAAACAAGTTAATCAATCATAAACACCGAAATAAGGCGGAAACGCCCTGACAATTAAAGAATGGTCTTATCCTGCCTAGCCCCAAGACGTATATCCGCCCTGACAATTGAAGAATGGTCTTATCCTGCCTAACCCCAGGATGCATATCTGCCCTAACAATTGAAGAATGGTCTTATCCTGCCTAACCCCAGGATGTATATCCGCCCTGACAATTGAAGAATGGTCTTATCCTGCCTAACCCCAGGATGCATATCTGCCCTAACAATTGAAGAATGGTCTTATCCTGCCTAACCTCAGGACGTATATCCGCCCTGACAATTGAAGAATGGTCTTATCCTGCCTAACCCCAGGATGTATGTTTTGCAAGAATAATGTATAGCTGTGGGAAATTACTATGAGTTAAGTGCTTTGAAAATGCTATATAAACCCTTAGTTCTAAGTGCTCGGGGTCCTTGTTGAAACCCGCTGTGTCGGGCAGACGCTTGGACCCCAGCTAGCTGGAATAACAATAAATCTCTTGCTTGTTGCATCGATCCGCCGTGGCCTCCGTCTCCTCACTGGGGGGAAAGCGCAGAACGGAATAAGGCCGTTGGGTCTTACAGCATTTCGGCTACTTTTGTCCTTGGCAAAAAATAAATTTAAAAAATTTTTTATTGGATATTGGGAAATGTTGAGCAGAGGGCAGGTGGGAAAGCTACACAATTCTCCAGCTCTTCCTTGGACTGGATCATGAGTTTTCTTTGCTTTATGTGAGGTGAAATTTACAGAACATTAGACCCACCTATGTTCAGATGGAGCAGATTAAAAGGGCAAATAAATTGTTTACAAATGACTGTATATTTCTGAAGAAAACTTTGAACATCCCAGTTGTATCAGAGAAGCCTTTTGTTGTTTAATGGACTTAACTCAATGGATTCTCCAGAAAATGAAACTGTTGATAGCAGTTTTCCTCATGAAGAGGAGCCAGGAGCAGCTAAGGAAAGCCTCTCTCCTCCCAGTCCTCCAGAGGCCACTGTTCAGCCTGTACACCCTGAGGAAGTGTCAGCCAAAGATTTCCTGCAGGGACTAGACTTGCAGATTAAGTTGTCAACACAGGCAGCCAAGAAACTAAAAGAAGAAAGCAGAGATGAAGAAAGTCTCTATGCAACTTCCCTCTATCACAGTTAGATGACTGGGGGCATAATCTAGCCTGGATTAAGAGATGGTTGTAGCATAAAGAAACCAACAACTGGGGATTCCAAAGCATCCTTTTTGGATCCTCATAGTGCACCTCTTTAAGACACAATTAAGTAGGTCTGCCTCCTGCAGCGGCAGGAAGTGATTAGTTCCCTTTGGCTCTTACCATTTTAAGTCTTTATGATGGCATGAAAGCAGAATTGTATCCTAAGACTCATTACTTTTATAGGTGGTGTTATTTTTTAGACTAGCTTTTGTAAATACTAGTTGATGTAAAGCATCAAAGACTATATATGTATTCTAGCTAAAAACAATGTTTAGCGCCTGAGAAATCCTAATTGCGTGGACAACATGGTTGCTGTTTAAGTAATGCTGATTTTGCTATGTGTTTATACTTCAGTGCTATATATATATATATATATTTCAATATGTATTACGTATTCTGTATTTATCTAATATAAAGAACCAAATTTTGACTGCTATTTTGTAAAAAATAAAAAAGTCTGAATGAGAAAATAAAATGTTTTCATAAATAAATAAATAAAAGGCATCTGTATTGGAAAAGAGACCGAAAATGTTGCTTCCTACAAATACGATTTTCTACACAGAAATTCTAAGGAACTACCACCAAATTATTGTAATCAAAAGTTAATACTATTGGTGCATTTAACAGTTCATTTGAAAGAGAGCCATGTCTGCAAATCACAAAGAAATTTTATAAGGAAAGGATTACAATTATCTATCTCATCCTGTTAAGAAACAAATCTATGCATATCCTTTGTAGAGTATGTACTGTGTATCAGTCATCAGGATAAATATTGGAAGTTCAAAGTAAAAGGATGATCATGGTACTCATTCCTTGTGGAATTGTGTTTAAAACAGAATTGGTTAGCAAATTAACAGTGTTGGAGTTGAGAAATCAGAATTTGCTAGAGGGAGAGTAATCCCAGTTTACTGTTTTGCTGGCATAATTATAATAGCACCTCCTTGTACCCTCAGGTATGTCCAGATTTGGAAGATAAATTATATAGTCCTCATAATTATGGGAGCACCCTATTAGTCATATGTAAGTGGGATTTATATGCTAAATATATAACCTTAATTTAGAGTTTTCAAAAAAGATATCATTTAGGAAGTGGCATAATGCCTGGCTGGACCTGAGTTACAATTCAGATTCATTCAAGAGAAATTAGAATAGAGATGTGCATCGCACAGGCGCAACAATATATCAATACCCAGACAAAGTGGAGAATATACATTGGATAATTGTTAAAAAAAAAAAAAAATCTGAATAACTGAAGCCCAGAGTACAGAGACTATGCAAGAGATGAAGATGGAAGTTTTAACGGGTGAGGTTGGATCAGTAAGGGAGAGCCGGACGGTTGATGGCCCTGCAAGCCAGGTTAAGGAGGACCAGGAAGCCATTAAAGACACTGCGTGTATTTGTGAAGGTCGTGAGCAGAAGAGCAGAAATGTGACTGTATATTGGACTGACTTCAAAATCCATGCTCTTCCTTGTATGTATGCCTGGAATTTGGGGGGAAACTAACATTTATGGAGTGTATAGAGGAAGAGAGGAGAAAGATCAGAAGGGAATGATGTCATGCAAACTGAGGGCTGAAAAGCTTTAAAAGGTAAAATGTTCAACAGCATCATGTATGATTGCTAGTATATATACATATATGTGATTGCTATATCTATATGGTTTGGATATAGCATAGGTAAATGGACATGAAATTACTATTTGTGCTAGTTAGGAGTGAAAATAAAATCAAAATTATGGATGACTCATGTGTTCCTATGTCTATCAACACCATCTTTTCTCACACCTGACATCTAAGCAAGAAAAGACAAGGCCATTGTCAGCTTCTCATTGTCCTTCATATTTCTACAACCAGTTGATCCCAGGGACTATTGACTTTTCTTCCTAACTGTCCCTGAAATTGATTCATTTTTCTATTTTCTCTTTCTTCACTTCCTTCTTTCCTTATAAGTCATCTTATCTCTCATCTTACCTTCTTAGAAGTAATTAATGGAAAGTATATAAAGTTCCGTCGTCATTTTATATCAAGTTGAGAAAGAACAGCCTTCCTTAGAAGCAGTCCTAGGAAAAAATTCACAGATCTGACATTGAAAGACCAGACTAAACATATATTATAAAAGCTTTATAAAATCAGTAATGATCACTTTATTTTCAGTGCATTGCTAATACCAAGAAAAAGGAAACAATTCTCTGAAGTTGTTCTAACTGAAATACTTGTATTATTTGTTTCTTTTAGTCTGTCTTCGTACTAGTCCTATTTAAATTTTTTAAGAACTGTGAGGAGGTGAGTTTTGTCCTTAAGAAAATGGTGACTTAATCTTGTGTAAAAGAAGTTGTTAGGCAAGGGTGATATTACAGGATGGTTACAGGACTAGGCGATCAGCTATGACATTAGTCTATCTGTAATTTGAACAGTTTATTTGAACAATCTGGCCTCAGTTCTTTTTGTGAACTGTGGCTATAATTGGTCCTGCCATATGTAACTGCTTTGAAGCTTAAATAAATGCATAGAACATCATAATTGCTTAATAAATATTAGTCATTTTTCACTAACCCATATACTCTATAAGAATTAAATAGTGGAGGGGCGGAAGATGGCGGCGTGAGTAGAGCAGCGGAAATCTCCTCCCAAAACAACATATATCTATGAAAATATAACAAAGACAAGCCTTCCTAGAATAAAGACCAGAGGACACAGGACAATATCCAGACCACATCCGCACCTGAGAGAACAAACCGCCTCGCGAAGGGGGTAAGATACAAGCCCCGGCCCTGCGGGAGCCGAGCGCCCCTCCCCCCAGCTCCTGGCGGGAGAAGAGCAGGCAGAGCGGGAGGGAGACGGAGCCCAGGGCTGCCGAGCACCCAGCCCCAGTCATCCGGGCCAGAGTGCAGGGCCCTCGATACTAGGAAAACAGGGCAGCCAGAACGGTGAGCGGGCACTGGAGGCCGGGTGTCGGAGGACATAAGAAAAGCGCGTGACCATTTTCTTTTTTTTTTTTTTTTTTTGCTTTTTTGCTGTTTTGTTTTGGCGAGCGCTTTTTGGAAGTCTTAAAGGGATAGGGACCCCAATACTAGGGAAACAGGGCAGCAAGACCGGTGAGCAGAGGCCCGAGGCTGGCACCAGAGAATAAAGACAAACGAGCAACCACCTTTTTTTTTTTTTATTAAAAAAAATTTTCTTTTTTTTAAATTTAAAAATTTTTTTCTTTTTTCTTTTTTCTTTTTTTTTGGTGGTAGTTGTTTTGTTTTGGCGGGTGCTTTTTGGAAGTCTTAAAGGGGCAGGGCGGGTCACTTAATCCAGAGGTAGGGGATCCGGGGATCTCTGGGCACCCTAACCCCTGGGCTGCAGGGAGCAGGGAGGCCCCTTACGGAGATAAATAGCCTCCCAGCAGCTCCTGCTCCAAAGCAACTCCACCATTTTGGAGTAGCTGCCCGAGCTAGGCCACGCCCACAGCAACAGCGGAGATAAACTCCATAGCAGCCGGGCAGGAAGCAGAAACCCTGTCTGTGCGCAGCTGCGCAGCACAAGCCACTAGAGGCTGCTGTTCTCCCAGGAGAGGAGGGCCACAAACCAACAAGAAAGGAAGTCCTTCCAGCTGTCACTCATCCCAGCTCTGCAAACTACTCCTATCACCATGAAAAGGCAAAGCTACAGGCAGACAAAGATCACAGAGACAACACCAGAGAAGGAGACAGACGTAACCAGTCTTCCTGACAAAGAATTCAAAATAAGAATCATAAACATGCTGACAGAGATGCAGAGAAATACGCAAGAGAAATGGGATGAAGTCTGGAGGGAGATCACATATGCCAGAAAGGAGATCGCAGAAATGAAACAAACTCTGAAAGGGTTTATAAGCAGAATGGATAGAATGCAAGAGGCCATTGATGGAATTGAAATCAGAGAACAGGAACGCATAGAAGCTGACATAGAGAGAGACAAAAGGATCTCCAGGAATGAAACAATATTAAGAGAACTGTGTGACCAATCCAAAAGGAACAATATCCGTAATATATGGGTCCCAGAAGAAGAAGAGAGAGGAAAAGAGATGGAAAGTATCTTAGAAGAAATAATTGCTGAAAACTTCCCCAAACTGGGGGAGGAAATAATCGAACAGACCACAGAAATACACAGAACCCCCAACAGAAAGGATCCAAGAAGGACAACACCAAGACACATAATAATTAAAATGGCAAAGATCAAGGACAAGGAAAGAGTTTTAAAGGCAGCTAGAGAGAAAAAGGTCACCTATAAAGGAAAACCCATCAGGCTAACATCAGATTTCTCAACAGAAACCCTACAGGGCAGAAGAGAATGGCATGATATATTTAACACAATGAAACAGAAGGGCCTTGAACCAAGGATACTGTATCCAGCACGACTATCATTCAAGTATGACAGTGGGATTAAACAATTCCCAGACAAACAAAAGCTGAGGGAATTTGCTTTCCACAAACCACCTCTACAGAACATCTTACAGGGACTGCTCTAGATGGGAGCACTCCTAGAAAGAGCACAGCACAAAACACCCAACATATGAAGAATCAAGGAGGAGGAACAAGAAGGGAGAGAAGAAAAGAATCTCCAGACAGTGTATATAACAGCTCAATAAGCGAGCTAAGTTAGGCAGTAAGATACTAAAGAGGCTAACCTTGAACCTTTGGTAACCACGAATTTAAAGCCTGCAATGGCAATAAGTACATATCTTTCAATAGTCACCCTAAATGTTAATGGGCTGAATGCACCAATCAAAAGACACAGAGTAATAGAATGGATAAAAAAGCAAGACCCATCTATATGCTGCTTACAAGAAACTCACCTCAAACCCAAAGACATGTACAGACTAAAAGTCAAGGGATGGAAAAACATATTTCAAGCAAACAACAGTGAGAAGAAAGCAGGGGTTGCAGTACTAATATCAGACAAAATAGACTTCAAAACAAAGAAAGTAACAAGAGATAGAGAAGGACACTACATAATGACAAAGGGCTCAGTCCAACAAGAGGATATAACCATTCTAAATATATATGCACCCAACACAGGAGCACCAGCATATGTGAAACAAATACTAACAGAACTAAAGGGGGATATAGACTGCAATGCATTCATTCTAGGAGACTTCAACACACCACTCACCCCAAAGGACAGATCCACTGGGCAGAAAATAAGTAAGGACACGGAAGCACTGAACAACACAGTAGAGCAGATGGACCTAATAGACATCTATAGAACTCTACATCCAAAAGCAACAGGATATACATTCTTCTCAAGTGCACATGGAACATTCTCCAGAATAGACCACATACTAGGCCACAAAAAGAGCCTCAGAAAATTGCAAAAGATTGAAATCCTACCAACCAACTTTTCAGACCACAAAGGCATAAAACTAGAAATAAACTGTACAAAGAAAGCAAAGAGGCTCACAAACACATGGAGGCTTAACAACATGCTCCTAAATAAACAATGGGTCAATGACCAAATCAAAATGGAGATCCAGCAATATATGGAAACAAATGACAACAACAACACTAAGCCCCAACTTCTGTAGGACACAGCAAAAGCAGACTTAAGAGGAAAGTATATAGCAATCCAAGCATATTTAAAAAAGGAAGAGCAATCCCAAATGAATGGTCTAATGTCACAATTATCAAAATTGGAAAAAGAAGAACAGATGAGGCCTAAGGTCAGCAGAAGGAGGGACATAATAAAGATCAGAGAAGAAATAAATAAAATTGAGAAGAATAAAACAATAGCAGAAACCAATGAAACCAAGAGCTGGTTCTTCAAGAAAATAAACAAAATAGATAAGCCTCTAGCCAGACTTATTAAGAAGAAAAGAGAGTCAACACAAATCAACAGTATCAGAAATGAGAAAGGAAAAATTACGACGGACCCCACAGAAATACAAAGAATTATTAGAGAATACTATGAAAACCTATATGCTAACAAGCTGGGAAACCTAGGAGAAATGGACAACTTCCTAGAAAAATACAACCTTCCAAGATTGACCCAGGAAGAAACAGAAAATCTAAACAGACCAATTACCAGCAACGAAATTGAAGCGGTAATCAAAAAACTACCAAAGAACAAAACCCCCGGGCCAGATGGATTTACCTCGGAATTTTATCAGACATACAGGGAAGACATAATACCCATTCTCCTTAAAGTTTTCCAAAAAATAGAGGAGGAGGGGATACTCCCAAACTCATTCTACGAAGCTAACATCACCCTAATACCAAAACCAGGCAAAGACCCCACCAAAAAAGAAAACTACAGACCAATATCCCTGATGAACGTAGATGCAAAAATACTCAACAAAATATTAGCAAACCGAATTCAAAAATACATCAAAAAGATGATACACCATGACCAAGTGGGATTCATCCCAGGGATGCAAGGATGGTACAACATTCTAAAGTCCATCAACATCATCCACCACATCAACAAAAAGAAAGAGAAAAACCACATGATCATCTCCATAGATGCTGAAAAAGCAATTGACAAAGTTCAACATCCATTCATGATAAAAACTCTCAGCAAAATGGGAATAGAGGGCAAGTACCTCAACATAATAAAGGCCACAGCCAACATTATATTGAACAGTGAGAAGCTGAAAGCATTTCCTCTGAGATCAGGAACTAGACAGGGATGCCCACTCTCTCCACTGTTATTCAACTTAGTACTGGAGGTCCTAGCCACGGCAATCAGACAAAACAAAGAAATACAAGGAATCCAGATTGGTAAAGAAGAAGTTAAACTGTCACTATTTGCAGATGACATGATACTGTACATAAAAAACCCTAAAGACTCCACCCCAAAACTACTAGAACTGATATCGGAATACAGCAAAGTTGCAGGATACAAAATCAACACACAGAAATCTGTGGCTTTCCTATATACTAACAATGAACCAACAGAAAGAGAAATCAGGAAAACAACTCCATTCACAATTGCATCAAAAAAAATAAAATACCTAGGAATAAACCTAACCAAAGAGGTGAAAGACATATACTCTGAAAACTACAAGTCACTCTTAAGAGAAATTAAAGGGGAAACTAACAGGTGGAAACTCATCCCTTGCTCGTGGCTAGGAAGAATTAATATCATCAAAATGGCCATCCTGCCCAAAGCAATATACAGATTTGTTGCAATCCCTATGAAACTACCAGCAACATTCTTCAATGAACTGGAACAAATAGTTCAAAAATTCATATGGAAACACCAAAGACCCCGAATAGCCAAAGCAATCCTGAGAAAGAAGAATAAAGTAGGGGGCATCTCACTCCCCAACTTCAAGCTCTACTATAAAGCCATAGTAATCAAGACAATTTGGTACTGGCACAAGAGCAGAGCCACAGACCAATGGAACAGACTAGAGAATCCAGACATTAACCCAGACATATATGGTCAATTAATATTTGATAAAGGAGCCATGGACATAGAATGGCGAAATGACAGTCTCTTCAACAGGTGGTGCTGGCAAAACCGGACAGCTACATGTAGGAGAATGAAACTGGAACATTGTCTAACCCCATATACAAAAGTAAACTCAAAATGGATCAAAGACCTGAATCTAAGTCATGAAACCATTAAACTCTTGGAAGAAAACATAGGCAAAAACCTCTTACACATAAACATGAGTGACCTCTTCTTGAACATATCTCCCCGGGCAAGGAAAACAACAGCAAAAATGAGTAAGTGGGACTATATTAAGCTGAAAAGCTTCTGTACAGCAAAAGACACCATCAATAGAACAAGAAGGATCCCTACAGTATGGGAGAATATATTTGAAAATGACACATCTGATAAAGGCTTGACGTCCAGAATATATAAAGAGCTCACACGCCTCAACAAACAAAAAACAAATAACCCAATTAAAAAATGGGCAGAGGAACTGAACAGACAGTTCTCCAAAAAAGAAATACAGATGGCCAACAGACACATGAAAAGATGCTCCACATCGCTAATTATCAGAGAAATGCAAATTAAAACTACAATGAGGTATCACCTCACACCAGTAAGGATGGCTGCCATCCAAAAGACAAACAACAACAAATGTTGGCGAGGCTGTGGAGAAAGGGGAACCCTCCTACACTGCTGGTGGGAATGTAAACTTGTTCAACCATTGTGGAAAGCAGTATGGAGGTACATCAAAATGCTCAAAACAGACTTACCATTTGACCCAGGAATTGCACTCCTAGGAATTTACCCTAAGAATGCAGCAATCAAGTATGAGAAAGATCAGTGCACCCCTATGTTTATCGCAGCACTATTTACAATAGCCAAGAATTGGAAGCAACCTAAATGTCCATCGATAGATGAATGGATAAAGAAGATGTGGTACATATACACAATGGAATACTACTCAGCCATAAGAAAAGGGCAAATCCAACCATTTGCAGCAACATGGATGGAGCTGGAGGGTATTATGCTCAGTGAAACAAGCCAAGTGGAGAAAGAGAAATACCAAATGATTTCACTCATCTGTGGAGTATAAGAACAAAGGAAAAACTGAAGGAACAAACAGCAGCAGAACCACAGAACTCAAGAATGGACTAACAGGTACCGAAGGGAAAGGGACTGGGGAGGATGGGTGGGTAGGGAGGGAGAAGGGGGGGAGAAGTAGGGGGGTATTAAGATTAGCATGCATGGGGGGATAGGAGAAAAGGGAGGGCTGTACAACACAGAGAAGGCAAGTAGTGATTCTACAACATTTTGCTATGCTGATGGACAGTGACTGTAAAGGATTTTATAGGGGAGTCCTGATATAGGGGAGAGCCTAGTAAACATAATATTCGTCATGTAAGTGTAGATTAGTGATACCAAAAACAAAACAAAACAAAACAAACAAACAAACAAAAAAAAGGACTGTTCCTGTGTGGTAACCTCCAATGAGTTCTACACAAGGGTATAAAGGGCATATACAAGTGTAGGCAAAGGGTCTGTTTGTGTTTATACAGAAATCAAAGCCTAATTGTGCTACCCTGAAAATGAACTAAGATACGATATGAAAGAGAACTTCCAACATCAGCACTCTCTGGAAGACTCATGCCAGAAGATGGTCATCAAGAAATCCCAACAAAGATCAACGCACCGCTACAGCTGTAGATGCACTCATCCCACCAGCTCCTGGACTTGCCATGGGAATGAAGGAGATATCTAAGCTGGCCTGTGCATACAGTGAAAAAACAAATTTGACTGGATCTATACTGTTGGAACTCAACCAAGAATTAGGAGAAGTGCAAATTGTAGCGCTCCAAAATCTTACAACTACAGACTATTTACTGTTAAAAGAACATAAGGGATGTGAACATTCCCCAGGAATGGGTTGTTTTAATTTGTCTGATTTCTCTCAGACTGTTCAAGTTCAGTTGGACAATATCCACCATATCATAGATAAGTTTTCACAAATGCCTAAGGTGCCTAACTGGTTTTCTTGGTTTCACTGGAGATGGCTGGTAATTACAGATATGCTTTGGTTATGTAACTATACTCCTATTATGTTAATGTGTGTGTGCAATTTAAGTAGTAGCTTAAAACCTATACATGCTGAAGTTACTCTTCAAGAAGATATGTCAAAGAAATAATCAATCTTCCCAGGTTTTCTGCCGCCTGCTACTTCTATAGCTTTTCTTCTTCCTTCCTAATTACAACCCTTAAATAGAATTCGTGCCTCATATCAAATTTACCGAGTATCATAATTCTTCCAAGTGGTAAAGATACCTCAAGACAAATGCTGGGCATAGAAGCTACAGGGCATAAATATGCAAAGAAATAAAAAGCTAACCATTTCAAACAATAAGGCTTCTCTCTCACTTACCAACTTTACATTTCCCTGTATGGCCCTGGAAGATGACTGGTTAGCCAGAGACGGGTAAGATTCCTCAAGGGAGGAACAACCTAAGACAGGCACAGTCGCAGAGGGGTCATCAGGTGAGAAATTGGGGATCAACAGAGGTGAGGCTTAGAACCTCACCCCCCGTTCTGAGAGAAATCTTCGGCATACGTGGATGTTTTATTGCCCTTGTCTAGCTTGGATTAACACATAGTCTACAGGCACACACCTGATCATCTACATTTGCTCTTACAACACTAAACTATGTTTTCTACCTTTATCTTGTATCTACCTACCACTTCAGCATTTTATTAAAAATAATAATAATAAAGAGAGAAATGTGGTATCCACATATAAATCAAGTATAAAAACCAAATGAGTATTCATATTTGAACTGACTGTTTATAGTTCATAATGCATGAGCAAAACCGAAAGTTTCTGTGATGACTGCCCTTGTACTGTTCACTATGTAACTAATTCATTATGTAAGAATTTGTTCTCCATGTAAGAACTTGTTTGTTATGCCTCAGAAGATTGGAAACTGACGAAAATTAGGCTTGGGGTGGATTAATGATTGTGCATTGAGCATTGACTCCCCTATACAGAATTTTATTGTTGTTAACAACCATTTGATCAATAAATATGAGAGATGCCCTCACAAAAAAAAAAAAAAAAAGGACAGACTTCCAATGGTAAAATAAATAAGTAACCGTGATGTAATGTATAGCATAAGGAATATAGTCAAGATATTGTAACAGCTTGGTAGGGTGATAGCTGGAACCTAGAATTATGTATATAAATGTTTTATCACTGTGTTGTACACTTGAAACTAATGTAATGTAATACTGTGCATCAACTACCCTTCAATAAAAAATAATTATCTAAAAAAAAAAAAAGAATTAAATAATGTGTTGTGTGTCCTCTATTTTAATATTCTTCTGCCTTAAACATTTATAAAAACAGGTCCTGTGAATATGGTTGGCAGTTTGTATTTTATATACAGAATTGTATTAAGGATCTCAGATAAAGTTGTACTCATCCTATAAGAGAACACAGCATTACTGATGTTTTACATAGAAAATTTCCTTTACTTCTGTCCTCTAGTTTGTGCTTTCTTCTTCTCTGCTATAATGTTATTTCTCTTTCTTGGGACCATGAAACTGACTGGAGAGCCATTATATCCACATCCTCAATTATATTGGCTGCCTCAATTCACTTACTAAGCCAAGAAATCTTCTTTAATTTTCTTAATTCTTTGTCATATATCTGCAATCCATAATTTGTTAAATCATTTTTTATTCTCTAAACTTCCTATACTAGTTTACATATTCCTCTTCAGTCTTGAATTATATATTCAACAGATTCTATACTTGACAGTAGAGGTGCTTAATGCAAAACATGTGACTGTTTCTTTAAAATCTGTAGTGTTACTGTTTCTCCCATTCCTTACCCTTTTACCTTAATCCATTTACTCTCTGTTTGGTCCAAGCAGAAACAAATTGCCAAGGATCCATATTCCTCTTTCCAATCACTTCAACAGACTCCTCCACATCCTGTGATGGTTTTATGAACCTATTTTCCATACAACTATACTTAAAAGAAAATCTGGTACTGAAGAATTTCTTCCACATTGCCAGAGAGTGTTGAATGTGCTGTAGACCAATTTGTTGTAAGGCATGGTGCCATGTTTTTGTATTGTGCAAATAAATGTGCGTTGGTGCTGTCAAAGATTAGGACAAAATGCACCATTTCATTTCTCCAAAATACTCAGCGAATTTCTGATTCATCTCTGGCAACAAAAGCCCATGCAAAGGTTGAGGGTAAGCATCCATAGAAACCAAATATTTGCAGAAAGGTGTTTAAAGGGAAATTAAAAATCAAAGTGGAAATGGAAATCATGTTTTGTTGACAAAAATAGTTCCAATTTTTAATAAACTGTTCACAGAAAACATCTGCCTAAGTAATAAAATAAAATGTAACTGAGCAAATATTTCATTTATCTAATATAACATCTTCACAGTCTGTAAGGGGATAGCTTGCATGTGGGTGTGTGCTGAATCCCCAGTTATCACCATCACCATCACAAATTAATAAATGTACATTCTCGTTCTATGAAGGGCAAAAGAATGTAGTTATGAAGTGCTGTAAACATAGGAAATCCTTCTCACTTGTGAAAATTCACTGCAGAAGAAAGAGAATTTACTTGCCTTTCCCTTACCATACTTGAACAAGGAAAATGAAGGATTTTGAAAAGACTCATTTAAAACATTTATGTATTTGGTGGTTCAAATTGGAATTCACAGTGTTTTACCTGTAATTATACATAAGCCCTTTTCTTATTATGGTGTGGAAGAAGACAGTGATGCCCAGCAATTAGAATTTTAAAAACATACAGAAATGGTTTGAAAGGTTTTGATTTTTTTTCTACTTAGAAATTGTAAAGACAAGCACTGGAAACTTTCTACTTTTATTACTTAACTTTCTAGAGGATTTGTCTCCCAAAAAAGAGAAATGGGAATCTCGACTTTTTCTTGTAAGTTGTTTTCTCAAGTTTAAGCTTTTGCGAAATCCATATTTTTTTCCAAATGCTGAAATTTATTGACCTCCTGATATTCTGGTTTAAGTTACTAACACCCAAGCCTCTGACAAGGACATGTGACTGTCTCACCTTAGTCAGGGGGACAGACACAAGGCTCATCTGCACAGGAGTGGGCACCGACCGGACCCCGACACACACAGTCCTTCACACTCTCAGTCCATGCACTTTTCTGCTTTTTTTTTTTCCTCTACTTTTCTTTTTTTCTCTAATAGTTTTACTTTGATGGGTCAAGAGAGAGAATTGCAGAGTTTGACTTAACAGCCCAGAGAGATAATATATTTTTATTGGAAGGGAGAACATATAAACACCTTATAGGGCAGCCAGAAACCTGAGGTAGTGTTGTACTTATTGGCTCAGATAGGCATTTATATTCTAGTGTGTACTGTCTGTACCTATATTTTCCTCTGACACAGTAAGAGAACCACACTTCAGGGAAAATTTCAAGGTAAATTATTTCTAAACATGTCATGGCAAAAGGAAGGACACTGTATTCTTTGCCACCATATCAGTTACCGGTCCGTCGCCGAGCGACTTCAGCTGACACCCTGTGCAGGTCAGAGAGAGTGAACTCTCTGTGGATAGTTACCTTGGCATAATCTGGCTTCTCTAATTTTCTCCACCCTCCCTAACCTTGCTGAGACAGGAGGCCCCTTAATATTCTGGGAAACAGAATTGAACCTGTGTTAAAGTTAGTCAAGGGGGAGACAGCTTTCTGGGTGTGGACCAGAACCGAGATCTGTCTCTTGACCACAAATCAGTCAGTTTGTAACACTTCCCTCAACAAATTCTGTCTCTCTGTTTCTCTCTTTCACTAATTTTTACCTTAAACTTTCAGACACTTGATTTTTCAGTTAAAGATTAAAAGATTCAGAACAACTAAAAAGGCTGCAAAAATAAACATGCTGCAGCTATGGTAGTATAACTACTTGATAGTTTGTGTATACACCATATTATCAAAGTATTCGTTGGGTCAACTCTGAGCCATGTCACTGTTAGAGAACTTTTCTTTTTCTTAACAGAGCTTTGTTGAATATTAGCTGAGCAGAGTTTTGATAGGTGGCAAATGAGCCCGGGACATATCTTTTGTGGCTGTTTGATATCATACAAAGTTTTTCTCTGTAGTTACAAATGGCACTAATTGTATTACCACACTGTGTGGCCTGCTCATTTCAGTGTTTTGTGATATAATCACCACTATAAAGGTGAGTACATTCACTTACAGTAAGCAAGTGTTTGTTTATAGTTTTCAATTGCAATGGAAGGAAAAGAGCTCCTGGTATATCAGTATGTAACCAGAAGTCCTTTACTTATAATTTTGGCCTGTTGCTTCTGATATAGTCTAGATTTTCTGCAGTAGCCAAAAACATAATGGCCTATTTATCCATTCTTGTGGCCAGTGGGTAAAGGAAGTTATAGCCAATACCTAAAAATACCAAGAAATTGTTAACTTACAGGTACTGCGCTTTCTTCTATCTCATTTAATTTTCACATAAACCATGTGTTCGAAATTAATATGAAGAGCCTTAGATGTCAAGAGATGAGGTCAATTTCCAAAAGTCTCACAGACACTTCGCAGGAGGCCTGGATTTGGCTGCAGACCATTTGCTTGGTGCTTGCTGGACTCCACCAGTGAACGGAGAATATGTTTGGCCGCTCATCTTTTAAAAATGCCCTGACTATAGTTCTTGGTTCCTGACATCATTTACTGAGCCCTGTTGTCAGAAACAGATGAGTTGGCAGAAACTGTATCTTTTTCCAAGAGAGGAAGTTCTGAGGAGCAACACATTTATAGCCCAGAAAAACAGTTCTATTTCTGTATTATGGCTATCCTCTTCACTTAATTTAATAAATTGTTTTCTCATTAAAAAAGTTACTTTCCATCTCTGTTAACACAAATAAAAAGATTAGCTTACCTAAAGGAAGGAAGGATATAGTTTAGCTCTCCTGCCTAGCACTTGATCCCCTCCCAGAATTAAGGGAAACAGCATATTTGAAGATAAATCCAAAATCAGAGCCAGGAACTGAAAATTTTTCCTATTGGTGGAGCAAGGATTTGGTAGCGAAAGCATGGGTCTCACTCTCAGTTTTCAGAAGAGAGGCTTCATGACTTGTACGTACTTCTTGAGCTACCCTTATGTGTTGGCTTATGTTTTATATTGGAATTGACTTTGGGGTTTGCGAGAAGTTTGTTAAGCTGCTAGGAGGCTGCCTCTCTACCCATGAGCAGGAAGAGCTTCATATACACCATCACAACTTTTCTGCCTGATTCTCCAATCTGTAACTTAAGTCATGTTAGACACGCTTTCATTTTTTTCCCCAAACTCTATCAATTCTAACTGTTCTTTATTGTAAACCAGTGCATCATATCTCAGACCTTAAGCTTCATAGAAACCCACCTGAGGATCTTGTGAAAATGCATATTAAATACTGTAGGACTAAGCTAAGACCTCATAGTCTCCATTTCTAAGAAATTCCCAGGGGTGCTAGAGCTGCTGGTCCACAGACCATACTTTGAGTAGAAGGGCTGTCCAGTTGTTTTCAAACAAAGTTTGATTCTGTACCAGTAGCATCAGTACCACCTTGGAAGGTGCTAGGAATGCATATTCTCAGGCCCCATGCCAACATCAGAAATTGAATCTGATGCCCACTAAAGTTTGAAGAGTCATAGCTTTAGACCACTTTCATCTCTTCATCTCCTTGCCACCATCAAAGCTCAACTTCACATCAAACCCCTTTTAGACTAGCCAAAGGGCTTGCTAACTAGTCTTTCTCAAATTTCATTTTGTTATGAGCTACCCTCCACACTATACCAATGATTTTTAAATTGAAATTGTAAAACTTTGTCTTCCTCAGATCCCTTGAATGTGCCCTTTCCTTGCAAAGTCAAGTCTAAAGTTTGTAACCTAGCCACTGTAGATGAACTAAAGTAAATCCTAATGACTTGCAAACAGAAGTGATGACTCAAGATAAAATTTCTAGTTAAAATTTCATCTGTATGTGCAAAATCTTGTTATATGAGACAATTCATACAGGAAAAAAAGATGCTGTTCAGGAAAATGAGTATTGATATTGTTCTCCCTAACCAGGAAAGAAATGTGGGAAAGAGCAGAATAGCAAATCTAAGAGAAGCTAGAGGTTTTGCCTCTATTAAGGAAAAATGATAGTCCTTGTTGCTCTATAAGAATTGGTTGAATAATCTCCCATTCTAGAATTTTTGAAAGAAATTCTATAATAGGGAGAGGGAAATTTGGGTCACTGTAGAGTTTGGAAAGTTACAAGTATCTGTAATGGCTTTATTTCTGTGTCAAACTTTTTTTCTTTTAATAGGAAGGGTATTAATTAGAGCTGGTGTACTTTTTCCAATCATAGCACCACAATTGGGCATTTTGAGGTAAGGAATAAATTTTTAAAAGTTTCTTATACCGTCTAATTTTGTTTCACAAGATCTGTTTTTAGATTAGGTAGATAAACCCACTTACAAAGTTCATTCTGGACATGCTTAATTTGATACTTTGCTTTTGAAAATTGAGCCCGAAGGTGTCTTTTAAAGTCAGTGTTGTTTAAAGAGGGTTTTTGAGGACTTACCTGATGATTAGCCCATAATATTTTTAGTTTAAAACTATCTTGCTATGTTACAAATACTCTCTTTTCATTTGAAAGCTTTTACTTTTGCTTTGATTTTATTTTGTTTTAAAGACTGTTAAGTAATGTAAGATTAAAAGTAAAATTAATTATAAATAGGTTAGAAAGCAAGGAAAAAAAGGTTAGAAGAAAAATTTTTCCAAAAAAACAGACTATGTGGTCTTATAAAAGTTTGCAACCAAGTTTGCATAATGTTTTGCTTAAAGTTATTGGCAGAGGGGATGGCGGCCATTAGGCTAGGTTATTTTCCTGATTAACTTTAGGTAAACAGTCAAATGAAACTATTACAGTGAAAGATGAAATATATTATTTGTCAACAGTATTTCTTTTACATAACCCTAAGGAAAAAGAATTGACTTAAGAAAGGCTCTTTCTTAAGTCCTATGAGTCCAGATAACTTCAAATCATAATTATCAGCAAAACAAACTTTTAATTTTTATTTATTTGGTCCATATACACAATGGAATATTATTCAGCCATAAGAAAAAAACAAATCCTACCATTTGCAACAACATGGATGGAGCTAGAGGGTATTATGCTCTGTGAAATAAGACAGGCAGAGAAAGACAAGTATCAAATGATTTCACTCATCTGTGGACTATAAGAACAAAGAAAAAACTGAAGGAACAAAACAGCAGCAGACTCACAGAACCCAAGAATGGACTAACAGTTACCAAGGGGAAAAGGACTGGGGAGGGTGGGTGGGAAGGGAGGGATAAGGAGGAAAATGGGGCATTACGATTAGCACACATAATGTAGGGGGGTGCATGGGAAAGGCAGTATATACAGAGAAGACAAGTAATGATTCTATAGCATCTTACTGCACTGATGGACAATGACTGTAATGGGGTATGTGGGGGGACTTGATAATGGGAGAAGTCTAGTAATGATAATGTTCAAGTAATTGTACATTAATGATATAAAAAAAACTGAACAAAAAAATTCAATTCTTTATATGTACCACATCTTCTTTATCCATTCATCTACTGACGGACATTTAGGTTGCTTCCATTTCTTGGCTATTGTAAATAGTGCTGCAATAAATGGACAGGTGAATATGTCTTTTTCAAACTGGGATGCTGCATTCTTACGGTAAATTCCTAGGAGTGCAATTCCCGGGTCAAATGGTATTTCTATTTTGATTTTTTTGAGGAACCTCCATACTACTTTCCATAATGGTTGAACTAATTTACATTCCCACCAGCAGTGTAGGAGGGTTCCCCTTTCTCCACATCCTTGCCAACATTTGTTGTTGTTTTTCTTTTGGATGTTGGCTATCCTAACTGGTGTGAGGTGATATCTTTTGTGGTTTTAATTTGCATTTCTCTGATGATTAGGAATGTGAAGCATCTTTTCATGTGCCTATTGGCCATCTGAAATTCTTCTTTGGAGAAGTGTCTGTTCAGCTCCTCCACCCATTTTTTAATTGGCTTATTTCCTTTTTGTTTGTTGAAGTGCATGAGCGCTTTATATAATTTGGATGTCAACCCCTTATCAGATATGTCATTAATGAATATATTCTCCCATACTGTAGGATGCCTCTTTGTTCTACTGATGGTATCCTTTGCTGTACAGAAGCTTTTTAGTTTGATATAGTCCCACTTGTTCATTTTTGCTTTTATTTCCCTTGCCCGGGGAGATATGTTCATGAAGAAGTTGCTCATGTTTATGTCCAAGAGATTTTTGCCTATGTTTTTTTCTAAGAGTTTTATGGTTTCCTAACTTATATTCATGTTTTTGATCGATTTTGAATTTACTTTTTGGTATTGGGTAAGACAATAATCCAGTTTCATTCTCTCACATGTAGCTGTCCAGTTATGCCAACACCAGCTGTTGAAGAGGCTGTCATTTCCCCACTATATATCCATGGCTAATTTGTCGTATATTAATATACTATATATGCTTGAGTTTATATCTACTCTGTTCCAATGGTCTATGGGTCTGTTCTTGGGCCAGTACCAAACTGTCTTGATTACTGTGACTTTGTAGTAGAGCTTGAAGTTGGGGAGCATAATCATCCTCCAGCTTTATTCTTCCTTCTCAGGATTGCTTTGGCTATTCGGGGTCTTTCGTGATTCCATATGAATTTTAGAATTATTTGCTCTAGTTCATTGAAGAATGCTGTTGGTATTTTGATAGGGATTGCATTGAATCTGTAGATTGCTTTAGGCATTATGGCCATTTTGATAATATTAATTCTTCCTATCCATGAGCACGGGATATGTTTTCATTTATTGGTATCTTCTTTAATTTCTCTCATGAGTGTCTTGTAGTTTTCAGAGTACAGGTGTTTCACTTCTTTGGTTAGGTTTATTCCTAGGTATTTTATTATTTTGATGTAATTGTGAATGGAATTGTTTTCCTGACTTCTCTTTCTGCTAGTTCATCATTACAGTATAGGAATGCTACTGATTTCTGTGTATTATTTTGTATCCTGTAACTTTTCTTAATTCAGATAAAAGATCTAGTAGTTTTGGAGTGTATTCTTAAGGGTTTTTTATGTACAATATCATATCATCTGCAAAATGGGACAGTTTGACTTCTTCCTTGCCAGTCTGGATGCCTTTTATTTCTTTGTGTTGTGTGATTGCCATGGCTAGGACCTCCAGTACTATGTTGAATAAAAGTGGGGAGAGTGGGCATCCTTGTCTTCTTCCCAATCTTAAAGGAAAAGATTTCATGTTCTTTCTGTTAAGTATAATGTTGGTTATGGTTTTGTCATATATGGTCTTTATTATGTTGAGGTACTTGCCCACTATACCCATTTTGTTAAGAGTTTTTATCATGAATGAATGTTGAATTTTGTCAAATGCTTTTTCAGCATCTATGGAGATGATCATGTGATTTTTGTCCTTTTTGTTGATGTGATGGGTTTTCGAATGTTGTACCATCCTTGCATCCCTGGGATGAATCCCACTTGATCATGATGGATGATCTTTTTGATGTATTTTTGAATTCGGATTGCTAATATTTTGTTGAGTATTTTTGCATATATGTTCATCAGGGATATTGGTCTGTAATTTTCTTTTTTTATGGTGTCTTTGCCTGGTTTTGGTATTAGAGTGATGTTGGCCTCGTAGAATGTGTTTGGAAGTATTCCCTCCTCTTCTACTTTTTGGAAAACTTTAAGGAAGATGGGTTTTAGGTCTTCACTAAATGTTTGATAACATTCGTCAGTGGAAGCTTCTGGTCCAGGAGTTTGTTCTTAGGTAGGTTTTTGATTCCCAGTTCAATTTTCTTGCTGGTAATTGGTCTCCTCAGAGTTTCTGTTTCGTACTGGGTCAGCCTTGGAAGGTTGTATTTTTCTAGAAAGTTGTCCATTTCTTCTAGGTTATCCAGTTTGTTACCATATAATTTTTCATAGTATTCTCTCATAATCCTTTGTATTTCTGGGGTATCCATTGTGATTTTTCCTTTCTCATTTCTGATTCTGTTTATGTGTGTAGACTCTCTTTTTTTCTTGATAAGTCTGGCTAGGGGGTTATCTATTTTGTTTATTTTCTTGAAGAACCAGCTTATGTTTTCATTGATTCTTTCTGTTGTTTTATTCTTCTCAATTTTATTTATTTCTGTTCTAATCTTTATTATGTCCCTCCTTCTTCTGCCTTTGCACTTATTTTGTTCTTCTTTTACTAATTTCGTTAATTGTGAGTTTGGACTATTTACTTGGGATTGTTCTTCTTTCCTGAGGTAGGCCTGTATTGCAATATGCTTCCCTCTTCGCATGGCCTTCTCCACTTCCCACAGATTTTGTGGTGTTGAATTATTATTGTCATTTATCTCCATATATTTCTTGACCTCTGTTTTTATTTGGTTATTGATCCATTGATTGTTTAGGAGCATGTTATTAAGCCTCCATGTGTTTGTGGGATTTTTCATTTTCTTTGTGTAATTTATTTCTAGTTTCATCCCTCTGTCATCTGAGAAGCTGGTTGGTATGATTTCAATCTTTTTAAATTTACTGAGCCTCTTTTTGTGGTCTAGTATATGATCTATTCTTGAAAATGTTCCATGTGCACTTGAGAATAATGTGTATTCTGTTGCTTTTGGGTGTAGAGTTCTATAGATGTCTGTTAGGTCCATCTGTTCTAGTGTGTGGTTCAGTGCCTCTGTCTCCTTACTTATCTTCTGTCTGGTTGATCTGTCCTTCAGAGTGAGTGGAGTGTTGAAGTCTCCTAGAATGAATGCATTGCATTCTATTTCCCCATTTAATTCTGTTAGTATTTGTTTCACATATGTGCATGCTCCTGTGTTGTGTGCATAGATGTTTATAATAGTTATATCCTCTTGTTGGAATGACCCATTTATCATTATGTAATGTCCTTTATTTTCTCTTGTTACTTTCTTTGTTTCGAATTCTATTTTGCCTGATACAAGTACTGCAACCCCCATGTTTTCTCCCTATTAGTTGCATGAAATATCTTTTTCCATCCCTTTACTTTCATTCTGCATATGTCTTTGGGTTTGAAGTGAGTCTCCTATAGGCAGCATTTAGTTGGGTCTTGCCTTTTTTTCCATTCAGTGACTCTATGTCTTTTGATTGGTGCATTCAGACCATTTACATTTAGGATGATTATCGATAGGTGTGTACTTATTGCCATTGCAAGCTTTAGAATCGTGGTTACCAAAGGTTCAAGGGTAATTCCCTTACTATATAACAGTCTAATTTAACTCACTTTGTGTGCTATTACAAACACAACCTAAAGGTTCTTTTTGTTTTTCCTCCTTTTTCTTCCTCCTCCATTCCTTGTACGTTAGGTGTCATATTCTGTACACTTTGTCCTTTGGGTGACATCTATTTAGCCTTAGGAATACTTCCATCTACAGCAGTCCCTCCAAAATGCACTGTAGAGGTGATTTGTGGGAGGTAAATTGTCTCAGCTTTTGCTTATCTGAAAAATTTTTAATCCTTCCTTCAAATTTAAATTATAACCTTGCTGGGTAGGGCATTCTTGGTTCAAGGCTCTTCTGCTTCATTGCGTTAACTATATCATGCCACTCCCTTCTGGCCTGTAAGGTTTCTGCTGAGAAATCTGATGATAGCCTGATGGGTTTTCCTTTGTATGTGAACTTTTTTCTCTCTCTAGCTGCATTTAAGTCGGTCTTTATTCTTGATCTTTGCCATTTTATTTATTATATGTCTTTATGTTGTCTTCCTTGGGTCCCTTGTGTTGGGAGATCTGTGTACCTCCATGGCCTGAGAGACTATCTCCTTCCCCAGATTGGGGAAGTTTTCAGCAATTACCTCCTCAATGACACTTTCTATCCCTTTTTCTCTTCTTCTTCTGGTATCCCTATAATGCGGATATTGTTCCATTTTGATTGGTCACACAGTTCTCTCAATATTCTTTCATTCTTAGAGACTTTTTTCTCTCTAAGACTCAGCTTCTTTGTATTCCTCTTCTCTAATGTCTATTCCATTTACTGTCTGTTTTACTACATCTAATCTGCTTTTAAATCCCTCCATTTTATGTTTCATTTCATATATGGATTTTCTTAATGATTGAATTTTCATCTTAAATTTGTCCCTGAGTACTTGAATATTTTTCTGTACCTCTATGAGCACGTTTATGATTTTTATTTTAAACTCTCTTTCAGGAAGATTGATGAGTTCAGTTTAATTTGGCCCTTCTTCTGAGTTTTGTGAGATTTTGGTCTAAGCCAGGTTCCTTTGACATTTCATAATTCTATGTGGTGCCCTCTAGTGCCAGAATCTCCAGTCTCTGGAGCTGCTCAGCCCCTAGAGTGAGGCTGGGGGTCAAAGGGGAGTGGTGCTGGTGCCTGGGGGAGGAAAGAGCTGTTTCCTGATTCCCAGCAGCAGAGCCTGTCTCCAATATCAGAACCAGTGGGCTGAGCACACAGGTGTAAGCCTCTGTGCTTGGTGTCTCTAGCTGTTTTAGGCAGGGACTCCCTTTGGCTGGACTGACACTAGTGCAATGACTGTTGGTTTACAAGCAGGTGCCAGCAGGCCAGGAGGAAGGTGCAGCAGGGTCTGTATCACAGTGGGGGAGCTCAGAGCTGAGTAGGCAGCTGTGGGGTGGTGGAGCACCCAAAACTCAAAGTTCCCAACCTGCTGGGCAGAGTGCACCCAGACAACCTTGTCCACCTATCCCTTCCCCTGTGTAGCAAGCTCTGTGGAAACCCCGCTCCTTCAGCTGCCCTCTTGCTGCTAGGAAGCCTCTCAGACCGCCTGCCTTTCCTTTGTCCCAGAGCAGCCAGATGTGGATCCCCATCCTCCACAAATGGCCGGAATCTCAGTCTCTCAAGCATTCCACCTGTCCCAGCTCCCCAACCCCAACAGCCTCCAGAGCACCACACAATGTAGGTTTGTGCTCCAAAACAGACCTCCAGGGCTGGGTGTTCAGCAGCCTTAGGCTTCCATCCCCTCTCCCCTCCGTTTCTCTTCCTCCCGGCAGTGAGCTGGGGTGGGGCAAGGGCTTGGGTCCCTCCCGATCAAGGCTTACGTATGTGGCCCTGCTTCATGAGGTCTGCTCTGTTCGTGAGGTCTGTGTGCAGTCTGGTTCAGCCTTCTTTCCTTTTGCTATTTCAGGGCTTGTTGTATTAACTATATTTTCACACTATACGTGGTTTTGGGAGGAATTCTCTGTCTCACCTCTCGTGCCACCATCTTGAACCTCTTCCCTTATACTTTTTATATGGCTTATTCTTTATCAGTTGAGGCAATAAACATCTCTCTGTTAAAAAAAAAGTTTCAAAGATTCCACATAGATATCCAAAATTGTAACAACAGCAAACTAAGAAGAAAAAGCAACTATATAAATTAGTCATTTTTCACTAGACTGATTTACAGATACACCTTTCCTTTTTTGAACACAAACTTACAGCTGTTTGTCTTTCCATGCAGCTAGCTTTCTATGTAATGTGATTAAGAGACATACTGACGCATAGTATAAAAAGTAGATGGCTGTGTAAACATTGGAAGTGATGTCTGCAAAGTCTAATGTGAATCTGTTGTACATATTCATATTACATACATATAAGCTATTAGTTACATATATACAACTATTAGCACTTTTGTTTACTTAATAAAATATGTAAAAACAACTAGTTTGACTACCTCTTGTTTTCCAGTTACCCACCTTTCACAGATGAGAAAAGTAGAGTTGAATTAAAATCTGATGCCAGTATATCACTGCAAGCATAGTTATTTTTAATGTTTCTCAAGAATGAATGAACCATAATTCACAGAGTTCCAGAAATCATAGCAACCACCTGGACACTGTACTGGGAGTGGGAGTGGGGGTATGAATGGCCTGGAGAAAAGGAACCGTAATAGATGATGTACTTTGGAACAAGTCTGCCACATAGAAGCCATCAAGCAACACAGTATAGAATTCTGACTCCTTGGATTTCATGAGACTCAGAAGATGGATGAGAAGAGATGCAAGTTTGGCAGAACATTAAGACAGTGTTGTGAAGACAATGTTGAGAGAATTAAGAGTCCTTAGTCTAGAATTTGGTCATCAGCCACTTGTGTAATTAGCCTGCAGGTAATCTTTTCCTTCTCCATAAGTATGTGGGTGAAAAAAGTTTTTCTTTCTATCTCAGAAATATATGGTTAAAATAGATACTGTACTTGGAAGTGCTTTTTATAAGTATCAAATAGTTTATGATTCTACATTATTATTTTTGATAATTAAATAAAGATCACTAATATAGATTAGAAATTTATTAAGTGCTAGCTGACCACAGTACTAAATTCCTTAAATATATTTACCTAATCTAAAAGTAACAATACTTTTTAAAATATTGGTGGATACTGTTTTTTGCTTTATTTTACCAATGAGAAAACAAGCTGTTATGTGTTCCTATAGATTATTAAGAATTACAGTCAGAATTCAAACCTAGGACTGATGATAGTCAAACCTGTTTTTTGAGTACCTGGCAAGTTAGAGGTGGCACATTGTTATTTATTTTATATCTATAAATATTTAAGTATTGTGCTAAAAAATCTCTTAAGTGGTAGACTTCGAATTCAAACTGAGTCTATAGATTTCTATGTTTCTGCTTCAAATTGTCAAAGACACCATTACAATATTTATTCCATAATTTGGATGCTCCTTGAGAACTGAAAATTCTGTAACTTTTACTTCATAAAAGAAGTAGAACAATTCAAACAAATGTAGATTTTCAAAAACACTTTGAGATTTAATGTTAAATATTTCCATTTTTTAATAGAAAGCAGCCTAGCATATCTATGGGGAAAAGATTTGAGCTAACCTTTTTAAAAAAAGTTCAATATGTCTCAGTGTTACTCTTGAAAGAAATTATTAATAAAAGGTAGAATATGCCTTTTACCTAATAATTCCTTGTGGAATATTATATAAAATCAGTAGTTAGTTGAATATATTGAATTATTTTATAAAAAGTATATAAAGTATTTTCCTACTCATCAAGAAAATATCATTATCAATAATTTTCTCTGGTTTTACAAATAAATTATATGCCTGAACTACCCTAAAATATAGTCCTCATTGATATATTAAAATAAACATTTCCTCCAGCCCTTTGGCTGTGTTAGCATCTCAGCTTTCGTTAGAATATTCATGCCCTAACTACAATTTGATTCATTCTTCCCTACTCCTTTCTACCCCTTTCCAGCTAGCAAACGGATATATGTTATTAAAAAGCCAATAATAGTACATGGATCTAAGAAGAAAGACTTTTATTTAGTCCGAGACATGAAGCACAGGTTACATGACTAAATTCAGGAAGAGAAAATATAAATGACTAAAGATATGAGGAGGACTTTGCACATGATGCGCACACAGTGAAATCTAAATATAAACATTTTGTGTTCACTTGGTGACCAATGGGATACTATCTTATGTCAGATGTTACACTGAAGAACTGAAGCTTTTTGTCATGGTTCTGTGATGGCTGCTACAATTCCAGCCATCCATGCCTTCAGCAGCAGGAGTTAGAATGGAATAAGAGCTGTAAAGGATGCCTCTCTAATGAGTCAGAAATATTTAAAGTGCTTTCCCTGAAACCTCGTTCAAGGGCCCTGCTTACATTTCCTTGGCACCACCACTGCAAAGGAAGCTGGACTATGGAGTCATACATCGGAAAATTTGCCACTAACAAATAGAGATTACATTACTAATGACAAAGATAAGAATGTGTTTGGGAGAGACAAGCGGTAATTTCTGTCACTCCAACCTAGTGAAACTGCTTCACAACGGATATAGTGAGAGAGGTTATATAATTAACAAGTTGTGATTATTATTAAATTGTGGACCAGTCATGATAATATGAATTCAATTATTAGTTGGGGCTGTAAGATTTAAAAGTTGGTATTTTCCGTCAGTTAAACACATTGTAAAGATAAAAAAAGAAAGTCGCCCAGTTAAATAATTATAAGCATCAGTTTCAAGTTTTCATCGAAGAATTTTAATATTCCTTATACTTACTATAATGTTATTAACTTAAAAAAAAACACAAATCAAGACACACAGAAAAATACTTCCAGAAAAAAATAGAAGACTTCAAATCTGAAAGAACAATCAAATTTGCATGGCACTCATACTTTAATTTCAAACCACCCTTTAATTTGCTTCAACATAATATTTTGAAAATAAATGTCTAAGTTGTAATATTAATGAAAAAAATGATGCACAGCAAATGATTTTTTTTAACTTCAGAAACTTTATAATATATTCCTCACCTTCCTTTTTATGTTGCTTTATGATTTGGACTGTAAGTGGTATACCCATTTATGGACATGGGGGTAAAGCAGATTATTTGATGTAATGTATTTATTTGAAGGCCGTTGGAATGAACAATATGTTTCAAATGTTTCCCTACTAATATGTTTCTGTTTCTTAAAAGATTTAATAGTGACACAAAGCCTTAACTAACATTCTTGCTGGACCAATCTATTTGGTCCTTTCTACAGCAGATAGAAGTGACTAAGAAAGTAATGAGGTATAATTCCTTTTGGAAATCCCAGATACTAAGTTAATAAAGAGCAACTTAATCTTCTAAAAATGTGCTGTTTACATTATACATCTGTTTAAGTGCCAGAACACATTTTATTCAGTAAAAATGACTGCATACATTTTCTTACGTTGCATTTTACAAATGACAGATGGCCCTCGCGTGTGTTCCATCTTGGCATGCAATCTAAACTCCTAATTCCAACGGCTCTGCATATATGTGTGTGTGTGTAGATGTATGTGTGCATCAGATAGAAATATGGATATCTGTACCACATGCTCTTGCCTGGTGCTGATTATTAACAACAAATAATTAAAGAAGTCAGAACTCTGTTTTCTTTCCATAAAAGGGCCATAGTAGTGAAAAGCTTCTCAAACAAGCTGAAGTAGATTTTTGAGAAAATCTTATATTCCAGAATTTTAGTGTTAGATGATCCTTAAAGGTCATCTGGTGTCCCTAGTTTTAAGAACAGGACTTGAAGTCATAGCTTAGAGGGTTTAAGTAAATGAACAGGATCGTAAAAGTAGGAACAGAAGACTTGTTCTGGGGGAGAAATAGCATTACTCCAATCTTTCCAAGCAGGAAAAAGCTAGACAGTCTGAAAATGATTTTTTAAGTCACAAGAAAACTGAAGTCATAGAACAGTCAAGTCACCAAAATCTGGGGAGAGAGAAGCATTGACAGGGGAAAAATAAAATCTGCGCATTGCTTAACTGAGCTAAATGCACCATTCTCCATATAGAGCTTATGAAAAGATACAGCTAAAATTTTTCAATTAATTGCTAAAGACCAAGCAAGGGTAGGCTAAGGGGAGTGTGAAGCTCTTCAGGGGGCAGGTACAATGGCGTTCACACACTCTTCCAGGCTTTGCTTCTATAAATGCCATCGTGTACTCACAGGGAGCATTAGGGAGAATCCTGAGAAAGCTTCCTTTGACGTCCTGGCTCACCCATGGTGGGGGCTGGACGTGATTTACAGACATCATTGCCCAAAATCCCTCCAGACCCTTTTCCATCTCTCCTACAGATTACAAGTCTTAACCTTCAGGGAAATCACAGCACAAATCTTCACTTTATGGCACTAGTAGAAAAAACATTCCAGCGACGGAAGGTCACAGGGGGAAACAAGTGTTACTTCCAAGGATGACCAGGGATACATGCTATTCTTCACTCTAAAGTTCTAAGAAAAGCAAGCATTGTGAAGGCTGCATACTGAGACCCAGGAACAGAGCACCATCCTAAGATTGTGGCTTAATTAGAACACGAGAGAACATTTTTCCTTCTCACCTCCGAGATAACATGCATCGCATAAATAACAATGGAATACAGTTGGGAGGTGTGCGAGGAATGGCATTCTTAGGCACAGTGCAAGGGAACGATCCGGAGCCAGGATGGGGAAACGGTCCTGGACAGGAATGCACCGGCCATCTGCTTGGGCAGCCTACCCTTGCTTGATCTTTAGCAATTGACAAGTTTCAGCTGTTTCTTTTTATAAGCTTATATGGAGGCTGGTGTATTTAGCTCAGGTAAGCAAATGTTCAGGTTTTATTTTTCCCCTGCCAATGATTCTCTCTCTCCAGATTTTTGGTTACTTGACTGTTCTGTGACTTCAATTCTCTAGTGACAAAAAATATCACTAGAGGGCTTTGAAGTTTCTGTGTGACACCTTTGTATGACTGAGTGTGGCCATACCAACAAACTTTAAGTCTAGCCCAACTCCCTACTAGAATCACATAAAACCACACACAGAAGGTTTTGCAGAAGTTTCTGTGGGAATATAAATTATTTACCTCACTATTCCTCTTCTTGAAAAGGTGTCAGTTTGTAACAAATGAGGCAAATGAAAAGGTAAGAAAAGACAAAAACAAAAAAGATGAAGCAGTTATCAGACCATACTTAAACATATTATTATAATACAGAAAATTTTTTCAAAACTGATTAATATATTACTGAGTCTAATGGAAAAAGAGACAACATATAAGGTCAGATAGATCATTTCATCAGTGATGGACAGTATAAGAAATTTTTTAAATGGAAATGCTAGAAGTTAAAAATATGATGACATAAAAAAAAGGATAAAAATAATGACTTCAACATGTTTCTTGGTAGACTTGATATAAGATAAGGAGTCAGTAAAATCATCCAAAATGAAACAGGTCAAAGAGAGACATAAAAGAAACAAAATAACAGAAGAGAGTGCCCGGGAAATGTGAGAAAATGTCAGTTTTTCATATGCATAATTGTAATTCAACAGAAAGAGAAAATGAGGTGGGTGAAATATTTTAAGAAGCAATACCCCAAATTTTCTAAAATTAACGATAGACATGAAGCCACATACCCAAGAAGCTTAGGAAACACAAAGTAGGATAAATCAAAACCCAACGCACACACACGTTCTGGCATATCTTGTATTCAAATTGCTGAAAATAAAGTCAAATAAAAAACTTGAATGAAATCAGAGAAAAACATCGATCTAGGAAGAAGAATGAGAATTACAATTGACTTCCATAAAAACCTAGGCCAACAAGAACATGATAAGTGACATTTTAAGTGCTGAAAAAGAAGGGGGAAAAAATCCCAGCCTTCTATACTCAGTGAAAATACCACTCAAAAGAGGATAAATATTTTCTAAAGCAAACCTGAATGTAATCTAAAAATTAATTTTGTTAATTTTTTCAGAAGAAATATAATACCTTAAGCTTACGTGTACCCAAATAATGCAGAGCATTGGAAATAATGACAGTAAAATTAAATTCATTAATTCCATTTTTAACAAAATGCTAAAAGATAACTATGTAAACCAAATATAGTAATAATGTATTGTGTTTTAATAGAATATACAAAATACATTCATATGACAACATCCCATAAGATGGGTGAGAGATGGTTGCCACGGCTTTATATTAAACATGGAGCAGTAAAATGTTATTTGGAAGTTGCACCTGAGCTATTAAAAAATATATTGTGAAAGCAAGGGAAGCCACGAGTGTTTTTTAAACTAGTATAAATAACATATCAATTAATGAGATAAGCTGGAATCATAAAAATACCAACATAGGAAAATGTTGGGCAGGGGTTGCAAATAGAAAGCACAAATTTAACGCAAATAATCTCCTTAAATATTAATGTTGTAAACATACAACTTAAAAGACAGATGTTACCAAATTAGATTTATAAAAATAATGCAATTTGTATAAGCTGTCTATAAGAAACCCACTTTAAATATCAAACATAATACCATAGTAAAGACAGTAACTCTTTAAAAAGCTCTAAAAGAGGAAAATAAAAGGATGGGTAAAGATATGTCATACAAACACTTATCAAAGCAGGAGTAGATAAAATAATATAAGACAATGTAAATATCAGAACAAGGAATATCATCAGGCATAAAGGATACTACATACAATAAAGCATTCCATTTTCCAAAGAGAATAGTTTTACATGTTTATACACTCAAGTGAGACAGAAACAAAGTACAGAACTGAAAAGAGAGACAAATTCACAATTTCGTATGTAATCATCAATATTCCTTTTTCATAATTGATAGACTAGAAAGAGAATCAGGAAAGATAAATATGACCTAAACAGCATAATCAACCAAACTGATCTAGTTAGCATTTATAGGACATATCGCTGAAGAATATCAGGATACACATTCTTTTCAAAAATATTTACTAAGCTAGGACCTATAGCAAGCCATAATACATATCTTAACAAATTTAAAGAAAAATCATATGTTCTTGGAACATCATTAATCACACTAGAAACCAGTAACATAAATTATCCAGAAAATTACCAAAATACTTAGAAATTAACCAACCCGTTTCTCAATAAATCATGGATCAAAGAATATTGAGGGTAGTTTAAAATTATTTTGAACAGAAAGTTAAAATACAAGAGATCAAAATGTGTGGGATACAGCTAAAATATCATGTAGGGGAAAATTTTTAACAAGATGCTTATATTAGAAGAATGATCACACATCAGTGATCTAATTTCCTATCTTAAGTAGAGAAAGAACAGTAAATATGACTCAAAGAAGGCAGAAGGAAGGAAATAATAAAGATTAGATAAAAAAGTAATGGGCTTGAAAACAGAAACAGAAAGTCAATGAACTCAAAGGGTGGTTGTTGGAAAAGATTAATAAAATTGATAAATGTTTAGACTGGCAAAGGCAAGAGAGGAAATGAGATTGACTAATATTAGGAAAGAAAGAGGGGATATTGTGAAGGAAAATAAGGTATCCTAGAACTCTCTGCTCGTAAATACAGCCACTTAGATGAATGAATCAATTCCTTAAAAGATATAAAAGACTAATATATAAAAGACTAATAAAAATTGCACAAAAATAAATAAAAAACTTTGGTAGTCCTGTATCTACAAAGAAATTATATTTACTGTTAAAAATCCTGCAAGAAGAGAAAACTCCAGGCCTGGGTGGTTTTACTAAAGAATACTACCAAATATTTAAGGAAGAAATAATACCTATTTTGCACAATTACTTCCAGAAGAAATAGAACAGGGAACACCTCCAGACTTACTTTTTGAGACCAACAATTCTCTGCAACCAAAGTTGGACTAAGACTTTGTAAGAAAACTACAAACCCATCATCATAAAAATATACACAAAAATCCTGAAAGTATTGAATCAAGCAATATATAAAAAGGGCTAAACATCACAACAAACTGGATTTTATCCCAAGAATGCAAAGTTGATTTAGTATTTGAAAACCAAACAATATCATTCACCATATTGACAGTCTAAAGTAGAAAAACATGAATATCTCATTTATGCAGGAAAAAAAATGGGTAAAATATAACCAAACCCAATGCAGGACATCTATAAAACAGAAACAACAATGTAATTCTACAGTTTACAGCATGCCTAATTCTGAGAAACTGAATTGTTGACTACTAAGGTCAGTAAAAAGGCAAAAGTCATCACTCCTGCCTCTCTTAGCAGCACTGTTTTGGACGTCCCAGTCAGTGCAATAAGGCAAGATACAAAAAAAAATGCTTACTGAGGAGAGAAAAATACTTTCGTTTTCCTATTCTCAGCATAGTTGTCTATGTAAACATCCCCAAAATCTACCTAACTGCTGCCAGAACTAATAAGTACATTAGACAATGTCGTGGATAAAAGGTCAATACAGAAAAATCAATCATATCTCTCTACACTAGCAAAGAACAATTGGAGTTTAAAATTAAACCAAAAAGTTAACAAAAACAAAAAGCAATAGCATCAACCAAAGAATACTGAGATATAAGTATTTTTTAAAAGTAAATGAATGTTAGGACTCTGTACTATAAATTAGAAAACAGTGATGAAGTAAATCAAAGACCTTTAAAAATGGAGGTCTATAGCATGGGCATGGATTTCAGTCTTTAGTATTATAAAGCTGTTATTCTATGTAATTTGCTCCATAGAGTCAGTGTAATTCCAGTCACAATACTTGAAAGTTTTTTGTCAATATACACAATATGATTAAAGATTTATATGAAAAGACAAAGGAACTAGAATAGACAAATAATTCTGAAAAAACAAAACAAAACAGAATTGGAAGACTTACCCTACCCAAAATGAAGATTTACTATAAAGCTAAAGTAATCAATACAGTGTGGTAGTGAACAATGGTAGACACATTATGGAACAGAGAGCCCAAACACATGAGCACAAATGCAGCCCACTTATCTTTTACAATAGTGCAAAGGCAAGTCTGTTGAAAAAGCCTACCTATTCATGAAGTGGTGCTTGTAACTAGGCATTCATAGTCCAAAAACAACAGAAGTGACTTAAACCTCACACTTCATATGAAAATTAACTCAGAATGTATCATAGACCTAAATGTAAGATGTGAAACTATATAATTTCTAGAAGAAAATATGGAAGAAAATTTGCATGACCTTGGGTTTGACAAAGTGGTTTTAGATAAGACACCAAAGACATGAGCCATAATGTTTTTTGTGTTTTTTTTTAAATGAATTTACATAGAGTTGTTTTAATTTTAATATACCAGATTAACTCACCCAACCATGAGGGTAAGTTTCCTATCATGCCTTAAAAAAAAATCTCTGATTTTAGTTTTGTGATTGTTCATATTAACTCTCCATATAAAAGAATGGGGAATGTTAGACTTTTAACAAGATGCTTATATTAGAAGAATGATCACACATCAGTGATCTAATTTCCTGTCTTAAGTATTTACAGTCAAATATATTACCCCTAAGAAATTCTCAAAGTTAAATACAAAGGTAAAATGGCAGCATACAATTTATTTTAGCCTTTTCTTCTGACATCTTACACTAAGCTAGTCAAAATTTAGTTAGAACTAAGCTTTTAAAAGATCCTCTATTTACAGTCAAATAATACTTTTCATGAGTTGGTTAAGTTTCAAAGTTAAGTGTTATTTGCCAAAAGAGGAAGAAAGATACTTCATTCAGATAAATAATATGATGAAAGTTTTATTTAGTCATATCAAAAGATTATGGCTCATTCAGAAGTTATTTGTGTATATATTTTAAATAATAGGCCATAGGTTCTAGACTGAATAAAGAATGGAGTGAAACGTAGAGATTGATTTTTTTTTAACACTTTGCATAAGACTTTATGGAAATTTTTGTAATTTTGCTTTTACATCTTGATGTTCTGAAATTTCATAACATTGTGACTAGCTGATTCCTTTTATTAACAGTTTTAGAGACTCAGAGACCTTTTAATCTGAAGATAAATGCACCTAAATTCTAATTTTTTTCTAGTATTATTTATTTGAAATTTTTCCCTCTTAAATCTTTTTTTCATTTTCTCTTTTATTTTGATATAATTAACGTGCTTGAACAACATTATGGTTACTAGACTCCCCCATTATCAAGTCCCCACCACATACATCGTTACAGTCGTTGTCCATCAGAGTAGTAAGATGCTATAGAATCATTACTTGTCTTCTCTGTATATACTGCCTTTCCCATGCCCCCCCCTACATTATGTGTGCTAATTGTAATGCCCCATTTTTCCCCTTTATCCCTCCCTTCCCACCAATCCTCCCCAGTCCTTTTCCCTTTGGTAACTGTTAGTCCATTCTTGGGTTCTGTGAGTCTGCTGCTATTTTATTCCTTCAGTTTTTTCTTTGTTCTTATACTCCACAGATAAGTGAAATCATTTGATTCTTGTCTTTCTCTGCCTGGCTTATTTCACTGACCATAATACCCTCTAGCTCCATCCATGTTGTTGCAAATGATAGGATTTGTTTTCTTCTTATGGTTGAAAAATATTCCATTGCGTATATGTACCACATCTTCTTTATCCATTCATCTTCTGATGGACACTTAGGTTGCTTCCATTTCTTGGCTATTGTAAATAGTGCTGCAATAAACAAAGGGGTGCATATGTGTTTTTCAAACTGGGCTGCTGCATTCTTAGGGTAAATTCATAGGAGTGGAACTCCTGGGTCAAATGGTATTTCTATTTTTAGTTTTTTGAGGAACCTCCATACTGCTTTCCACATGGTTGAACTAATTTACATTCCCACCAGCAGTGTTAGGAGGTTCCCCTTTCTCCACATCCTTGCCAACATTTATTGCATGAGCCATAATGTTTTTAAAAATCGACAAATTTCTCCTTGGCATTTACCGAAAGGTTTTGAAACTTTAGTTCATACAGAAACCTGCTGCAGATGTTTATAGCAGCTTTCTCCATAACTTCCAAAATTTGAAAGCAACCAAAATGTGCATCAGAAGGTGAGTGGATAAACAAGCTGTGGTGCATCTAGTTGATGTAATATTGGTCAGAATTAAAAAGAAATGAGCTATCAATCCAGGATAAGATAATGGAGGAGCTTTAATGTCATATTACTAAGGGAATGAAGCCAATCTGTAAAGGCTACATCCTTTATGATTCCAACTGTATGACATTCAGGAAAAGGCAACTGTGGAGACAATAAAATGATCAGCATGTGCTAGGTATTGTGGATGAGGGAAGGGATCAAGGGGCAAAGCACAGAGACTTTTTGGGGAGTGAAAATACCTTTATGTTACCATAATGATGGATACATGTCATCATACATTTGTCTAAACCCACAGAATGCACACCACCAAGAGTGACCTGTAATGTAAACTATGGAATTTGGGTGATATGTCAATGTAGGTTCATCAGTTACAACAAGTGTACCACTTTGGTTGGGGATGTTGATACTTGGGGGGTGTATACATGTGGGTACAGGGGGCATATGGGAAATCCCTGTAAGTCCCCCTCAATTTTGCTTTAAACTTTAAACTGTTCTTTGAAAATAGTCAATTTTTAAAAGTAACAAATTTAACTATAAAATTTTTAAAATTTGCTTAATGAAGTATCATGAATGACTGAAAAGACAAGCAACAGAGAGAAAATATTTGCAAATAACATATCTGGTAATAGTGTTGAATATATAAAATAACTTTTAACATTGAACTATAAGAAAACAATCCAATAAAAAATGGGCAAAAGACCTAAGGAGACACTTCACCATAGATATACACTGGGCAAATAAGCCTATGAAATAATGACCAACATAAACAGTCATTAACTGAGTGCAAATTAAAATCACAAAGAAAGACCATTAGAAACATGTCAATATGGCTAAATTTAAAAAGACAGAAGACTGATAATACAAATTGCTGCTTGAAGATATGAAACAGTTTGAAGTCTCATACACTGTTGGTGGAAATGCAATATTGTAGAAAACAGTGTGACAATTTCTCTGTCAAATAATATTATGACACAATAATCTTCCTTTTAGGAATTTAAAGCAAGTCAATTGATCCAAAAGACTGTGTATTATATAGTAACACTTATATGACAATTTAGAAAGGCAAAAATCTAAAAACAGAAGAGATCTGAGGTTGCCGGGGATTAAGGGTAGATGAGTATCAGCGCAGCCCAAAGAAATGTTGAGGGTTCATGGAACAGTTCTGTATAATGTGGTGAATACACAATTATATGCATTTGTCAAAATCCATAGAACTGTACACCATATAGTAAATATAACTGTATCCAAATTAAGATTCAACCAGGATGTATAGGGAACCCAAGAGGAAATACAGACTGTGACAAATAAATCTAAGTGTATTCCAAATGCATCACATGTCTACACTGAGGAGGGTGAGGAGAGAGGATCTACACACACACACACACACACACACACACGTGCGAAAAAGAAAAAATGTAGGCACAGAGCTGATAAGAGACCCAATTTCCAGTCCATTGTTTTTTGTGCAGTGGCCCACTGCTGCAATCATTTTCTCATTTTCAGATCATTGTAGTTCAGGAAAATTATAACAAAAACCTGAATGAATCCATAGAGACTTTTGTGTCAGAAGACTTTTTATAATCATGAAGTTGCTTTGTTGTTGTTATTGTTTTTATTTTGGTATCATTAATCTACAATTACATGAAGAACATTATGTTTATTGGGCACCCCCCTTCACCAAGTCCCCCCAACATACCCCTTCACAGTCACTGTCCATCAGCGTACTAAGATGCTGTAAAATCACTACTTGTCTTCTCTGTGTTGTAGAGTCCACCCTGTACCCCCCACCCCACATTATACCTGCTAATTGTAATGCCCCCTTTCTTTTTTCCACCGTTACCCCTCCCTTCCCACCCATCCTCCCCAGTCCCTTTCCCTTTGATAACTGTTAGTCCATTCATGGATTCTGTGATTCTGCTGCTGTTTTGTTCCTTCAGTTTTTCTTTGCTCTTACACTCCACACATGACTGAAATCATTTGGTACTTGTCTTTCACTGCCTGGATTATTTCACTGAGCATAATACCCTCTAGCTCCATCCATGTTGCAAATGGTAGGATTTGTTTTCTTCTTACGGCTGAATAATATTCCATTGCGTATATGTACCACATCTTCTTTATCCATTCATCTACTGATGGACATTTAGGTTGCTTCCATTTCTTGGCTATTGTAAATAGTGCTGTGATAAACATAGGGGAGCATCTGTCATTTTCAAACTGGGCTGCTGCATTCTTAGGGTAAATTCCTAGAAGTGGAATTCCTGGGTCAAATGGTATTTCTATTTTGAGCTTTTTGAGGAACCTCCATACTGCTTTCCACAATGGTTGAACTAATTTACATTCCCACCAACAGTGTAGGAAGGTTCCCCTTTCTCCACAACCTCGCCAGCATTTGTTGTGGTTTGTCTTTTCGATGGTGGCAATCCTTACTGATGTGAAGTGATATCTCATTGTGGTTTTAATTTGCATTTCTTTGATGATGAGCAATGTGGACCATCTTTTCATGTGTCTGT
Organism: Manis pentadactyla; assembly: GCF_030020395.1. NCBI lineage: Eukaryota > Metazoa > Chordata > Mammalia > Pholidota > Manidae > Manis > Manis pentadactyla. The sequence continues at coordinate 20,509,642 of NC_080033.1, forward strand.
TGGCCATCTGAATTTCTTCTTTAGAGAACTGTCTATTCAGCTCCTCTGCCCATTTTTAAATTGGATTATTTGCTTTTTGTTTGTTGAGGTGTGTGAGCTCTTTATATATTTTGGATGTCAACTCTTTATCAGATCTGTCATTTATGAATACATTCTCCCATACTGTAGGATACCTTTTTGTTCTATTGTCCTTTGCTGTCCAGAGACTTCTCAGCTTGATATAGTCCCACCTGTTCATTTTTGCTTTTGTTTCCCTTGCCCAGGGAGATATGTTCATGAAGAAATCACTCATGTTTATGTCCAAGAGATTTTTTCCTAAGTTTTTTTCTAAGAGTTTTATGGTTTCATGACTTACATTCAGGTCTTTGATCCATTTCGAATTTACTTTTGTGTATGGGGTTAGACAGTGATCCAGTTTCATTCTCTTACATGTTAGCTGTCCAGTTTTGCCAGCACCATCTCTTGAAGAGACTGTCATTTCCCCATTGTATGTTCATGGCTCCTTTATCGTATCTTAATTGACCATATATGTTTGGGTTAATGTTTGGAGTCTCTATTCTGTTCCACTGGTCTGTGGCTCTGTTCTTGGGCCAGTACCAAATTGTCTTGATGTACTGTTTGGCTTGAAGTTGGGGAGCGAGACCCCCCCCCAACTTTATTCTTCCTTCTCAGTATTACTTTGGCTGTTCGGGGTCTTTGGTGTTTCCATATGAATTTTAGAACTATTTGTTCAGTTCATTGAAGAATGCTGTTGGTAATTTGATAGGGGTTGCATCGAATCTTTATATTGCTTTGGGCAGGATGGCCATTTTGACTATATTAATTCTTCCTAGCCACAAGCATGGGATGAGTTTCCATTTGTTAGTGACCTCTTTAATTTCTCTTAAGAGTGCCTTGTAGTTTTCAGGGCATAGGTCTTTCACTTCCTTGGTTAGGTTTATTCCTAGGTATTTTATTCTTTTTTGATGCTATTGTAATGAAATTGTTTTCCTGATTTCTCTTTCTATTAGTTCATTGTGAGTGTGTAGGAAAGCCACAGATTTCTGTGTGTTAATTTTGTATCCTGCAACTTTGCTGAATTCTGATATTAGTTCTAGTAGTTTTGGAGTGGAGTCTTTAAGGTTTTTTATGTACAATATCATGTCATCTGCAAATAGTGACAGTTTGACTTCTTCTTTACCAGTCTGGATTCCTTGTATTTCTTTGTTTTGTCTGATTGCCGTGGCTAGGACCTTAGTACTATGTTAAATAACAGTGGGAGAGTGGGCATCCCTGTCTTGGTCCCGATCTCAGAGGAAAAGCTTTCAGCCTCTCGCTGTTCAGTATGATGTTAGCTGTGGGTTTATCATATATGGCCTTTATTATGTTGAGGTACTTGCCCTCTATGCCCATTTTGTTGAGAGTTTTTATCATGAATGGATGTTGAATTTTGTTGAATGCTTTTTCAGCATCTATGGAGATGATCATGTGGTTTTTGTCTTTCTTTTTTTTGATGTGGTGGATGATGTGGATGGATTTTCGAATGTTGTACCATCCTTGCATCCCTGGGATGAATCCCACTTGGTCATGGTGTATGATCCTTTTGATGTATTTTTGAATTTGGTTTTCTAATATTTTGTTGAGTATTTTTGCATCTATGTTCATCAGGGATATTGGTCTGTAGTTTTCTTTTTTGGTGGGGTCTTTGCCTAGTTTTGGTATTAGAGTGATGTTGGCTTCATAGAATGAGTTTGGAAAACTTTCCTCTACTATTTTTGGAAAACTTTAAGGAGAATGGGTATTATGTCTTCTCTGTATATCTGACAAAATTCCAAAGTAAATCCATCTGGCCCAGGGGTTTTGTTCTTGGGCAGTTTTTTGATTACCACTTCAATTTCATTGCTGGTAATTGGTCTGTTTAGACTTTCTGTTTCTTTCTGAGTCAGTCTTGGAAGGTTATATTTTTCTAGGAAGTTCTCCATTTCTCATAGGTTTTCCAGCTTGTTAGCATATAGGTTATCATAGTAGTCTTTAATAATTCTTTGCATTTCTGTGGGGTCGATCGTGATTTTTCCTTTCATGTTTCTGATTCTGTTGATATGTGTTGATTCTCTTTTTCTCTTAATAAGTCTGGCTAGAGACTTAACTATTTTGTTTACTTTCTCAAAGAACCAGCTCTTGGTTTCATTTATTTTTTTCTATTGTTTTATTCTTATCAATTTTATTTATTTCTTCTCTGATCTTTATTATGTCCCTCCTTCTGCTGACCTTAGGCGTCATTTGTTCTTCTTTTTCCAATTTTGATAATTGTGACATTAGACCATTCATTTGTGATTATTCTTCCTTCTTTAAATATGCCTGGATTGCTATATACTTTCCTCTTAAGACTGCTTTTGCTGTATCCCACAGTAGTTGGGGCTTAGTGTTGTTGTTGTCATTTGTTTCCATATATTGCTGGATCTCTGTTTTAATTTGGTCGTTGATGCATTGATTATTTAGGAGCATGTTGTTAAGCCTCCATGTGTTTGTGGGCCTTTTCACTTTCTTTGTACAATTTATTTCTAGTTTTATACCTTTGTGGTCTGAAAAGTTGGTTGGTAGAATTTCAATCTCTTGGAATTTACTGAGTCTCATTTTGTGGCCTAGTATGTGGTCAATTCTAGAGAATGTTCCATGTGCACTTGAGAAGAATGTATATCCTGTTGCTTTTGGATGTAGAGTTCCATAGATGTTCATTAATTCCATCTGTTCTACTGTGTTGTTCAGTGCAACTGTGTCCTTACTTATTTTCTGTCTGGTGGATCTGTCATTTGGAGTGAGTGGTGTGTTGAAGTCTCCCAAAATGAATGCATTACATTCTATTTCCTCCTTTAATTCTGTTAGTATTTGTTTCACATATGTTGGTGCTCCTGTATTGGGTGCATATATGTTTATAATGGTTATATCCTCTCGTTGGACTGAGCCCTTTATCATTATGTAATGTCCTTCTTTATCTCTTGTTACTTTCTTTGTTTTGAAGTCTATTTTGTCTGATAGTACTACTGCAACACCTGATTTTTTTCTCCCTGTTGTTTGCATGAAATATCTTTTTCCATCCCTTGACTTTTAATCTGTACATGTCTTTGGGTTTGAGGTGAGTCTCTTGTAAGCAGTATATAGATGGGTCTTGCTTTTTTATACATTCTATTACTCTGTGTCTTTTGATTGGTGCATTCAGTCCATTTACATTTAGGGTGTTTATTGAAAGATATGTACTTATTGCCATTGCAGGCTTTAAGTTTGTGGTTACCAAAGGTTCAAGGTTAGCTTCTTTACTACCTTGCTGTCTAACTTAACTTGCTTATTGTACTATTATAAACACAGTCTGATGATTCTTTATTTCTCTCCCTTCTTATTTCTCCTCCTCCGTTCTTCATATGTTAGGTGTTTTGTTCTGTGCTCTTTTTAGGAGTGCTCCCATCTAGAGCAGTCCCTGTAAGATGCCCTGTAGAGGTGGTTTGTGGGAGGCAAATTCCCTCAACTTTTGCTTGTCTGGGAATTGTTTTATCCCTCCTTCATATTTAAATGATAATTGTGCTGGATGTGGTATCATTGGTTCAAGGCGCTTCTGTTTCATTGCATTAAATATATCATGCCTTTCTCTTCTGGCCTGTAAGGTTTCTGTTGAGAAGTCTGATGTTAGCCTGATGGGTTTTCCTTTGTAGGTGACCTTTTCTCTCTCTCTGGCTGCCTTTAATACTCTGTCCTTGTCCTTGATCTTTGCCATTTTAATTATTATGTGTCTTGGTGCTGTCCTCTTTGGGTCTCTTCCTTTGGGAGTTCTGTGTGCTTCTGTGGTCTGAGCAACTATTTCCTCCCCCATTTTGGGGAAGTTTTCAGCAATTATTTCTTCATAGTCACTTTCTATCCCCTTTTCTCTCTCTTATTCTTCTGGTACCCCTATAATGTGGATATTTTTCCTTTTGGATTGGTCACACAGTTCTTTTAATATTGTTTCATTTCTGGAAATCCTTTTATCTCTCTCTACATCAGTTTCTGTGCGTTCCTGTTCTTTGGTTTCTATTCCATTAATGACCTCTTGCATCCTGTCCATTCTGCTTTTAAGTCCTTTCAGAGATTGTTTTATTTCTGTAGTCTCCCTCTGTACTTGCTCCTTTAGCTCTTGCATATTTCTCTGCAGATCCATGAGCGTGTTTTGATTTTTATTTGAATTCTTTTTCAGGGAGACTGGTTAGGTCTGTCTCTGCAGATCCTCTCTCAGGGGTTGTCTCGACTATTTTGGACTGGATTAAATTTTTCTGACTTTTCATGGTGATAGTGGTGGCTGTAGGCAGGCTGCGGGTGTGTCAGCTGGGAAAAGAAAGTCCTTTCCTGCTTGCTGGATGTCTTGCCCTTCTCCGCTGCCTGTGTCAGTTACCTGCACTCCTGGAGCAGCCACCGGGTTAGTCCCCTAAGCTGCTGTGGGTACGGTCTCTGTCAGAGCAGCATGGAGCCCTGTGGAGAGTGGCAGGCATGTTGGGTGCACTCCTCTGTAATAGCAGTGCCCCTGCCAGGCAGCTATGTGACAGCAGCGGCCTTTGGGTCTGGCCCGGGTGGCTGTGCATCAGGCTGGGATTCCAGTTGGCTGCTGGAAGCATGGCTGCTCCCTCTGGCACCACTGCAGGTGCATGCGGGCTGCTCCTGGTCCCCTCTGGCACCGCTGCCACCAGCACACACTGCCGCTCTCCCACTACTGGGCTGGTGTGTCGGGGTCCGTGCCAGTTGGGGGAACAACTGGCAGGCTGCTTAGTGCCGTGAGGGACTTAAGAGTTGTGCTGCCATCCAGGGTATTAGGGTGCCTAATGTTCCCCGGGATTCCTAGCTGCTGGCTAAGTGTGCTGGGATGACTTCAGCTGTGGGGTCCCTGTCTCTTTAAGACTTGCAAAAAGCACTTGCTTTTCTTTTGTCTCAGAGACCCTGGTTGCGGGTACCTGCCTGCAAGTTTCACTTTTCCATTTCTCTAATATCCAGTACCCCGTGCACCTTGTGTCTGTGCTCTGGGTGCAGATTTCTAGAGCTGGTTGTATCCTGCTCTAGGTGTATCCTACATGTACAGATGTAGATGTATCCTGGCTGTTGTACTGTATCCACTGGTGTCTCTTTTAGGAATAGTTGTATTTATTGTATTTTCATAAATATGTATGTTTTTGGGAGGAGATTTCCACTGAACTACTCATGCCGCCATCTTTTCTCCCTCCACTTTGTTGTTTTTATTTGTTGGAAAGTGTACCTCTGTTTTCAGATTCCCAAATCTAAAAGTTGCACCACCAATAGAAAAAGTGTGGTTGTGAGCTGTGTTGTCTGTCACAACAGCCTGCAAAGGAGCTGCCCTTGAGTGTTTAAGGTGCTCTATCCAAGACTGGAGAAAGGCTTCTAAGACGTAGCGATTGTCGGCTGACAGCAAGAATATGGGGATCTTGAGTTCTACAACCAAACGGACCTGAATGTGCCAACAACCTAACATGTCCCTGGAAATGGATTCTCCCTTAGAGCTTCCAGAAAGGAATGCTGTTCTGCCTAACCGCATTTTAATTGTAGTCTTGTGACAGAGCAGACAAACCAGCCAATCCCATAAGACCTCTGGCCAAAAGAACTGCGAGATAATAAGTTTGCAGTTGTCTCAAATTGCCACATTTTGGTAATTTGTTACAGCAGAGATAGAAATCTAATATACTTAGTAAGAGTAGTTTCACAGTGCTGGGCCTAACAGCACTCAACAGGGATATAGAAAACAGAATGTGGACTAAAAATCCCTTTTTGATTTACAGAGAGCAGAAGACTCCTGCTATTTCCAGTCTTAATTGTGCACTTTCTAAACTTTGAATATAAATCTCAGTCACCACATCTTTACCTTGGTAAAGTATTTCACAAAAAGCAGCTCTAATATGAATAACTGTTAAAGGAGCAGTCCATACTGGATATAAATTATGAAACAAACAGGGTTTATTCAGAATCTTGTTATATTTACTGAATACGTGGTAGAAATGCCCTAGATAACTTTTGTTCAGTTTTTTCTGTTAATCCCATTAATTCCATTCTAGGTAATGTTTTAAAAAAATGGCAAGAGGCAGATTCATTTCACTGACCGCTCAGGGCAATCTCTACCATGGGGCTCATAGGAGAGACCACTGGACAGAGTTGACCTGAATCTTTACCCAGACACACGGTTAATAGTATTGAAATAAGCAATTTATAAAAGTTCCATATGATTTACTATTTCTCAACTTACATGAGAACTCTGAATCTGTGAAATATTGATTTCTTCCTATTTTAACAACTATCACAACAATTGACCTCCAAAGATCTGCTCTGGGTGGCCGCTGCATGGCCTAAGGCAATCATTTGAATACAAATACACCAGGGATAGGACCCTGGCTCCAGCCCATGAATTCTGGAAAACCTTTTGATGCATTGATTTTTAACAGGACTAAATATAAGTGAGGCTTTCTTGGATCACAGAAGGACTTAATGAAAAAAAAACCCATGCAATCCTCTTGTATATATAAGTAAACAGAAAGTTAAAAACAACAGTTTTTATGTATAAAAAAGCTTTGCATCTTAAAACTTCCTTTTTCCTCCTAATGGGTTAAAAAAAAGGGGGGGTTTTAAGGTTTAGATGTCAATGCTGACATTATGGTCTGTGGGGTTTGGTTTGAGCATTTCTTCCTCACTCAGCCAGCACAGGAGTTCTGAATTTAATTCCTTGCCTCCACACACAAGAGATTTAGGTTTAATCTCTCCAACCCATTTTCCACTCCAAAGCTGGCCAGAGCTGGGAATTCTGCAGATTTTGTCTCTCAGATTCAGGGGTGAGAAAGTTTGAGCCACTCATGACTTTTCATTGACCTAACCCCGCTGTAGAGGGACTGTCCTCTAGCTGTCTGGGAACTGTACTACGCACTTTAAAGAGAACTGACAACTCTCTGAGCAGATCCTATCACGCACTGGAAGTTCTTACTTAAACGTGAAAATCTGCCTTAATCATATCCAACTTTTTCAAGTGCAGACAAGGCCTTAGGACTCTATGAGGACCGCGGTGTGAAAAATTGGTTGCATTTGATAATACGAAGCTGTGTTTTGTCATGTGTCTCATAGTGTTTTCATTCCACTTTTTAATATAGTTGTACTTACAAGTGTAAAACAGGTCAGTGTTTTGTTTTCTTCATGGGATTAGCCCTCGGAATCTCCCCATAAAGGATCATTTTCATGGGTTCAGAGTTAGTCTAACTATTCCAGGCTTTTGCCCCAGTGTTTAGTCTCCTGCTAATGCCCTGCCAGTGCTGATGGGCCATAGTGATGTTGACAGGCCACAGAACAGTGCAAATGCAAATGTTTATTTCCATCCAAAGCACCCATATGGATAGGTACACTGAAAGAGTGTTTTTCCCAGGGGTATATAATCTTTGTATAATCAACATATTTCATGAGAAAGCATTACAAAGCCAGACCAAGAGCTTTGATCTTGAGAGCAGAATATTGAGTATATGAAACAGGATATGATGCTTTTAATAAGGAGAAACAAAAGATGTGACTTTGAATGTATGAACTGAATAATATTATTGCATTTTTTCTTCCAAGAATGAGCATGATTAAATGAAGGTTAAGTATTTTTGTTTATATAAAATACAGAAGTCTGCTCATCTTTTTGTTTTCCCCTGGCTTCACTGTAAAGTACCTAATAATATGTCTGCACCTGTCAAGGATGAGCACTTCTTAGTGAAGTTTGCCATCTTGTGGAAAATCTTTTAACACAATTTACTGTGCAGGGTTATTAAGGCAGCTCAGGGCTTACAGTTTATTAGAATATTTAAGAGTGCATTAAAAGTATGTGTAATAAAATTTTGTTTATCCAGAATAATAGAGAAACTGGATATTCTTGTTAACATTTAAGTAGCTTTCAATTGCTACAGACATAAATATTTATATCTATATGGTGCTTTTAGAGGCTCGACAAGTTGACAGTGCAGGTCTGGAGACAAAGTGTCTGAATCAAAACCACGGCTCAAACATTTTCTAGCTCTATGATCTTGGGTAAATTAGCTTATCTCAAGATGCCTCAGTTTTCTTATATGCAAAATGGAGGTAATTATAGTAATTACCGTTGAGCTGATAGTTGAATGGAGCAAATTTAGAAGTGCCAGACAAAGCTAATCTCTCTCTATCCATGATAGTTATTATTATTATTAATGTCTTAAATTTGGGGGGATGGTCCAGATCACAATCTATCTTATTGTCAATTAATGTGTGGTGTTTTCACTTAGAGACTAAAGAAACATGTGGAGATACTATATTTAACAGCAATATAGTGCTTATGATGTAGCAGATGCAATCTGAAGTATTTCCCACATGTGAATTTATTCCATCCTGAAAGACAGGTACTATTATCACCCCAATTTTGCAATGAAGAGGTGGAAGCATAGAGAATTTAAGTAACCTTTTTTTAAAATTAAAGTATAATTGATACACAATCTTATGAAGGTTTCACATGAAAAACATTGTGGTTTCAACATTCACCCACATTATCTCACCGTTCCCCCCCACCCGCCATTGCATTACTGTCCATCAGCGTAGTAAGATGCTATAGAGTCACTACTTGTCTTCTCCATGCTGTGCTGCCTTCCCCATGACCTACCTATATTGTGATTGCTAATTATAGTGCCCCTTAATCCCCTCCTCCTTCCCTCCCTCCTGACCCACCCTCCCCAGTCCTTTGCCTTTGATAACTGCTAGTCCCTTTTTGGAGTCTGTGAGTCTGCTGCTGTTTTTTTCCTTCAGTTTTGCTTTGTTGTTATATTCCACAAATGAGGGAAATCATTTGGTACTTGTCTTTCTCTGCCTGGCTGATTTCCCTGAATATAATACCCTCTAGCTCTATCCATGTTGTTGCAAATGGGAGGATTTGTTTTCTTCTTATGGCTGACTAATATTCCATTGTGTATATGTACCACATCTTCTTTATCCATTCTACTGGTGGACTTCAAGGAACCTTTTTAAGGTCACAAAGCTATAAGTAATGGAGCCAAGATTTAAGCATAGAAAATCTTTCATTATAGTTTGTGCTCTTAACCACTGCACATATTGCCTCTTGGTATAACTTATGTTTGTGGGAATTAATAAATATCAGATAGTTAGATTAGGGGCAAAAGAGGTAAAAGGACAGTATCATACACATATTGTCGAAAGTTACTAAATTGCACCAGAAGTGCCAGGCCCTTTAAATCTTATCTGCTCCAGTCTTATCTATTCCACTCCCACACAGAGCCTCCACTCCTTATTATCATTTGTTCTTTTTCTATTTGTTTTTGTTACATTCCATTTTCAAAAAGAATTCATTGAAAATCCTCTAATACTTGAATTTCCCATTTGAACAGTCTAATAGTGTATTATCTGTCTGTTTCCTTCTCCCCTTTCTCCTCTCAGAACACAGAAAAATGAACATAAAAAGATAGTTCCATTTTTTACCTCTATTTGGGAAACACTCTATCAGTGGAAATGTTCATTCAAACTTTTCACATGAGGCAGTCAGTTAATGTTCATCAAGTAACTCATGAATGAATGAAAGCTAATATTAATCCTATCTAAGTTGATAAGTTTAGGAAAAACAACAGTATGAAAAACACTGTATGTTTAAGTAACACATGAAAGTTTTAAAATTATATGTATCATTCTCTCATCTCATTCAGACAGTTGTCCTGAATGGTAAGAAGAGCAATTATTATTATTTGTGAAGGCTGTTGGCTTTGGCCAAGGTAATCACATGGTTAATCAGAGAGTGAAAATTCAGAGCTTTTTAGTATATATCCATTGGTGTAATGTGTGAAAATACTGTTATGCTTATTATCTCTATTGAAATATAATTTTCTAACTTTCTGTCATTATTTGTTTTGCTAGTAACATGTTGCTAAAACAGCTATTTTCCAAGTTTGTGTTGTTGGAAAAATGCTTTTTTTCCCATTTTTTTCTGCTTGATCTTCTATTTTGTTTTCCTATGAAAAAAGTCTGCAAAAACTATTCTCCCCTTTCAATTAAAAAACAAGTTAAATTCTTCTGAGAGGAATAAAGAAGAAATAATTATCTAAAAATACCCCTTCAAAGTCTGCCTTGAAAGGAAATTGGAAAGTGGGTGGTTAAGGGAGAGTAAATTTTATATTTTCAAACACCACTCACATCTATCCTGTTACTTACTATATGTTTGATCTACAGGATACTTGAAGTATATGTGGTAGAAAATGGTTTGTGTGACTGATGTATCAATTAAAGGGAATGAACATTAGTGTTACCAGAAGTTCCAAACAGTGGAATGAATGTGTGGAAACAAAGGGCAGTTTATACATTTGGTCTAAAGAGAGAAAATAACCAGAGAGCATTAGTAAGGTGTCCAGTACACTAACTGACCCCACGATGTCATGAAACATGGACCTGTGGTTGGGTATTTCTGGAGATGAGTAAGATTTCCTTCATGCCATTCTGAATGAAAGACAGAATCAGATCAAGCCATGGCTTTTCATAGGTGTGCTCTGTACGCTTTTTCCTTGACAGGACCTCTGGTAGCCTTTTAAAAATACCAGCTACCTTTTGACCTCAATGTCTTTACTTCATACTTAGTATTTTTCCTGTTGACTGGCTGGGACCTCATAATGGTTCAGTTCACTAAGTGATTGGGAAATGATGGCCAATTTTAGAGGGCTTTACATTACTGAGAAAAATTCCTAAAACTTTAAGAATTTGAAAATTCCATTAAAATGATTACTTAACATTGAGACAAAACAAAAGCAGCATCTTCGTGGAGAGGACAGAAATTAAAAGTTAACAAATATTGTTCTTTTGTTTTCTTCAGACAGAAATAAATGAAACTCAATGATTTACAAATGCTCATTACCATTACTCATGAAGCCCTTCTAGAAAAAGTTACATTCTCTATCTTATGACCCCTTTAATTTAAAAGAGAAAATTTTATTAAGAGATAATATATGCCAGCATATGGTTAGAATTCTACATCAATGTTATTTTTAAGCTGTATTTCCAGATAATTTACTCTAACTGCAGTCAACTGGAATTTTCTGGCTCTAGAAGAATTGAGATCACTTGTGGAAGATTTCTATTGGTTGATTTCTGAATTGCCAGTTTCTATGGCTATTTGATAAGTTTCCAGATAAACCAGTACTAAAGAGTTCAGTTAACATTCAGCACATACTGTCAAAAAAATAACTTGTTTAATTAAAAAAAATTAAAATCTTTCTGATGCATTTTTTCACAATGAGCTAAATAATGTATTTTGCATATGGGTAGAAATAAGCTAAATTATCACATGTATCTATGTATTTCATCAGTCAAAAATGATATTAGTATTTTTCACTCTTTGTTTTTCATGTTTGTATACAGGAATTCCGTTGACCTATTACTCACAGATCATAAAAGCCAAAGGACACACATACTTTGATCTTGTGGGCTTCCAATGCAAAATTCCTATGTACTGGAAGAATCCACATAGCATTATACAGTGTTCATCAGCCCAAAAAATGTCATGGGCCGAATATGCATGGAAATACCATGCCAAGAAGAACTCAAGACAAAATGTTAATAAAATGTTTGGTGTGCAGCTAAACATTAAACATAGTTTTTCATGAATAAAAAAGTATCTTTATTTGGGAAGCTGTACGGTCACTGATAATACAAAATGAGAGTATTAAAAAAGCTTGCATTGTATTAAAATATTAACTCAATCAATTTGGGTTGGCTATTCTGGGTATCTGATTTGGAGAGTATTTTCTTCCTTTCCTTCTCCTTCTTTTCATTCCTTTATTTTGAAATGTGACTTTAAAATATACCAGGAATATAGACATTCTTCTCTGTTCACAGATCAAAGGTCACTATTATGCAGACATATATTTTGCAGTAAACTAACGCAGCCAAACTTACTTTCAAATTTTCTAGTACTTAGTATTATATAAGGAGTTCCACAACAGCTCTCCTTCATTAGAGGTACATAAGAATAAAAATAAAAACCATCAAATGGCAACAGACAAAAATATTCAAAGTATTAAGCAGGGATAATTCACCAGCTATAATTCAGGGTTAATCTCCGAATGATCAAAACTTACTTTTGCACATAAAGTCACCAAATCCTTGTCATATAAATCGTATTTCCTTAAATAATATTTACAAAAGGTATATGTAAACCACCAGGAACAAATAGATTTCTTTTGACTAGAGCCTAAATCAGTCGTCCTGAAAAATGGTCCCTGAAACAAAAGCATTGGCATTACATGAAAGCAATTTCAAAACAAATTCTCCAGCCTTATCCCAAACCTACTCAATGAGAAACTTTGGGGGTGGAACTCAGCAATCTGTGTTTTATCAAGTCCTCTAAGTAGTTGTAATGTACAGTAATGATTGAGGACTAGTAGCCTAAATACATTGGCCAATGGTTCTTTTTTAAGTTACCCCTGTATACCAGGAGTTCTGCTGAAACGTTGAACACCTTTTCCTTCATGGTAACCAAGTTTTCCTTTCTACAAATTAATTTATCTCACTTTACAGAAATTTATACTAAATTTAACAACTGTATTCTAACTAGAATTATAAAAATCATTGAAATATAATGGCAAATGACAAAACTATGTTGTCCTTTGCAAAATGTTCTGCTTTGTAAATATACTCAGAATATTTTGGAAAGATCTAACCAGCATTAGAAAGGGAGAGAAGGAAGAAGGGAGGAAGGGACATAGAGGCAGATAGAGAGAGAGGAAAGAAGAGAAGAGAAAGAGTTTACATTTGTCTTAAGAGGGCTTTAATTTCTGAAAATAAGCTGTGAGCTGACTGCAGAATGACCATAATGAAATATATCAGGATAGTAGAGCAGACTTTGGGAAGCTAGGTAGGGTAAGGCAGATATCTTAGCAGGATGACAGTAAGAAATAAAGATTATGATTTACAGAATTTACATAGAATACACTAACACATCAACAAACAGAGAATAACATTATTATTTAAACACTGTGACTGTACAAAATAGATTTGAAGTAATCACAGTTAGGAAAAGTGGGTGATTACTACAGTCTCCAATGTACATTTCTTCCAGAAACCAATACTACCTTTAGGACTTTTATTTCCCTATGAGGTGCCAGGTATTACCAGAAAATAAACTCTTACAAGAATAACTGCATTTTCATCATGGCTTATGTTGGGCATGAATTCACAGGAGCATAAGGGTCTTTTAAGGTAAGGTTGATCTCTGCTCAAATACATCTGAGACACTGCTCCCCATTCTATGTGCAACCATGACAATCCTGAGAAGGCCCTTTCCGCATAGTGGATCCTATCAGGCTTACCTTTTTTATAGTATTTTATGTAATATAGAATAATTTTCTTAGGCCATTTGTCAGACCACTAGATTTGAAATATAAAACTTTTAAAATTTTTCTTAAAGTATAACTATAAAATTAGTTCCCAGATCATTTTTCTTCTGTATATCTATAACTGATAAAGTAAGGAATTATTTGAAATTATTTTATTCCATTTGTCTATATATGCAAGGTATCAATTCCTCTTCATGTTATATTTAGTAAATACATACTAGCGAAACATTGTCAAAAGAAAAAAACCTGGTATAGGTTATTTTTTTAAACAGTAGGACCGACCTATCATGGAATAGGAATAAATGCTATTAATTGACAGAATCCTAGAATTCTGGAACAGAAGGTAGCTTTAGGATCATCTTGTTTAGTTTATTTTTTTTTTTTGAGGGGGTGAGGATCGGATCAGATCAGATCCCTACCTATCCTGTGGCTGAAGGGTGTGAATGCTGCATTTTCTTTTTAGAAATTTTTTTTATTAAGGTATTATTTATATACACTCTTATGAAGGTTTCACATGAAAAAACAATGTGGTTACTATATTCATCCATATTATCGAGTCCCCCACACACACCCCATTGCAGTCACTGTCCATCAGTGCAGTAAGATGCCACAGAGTCACTACTTGTCTTCTCTGCGCTACACTGTCTTCCCCATGATCCCCCAAACGCCATGTGTGCCTGTCAAATACCCCTCGATCCCCTTCTCCCTCCCTGCCCACCCGCCCTCCGCGACCCCTCCCCTTTGGTAGCCCCTGAGTAACAAATGAATTCTATGGTCTCCATCACTGTGGTGCTTCACGAGGAGATGAGCCTGTAGAAAGCCCCTGGAATCCCTGTGTGTGAGCATGATGTGGGCAACTGAATATGTTACCTCTGGTCCAGGGAGAGAATATAAATTAGTTGAAAGACAAAGAGCACAACAATGCAGGTCTTGAGTTTGATACAAAGGAAATTGGCAGCATAGAAGGAATATAAGGTGGAGTTTCGCACCAGGATGAGACAAGAATATGCTTACATTTTCATTATTTTTATTTTTTCTAATTTCACTGAGAAATAATTGACTGTATCACTGTATAAGATTTAGGTATACATATGATGGTTTGGTTTACATATATTGTGAAATGATTACCATGCTAGGTTCAGCTAGCATCCGTCTTATATAGATACAATAAAATGAAAAGATAAAACAAGAAAAAAAGGAAAAATTTGTGTACTCTTGTAATGAGAACTCATAGGATTTAATAACTTTCCTGCACATGATACAGGAGAGTTAGCTATAGTCATCATGTTGTACTCTGCATCCCTAGTACTTATTTATTTTATAGCTGGAACCTTTGTACCTCTGACAACCCTCCTCCAATTCCCCCTGCCTCCAAGCTCTGCTGCTGATCTTCTTCTATGAGCTGAGCTTCTTTGGTTTATTTTATCAGACTCACATATAAAAGTGAGCTCATGCCGTGTTTGTCTTCCTCTATTTCATTTAACACAATGCCTTCAACATCCATCCCTGTTGTTGCAGATGGTAGAATTTCACTTTTTTATGGCTGAATATTATTCCATTGTATATATACAGCACAACTTCATCATCTATTCATCCACTGATGGACACTCGGAGGGATGCTATTGTAAATGTGATCTATTTCTTTATTTCTTTTTTTCAGAAAATTCTTAGTGTATAGAGACATTACTGAGTTTTATATATTAATTTTGTATCATGCAACTTACTGAATTTGTTGATTAGTTCTTACAGTTTTTGGTTGTGTCTTTAGGATTTTCTCTGCATAAAAATCATGTCATCTGTAAATAGAGGCAATTTTACTTCTTCCTTTCTAATTCTTTTTTTTTTAAAGCAGACAAGCAGACATTTATTAATTAATAGCATGAACTTTAAATAAGGGATACAAACACTGTCACATGGCCAACAACCCTTGCCAATATATTTTTACAAGGCTGTTCTTATGCATTTTATTTCTTTATCTTGCCTGATTGCTCTAGCTAGGACTTCTAGACTTTGGAGTGGTGAAAGTGAGTACCCTTGTCTTCTTCCTGATCTTACAGGAAAAGTTGTCAAATTTGAACTACTGATTATGATGTCAGGTATGGGCTTGTCATATATGGCCTTTATTATGTTGAGATATATTCCTTTTGTGTCTATTTTAAGATTTGTATAACAAGTGGATGTTGAAATTGTCTAATGTTTTCTCTGCTTCTATTGAGATGATCATATGATATTTTCTTTCATTCTCTTAATGTACTGTATCACTTTGATTGATTTGCATATGTTGAATCATTCTTGCATCCCAAGAATAAATTCCACTTGATCATGGTGAATTATCCTTTTGACGTACTGTTGATTTCAGTTTGCTAGTTCTTTGTTGAAAATATTTGCACCTATATCCATAAAGGATTAGCCTGTAATGTTCTTTTCTAGTAGTTTCCTTATCTGGCTTTGGTATCAGAATGATGCTAGCTTTCTAAAATGAATGTGGGAGTATTCATTCCTCTTTGATTTTTTGGAAGAGTGAGAAGGATTGGCATTAATTCTTCCTTAGATGTTGGATAGAATTTACAAGTGAAGCCATCTGGTTCTGGGATTTTCTTCATTGGAAGATTTTTGATTACTGATTCAATCTTACTAGTAATTGGTCTATTCAAAGTTTCTGTTTTTTCCTAATTTAGTCTTGGCAAGTCGAATGTTTCTACAGATTTTTCTATTTCTTCTAGGTTGTGTCATTTTTGGCATACAGTTTTTTGTAGTAGTGTCTATGACCCTTTGTATTTCTGTGGTATGTTATAATGTCTCTTTTCATTTATAATTTTGGTGATTTGGGTCCTCTTTTTTCCTTGATTAGTATAACTAAAAAGTGTCAGTTTTGTTTATCTTTGAAAAATACTCTTAGTTTGAGTGACCATTTCTTTTTTCTGTTGTCTGTCTTATTTATTTCTGCTGTAATCTGTATTATTCCTTTCCTCCTGCTAACTTTGGCTCAGTTTATCCTATTTCCAGTTTCTTAAGGTGTAGAGTTAGATTGTATATTCGGGATATTGCTTGCTTCTTAATATAGGTGTTCATTGCTATGAACTATGCTTACATTTTAAATCACTAAGGGGGGATGGAAAGCCAGAAAACTGAGTTAAATTACATTGCATGATACCAGAATAAAACCGAGTCAAATGAACACCAAGATATGGACATCTTTCTTGAAGTGAGAAGGGTACTGGGATTTTTTTCTGAATTTTCAACTTATTCAATAATTATGTATTTAATCTCTATTCTTTGTCATACAGTAAAAAATACATGAAACTATAACAATGATGAAAATCAGATCAAATATTTATTTATTAATTATATATTTATTAAATTATTATATATGTTAAATATATCAACAGCCTCAATATTTGTTAACATATACCACTGTTTCTGAAAGGAACAATTGAACATCCATTTACAAAACCAACCAATCAATCAACCAATGGACAAGAATTTTAGCAAGCTTTAAAATATTCTACAAACACTAAGATTGGTAAAAAAAAATATATATATATATATATATATATATATATATATGTCAGTCACTCCATAGCAAACATCATAATATGAAGTGAAATATTGGAAGTGTCCAGAATACCAATAACAGCATTAATATTTAACAGTGTTTTACAAGTTCTAGACAAAACAATGAGCTAAGGCATGGTACAATTAGGTGTATTTTTTGGAAAAAATTAACTTATTTGCTGAAATATTATCATATACATATAAAAATGAAGATAAAGTCAAAATTCCAAGAATAAAGACAAATTGTAAAGTGTCTTGAGATACGATGAGAACACAATATAGCTTTCCTATATTCCAAAAATAACTTTTATGGAAGGGTTGAAATCTAAAAAAATACCCTTACCTTCCAATGTACAGGAAAATATTACCTCTGTGTTTTCTTTAAGTGATCTCATCTTTCTCACCAGTCCACGTCATTCTGGGTAGCACTGGAGACTTTAACTTACTTATTAAAGGAACATCTCTGATGTACTGTCTTTCAATTTATAGTCCAGCAGTAAGTTATTTTAACTTTGAAGTTCCTAATCACATTTCTATAATCCAAGGTGCAGTAATAAATCCTTGTTGGGATTAATCCTCATGTCTATAAAACTGAGACAAATTATTCCAGAGGGAGACAGCTGAAACAAGCAGCTTATGTGTGGCTGTTGTCCAATTCTAATGCTAGAGTTCCCTGAACCCTCCAGTATTGTTACAAAGGATAGCTCCTCACATATCATTCTGATATTTTTGTGGGAAGACATATTTTTTGTTGGTCTCTAATAGGGAGGACTAATGAGAGAAGGAATCAGGAAAGAAACCCACAGAATTCTCCCCAAAAGGTTTTGCTCACTTGGGATTACCACATCAAACACAGAAATTTAATTCCGTTGTGAAAGTGAAAGATAATCCTCAAAGCAGGATGAATAAGAATGAAGAAATGAAATTTGTTTTTAGTAGGTTATCACAAACTGTGTGATTAAATGTTTGTGTTTTACAAAAGCTAATACACATTTTTGTCAGTCATTTCTCCCATCCATTTCTGAAGCTGGCATCTAACCAATGAAATTAAATCCATTTATAAATAAACCATTAAAAGAGTAGGTTTTTAAAAACCTATTTGATAACAAAGGTTCCCTTATTCAATAAGCCTTTATAGTCTTTAAATGTGAAGATTTCAATTCAAACCCATTCAGACATAAAAGTTTTAAGATCGAGGTATCATATTCAGGGCAGGCTAAATGGTGTATTATGTGATAAGCTCCACATTCTCTTGAGGCATGCTCAGTAAACTTAAAAGAAGCTATTTGTAATGTCAAGATGCATTGGTCATGCTAAAGGTGAAAATTGTAAATATAGTGGAGTATAGTTGCCATCACTAAAAGAAGTACTTTTTTCATAATTCCCATCTACCTTAAAAACATGTCAGTACCTGCTTACCATTCCTGAAGAGCAGTAAGAAATTTATGCTTGAAGCCTCTAATACACAAAGTTAATGCACTTGTTGATGTATAAAAATATATGCAAGCAATGGTTAAATTTTAAAAAGTTACCATAACATTACTTTCTTTAAACAAATAGAGTATGGAAAAGGAAAATAGTTTTACAATAGAGGAAACTTTGCAGATAATACCTTAACCTCATATATGTGTACAACCAGTAGGGATGTCCACTCTCTCATTCCTAATACTAATAATTTGTGTCTTTATTTTTAACACACGATCACTATGGTGACTGTTTATTAGTTTTATTGATCTCAGAGAAACACCTTTGATATTATGAATTTTCTCTGGTTTTGCTATTTTCTATTTTATTGAGTTTTGCTCTGATCTTTATTCTTTTCTTTTTTGTTTACTTTGGGTTTAATACTTAATGAAAGTTTCTTGTAGGCAGCATATAATTGGGTCTTGCTTTATTATCCAATCTGGCAATTTATGCTTTTTTAACTAGTTTTTAAACCACTTACACTTAATGTAGTTATTGGGATAGTTGAACCAAAATCTACCATTTTCCTATTTGCTATTTATCCTATGGGTGTTTTTTTCTTAAATCTTTTTATTCCATGAATTATTATTTTAAGATTTAATTTTTTCTGCTTTACTTACTCTAATAGATTTTCCTCTGTGTTTTGTTTTCCTAGTGCATTCATAAAGTTTTATAGTATGTATCTTTACCTTCCATGGTCTACTGGCACTATACTACTTCACATATAGTGAAAGACTGTTAACCACAGTATACTTTGATTTGTCTGCTCCTAACATGGGTGCTATCGTTGTCACGTATTTACCTCTACATAGATAAGTGTAAAAATCACAATTCATTTCACTATTCTTTTTAACAGGAGAAAAAAAAAACCAAAGTTTAATTATGTACATACAGGGAAGCCCATGGGTTCTCCATTTTACTATTTTTTGCTTTAAACAGTTAACTAATTTTTAGGTTAATAAATAAAACAATCTTCTATGCTTACTGACATAGTCGCCATTCCTGATATGCTTTAACCCCTAGTGTAAATAAAGATTTCCAGCTAGTATTCTGTTCCTTTGTCTGAAAGACTTCCTTTAACATTTTTTATCATAAGGTATTCTGGTGAAATTTTTTTGTTTGTCTTGTACATCTGAAACAGTCTTAATTTCATCTTCATTTTTGTCAGTTTTTTTGATCAAGTTCTACAATGACGTAATTATTCCAACACTTTAAAGATGTTATTCAACTATATGTATCATTTCTGACAAAAGAAAAGCTGACTCTTGTTGGTATTATATTTGTTTCTCTACCACAAAAAATGCCTTGTTTTTTGGCCACTATTAAGATTTTCTTTATATTATATTTAAAGCATTTTGCTCATGATGTACCTTGGTATAGTTTGTTCATGTGTGTGTGTATGTGTGTGTGTGTGTGTGTGTGTGTGTGTGCGCATGCGCGCGTACGCATGCACATGTGCGTGTGCTTGGGGTTAATCAATCTTCTTGTTTGTCTGAGTTTACATTTTTCATAAGATTTTGAAAGTTCCCATCTATTATTTTTCAATATTTTCTCAATTTCCCCCCCTTCCTTCAAGATATATAATTTTATGTATATCATGCTACTTAAAGTTGTGCTCACAAATTACCAATATATTTTCTGTGTTTTTTTTTTGTCTCTTTGCAGTGGATTTTGGGTAACTCTCCTTGCTGTCTCTTCTAATTTACTAGTCTTTTCTTCTGTAGTGTGTCAGATACCATTAATCTCATCTAATATATTTTTTATCTTAGGCATTGTAATTTTCATCTCTAGAAGTTCGATTTGTTCTTTTTATGTCTTTCAGGATTCAACCTTCTCTCTAGATTCTTGAACATACTAAATAGTTTTAAGGTCACTGTCTCCTAATTATATGTTCTGTGTCTCATCAGAAAATCATTGTTCCACATATTTTCCCATTTTTTAGTTGTTTCAGGCAGAAAAATAAGTATTTTCCCAGGTATTCTACCTTTTTGGAATTCTAATTAATATAGTTTATTGTATATCTTCTTTTAGGATTAAAATACTGTCCTAATAACATTACCATGTTTTTTTTATTCTCATAATAAGAATGCCATATTTTTAAATTAATGATAACTGGTTTTATAAAAACGTTTTTTTTGCCTTTGTGTCACCCTATATATGCCATATGTATCTTTCTCTTTTCCTGTTTCTCTGTGGTTTTTTCCTCCCTCTATATATATCTAAACACACACATTTTTATGTGTGTGTGTGTATACATACGTACACACATATATATGTGTGTGTGTGTGTATATATATATACACTTATATAGAGAATATAAAATCTTACTAGAGAGATAAAAGGTTTCTGTTTTAAATTCACTTTATTTTTTTATTGAAGTATAGTTGATACACAATATTATATTGGTTTCAAGTATGCAACATAGTGATTCAATAGTTGAACACATTATCAAATCCTCACCCCAACTAGTGCAGTTACTATCTGTCAACAAAGAAAGATGTTACAGAACCATATTCTCTATGCTGTACTTCCATCCCTGTGCCAGTTTACATCATGACTGACAATTTTTGTGTCCTTTTATCCCCCTCTCTATCCCCACCCACCCACTCCAACCTTTCCCCCAGGATAGCTACCAGTCACTTCTCAGTATCTCTGAATCTATTGACGTTTTGTTTATTTTGTTTTGTTTTGATTTTAGATTCCACAAGTAAGTAAAATCGTATGGTATTTGTCTGTGTCTACCTTGCTTATTTCACTTAGCATAATACCCTCTAGGTCCATCCACATTGTCACAAATGGCAGGATTTCTTTCTTTTTTAATGGTTCAGTAACAGTCCACTCTGTTTATGTATCACATCTTCTTTATCCATTCATCTATTGACGGACACTTTAAATAAATTTTACTTGGGTGACTAAACAAAAATTTGATAACAGATTCCTGTGTTAAATTTTTCCTTTACTTTTTATATTTGTATAAGTATAAAATGTTTACATAACTGCAAAGTCAAACCCACAAAATAAGGTCATTTGAGGGAATTCTATATTCTATCCATATCTCTTCCATTCAGTTTGACTCTACTCTTAGGACACATTTTTATTAGTTTTTTTCTTGTATCCTTCCTTTGAAAAATAAAATACTGAGCAAATATGAATATTTGCTTGTATTCCCCAATCTATACCCCAATCCCAAATAAGGATTTAACACCACTTGTAATGTTTTGCATACTGCTTTTCACACTAGGAATATGTACTCATCATCTTTAAGTAATTATATAGAGAGATATTTTCTATTTTGCATAGTTCTCTCTTGTGTGGTTCTTTAGCTAGTGTCATTGAAAATAATTTAAGTTTCGTTTATTTTTATTTTGTTTCATTTTGGTCTTTTGCTATTTAAAATAGTCTAACAGTGTATAATCTGGTGCTATGCATTTACATATTTATGCTGTTTTTCTGGGTCAAAGGGTAAATTTATATATTATTTTACAAATATTACCAAATTACTTTCCAGAGTGCTTATATCAATTCTTCTCTCTACTAACTTTATCAGGAGAACATGTTGATAAAGATTTCAGTTTTTGCCGATGTTGTCAGTAACAAATCATATCTTAGTACAGGGTATGTTCATTTTCTCAGGCTGCTGTAATAAAATACTGCAGTTGGGATGATTTAAACACAGACATTTATACTCCAACAGTTCTGGAGGTCAGAAATTTGAAATCAAGGGGTCAGCAGGGTTTGTTCCTTCTAAGGGCTCTGGTGAGAATCTGTTCTAAACCCTTCTTCCAGCTTCCGGTGACAGCCAGAAATCCCTGGGACGCTCAGCTTACAGATGCGTTCCTTCAGTCTCTGCCTCTCTCTTCACGTGGCTGTCTTTCTGTGTGTCTCTGTCTTCCCATGACATTCTCCTTTTTATGTGTGTATGCATTCAAATATTCCTCTTGTTATAAGGACACCAGTCATTGAATTAGGAGCCCATCTTTCTCCAGTATAACCTCAATTTACCTTAGCTAATTACATCTGCAAAGAACCCTATTTCCAAATAAGGCCATGCTGAGGTACCAAGGTTAGGACTCAGCATGTTTTCAGAAGACACAATTCAATCCATAACCCATGGGAGTTACCTCACTATGTTGGCAAGATGACACAGAACCCACTTGTATTCACCAATATTTGACTTTCCTCTCCTTCCACATCACATGGTTAGATGATATTTTATAGGAACTTTGCATCTGAGTAGGTCCATATTATTTCTAACCTATGGAGTAGGAGCAGAAGTGATGGAATGATGTGTTACACATGTGGGTTAAGCAGTTAAGAGCCTAACTATCCCCTCCATTCTCTCTCTGTATGTCTCTGTCTCTCTCACCTACTCTGCTGTCTAGACACTAAAAATCCTGGGAAGAACTTTACTGGCAGAGACACTACAGAGATAGAGCTCGCTCACTGAATACTATCCCTATGTGTACTGGAGTATTATTTGACAAAGAAATAACTTTTATTAAATTATGCATATCAGACTTGGAGATTATTTAACAATCAGGAAAGAAAAATTTTAAGAGGTGCTACAGGTGGGGTGGTGCTTGGTGAAGAAACTTGTATCAGTGACTGGGAATGTGGTGATCCAAGTAATGAAGCTGTAAAAACCCTGGGTAAAACTGTCACCCGCAATAACTCGGGAAGCAGAACATAGACTTACTGTGTGTCCCTACTCATTGGGTCCTGGAGGCTTCCTTTGACAACACATTACAGAAAGGTAAGATGAGAAAAAAATTGGTCAGTTTGTGAACAGAAATTAGAAGTTCGTAAATTTTAAACTTTGCAGAGTTTTGAAAGCCAACTGCATTTCTCCACCCCAAAATAATAGATGGGGAAAAAACAAGAAAGATCCAGTGAGATTCCTCAGTTGAGCTGTTTGCCTTAGACCGAGTAAATAGCAGATGAAGGATGTCACCTTCCTAAGCATTCCGTTTGCTCCAGGTAGGCCCTAGTGGCCTAGATTTAGTTGAGGGAAAGCTATAGGTCAAAACAGCAGCCAAATAAATCAGATTTGAAATCTGTGTCGAAAAAAGAGCTTTTGGTGTAGTTACTGGCACTGGGAGCTAATTGGGAACAAATAGGAGTAGAAAAGATTTTTAAAAGAGTTAAAATGCCAGAGAAACACTGAGTTTGGAATAAAAAATATCCCGTAACTGTTAAAAGAGTCTTAAAATAACACATTAAATCCTGCAGAGATGGTGAAGGAATTTGATCCTCAGAGATTTGAAAAACTTTTAGAAATGTTTCGTGCATACTTGGAATGGAATTTTCTATGGACTAAAAAGGAGATTTTCCTACTTGCTATAATAACATTGTAGAATGCATTGCCCATCAAGATTCTCTCTCTAGCAGATGATGATCTGTATTACAGATTCCTTTTAAAATACCGTTCCACAAAAAAAATAATTCTTTTTTTTCCAAAAAGGTGTTAAAAATATTTTTTAATCCAAAAATTGCTTAATTATGTTGGCAACAATTTATCTATGTTAGGCTTAGGTAATTTTTTTCCCCTTTATCTTCATAGTTCTTTAAGTTTTAACAATTGCATTGAATATGTGAATTTTATTGTAATTTGCCTAAACTAGTTTCTGAAAGTATGATATAATTATTAATTCCCTGGTCAATTTGTTGTGAGAGTTGATTTCACATTATAACTCCTCCTGGCCCTCTTGATTTATCAGAAGTGTATGAAGCGAGTGCATGTGTGTTTTATGTGTATGTACTGAGGAGGATTTAATGGCAGAACCAAGATTAATGTATTTGAAAAATCTATTATTAAAGAAAAAGCTCTGCTGTGCTTTGTTAGAAAGCTGAATTTTTGAGGGCTGAATATTTCCTGGCTCTCGGCAGTTCCACCCGTTCACATCTGCTGCATTTAAGTTGCACAACATCAAAATCATATTAGACATGGATGATAGTTCTGACTAAGATTTTGTGTTCATGTGTACATTTGAAATTTATATCTGGAGCTAGTGAAGAAATATAAAGGGAAGGAGACACCAAGAATGTATTAAGTGACTATAATAAAAGAATGTCATACTCAGAACTTAAATATGTAAGAAGTTAATATTTACAAATTAATGCTGGGCATGTAGAGATGCTATGATTCTGATTGCGGATAACAGAACAGGTTTGAGTGTTGAGAGAAAAATTAGAACATAATTTCTAAAAATGTGTTCTATAAAAATGAGTTCTAGGGTTAAAATAAATTGTACACTGGGCTGAAAGAAATTCAACCGGTTTCTTAAAGGTATCTTTTAATGTGCTAATATACATTGTGAGCCGAAAATACTGTGTGATAGAACATGTCAGTGTACAGTATGCAGTTTTCATACTTTTGGCAAGAGATCTTTTATTAACGGAATGTCTTTTAGCACCAACGTTCCAGATTGTGCACTCAGAGAAATGATTAATTCTTCACATAGAAGCAGCAATTACAAGAAAGTCTAGGCAATGCTATTAATGTAAAGTAGTATTAATGGTGATAATTAAATACAATATACCCCCTTTGAAATTTCTTCCTTACTTTGTAGTGAATGTATCTGATACACAAAGTACACATTGTTTTTTAAATTTTTTTAAACTGAAGTATAGTTGATATACAATATTATATTGGTTTCAAATATACAGTACAGTGATTCAGCAGTTACCCACATTATTAAATCCTCACCCCAACTAATGCAGTTACTATCTATCAACATAGAAAGACATCATAGAACCATTGACAATATTCTCCATGCTGCACGATGTACACATTTCTTAATTATGTTTTGGGTATAATAATTTAGTTCTGCAATCATAGTTTTCTTATTCTGATCACAATACTGCCCTACTCATTTTGACTATAGATGCTTATATTGAAAATGAACAAATAAGTCAGGGGCCATGTAAAGCCATACATTTTTACAAATGTAAGTGGTATGTTTCAGACAGATGTGGAGCCGAGAACAATGAGAGTACCTTGGAGACAGTGACGACATTTGTGTTGGATGCATACTTATAATATTCTAATATGAATTGCATTACACGTATCCAGATGTTGGCCATACTGTTTATTTCCCTAGACAAATAAAATGGCTGGATATCAAAATATTACTCATAGCATAAGGATAAGAATTGGTAATGTTTCAGAAGTGGTGTGCATGAAAGAACAGTTGACCAGGTCTCTCATCCCAGCATATTGGGCCAGTCATTTAACCTCTCTAGGTTTGTGTAGTAAGGAAGTTTTAAGAGATTTTCACTAAAATATCTACAGTTCAAAAAGTTTAGAAAAATCTTTCCTTGGCTCACTTTTGAAAAAAGACAGATATTGTTTGTGTGTAGCTAAATACTGAAAACTGGCTCAATACTAATTTTTATTTTATTATAAGGCAACTTGTCAAAAAAGTTACGCTCTTATCAGAGCATAAAGATATATCTTTCTACACTGTGAATGTATGGTTTACCATTATGATATTTCTTTAGTAAATATGATATCACAAAAAATAGTAAACTCATAATCATCAGAGGTTTCTCTATCATATTTATAAAACTGATAAAATGTTCTGGTAAATGACTGATAGGAAAAAGAAAATGGGTTTAAGGCTCATGAACTGTGATCAGTACTGGAATTTAATTTAACACCCAACTAGTTATTCTTGCCAGATGCTAAAAACCAATTTAGCAAGAATTGCCTTCAGAAATTGAATAAGGAATTAAGAATTAAGAGACAATTACTTGGGGGGCCTCTTGTTTCCATTTTTTAAATTAATCCTTAAGCTCCTTGTTGATTTAGACTGTGTTTAACACTTTATAAAGTGTTACCAAAGTGAAATTTCACCATTTCAGTTTATAGATCTTCAGCTTTATAAAATATTACTTGAAATCAATGATTTTGACAGTATGAGATACAAAAAGCACCCCAAGAATTGATATTTGAAAGAGACAATACTAGCTTTTGAGGTTGATATAATTATTCTAATAGTACTGGAAATAATGCATTATATTTAATAGAACTATTAAGAAACATTTTATTTCTAAGCTACAAAAGAGGCAAATAATTGATGACCTTATTTTTAAATGCTCTGAAATGTATGGCATAGTAAGTATCATACTGGAATGAATGATTGCCATAGGAAACTCAGGTCCCTCGTCACTGTTCATTTCTACATTATTTATATATTGGAATCCTGTTTCCTTCTTGGAGCGCGCTCTGGGTGTTTCTGTCACTTGTACTTACCACTTTACCTGAACTGCCTTTGACCCAGCACCTCGTGGTTCCTTCCTATTTCTCCTTCTGTGGTAGGACTTGAAGATTGTTTCAAACAGGGATTTTTCTCTAGCAATCTGTGCAAACACCCTCATTCCACCCGATGCCTATTACTCTCCACTTCATCTTCTTTCACAGTGCTTATCACCATTTAACATGCCTTTTATGCTACTCTTTTGTTGGTTTTGTTGTCTCCACTGTCTAGAATATAAACTTTTGGAAAATACACTATTTTTTACTTTTTTACTCTCTGTTATAGTGTCAGGCACTTAGTAAATATAATGGATTAATGAATGCAATCACTTTTCTCCTAGAAAATGTTTGGATTGATTTCAGTGTAAGAATTACATTGCTTTTGAACAGAATAAGCCAATTTTATTCTTTTTTAAAAGTGAGAATTGATAATTATCATCTGATGTTATACATATTTAACCTGAGATACTCTCTATCAATGAAACCAAAGGTAGTTATGTGGATTAATTCACAAGAGACAGAAACACAGGCCTGTTCTCTGGGCAAATAATGTGTTTCATTCATTTTCCTGAATACCTGGTTTTCCTACCAACTAAATACATGATTTTCTCTACATAATCATTTTGAGCCATGCAACAGAGAGTTTAAGGTAGGATGCACTGTGGCATGCATGTAGCAATGGAATGTAAATGTGTAAATGTGATACGGAAGAAACCGAAACATGCAATCACTTGTTCCTGAGGTGTCTTGAGCATCTCTTAACATTTGATACAGGAAGTTGAAGGTTAATGAGAAAAAAATTGTGTGTATGGAGACTTCAATGTTCTTTCCAACTTTCTCCCTCTCACTTTCTTGTGAGAAATAAATCATATATAAAATGACTTTTTTTGACATATAGGCAATAATAAAACTCCAGAACTAATTTTTAATGTATAGTCAAACATATTAAAGGAAGACATGAATTCTTATGTTTCCTATTACCCAGTAGTCTATTCAAGGAGAATATTGACATATTAGCCTCAAAATAAGAGATTAAAAATGGAAAGTAAATAATAGAAATGCTAGACTTCAACTGATTTTAAAATGAAATCAGTTTAAAATTAAATATGAAAAAAGAGGCTGTCATAAATGATGTAGAATGGCACAATGAGCTATCGTATAATAATGAGATATTATAGTTTCTTACAGAAGAATAGGATTAAAAATATCGATGGAGATTTTCTTTTTCTTACCCCCTGCCCTCCCCCTACAAAAAATCAGATAATTGTAGCAAAACAAATTCCTTTAAAATACTTAATATGAGTAGAGGTTAATGATTTTATGTTGACTATACAGTTTTGTAAACAGTATATAGAGAATGCAGTGAGGTTTTAAAAGGATATGAGGAGGTCAAAAGTTAATACTTTGGGGGTGAATAATTATGACAGTTATCTCATTTGTTATATTTGTATTTATAAAAATGTATATTTTAAGTAGAGAATTTATTTAGTGAGAATAAATATTGGAAATAAATGTAACTTTGGAATTAAAATTGTATTTGTCCTTGTATAGAACAATATTCTTTTCATTTTTTCCATTCATTCTTTATCTCTACAGTAATTTCTTGTACATTCAAGAAAATACACTCATCATTTTGCATGGTATTAATTTTAAGTGATTCACATCAAGCATGATCCAATTTTTTAAGTGTAATAATGTGGATTCCTTATATTTCTTATTCTCTTAAACTGTTATTTAAATGAGGTACTAATCATGTTTTCATGTGATTGTTTAAAAAATTTAAAGTTAGTTTTCTGTATCATCCAACAGGTAATTTTTTATGTAGGAAGTGATTGATTGTTATATATTAAGTTAATTTTTTAAAAAAATCATTAATATTTTTTAGGAAATAGACTGAGTAGTTCCAGAGTATACCTTTTTTATTTCTGTAAGTTATCACTGTTCTTCAGTGTAAGTAATGAAGTGGTGAATCATCAAAAATTAACTATTCAATACTACTAACTACTCAACACCAAGGACAAAGAATCACTTTAATTTGCCCTATTCAGTGAAGATGTTCACAGATTTGTTCAACTGCTTTGATTGATATAAAGTACTTAACTATATGCAGAATCTATATACATGCAGGTTGTGGTTTTAAAAACAAATTACAGTTGAAAATCCCTTGGTGATACAGTTTGAGATTTCACTTCATAATGGGAATAGCGATTATTGTCTAGGGGACCCTGTTGTCATCAGCATTGTCCTATAAATGAAGCTATTTCCTATTGGTACTCTCACATTATGTCCTATACTTTGGAGGATTTTTTAAAATCAAATTGTGAAGATGTATTTCCTTTATTAATCTCCTATTTTCTATCCTGTGCTAAATACTATAAATGTTATGGAATCCCTATTTTACCGAAGGGAAACTAAGATTGAAGGAGATTAGTAGCCTGTGTAATGCCACAGAATTAGTAATAATTTCAGAAAATTAATGAAGAAAAATAAAAAACAATAAGAGAATTAACTGACTTACAGCTAGAAAGTCCTAGGTGGGTTGGTCTGCCACAATGAATGAATATTGTCGCTGAAGACCCAGTTTTTGTCTCAAACTCTGTCTTGTTATCTCCTTAACCCTAAAACTAGCTTCCCTTCTGGTCGAATTATCATTGTCCCTCTTCTCCAGGACCTACTCACTTACCTATCCAGAGAGGGAGTAAGAAAATCATTACCCCAATCATCAAAAATGCTCAATTTAACTCTGAGTCTTTTTGCATCACATTCAAATTTTAATTACTTTGACAAGAGGGTGGGATTTTTAGGTTATTTTAGGAAAAAGAAGACTGTGTCTGGAGCTGTAAATGTTGTCAGTCTCACTCAAACTCCATGGACAGAATGTGACAGGGATGTTCCTCAGAGGAAAATTTGAAGGCTGTGGGGCAAACAACCTCGATGATCAGGGGGATGTTGTATTTGCTCACTATAGCTAGTAAATGATGTGGACTAGATCCCAAGGAGACCTCTCTGTCTCATATTTATCAGTATATATATCCACTGTGAACTAATATCCAAAGGAAATGTGTAAACTGTGTGTAATCTCTAGACCAAGGATTTAAGAGCTTCTGAAAGAAATTCAAGAAATCCCCTTAACCAGTCATGTGCTTACTATTACTTTCATAAATATACAAATGAAGTTAGGTAAGAAAATATCATTATCAATTTGTTCAGATTTTATTATCCTTTAGGAAATATATTTTCATTGTGTATAACATTAAATATGTATAGAGATGAGAAAAGAAGGTGGAGTGTATATTCCAGAAAAAGGAACAGATAAATAGAAACTGAATTCCATAGCTAGTCCTGACCACATGTCACCTCACCAAAGGATGAGTAATTGAGGCTGTCTCATTTTTTACTCCATCTGCAAATGCATATATGACATGTTTCAGTATCACAACTTTAACAGTTAGAACAAATGTAAGCCTCCTTAGTAATTTCTGTCCAGGAACAGCAATCAGAGTGGTAAGAGAATAGGGACAGCAGACACTGTTAGGGGAAGGCTGGCCACCTATCCGTGGTTTGGATGTCTTGTAACCATGCTGTTATGTGTGTCATGGGCTCCAATGGCTTCTGCTACTCTTCTCTGAGGGAAATGTCCAAACTCATGAAATAGGTAGAAAAAAGAAAGTTTTTGAGGAAGAATTTATCATTTGTTTGGTATAGTGTTGGAAGGAAGACATGCATAGGAACATCACATAAGTGATTTACTTAGGAGAAAATACAATGGCAGTAATGTGGATTTCCAGTTTTAATGTGTCTCCCACATATTACTGAATATCCCAATAGCCATGAGGTCATTGAACTTTTCATCAATTACCTTTTTCATAAAAACAATTTTAAAATTGTATTTGTATTTTACTCATATTAATCAGAACTGTCTGTTGCACAAACTCCAAGGGTGCTATTTGTATGGAATAAAATATGAATAGTGCTTTTGGAGTTGTGCAAAGACCACTATATCATAAAATAGCAGGAAACTGAAAGCCACTGAAGGCTATCAAACAGGGAATTAATCATACAGTAACATCTGAGGAGAATCATATTGGCTATTAATATGTAGGAGAGCAAGAACTTGAAGAAAGGAGAAATATACAAAGCTATTTTAATGGTTCGTATGTGAGTTAAAAAGTTATTTTTAAAAGAGAAAGCTGTGGTTAAATGTGTAAGACATTACTCAATAGCATCTTCATAAACACAAATCTATTTAGAATGTAAATATGTCAAATTCCCTTTCTCAAAAGCTCATGATCGTTTCCCATTATACCAAGAATAAGATCAAATGTATTTTTTTTTGTATTCCTTATGCTGTACATGAGTTATTTATTTTGTAATTGAAATTTTTACATCTTTATCCCCTTCACCCACTTTTTTTTTTTTTTGTATATAATTATTTTTTATTGAAGGGTAGTTGACACACAGTATTACATTACAGTAGTTTCAGGTGTACAACATAGTGATTCAACATTTATATACATGATAATTCTAGGTACCAGCTATCACCATACCAAGTTGTTACAATATTTTGACTATATTCCTTATGCTATACATTACATCACGGTTACTTATTTATTTTACAATTGGAAGTGTGTACTTTTTTTTTTTTTTGTGAGGACATCTCTCGTATTTATTGATCAAATCGTTGTTAACGACAATAAAATTCTGTATAGGGGAGTCAATGCTCAATGCACAATCATTAATCCACCCCAAGCCTAATTTTCGTCAGTCTCCAATCTTCTGAGGCATAACAAACAAGTTCTTACATGGAGAACAAATTCTTACATAGTGAATAAGTTACATAGTGAACAGTACAAGGGCACTCATCACACAAACTTTTGGTTTTGCTCATGCATTATGAACTATAAACAGTTCAAATATGAATACTCATTTGATTTTTATACTTGATTTATATGTGAATACCACATTTCTCTCTTTATTATTATTTTTAATAAAATGCTGAAGTGGTAGGTAGATACAAGATAAAGGTAGAAAACATAGTTTAGTGTTGTAAGAGAGCAAATGTAGATGATCAGGTGTGTGCCTGTAGACTATGTGTTAATCCAAGCTAGACAAGGGCAATAAAACATTCACGTATGCAGAAGATTTCTCTCAGAACAGAGGGGGTGAGGTTCTAAGCCTCACCTCTGTTGATCCCCAATTTCTCACCTGATGACCCCCCTGCAACTGTGCCTGTCTTAGGTTGTTCCTCCCTTGAGGAATCTTACAAATGTATTTTTGATTCTCTATCAGGCTTAGCATGTCCTTGCTTCTGTCAAAATCTTCTACTATTGTTGCCTTGCTCATTTAATTCTATACAGACTGGGCTTTGCTGCTCCTAGGTAATACCAGGAAGGTTTTGCACTTGCTCTTCCCTCTTGTGAAACTTTCCAACAAATACGCAAGTGACTCTCTCTCACTTAATTCGAATCTGGGCTTGCATGCTACTTGCAAAGACCCAGTCTGCTCTGTCAAAACAGAACACCTCCAGTCGTGCTCTGTATCTTACTCTATTTATTTTTCACATCATTTATTGTTACATGATCTTATGTTTGCTTATCATCTTGCTTACACATGGGGATGCAAGTTCTTTATTTTTATATGCAGTCTCGATTTTTTTCTCTTCCCATTTTGATTGGCAGTCTGCTTATCCTACATCCTCTTCTCCACCAATATGAGGAACTCCTGCTTCAGTCCTACCAACTAACCCGTGTTAACCCCCTTTATGCATTGATCTGTGTATTTCACTCTCATAATTTATATGCACATCCTGATAGACAAATGTAGACAGAGTTTTGAAGATTTTTTCTTCATCTTTTGGTTTTTGGTTTTGCTTAACATGATCAGGGTCATGTGATGTATACTCTCTTGCTTTAATTACCCAACTCCACTTTGAGGATGTTTCTCAGTTGGAATAGCTCTAATTTATCATTTGAAAGGGCTGGAAAATATTTTATGGTCTGGATGTGATCTGTTTTACCTTTTCCTCTAGTGAGGGCCATTCTCCTTTCATTTGTTTTCTTCTCTTTTTATTATTCTTTCTTCCCTCCTGCCTTCCTTTATCTCTCTCTTGGAAATTTTTTTTTGCATAATTTCCCTATAGAAATTCTATGGAATAAATTGTCAGGAGGAATTAGAAGTAATGCTGCAACAGATATTCTGATTATTCTGATACGTAATTCTTTGTATTCTTGTATATAAGTATATCTCTATTATTTACTTAGGATACATACCATGCTTTGGAATAATTGTACAGGGAGTATGAACTCTTTCAAAGGTTTTGCTCCTTGATGCCAAATCATTTTTAATACCCACTATCAAAAGGTGTCTATTTTACCAGACCAATTCCAGCATTTATTCTTTCACTGGATATTTAAGGAACAACATTTGTGGCCTAGATTCAATTACCAACTTTTTATTCTTTTCAAATTAGATAGCAAAAACTTGTATTTTATGTTTGATTTAATATTCATCACTGGCTGGACATTTTTCAAGTTTATTGTTTTGGATCAATAATGCAAATGAAGTTCCCGCTTTCACAGAGCTTATATTCCATGGAGGGGGGGAGGCAAAAGGCAAATAAGTAAGCAAGTAAATATTTATAGTGAGAGTCAATTTTGGACATTTACACTTGAGATGATTATTAGACATCCAAGTGGAGATTTTAATTACCTAATTTACAAATCTGTAACACTGTGGAGAAATCAAGATTAAAGATGTTGGAGTTTAGTATTAGTAAATTATAAAGACGTGGCATATTTGGGAGACAAGGGATTCGAAAATGTATTTGCTGCCTCCAATTCTATTCTAAATAACATCTCTGTGTCGTGAGTGGAGCAGTTTCTTGGCTTGGCCTGAGTATCAGCTGTGCCGAAGCTGCAGATCCTGTAGCGAGCGCTCCTCCAGGGCAGAGAGCTGCGCACAATTTTTATTCTCTGCCCCTGAGTAGGAGACTAAATATATAGTATTACAACAAATTTATTTAAAAAATAAATGTGTGTGTATATATATATAACACCCATGATGGTGTCAGTCTTGTGTTTTGTTTTTGTCTGTGGTATATTTGCTGGTCTCCTTGGCCTCAGCTCATGACCATAATGTCTGAATGCTGAATTAGAAGTCTTGAAATGGATACTCTACTTTTTTCCTACAAAAGTCAAATTTATAATTAAATCAAGGAAACAAATTTTAAAGTCTTTTGAGTGTTAACTATTTGAAATTGAAGGTGTATGCATAATTGCTAACTAAACTTTCAGTGACACTGAAGCTTGTATGTTATTTAGTAAGAACATGTTTTATCAGTTACTGCTTTTATCTTCATATTTATCCAAGAATCCAACCAAGTAGTTTATACATAATGGCCGTAGACCAGCAGCCAAATATTTACTTCTTTCTCTTATTTAAAAAATAATTTATTGAAATACACACACATACACAAACATTTATGTTTCAGGTTTACAACATGGTGATTCAATATTTAAATATTTATATATTTATACACTACAAAATGCTCACCACAATAAGTGTGGTTACCATCTGTCATCATATAAGGCTGTTACTATATTGTTGGCTATATTCCCTATGTTGTACTTTCATTTCTGTGACATTTATTTTACAACTGAAATTTTGTACCTCTTAATCGCCTCCACCTATTTTGCCTATTCCCCTCCCCTCTGTCAACCACCAGTTCTCTATTTGTTAGTCTGTTTCTGGTTTTGTTTGCTTGTTATTTTGTTTTTATTTATCTTAATGTAAAAATAAGTCCCTAAATTTATATAAAATGTTGATTAGTTCATTATATGAAACAAATTACAAGTTGACAAATAGATAATATAAAAATAAAATTATGCCTTCATCATTTTTATAGCATAATCACTAAAGGTAAGCATTAGGTAGAAATAACCTTAAACTCTTCTATTTTTTTATTTGGATAACTGACTTAGAAGGAGGTTGTGTGAGTTAGTGAACTATATTAAATAACAATTTAATTTTTTTTCCAAGAAAGTATTAATATCAGTTTTGGAATTCATTAATATGAGAATTCAGTGATGTTTCCTAGTATTCATTAACATAATTAAAGGTTTAGAAATAAGAACCCTTAATAAGCCACATATTTGGCTTAATAAAGGTCTTCAAAACAAATGCTTTGCTGTATATGCCATCTCTCTCTCTCCATCCATCTATATCAGGGGGAAGGTCTAGTGAATTTGAGATAGACCACACTGTGAAAAGCTTTACCAGGTATCCACCATTATGATGGGAGATAGAGACAGATGAGAAAGAGAAGAAAAGCAGAAAGATCCTAAAAGCTATTATAGAAGGAAGATATGAGAGAACATGATTCTAAAGATACTTTTAAAACAAAGAAGTAAGGGTTGATACAGTTGCCAGTGTACAAATAATCTATGGAATAGATGGGCAGAGAAATTGAATGTGGATATACTGAAGGTGTTCTAGTAAAAGAGAGAAAAAGCAGCAAGAATTAGTGACCTAATCCTTAGGAGAATGGAATTCACAAGCAAGAGATGAACTCAGCTAAAGCTGAGGTCCAGAAGATTTCTGCCTATATTTGTTTTTAGGAGTTTAATGGTTTCAGGTCTTACACTTAAGTCTTGAATCCATTTTGAGTTTCTTTTGAGCAGGTTGTAAAAAAGTGGTCCAGTTTCATTCTTTTGTATGCAGTTTTCCAGTTTTCCCAACAAAGAAAGCAAGCCTTTAGCCATTCGAAGTAGGACAAACTAAAGGAAATTTTGTCACATCAGGCCTATATGCTACAAACAAAAATCTGTGTTCTCTGAAAACAGATTTAGCATAAAGTAGTCACATCAAGGAAATTCTCAGTCACTGCAATAGGGAAAGCAAGGTGAGAGCAGGCAAAATAAAAACATCCACTTGGTACTTAGCAAACGGACTGCTGCCCACATTGCCATGTGTACTGACTGTGTGAGAGTGGGGCTTCATTTAAATTAGTTAGGAGAAACCACTAGAAATAAAGAAAGTTACAGTGACAAGAAGACAGATTGACAGGAAGAAATATTGAAGAAAAAGATCTGCAAAATGGCTTTCCTGTCTTTTTACATTTCATTGAAAAGTTTACATTCTCCTGGCAACAGAAATAAATAGGTAGATGTGCAGGCAACAAGAAGGGGGGAAAGAAAAATAGTTAAAGAAGAAAGCAACTTCAAACAAATTGCTTGCAGTAGACTCGGGTTTCTTTTGTTGTTTGTTTTTTTAACACATTTCCCTTCATTTGACTCATTGAAATTGAAAAATATCCATTGTAATCAAGTTTGAAATACTATGTTCAATAAACATTACTTAACTGTAAGTAAAAGTGAACTATTTTTTTTGAAGTTTGGAAAGAGAAGTGGATTTAGTAAGTATTGAAGGACTGATAAAAATAAATTGTGACAATTTGGTGCTGGTACAAGAACAGACCCATAGGCCAATGCAACAGACTAGAGAGCCCAGATATAAACCCAACCATATATGGCCAATTAATATACAATAAAGGAGCCATGGACATACAATGGGAAAATGACAGCCTCTTCAGCAACTGGTGTTGGCAAAACTAGACAGCTACATGCAAGAGGATGACACTGGATTATTGCCTAACCCCATACACAAAAGTAAACTTGAAATGGTTCAAAAACCTTAGTGTGAGTCATAGAACCATAAAACTTTTAGAAGACAACATAGGCAAAAATCTCCTGAATATAAACATGAGCAACTTCTTCCTGAACGCATCTCCTTGGGCAAGGGAAACAAAAGAAAAAATGAACACATGGGACTACATCAAACTAAAAAGCTTCTGTACAGCAAAGGACACCATCAGCAGAACAAAAAGGCATTCTACAGTATGGGAGAATATATTTGTAAGCAACATATCTGACAAGGGGTTAACATCCAAAATATATAAAGAACTCACATACCTCAACAACCAAAAAGCAAAGAACCCAATTAAAAAATGGGTGGAGGACATGAACAGACAATTCTCCAAAGAAGAAATTCAGATGGCCAACAGGCATATGAAAAGATGCTCCACATTACTAATCAGCAGAGAAATGCAAGTTAAAACCACGATGAAACATCACCTTACAGCAGTTAGGTTGGCCAGCATGGAAAAAACTAAGAACAACAAATGCTGGCAAGGATGTGGAGAAAGGGGAACCCTCCTAAACTGCTGGTGGGAATGTTCAACCATTGTGTAAAGCAATATGGAGGTTCCACAAAAACTAAAAGTAGATATTCCATTTTACCCAATTCCACTCCTAGGAATTTTCCCAAAGAATACAAGTACTCAGATTCAGAAAGACATATGCACCCCTATGATTATTGCAGCACTATTTATAATAGCCAGAAATGGAAGCAACCTAAGTGTCCTTCAGTAGATGAGTGGATAAAGAAGAAATGGTACATATACACAATGGAATACTTTTCAGCAGTAAGAAAGAAACAAATCCTTCCGTTTGCAGTAACATGGATGGAGCTGGAGGATATTATGCTCACTGAAATAAGCCAGGCAGAGAAAGATTAGTACCAAATGACTTCCCTCATTTGTGGAGTATAACAATGAAGCAAAACTGAAGGAACCAAACAGCAGCAGACACAAACTCCAAGAAGAGACTAGCAGTTACCAAAGGGGAGGAGAGGTGGGAGATGGTGGGTGGGGAGGGAGGGAGAAGGGGATTGAGAGGTATTATGATTAGTACACATGGTGTGGGGGGATCATGGGAAAGACAGTGTAGCACAGAGAAGACAAGTAGTGACTCTGTGGCCTCTCACTACACTGATGGGCAGTGACTGCAATGGCATATGAGGGGGGCACTCTGTAATATGGGTGAATGTAGTAACCATATTGTTTTTCATGTGATTCCTTCATAAGAGTGTATATCCATAATACCTTAATAAAAAATGTAATAAGAAAAGAAAAGAAAAAAAAATTGTGACCTTGTTGGTATAACATTTTTGAAATATCTACAGCTTTTATGATTAGATGAAGCATATCTTGGTTCATGGCACAGTATTTAAATTGGCCTGTGAATGCCTAAGTGTGTGTATTTGCATTTGTGTATGTTTAAATTGCCAGTAATATTCCTTATGTGATTCTTTGTCACTTATTCCTGCCTCCTAGCCAGGGGTAGTGACCTAATTATTGATAATTGTGTATTATATATATATATTATGTATTTTATACATAATACACATATATGTCACCTCCTATAGTCATCTTAACATGCCTTTTATCTTAACCTTTGTTACACAGTTGTACCCATGTTGTATGTAGCTGCACTTCATTGGTTCATTTTTACCACTATTATGATCATTATATAAATATGCCAAATTAATGTATTAGATTTGTTCTTCATGGATATTTGGCATGTTTCTAGTTTCAGGTTATATTAAAATGCTACTGTAAACATTCTTAAATATCTCTTAGTATATATGTGCAAGGGTTTCATATGTATGCGTGTCTGTGTCTGTGTATGTTTTTAACTATTTGTGTATCTTGAATTTATATTTGCCTCTATCTCCCTCTTTCATATAGAGGAAGCCTTTAGCTTGTGGAAGTAGGGTGAACTAAAGGAGGTTTTCTCACACCAGGCCTGTGGTGCTATAATTTCTCTGTGAACACAGATTTAAAGTAGTCATACCAAGTCCTTCCTAATGCTGCCTCCCTCTCTGTTTTTCTATTCTTTCTCCATGCCACTTACTCTTTTGTGGTCATAGCCCCTTGATTTTATAAAGAAAAATGTAAAGCTCAGCTCCATGTATAATTTAGGAAGTGACCAAACTTAGTAACTCCTAGTTCATATGGACTAGTACTTGAATGAAATTCTGGAGCAGATGGGAACTGTCCTCCCAGAAAAAGCAGGGGGCAGCCATTGCACTTGCTATACCCTAAACATCCCCAGATACTTTTTTCTCTTTTAGTTAGTGGGGACAAAGGCTTTTGCTACTAGCAGCAACTACAGAAGGACTGCTTTATTGCTACAGTTTGTAGACTAATCCTCTCACTCGGCAGGCATGAAAAAATTGCTAATGTATTTTAAACATGTCTGCATGTCAGTTTAATCTTCAGAGGATGCTGAAGCTATGGATGCTTAGAAAAATTGTTACAGAAAAAAAGTTTGAAACATTGAATCAGGTTACTAAGAATATATCTTCAGGGTTAGCATCTGACCTAATGCTATGTTACTTATAAAACATGTAGGTTGCTTGTTATGAAGTATGATATATATATATATATATTTATCACTATACATACACATACTATGTATATGTGTATATATAAAAATATCCTAATGTGTACATATATATGTACTGTGTATGTGTGTGCATGTATATATATATATATATTTCCTAGTGTATGTGTGTGTATATATTATGTAATTGTATGTAACTGGTATAACTGATCATATGCAATTGTTATAGTCTAAAACTGTCTAAGCAGGAAATATTCTAATGTTTCAGCATTGAAAACAATAAGCAATGCTGGTCTAAATCCAGAGAACAATCACTAATGCTGTATGGGCCTTATTTTAAGGGCATTCTGAGTCTGAACGGTGACTAAACAACAGCAACTGTCAACTTTGCATGTGGTGTAGTACCTCTTAGGTTTAATAAGGGAATAGGAGCAATTGATTCCCAAGGATTCTTCATCATGAAGGTATTAGCTTTTATCTGGCACACTTAAACTATTTGAAAAGCTATGGTTATGCGTCTATCCTTCTTTAGATATATGTATATATATATATATATAAATGTTAGAAGAAGCATTGTGCTGTGTTGCAAATCATTGCAAAGCCAAGTAGTTGATGTATTTGATAAATGGAGATATGCAATGTTGTTATCGGAATTAAAGATTTCAAGTCCTATCTGGATTATTTTTGTTTTATTTAAACTAGTTTTACAAGATAATATTTCAAAACTCAGGCAGCGAGAACAGCATTGTTTAATTTACAAAGTGTCTATAACATCGAAACTATCTTACAAACCAGGCAAGTCTGTAACTGACCCGTGTGACTCAAACTGTCTGAATATAAGTATGTTCATTAATGTGGCAACCTCAGCTCTCCAGAAGGCTTACAGGAATGTGGAAGTCAGAATTGAGGTCAGGAAGTCCATGTACTAAGAAAAACATCTCAGACACTGTCTCAGAGCCTAGTTTAGTTTTGAGCAAAGTTCTCCTAAGTTTGATCAAACTTTCCCAGCTCAGTAGCTTGCAAATAGTAAATAAGAAAGATAGATTGGGAAGAACTTGGTAACTGATGGTGGCAGACAGATCAAAGAGATGTCCTGAGTCGGGTAGGGGAGATCTGTGATGATTAATGAGACAGCCTTGCTCTTTAGAATCTTACCACCTAGATAAGGATAGCCTGACTGTGAATGAAAAAGAACAATTATAAAAGACCAAAACATACAGAAAAGGTCATTCTGTGGAAAGATAAAAAGATTAATATTTTCAAATATTTCAAAGTTTACTTGCCTTTGAAGCCTTTTGTTGTTCATTATAACAATTGATTGTTTTAATGATACCTTATCTCATTAAGATAAGACTAGCTTATATTTAAGTACATAAGGGACACGTATTATACTTAGGAAATCTGTAAGTACTTCTTTTTTTAAGTAAAGATAAGCTCTTAAAAATTAAGCTTCAGTCAGCTAGAAAATTATCTCCTATGGAAGACTTTTCTCTGATAATGATGGTTATAATTCTTCACAGATATGTAAAATTATTTGGAACCTCCAAAACTATGGGAAAAGGTCATAGATATTTTTATGAATCTATTACTGTACTTCTAGTGATTTCATGAGTAATATCACACAAGACAAATAAGAAAGATTGTGTTATACTTTGTAGTTATGAGGAATAGTCCTTCAGATTTAGCAAGTAGATTTAATTAGCTCATATACGGGGCAGTCACAAGTACATCATTAAAGTCAACAAAAATAGTTAACATTTAGTTATTTGGTTATTGCACATTATAAACTACTCTTGGTTCTCTAACTTGTTAGGGTAGTTAACAAAACCAGATAATATCAGGTAAAAACTGTATTTTTATTAATGTAGGCTTTGAGACTATTTAGACTTAAACTTCTTAACCTTTAAAATATTTCTGAAAATAAGCAAGAACAGATGGAGACAATTGTGTAAGAGTTGTGTTTTGAGGTAAAGTTTCTGAAAACTTTAAAATATGAACATAGTAATTAGGGAGCACATTCAAGCAAGTATAGCCTCCATTTGCTAAAAAGGTTTTCTTCATATAGCAAATATTTCAAAACACTGAATTATTTAAATTAAGATAATATTTATATAGTGCTCCTGTGTATGTCTCCCTAGCGACTGAGCTAATTGGAAACTACAAATCATGGGGAAAATATCTAAATATGGATATTCCTTTATGTTTTCTAAAATACTTCTACATCCATGGTCTCCTTTTGTCCTCAGAGCTCTAGAGCAAAGGTGGTGTCAGTTTAGCATTTTGTATCAGGAAGGGAGAGAGAAGGAATACGTCTCAGATGAGGAATACTAAGAAGTATTACCTTTTACTTAGTACTTGCTTTGCTCTTCATACACTCATTTAATTTTCATGGTCAATCACTCCATAACATGGACGTGCCATTAGAATAATTATTTAACAGGTGGAATTTTTAATAGATAATTTTTGCCTACGGTCATACAAGTAGTAAATGATGAAGTCAGGGTTTGCATCACTTTCTGGTGATGCAACTCTCTTAAGCTTTTTGTTTATATTCTTATATTTGATCATAGTTTATTAACTCTGTTTTACAAATGAGTAAGTTGATATTTTGAAACCTGTCTATGAATTGATCTTTAACCCAAAACCCACACTTCTGATTTTAAATGCTGGGATCTCTCTATTGGCTTTTTACCATGAGGCTAATTAAAATGTATTTGTGACATTTTTGCTTTGTTTGCAGATCACAATATTTTT
This sequence comes from Manis pentadactyla, assembly GCF_030020395.1. Lineage (NCBI taxonomy): Eukaryota > Metazoa > Chordata > Mammalia > Pholidota > Manidae > Manis > Manis pentadactyla. Next base: position 20,551,290 of record NC_080033.1, read on the forward strand.
TTTACAGTGGGACATCAAAAATATATGCAAACTGTATGACCTTTATGAAATAATTATTGTACCAATTTTTAAGTGGAGCATGTCACCACCTGCTTGGAGAGAGTGGGGGTAGCTTGATTTACAATATAAGCATGTACAGAAATATTGCAGCAGTGATTTTTATTGAAATAAAATTTCTCATTTAATATTTATGAATCCTTTAATGGCATATATTCGTGAAATGATTTATTAGCCATGCAGTTTGTGTGTGCAGTTGTTATAATAATCAATGCCCTTTTCCTGTCTTTCTTATTCATTGTAACAATAAAGAAAACAAAGCTAGGAATTATTATCTCAATGTCATCAAGCATGCCATTTATTCTACAAACTGGAACTACTTCAAAGGTCAACTGTGTCAGTATATTCGGATACTTTGGTGAGTGCCTGGGCCCGGTTGAACTGCAAGTGAGTTACAAATGGCATGGCAAGCAATCCTTCTAGCAAAAGGCCAATGGCTTTTTTTGTTGTGTTTTTGTTTTTATAATAAACATAGGCTTTGCATACATCAAGTCAGTGTATGATGTAAATAATTTATTATGGGAGTTCTGGTACGGTTAGCTTTTCTTTCCTCTCTCTCACAATACGAAAAAAATGAATATGGAAACAACTGTTTAAGATTTTTTTGTCTCTTTGGAGAAAAATTAATTCTCCTCTTCTTTAATGTACTTGGTTCCAAATACATTATTTTCATGAATTATAAATTCCTAAAAGAACAGAAGTTGTGTGTACAAGGGCTACATGGGCATAATAACAATATCTGCTCAAGAATTGCTGATGCTCACCTGCAGTTTTCTACCTCGGCATATTCTACACTATTTCACATGGTTTAAAATGCCAGTCAAGCCTAAAAAGACACATAATTTTAGTAGGTTTAAACTTTCCGTTTTGTAGACACTTATATGTTTTAAGGACAAATCATTCTCTTGCCTTATGTGTACTTTGCTGAAAATCAGAGAGAGCAAATGACTCCTATTAGTGCCTTATTTAAATACCCATAGACCTAATAGTATAGTAATGTTTCTGAGAAAATTAAGTCCTTCTGCAGGAAGTACAGAGAAAGCAGAAAAATTTAAAGAGGTTCCAAGGGTAAAATTCAGAAAATATTATTGAGAAGAGAGTAATATAGAATAATCTGAATTTTAGGAGGAAAATTCTAGCAACAAATTAAAAGCATAGGTAGGGAAGGCAAAATAAGGCTACACAGATGATAGCAGTGAGCAGAGTTCACTTGTCTTGAAAATACAATCTGAAAAACAGTCCTGGTAAGTGGAAACAAAAAATAAGTATGAGATTTCTGAGGGGGAAGAATTTGGTGACTTGATGAATCAGAAAGGTGGGGAGCAGCAGGTGATTATTATAGTTTATAGCCAGATTTCCAACATCCTCAACAGGTGGTTGTGTAATTAAACAAGATCACAATATGTGAAGTTTTAGTGCTGTTGTGATCATTATAGTTGGTTAGGTTTGGTTTAGCTGGGGAAACTCCTGCCATTGGTCTTGAATGCTTATTTTGAACCAAAGCTCTTATGTTCTCTTAATCCTGAAATATAAAGACTCTTCTCATCATTTTTCCTAAATGAACCTATTTTTTCCCCTGAATCAAAGAACATTTAAATAATTCATTTACATTTCCCTTGATTAAGAAAGAATTCTCTTACTGGCGAATTGGGGCAACTCCGTGCTTAACCTCTGGGGGATCCTGGAATCCTGGTACTGATTGGGTGGATTTCTGGTGGATGAATGGGCTAACTAGTGATCTGTACTGCTTAATATTTGAAAACCCTCCAGCAGCACTTAGGGGTAGCTTGTTTATTATCTTAGTGTTGGTACAAAAGTTTAAACAGCCCATGCTGCCTATGTGACCAATAGGCTATGAACGGCCCCAGTGGAAGCATCAACTGACTCTACTGAAATCAAGATTGCTGTAATAAGCTGAGAAATATGCCCCTACACCGAAGAAAAGATATCCACGTCTTAAACTGTTAATGTTACTACATTTGGCAAAAAAAAAAAAAAAAAAAAAAATGATTTTGCAGATGTGATTATGCTAAGGATCTTGAGATGGGGACATTTTCTTAGACTATCCAAATGGATTGTACATGCAATCGTATGTATTCTTATAAGGTAAGGGCAGAAGATTTGACACACAAAAGAGGAGAAATCAACACATCCATGGAGGCAAAGACTGGAGTGACTCAGTCACAGTGGGCAGCCCATTCATCCACTGCTAGCCAAGGAATGCTCGCAACCACCAGAAGCTGGAAAAGGCAAGGCACGGATTCTCTCCCGTAGCCTCCAGAGGGAGCAAAGGCCTGTTGAAAGCTTGATTTTAGCCCAGTGATGCTGATTTCAGAATTTTGGCCTGCAGAACTATAAGAGAACACACCCCTGTTGTTTCAAGCCACCAAATTATAAATAATAATTTTTTATAACAGCTACATGAAACTAATGCAGCTCCTCTCACATATCTATGTGGTTTCCGTTCTGGAGACAAAGTCTGTTCTGTGTGACTAAGAATGTTCCAGGGAACTTAAACCTGCAAGGCCACTGGACCCTGTCTCGTGCTTGTGCTTCCTACCTGTACCACACCATTTGCCTTTAGTAGAGTGTTCACAAACATGCTCTGTAGGAGCTTATGAGCCCTGTCAGTTATCTGACCTGCGTAATCTTTGCAGTTCACATTATGAAGACTTCTGTAACAACTCCTGACTCAGTAATTTAAGTAATGGCTAAGGCTTTGTTTGGGCAGAAGAAAGGTGAGGAAAGTTTGAGTGAGAAACCATTGTTGCCAGGATGGCCTCGTGGCCATCCCTGGGGTGAGGGCACACAGACACTGCAAGCAATGATGGTAGGAAAAACATACCAATGACCCTTGGAGTTGTTAGGTCCCAGGTCTGGGGGAATTGTTAAATCAAACACAATAGAAATTTTAATGGAAAGGAAGTCTTGACTGCTTTTTTTTCTTTTAACAAAAAATGAAAGTAATTAAGAAATAGTTCAAGACTACTAGAACTCTAAGGTCACAGCTAGTGATTCAGTCTGTAAAGGGAAAAGGTGTTATGTCTTGCCACAAGGGAGTTAGCAAATATTTGTCTTGATCAAAATGATTCCTGTCAAGTAACAGTCAATAAAAAGATTATACAGGTCACAGAGAAGGGATCATTACTGAAACATGAAATCTTTATTGGTAACTCCTTTCTGTACCTCTTTTGAAATGTATTTTGCTCATTAGAAACAAAAAAACTATTTCCTGTGTCAGATCCTGTCAAGTGGAGGAGCGTGTTCAGACCTTCTCAGGACCCTCACTTAGCTTCAGCTTTTGCAGAAGTGGAGACAGGAGTAAATTCCAACCGAAGCAAGGAAAAGGCAGGAGTGCATAACATACAGTTAGGCTGCATCTAACTTTTTGAGAAGCATTCTCTCCAGCTCTGCGGTTACAGTTTTCTTACATGATTTTGCTTCCCACTTGCTTGATTGATTGTTCATCTTTTTCCACATAGCTCACAAGTCTTTGCTTGCTGGCTCTCCTAATTTTTAACCTTTAATAATTGATTTTCACTTTTAAGACACCCTGCATCCTCATAGTTTCCTATTCTTGACAAATTTGCATTTACAAATATGTAAACTTTATATATCTCTAAATTAAAACTATGGAAGGGAGCACACCATAATTTATAGTCTAGGGCTAATTTGGTTGTTACTGTTTCATCTTTGTTCTAGACAAATGTCCCAAGGTGTAAAGTTCATTTAAATCTTGGAAAAACAAAGATAAAATATTTATTTGAATTTTATACAAAATTTTTGACATATGAGTCATCTAGTTGCCTATATATTCATAACTGATTATATCTGCATATGTAGTAATACTCTAAGGATACTAATCTTTGTTTGTTGTGGCAGAATGTTGTTTTGAGAAAAAAATATGTGTTTCTTTCATTTTCCCCTTTAATTTCTTCTTTATGCTGGTGGGAGGTTTTATGCTCATTCTCACAAAAGAAGAATGTTAGTGGAGCTGAAAGAGAGCTTTCAAAAGTCTTCCCATTTATTTTTAAAGCTTAAAGTCTCAGGAGAAGGGAATTTTCAGGTACATAATGAATATGTTGAAGAAACAAAAAGGTTGACAATTTTTTTTTGCAGAAGAATAAAGTTATTTCCTTAAACTCAAGGGAAGGGCCAAGAAGAGAAACCTGTCCTTTGGCAGGGTGCTATGTAAGCAGCCAAGTCACTATGAAGGGCCACTTCACAGGTCATATTAGCAACCGGCATTTCAAAGGCCCCTGAGACCCACATGCACCAGACATGCGTGGCAGCCCCAAGAGAGCTGCCAACAGGAAGTGGCAACTGGGCTGAACATCTGGAGAGTCAACAATCACCTGTCCAAACTGCTGAATGTGGAGCACCCCAATCTCTCTCATCCCGAACTGAGTCTGGGCAGGGCTTAAGTCTCTGAAATAAAAATAAAACCAGAGAGGGGCAGAAGATGGCGGCGTGAGTAGAGCAGCGGAAATCTCCTCCCAAAACCACATATATCTATGAAAATATAACAAAGACAACCCTTCCTAGAATAAAGACCAGAGGACACAGGACAATATCCAGACCACATCTGCACCTGAAAGAACCCAGCGCCTCGCGAAGGGGGTAAGATACAAGCCCCGGCCCGGCGGGAGCCGAGCGCCCATCCCCCAAGCTCCCGGCGGGAGAATAGGCAGAGCGGGAGGGAGACGGAGCCCAGGGCTGCCGAACACCCAGCCCCCGCCATCCGGGCCAGAATGCAGACACAGTACATGCCCAGGGGACCCTGGATGCTAGGGAAACAGGGCAGCAAAAACAGTGAGCGGGCACTGGAGGCCGGGCACCGGAGGACATAAGAAAAGTGTGTGACCATTTTTTTTTTTTTTTTTTTTTTTTGCTGTTTTGTTTTGGCGAGCGCTTTTTGGAAGTCTTAAAGGGATAGGGACCCCAATACTAGGGAAACAGGGCAGCAAGAACAGTGAGCGGGCACTGGAGGCCTGGTGCCGGAGGCACCAGAAAAGCGAGTGAACACTTTTTTTTTTTAAATTAAAAAAAAATTTTTTTTTTTGGTGGTCGTTGTTTTGTTTGCGCGGGTGCTTTTTAGAAGTCTTAAAGAGGCAGGGCGGGACACTTAATCCAGAGGTAGGGAATCCGGGGCTTTCTGGGCACCCTAACCCCTGGGCTGCAGGGAACAGGGAGGCCCCTTACGGAGATAAATAGCCTCCCAGCCGCTCCTGCTCCAATGCGACTCCACCATTTTGGAGTAGCTGCCCGAGCCAGGCCACGCCCACAGCAACAGCGGAGATTAACTCCATAGCAGCCGGGCAGGAAGCAGAAACCCTGTCTGCGCGCAGCTGAGCAGCACAAGCCACTAGAGGCCGCTGTTCTCCCAGGAGAGGAGGGCCACAAACCAACAAGAAAGGAAGTTCTTCCAGCCGTCACTCGTCCCAGCTCTGCAGACTATTCCTATCACCATGAAAAGGAAAAGCTACAGGCAGACAAAGATCACAGAGACAACACCAGAGAAGGAGACAGACCAAACCAGTCTTCCTGACAAAGAATTCAAAATAAGAATCATAAACATGCTGACAGAGATGCAGAGAAATACGCTAGAGAAATGGGATGAAGTCCGGAGGGAGATCACAGATGGCAGAAAGGAGATCACAGAAATGAAACAAACTCTGGAAGGGTTTATAAGCAGAATGGATAGGATGCAAGAGGCCATTGATGGAATTGAAACCAGAGAACAGGAAGGTATAAAAGCTGACATAGAGAGAGACAAAAGGATCTCCAGGAATGAAACAATATTAAGAGAAGTGTGTGACCAATCCAAAAGGAACAATATCCATATTATAGGGGTTCCAGAAGAAGAAGAGAGAGGAAAAGAGATGGAAAATATCTTAGAAGAAATAATTGCTGAAAACTTCCCCAAACTGGGGAAGGAAATAATCGAACAGACCATGGAAATACACAGAACCCCCAACAGAAAGGATCCAAGGAGGACAACACCAAGACACATAATAATTAAAATGGCAAAGATCAAGGACAAGGAAAGAGTTTTAAAGGCAGCTAGAGAGAAAAAGGTCACCTATAAAGGAAAACCCATCAGGCTAACATCAGATTTCTCGACAGAAACCCTACAGGCCAGAAGAGAATGGCATGATATGTTTAATACAATGAAACAGAAGGGCCTTGAACCAAGGATACTGTATCGAGCATGACTATCATTCAAATATGACGGTGGGATTAAACAATTCCCAGACAAACAAAAGCTGAGGGAATTTGCTTTCCACAAACCACCTCTACAGAACATCTTACAGGGACTGCTCTAGATGGGAGCACTCCTAGAAAGAGCACAGCACAAAACACCCAACATATGAAGAATCGAGGAGGAGGAACAAGAAGGGAGAGAAGAAAAGAATCTCCAGACAGTGTATATAACAGCTCAATAAGCGAGCTAAGTTAGGCAGTAAGATACTAAAGAGGCTAAACTTGAACCTTTGGTAACCACGAATTTAAAGCCTGCAATGGCAATAAGTACATATCTTTCAATAGTCACCCTAAATGTTAATGGGCTGAATGCACCAATCAAAAGACACAGAGTAACAGAATGGATAAAAAAGCAAGACCCATCTATATGCTGCTTACAAGAAACTCACCTCAAACCCAAAGACATGTACAGACTAAAAGTCAAGGGATGGAAAAACATATTTCAAGCAAACAAAAGCGAGAAGAAAGCAGGGGTTGCAGTACTAATATCAGACAAAATAGACTTCAAAACAAAGAAAGTAACAAGGGATAAAGAAGGACACTACATAATGATAAAGGGCTCAGTCAAACAAGAGGATATAACCATTCTAAATATATATGCACCCAAAACAGGAGCACTAGCATATGTGAAACAAATACTAACAGAACTAAAGGGGGATATAGACTGCAATGCATTCATTCTAGGAGACTTCAACACACCACTCACCCCAAAGGATAGATCCACTGGGCACAAAATAAGTAAGGACACGGAAGCACTGAACAATACAGTAGAGCAGATGGACCTAATAGACATCTATAGAACTCTACATCCAAAAGCAACAGAATATACATTCTTCTCAAGTGCCCATGGAACATTCTCCAGAATAGACCACATACTAGGCCACAAAAAGAGCCTCAGAAAATTCCAAAAGATTGAAATCCTACCAACCAACTTTTCAGACCACAAAGGCATAAAACTAGAAATAAACTGTACAAAGAAAGCAAAGAGGCTCACAAACACATGGAGGCTTAACAACACGCTCCTAAATAATCAATGGATCAATGACCAAATCAAAATGGAGATCCAGCAATATATGGAAACAAATGACAACAACAACACTAAGCCCCAACTTCTGTGGGACACAGCAAAAGCAGTCTTAAGAGGAAAGTATATAGCAATCCAAGCATATTTAAAAAAGGAAGAGCAATCCCAAATGAACGGTCTAATGTCACAATTATTGAAATTGGAAGAAGAAGAACAGATGAGGCATAAGGTCAGCAGAAGGAGGGACATAATAAAGATCAGAGAAGAAATAAATAAAATTGAGAAGAATAAAACAATAGCAAAAATCAATGAAACCAAGAGCTGGTTCTTTGAGAAAATAAACAAACTAGATAAACCTCTAGCCAGACTTATTAAGAAGAAAAGAGAGTCAACACAAATCAACAGTATCAGAAACGAGAAAGGAAAAATCACGACGGACCCCACAGAAATACAAAGAATTATTAGAGAATACAATGAAAACCTATATGCTAACAAGCTGGGAAACCTAGGAGAAATGGACAACTTCCTAGAAAAATACAACCTTCCAAGATTGACCCAGAAAGAAACAGAAAATCTAAACAGACCATTTACCAGCAACGAAATTGAAGCGGTAATAAAAAAACTACCAAAGAACAAAATCCCCGGGCCAGATGGATTTACCTCGGAATTTTATCAGACATACAGGGAAGACATAATACCCATTCTCCTTAAAGTTTTCCAAAAAATAGAGGAGGAGGGGATACTCCCAAACTCATTCTATGAAGCTAACATCACCCTAAAACCAAAACCAGGCAAAGACCCCACCAAAAAAGAAAACTACAGACCAATATCCCTGATGAACGTCGATGCAAAAATACTCAACAAAATATTAGCAAACCGAATTCAAAATACATCAAAAGGATCATACACCATGACCAAGTGGGATTCATCCCAGGGATGCAAGGATGGTACAACATTCGAAAGTCCATCAACATCATCCACCACATCAACAAAAAGAAAGACAAAAACCACATGATCATCTCCATAGATGCTGAAAAAGCATTTGACAAAGTTCAACATCCATTCATGATAAAAACCCTCAGCAAAATGAGAATAGAGGGCAAGTACCTCAACATAATAAAGGCCATCTATGAGAAACCCACAGCCAACATTATATTGAACAGTGAGAAGCTGAAAGCATTTCCTCTGAGATCGGAAACTAGACAGGGATGCCTACTCTCTCCACTGTTATTTAACATAGTACTGGAGGTCCTAGCTATGGCAATCAGACAAAACAAAGAAATACAAGGAATCCAGATTGGTAAAGAAGAAGTTAAACTGTCACTATTTGCAGATGACATGATACTGTACATAAAAAACCCTAAAGGCTCCACCCCAAAACTACTAGAACTGATATTGGAATACGGCAAAGTTGCAGGATACAAAATCAACACACAGAAATCTGTGGCTTTCCTATATACTAACAATGAACCAACAGAAAGAGAAATCAGGAAAACAACTCCATTCACAATTGCATCAAAAAAAAAAAATACCTAGAAATAAACCTAACCAAGGAAGTGAAAGACTTATACTCTGAAAACTACAAGTCACTCCTAAGAGAAATTAAAGGGGACATAACAGATGGAAACTCATCCCATGCTCGTGGCTAGGGAGAATTAATATCGTCCAAATGGCCATCCTGCCCAAAGCAATATACAGATTTGATGCAATCCCTATGAAACTACCAGCAACATTCTTCAATGAACTGGAACAAAGAATTCAAAAATTCATATGGAAACACCAAAGACCCCGAATAGCCAAAGCAATCCTGTGAAAGAAGAATAAAGTAGGGAGGATCTCACTCCCCAACTTCAAGCTCTACTATAAAGCCATAGTAATCAAGACAATTTGGCACTGGCACAAGAGCAGAGCCACAGACCAATGGAACAGACTAGAGAATCCAGACATTAACCCGGACGTATATGGTCAATTAATATTTGATAAAGGAGCCATGGACATACAATGGTGAAATGATAGTCTCTTCAACAGGTGTTGCTGGCAAAACTGGACAACTACATGTAGGAGAATGAAACTGGACCATTGTCTAACCCCATATACAAAAGTAAACTCAAAATGGATCAAAGACCTGAATGTAAGTCATGAAACCATTAAACTCTTGGAAGAAAACATAGGCAAAAACCTCTTAGACATAAACATGAGTGACCTCTTCTTGAACATATCTCCCCGGGCAAGGAAAACAACAGCAAGAATGAGTAAGTGGGACTATATTAAGCTGAAAAGCTTCTGTACAGCAAAAGACACCATCAATAGAACAAGAAGGATCCCTACAGTATGGGAGAATATATTTGAAAATGACACATCCGATAAAGGCTTGACGTCCAGAATATATAAAGAGCTCACACGCCTCAACAAACAAAAAACAAATAACCCAATTAAAAAATGGGCAGAGGAACTGAACAGACAGTTCTCCAAAAAAGAAATACAGATGGCCAACAGACACATGAAAAGATGCTCCACATCGCTAATTATCAGAGAAATGCAAATTAAAACTACAATGAGGTATCACCTCACACCAGTAAGGATGGCTGCCATCCAAAAGACAAACAACAACAAATGTTGGCGAGGCTGTGGAGAAAGGGGAACCCTCCTACACTGCTGGTGGGAATGTAAGTTAGTTCAACCATTGTGGAAAGCAGTATGGAGGTACATCAAAATGCTCAAAACAGACCTACCATTTGACCCAGGAATTGCACTCCTAGGAATTTACCCTAAGAATGCAGCAATCAAGTATGAGAAAGATCAGTGCACCCCTATGTTTATCACAGCACTATTTACAATAGCCAAGAATTGGAAGCAACCTAAATGTCCATCGATAGATGAATGGATAAAGAACATGTGGTACATATACACAATGGAATACTACTCAGCCATAAGAAAAGGGCAAATCCAACCATTTGCAGCAACATGGATGGATGGAGCTGGAGGGTATTATGCTCAGTGAAACAAGCCAAGCGGAGAAAGAGAAATATCAAATGATTTCACTTATCTGTGGAATATAAGAACAAAGGAAAAACTGAAGGAACAAAACAGCACCAGAATCACAGAACTAAAGAATGGACTAACAGGTACCAAAGGGAAAGGGACTGGGGAGGATGGGTGGGTAGGGAGGGATAAGGGGGGGGAGAAGTAGGGGGTATTAAGATTAACATGCTTGGGGGGGTAGGAGAAAAGGGAGGGCTGTACAACACAGAGAAGGCAAGTAGTGATTCTACAACATTTTGCTATGCTGATGGACAGTGACTGTAAAGGGGTTTATAGGGGAGACCTGGGATAGGGGAGAGCCTAGTAAACATAATATTCGTCATGTAAGTGTAGATTAGTGATACCAAAAAAAAAAAAAAAAAAAAAAAAAGGGCAGTTCCTGTGTGGTAACCTCCAATGAGTTCTACACAAGGGTATAAAGGGCATATAAAAGTGTAGGCAAAGTGTCTGTTTGCGTTTATACAGAGGATCAAAGCCTAATTGGGCTACCCCGAAAATGAACTAAGATACGATATGAAAGAGAACTTCCAACATCAGCACTCTCTGGAAGACTCATGCCAGAAGATGATCACCAAAAAACCCCAACAAAGATCCACGCACTGCTACAGCTGTAGATGCACTCATCCCACCAGCTCCTGGACTTGCCATGGGAATGAAGGAGATATCTAAGCTGGCCTGTGCATACAGTAAAGCAACAAATTTGACTGGATCTATACTGTTGGAACTCAATCAAGAATTAGGAGAAGTGCAAATTGTAGCGCTCCAAAATCTTACAACTACAGACTATTTAGTGTTTAAAGAACATAAGGGATGTGAACATTCCCCAGGAATGGGTTGTTTTAATTTGTCTGATTTCTCTCAGACTGTTCAAGTTCAGTTGGACAATATCCACCATATCATAGATAAGTTTTCACAAATGCCTAAGGTGCCTAACTGGTTTTCTTGGTTTCACTGGAGATGGCTGGTAATTACAGATATGCTTTGGTTATGTAACTCTACTCCTATTATGTTAATGTGTGTGCGCAATTTAAGTAGTAGCTTAAAACCTATACATGCTGAAGTTACTCTACAAGAAGATATGTCAAAGAAATAATCAATCTTCCCATGTTTTCTTCCGCCTGCTACTTCTATAGCTTTTCTTCTTCCTTCCTAATTACAACCCTTAAATAGAATTCGTGCCTCATATCAAATTTACCGAGTATCATAATTCTTCCAAGTGGTAAAGATACCTCAAGACAAATGCTGGGCATAGAAGCTGCAGGGCATAAATATGCAAAGAAATAAAAAGCTAACCATTTCAAACAATAAGGCTTCTCTCTCACTTACCAACTTTACATTTCCCTGTATGGCCCCGGAAGATGATTGGTTAGCCAGAGACGGGTAAGATTCCTCAAGGGAGGAACAACCTAAGACAGGCACAGTCGCAGGGGGGTCATCAGGTGAGAAATTGGGGATCAACAGAGGTGAGGCTTAGAACCTCACCCCCCCGTTCTGAGAGAAATCTTCTGCATACGTGGATGTTTTATTGCCCTGGTCTAGCTTGGATTAACACATAGTCTACAGGCACAGCACACACCTGATCATCTACATTTGCTCTCTTACAACACTAAACTATGTTTTCTACCTTTATCTTGTATCTACCTACCACTTCAGCATTTTATTAAAAATAATAATAATAAAGAGAGAAATGTGGTATCCACGTATAAATCAAGTATAAAAACCAAATGAGTATTCATATTTGAACTGACTGTTTATAGTTCATAATGCATGAGCAAAACCGAAAGTTTCTGTGATGACTGCCCTTGTAATGTTCACTATGTAACTTATTCATTATGTAAGAATTTGTTCTCCATGTAAGAACTTGTTTGTTATGCCTCCGAAGATTGGAGACTGACGAAAATTAGGCTTGGGGTGGATTAATGATTGTGCATTGAGCATTGACTCCCCTATACAGAATTTTGTTGTCGTTAACAACCATTTGATCAATAAATATGAGAGATGTCCTCACAAAAAAAAAAAAAAAAAAAAAAGGACAGACTTCCAATGGTAAAATAAATAAGTAACCGGGATGTAATGTATAGCATAAGGAATATAGTCAAGATATTGTAACAGCTTGGTAGGGTGATAGCTGGAACCTAGAATTATGTATATAAATGTTTTATCACTGTGTTGTACACTTGAAACTAATGTAATGTAATACTGTGCGTCAACTACCCTTCAATAAAAAATAATTATCTAAAAAAAAAAAAAAAAAAAAGAACTTCTGGAAGGTTTAGAAGAAAACAGCCTCTGAGGCTCACAAAGTACCAGAAATGATGTCTGCTATCACCAATCATACTGGAAAACTTAATAATTTATTGGGCATCAGGTGGAGTGTTCAGAAGACCTTGCCTCGGTAATGGGGAGAAATTAACCCTAGACTAAATGCTCATCTGTTCCTAACACAGTATTAAAACAAGTTTAGAAAAGAGCAAACCATTTTAGGGATTTAATGATATCCCTGAACCAAGCTCAAGAGTATTTGTAGAAATAAAAATTTATCCATCATTCAAGAAGGGAAAATTCATATTATCTAGTGTCAGACACACTGTTTGGGGTCATACAAAGGTGCAGGAATATAAGATGTATAATGAGCAAAATCAATCCTTAATCATTAGGGAATAACCTAGAGATCATTAGACCTATTAACATGTGAAAAATTAAAATGACTAGCCTTGTCAAATGTTGGCAAAGATGTGGAGCAACTGGAAATTTTATACACTATTGGTTAGAGTGTAAAATGTAGCAAAATATTTATGATGAATTAAGCAATTATACTGAGTGGAAAAAAAGATAGATAAAAGGAAGCACATATTGTATTTCATTTATGTAATTATTCCAGAAAATATCACTATGTAAGTAACAGAAAGAGGACCTGTGGCTTTCTGATATAGAAGGTGGTCGTGGAGGGATAAAAAGGAGGAATTACAGTGGAACACGTGGAAACTGTTAGGAGTGGGGATATGTTTTTATCTTGACTGTGGTATAGTTTCATGGGTATATACAGACATAAACACCAATGTACACTTTTTGTACATGAGTTATTATGTTAACTATACTTCTGTAAAGCTATATTTTTAGAATATCTTAAAACTTCACTGCCTTAAAACAACAAAATGTCCACAGGAACAAGAAAAGCAGTGCTGTGATGCACACATTAGTGTTAGTGTGCATGCAAACACTTACAGTAGTTGTGCTGAAGTCAGAGGTGGGCTGGCCAGATGGGTCATAGAGCACTCAAGGATTCCAGTTGACTGAGCTTTCACCACGTATGTTTCATATCACCAAAGTAGAGAGAAAATAATGTGCCAAATAAGACATTTTTTTGTCATATTTTATTCACTGAAATGAGTCATGGGCCCAGAGCCAGCTTCAGTAGGAAGAGAAATTGAGTGCTTGTGAAGATCACTAAGAGCTACTAGAATCCATCAAATACCAGATTCACTGTCTATTTGCTTATAAAATTCACTCAAGCTCTGTGCAGGGGAAATAATTTACACAGTCATCATCATGATCAAGGATCAATTTTTTTGTTGATGTACTGTAATTTCTTTACCATGGTATAAAACAAGGTAATTTTATATTCTGGATGAACTTTCTCTTCATCTGGAGATTTCACAACTAAAAAAATGTATCTATATGCTGACACATCCTATATACTTGTGAAGCTCATACAGCATAATTCCAGACGTGTTAGTCACTGGTCCATAGAAATACCATAATCTCTGTGAGTATATATAGGATGTTCTTGATTAGTGTTGAAAGGCCTGAAATTGAGTTTCAATATTATGTATCACTATAACATCAGAAGCATAGAGGGCCACAAGCAGCCTAACCACATGTCTCCTCCCCAACTCTACTCCTGTGAATGAGGCCCAATAGCCAAACAACCCTCCAGGTGAAGTGCCTGTTCACTTCTCTGTAGCAAGTTTCAGTTCTCTGGCAGCCGGCAAATTATTCAGACAAGCCAGTCACATTCTACTCTAAGTAGGAAGCACTCTATCAGCTTGCTAGTACAAAACCTGTTTCTCACAGTTCCTGCTTATTTACTCTGTCCCTAAGTATAAATGCCATGTGGCCCTGCATGGCACGATGTCTTCCTCTCTTGTAGCTTTGTATGTGAAAAATAAAATAATAATTATGTATTACATATTTTAGTATATAATGTATATATGTAATTCATGTAATATGTATATTATTATATGAAATTAATAGTCTTTGATCTCTTCTGCCCACATGTATACGGCCATTCCCATAACCCTAAAGGAGAAAGGCCTCCTTCAGCAACAGGTCGAAGAGGAAACAATCCAAACAATTAGTCCTGATTGTGCTACTATAGAAGGACTCCTTTATCCCTTTTTATCCATGATCTCCAGCTACCTGAGTGTCACATACCTGTGGGAGGTAAACCTTTGCATGATATTTTGGTCACTTCCGAGGTAAGCATAAGTTAGTACATCCTTTGGGGTTATGATCATTAATTTTAGCCATTCTTACCCATATTGGAGGCCAATGGGCAAAATTGCAATATTTCCAGAATCTCTTGCCTGACTTTAGTGCGTCTGCATATCAGTAGGTGTTTTAAGGGATGGAAAGAGGTGGTATGTCTACATATCAATAGGTAATTACAAGGGCATACTATTTGGACTGGAGAGGTTGGATGGTGCTCTCTGCTGCTGCAGCCTGGTCAAGAAGAGATGGGATGACTGCTTGTAAGAAATAAAAGGGTTTCTTAACTTTATTTCTCCCTTTGACTGATTTCACTTTCAAAGGTATTTTGCCCCAAGATTTTCCCCACCAAAAGCCCCAAAAGTAAATTTAATTTTCAGGTAGTTACAATTTCTTTAGTCCAGACTGTGGATAATTTGGAAATATAACTCATTCTATACTTTCTTGGTAGTATTTCTGAAATATTAATTCTTATTTGTTTGCTCTGTGTCACCTCCACACTCTAGAAGCCACACTCATGTTCACTTTAACACACAATTCTCATACTTGCTATATTTATTTTATTACCCCCCATGTTTCTCTCTCTTTACCTGTAGGTACATATCAGACTTCAGTAAGAGGGCCATATCCTCATTTTCTCTTCATGGAGGTATTTTCTCCAACTGAAATATAAGTTGTTTACCCACTTTCAGTGTTCTCATATTCTAAGAAATATAATCAGAGATTTTATCAATGAGGCAATGTATATAACCTTAATAAAATATTTGCTACAAGTTGTCTTTTAGTTAACCTGTCAACTTTATACTTTACTATTTAGAATTAAGAATAACCTTCTTTGATCATATAAATTACTAGGCTTATGGATTATATTTGTTGTCATTCATAGTTTCAAACTAGCTATTTTCCTGAAATCATATTTTTCTTGTTTTGTTTGATAAACTCATCAAAAAGCAACCAACACATATTACCAAAAACTTCTTTCCTGTCCTTTTCCCCAAAATTTGCATGCTGATTACATATTTAACGTATCTTCTACGTTATTGTTGGTAGCACTTTTATCAAATGTTTCAGTACTGGTCTCTGAGTTTTTCATGATATACTTAATATGCTACATGAAATGAGTATCATCTTTGCTACCTTTCTACCAGTTCTTTCCCTACCTGTCCCTACCTGTATTACTTCCATGTGAGGACTTCACCCACTAGAATATAACTTGCACCCTCAGTTTTCTCAATGCACACTCACCACAAGCACACACAAAGGAGTGGACATGGTGACTCATCTTACTGTGGTAGCTGTGCAATCATATTGCTGTACAGTTTAAACAATGTTTATGTCAATTGTGTCTGGAAAAAATAAGTAGTGATTGTAAATGGTTGTTGAATTATGGAGTGTTGAATCCATATAGTTGAATACTCTACGGATTGAATCTCCTCAATGGTGGAATAAGGACTTTATTTTCTGAGTCAAAGGTTAGAGATATTACCTTACTTATTTCACCTAGAGATATCTATGTTTATTTTTTCATTTTATTTAAGCATGGGTTCATCCCTAGTAATGTCTCCACTGTCATCTCTCTTATTCACGCTTTTTCATTAATTCTAACAATAATATTCCTGTCAGACATAAATTAAATTCTTATGTTTTCTTTTATTTGGCACCCCATACTATTCAGTAGAACTCTAGGAAATATAGCTTCAAGCACTATGAGGCAGAAACCATTTTGCATGAGAAGTCCCCACATAGAACAAGCATAATAGGTAAAATCACCAAGCTTCAGCCAGTTTGATGTGTTCCACAAGTGTACTTCGGAATATTTGTCTGCTTCGTTTGGACAGTTAATTATGGATTCAGTGTCTAATGTGTCAAACAGAACTTTGAAAGGACGAAGATAGGATATAGATTTAAACTTATAATAATGTAAAATTCCATTTACATGAGATATTTTTAATGATGTAAGAATGTTCATTGGAGTACCAAAAATAAATGTTTTTCCACAACCACATAGACTATATAACACAGGCTTAAGTGAGGTATAGTATAAATTATAAATTTGAATCTCCAAATCATACTCATTGTATCTTCAAAGCAGAGTTTCACATAAAATGTTACCAAGATCAAAGTGATATAACATTAAAGAATATTGTTCATCTTTCTTATTAAGATCAAAGAAGGTATGATTTCAAATGCTGAAAAAGAAACTTATCTTACCCCCTTAGGAGATTACATGTCAGATTTTAGGTTGGAAGAAAAAATTAATTAATATTGATTAATACAGGTGTGGAATTGGTAGGTGATTACCAAGTTGTAAGGCAGCAAAACTGAGCACAACAAAAAAAGATAAAATGTCAACTTGATAATACAAATATAGGGGTATTAAAAAAAATCTCATATAATGATTCCAGCTTGTATTGATGAGGAAATGGCATGATTAATTATATTAATGACGCCATTTATATGTTCAATCATGTTTTCTCCTTTATGCTGAATTTCTGTATTATTTTCAAACCTAATATTAAAACAGAATTCCTAATAACAAGTTAAATATTTTATAGTGAGAAAAAATATATAAAATATTGATAAATAAAACCTCTAATAATATTAAAATTTTCCAAAGGATGTGATGATTATAAGGAATTGTAAGTAAAAAAAAAAAAAGGTAATTCCACTGAAGTGAGATCTGTTATCATGTAATTAGACATTTTAAAAAACATCAAACAATATATATCTATACATGCAGCTTCTTTCAAAGTTATATTTCCTGTAAGGTAATAATCATGGGAAATTTTCTTTTAGATCCTTTTAGAATAAAAAATATAGTCCTAATCTCTTCCAAATCACTATTCTATGTTTTGTTCATTTACAAAGTAATAGAAAAATTGTGTCCATTTAGTCAGAAAAAGTGAATTTATTTCATTTTATCTCTAAAATTATTGATACAGGCAAGAATAATTAGGATATTATTATCAGCTAAAAAGATTTACCTCCTGCCTTTATTGAATCACCACTTTAAAAGATCAGCCCATACAAATATCATTCCTTCAGGTTCTGGCTGCTTAAATTCCATTTTGTTTTGGTTTTGCTCTCTTAGATCATTTGTAGTCACTTCAAAGGAAGTTGAATTGTATATTTAAGAAACCATTTTTATTGAAAAATTAAAAGCATACACAAAAAGGAATAAAACACAAGTGTACAGCTTAATTAAATTTCACAAATGATCATGCATATTTCAGTAGATACCAGATAAAGGAACAGAAACCCCCAAATGCAAGTGTCCTTCTTCCCGTCTATTGTCAATACCCCCCTCAAGTAATACTCTGCTCTAAACTCTATTATAAAAAATTATTTCCCTTTGCATTTGAGGTTTAAGTAGCATAATAATTTTGGGCTCTCTCATGTTTGAGTTCTTTGGGTTCTACATTATATGTTAGATTCATCCATATTGTTATGTGTTGTTATAGCTTGCTGGTTTTAATTATATAAGGTGTACAATGGTAGACATATACAACAGTTCATTTATTCCTTCTACTGTTCAAGAGAATTTGTGTTTTTGCTGTTTTAGGCTATTATAAATAGTGCTGCTGTGAACAATCTTGAACATGATATTGATGCCGGGGTTCTTGTTTGCAGAGTCGAAGAATGAACTTAGCCAACAGTGAAGGTAGGAGAGCCAGGGAGACTTTTATTGAGAGATAAGGTGAGAGGAGACAGAGATCCTGGCATGAGCCAGAAGGGGACAAGACAGCCCATAGTGGTGCATTGTCTAGGGGATTTATAGGCGGTTGAGAGACAAAGAGCTAGGGATGCAGACCCACCAAATGGTCTCTAAATGTTTATCTTTGCAGAGACACTAAGTTTCTTATCAGTTTTCTGGACTATTAGCAGAGTTAACATAAGAAATTTACTGCTTTGATTCTTTCTCAGAATAGTAGTTTCTTGGTTTGGGAGTATATCAGTCAAGGCTGCTTGTCTTGCTTTTAGGGTGAGCTGAGTTATTGTCTGTTTGTTAAATAGTAAATTAAGAATCTTACTTCTTATTTTTAAGATGGAATCTTTCTTGCCCTTCCTTATGTTGTTTATGGCTGGACCTGCCTGTTACATTAATTGCCCAGGTTATATATTACTTGATTAGGGGCTGGAGGAGGAAAGCAACATCTGGGTAAAGTTAAAGATAAACTGGGCTTTTTAGCAGGCTAAAGTAACTTTTGCAATAGCCTCATTTAATTGACACAAACAAGACATGGGCCATGCTGAGTTATTTTCTTATCTGGGGGATGTTCAAACATTCCAGGCCAGGTTATTACTGGCTTTTTAGTTTTAACTAATCTTTATGGAAGAATGCTTATATTCTTAGTTTGATATTTTAGAGAATTAATGTGACTCTGACTTTGCTTAATTGTTTAATATGGAGTTTTGGTAGGGGTCTTTTTCCAGAGGCCTTCACCCTACTCTGACTACACCCATGGTCCCTGTCTCAATATATGGTGAATACATATATATATCTTTCTATTAGAAATATATCTACAATCAATGAACATATACATACATCTCTGGAAGAGATTATAATAATTGCTGAGTCATAGGATATGAGTAGGTTAACTTTAGTTAATATTGTTAAAGGAATTTCCAAACAGCCCATCTGTATGCACCATAGCAGTGGCAAAGAGGTTTGCTTGCTCAGTGTCTTTATCACTACTTGGTTGTCATTCTTTCTTCACTTAGCTTTTTGGATGGGTGTGATCAATTTTCATTTTCCCAATAACTAATAAAATAGGAAAAACATGTATATACATATATATACACCTTTTGGAAATTCTCACTTCTAAAGATATTTTCCTAGTGGCTTGTCTACCATATTGATAAGTGAGAGTTCTCTATATATTTCATATTGAAACACCATGTGGGGCATGAGAATTCTAAATATTTGCTTCAACTCTATGGCTTATATTTACAAAAATTTTAAGGTATCTTTTCATATTCAATATTCTTGATTTTAACATGGTCCAATTAATAAACATTTTCCTTTTAGAAGTAAACACTTTTTATTTGTTTTTTTAATGTCTTCTCCAGTTTGTAAAGATAGTTTAAGATTATTTCTGAAAGCATTACTTCTGAAAAACATCTACTGGACTACCTTTTTAAATATGAGGTGAGATAGAAAGTTGGGATCTTTATTTTTCTATAGACTTAAAACGTTAGCTACTATCATTTATTTAAATGACCTTATTTTCCCAAAATAGTATGTAATAATACTTTCATAAGTCATCTAATATGGGTGAGTCTGTTTCTGGATTCTGCATTTGGTTTACACTGGCCTATATCTTGGTAAATTATAATGTACACCATATAGCTCTGTTTATCTTTCTCAAGAATCCCTTTAAAGTTCTTTTCTCTCTTCACTTTCATCTGAATTAGAATAATTTTGTCCTTTGATACACACACATATACCAAGTAACCACAGAAAACTCTGGTGAAATTTTGTTTGAGATTGTGTTGATAAATACAGAGAAAATATCATCTTCAAATATTGAATAGTCAAACTAAGCATCTATTTTTTTAGATCTTTTATAAATTCAAATAATATTTTATAACTTTTAGAATAAACTATCTACACATGTTTGTCATATTTATTCTGAGGTATAAATTGTTATACATTGTTGTACTTATTCCTAGGTATAGGAACCCATTTGTTGGGTTTTAAATGCTATTATAATAATTGAAATTCAGTTATATTTTCTAACATTTTTTGTACAATTACAGGTGATTTTGATTATTGACATTGTATCTAGTGACCTTACTAAATTCACTTAATAATACTGAGTGGTTTTTGTAGACTTTTTAAAAATTCTATACACCATATTGATGTTGTCTCTAAATAATGACAGTTCTGTTATTGCACTTCAATTCTTTGACTTTAATTCTTCTTATTTCTTTATACGAACTAAAATTCTAAACAATATTAAATATAATTCGTGATAACAGGAATCCTGGTCTCATTGTTAATCTTAGGAGATGCTCAATAATTCTTGATAATTTTTAGGTTTATCATTATTCTCCATAATTTATCAAATTAAGGAAGTTAATTTCTATGACCTGCTTTTTTGCATAATTTTTCATTTTCATGAACTTGTCAAATCTAGTCAAGCACTTGTTTTTCTAATATGGTAATCATATCACTCTTTTCTTTTTTTTTATTAATATTGTGAATTAATTGGATTGATTTTTCAAGCAAAATTACTCCTGCATTATAAGAATAAATCCTAATTGACAAGATTGTTTACAACAAAATTTTCAGGAAACAGTAATATCTATTCATGTAAAATCCTTGTCAAGTTTTGGCATCAATATTATGTTGGCTTCCTAAAATTAGTTGTAAATGATTCCCTCTTACTCTAGGCTCTGGAAGATCTGGTGAAAGTCTACTGATAATGCCCTCATTAAACATTTAGAAGAATTCAGATAAAGACTTC
Source organism: Manis pentadactyla (assembly GCF_030020395.1). Lineage (NCBI taxonomy): Eukaryota > Metazoa > Chordata > Mammalia > Pholidota > Manidae > Manis > Manis pentadactyla. Next base: position 20,572,635 of record NC_080033.1, read on the forward strand.
TGAGCCTGAAGTACATTTTAAAAACACAACTTAAAGAATGGCTTCAATTTTTTAAACAAATATAAGATTATTCAGAATTTTTCTTTTTGTGTTTATTTGGATAATCTTTATCTTCCAAGGATGTTTCAACTTTGTATGTTATCAAGATTATTAGTAAGATAATTGGTTATGTATTATATTAAAATATCTATGAAATAGGTTTTTTGGAGTTAATTGATACATTTGCCAGTAAATGTCAAAGCAGAATTAGAGAATATTTACTTTCTCTAGTATATGAGAAGTAATACAAAAATAGATACAAATAAAACTATACAAAGAATAAATAGATCAGTCATCAGGAATTCTGGGGAGCAGTTGTGAAGGGTCTAACAGGTGAATCCAGGGGACCGTTTTTATGGAGGTGAAACTATTTTGTATGATACTGTTATGGTGAACACAACACATTAAGCAGCCATAGAAATCCATAGAATTTTTACAGCTCAAAAAGTAAGCCATAATATATGCAAATTTTTAAAAAACACCATTTAGGAAGTTAGGAGTTCCCAGGAATTGGTGGTGAAATATGATAAAACAATGTAAACCTAGTATAAATGTATGAAATAATCATACATCTATTCTTACACCAATATGGCCCTGTCTTGATAATTATAGCTATGTAGTAAGCCTTGATATCAGGAATATGTGCTTCCCCCAATTTTTTGTTTATTTTTAAAAGTTATTTCCTGCTTTCCTTGGTATCTTTCATTCCTGAAAAAAAACAAAAGACTTGATAGAAACTGAATTGAATTTGTAGATCAATTTGGACAGTAATGTCATTTTCACTTTATTGCCTTCTGAATCGTGTCTTTTTGTTTTGAGGAGGAAATCTTTAAATTTCTTTTAACAACTGTTTTACCGTTCTCAGTATAAGTTTTGCACTCCATGTGTTAAATTTCCTCATAGTATTTAATATTTGTGATGTTATTGTAAGTTGAGTAATTATTTAAATTTCATTTACATACTGTTCATTGCTAATATATAGATATGATAGATATTGCTGACTTTATTCTACAACTTTGCTGGTTTTTAAGTCCTGATAGTATTTTTTCAGTGTATTCCTTAGGATTTCTTATACAGAAGATCATGTTTTCTGAATAGAATTTATTTTCCTTCCTTTCTGTTCCAAGAGCCCCTTATATCTTTTTCTTATCTAATTGCTGTCATGGATCTTTCAGTGAATGCTGAATGAAAATGGTGAGAAAAGACATCCATGGATTATTCCCAATATTAAGAGAGAAACATATGTTTACCATTAATAATGATACTAGCTTGGATTTTTCTTAGATGCCTTTTATCAGGTTAAGGATGTTTCTTCTAATTCTAGTGGGGGTTTTTTTGAGTATTTTTTTTCTTTTCATGAAAGCATGTTGGATTTTGTCAAATGGTATTTCTACATCTATAGACTGATGGCTAATCATACGTTTTTGTACTCTATTTTACCAATATTATATATTAAATGAATTGATTTTCCGATTTTTAAACAACCTTGCATGCCTGGTATAAACCCTGCTTGTTCACAATGTATAATTCTTTTTATGTGTTGATGGATTAAATTTGTTAATATGTTTCTGATGTTACTGTGTCCATATGCATAAAAGATATTGCACAATAGTCCTTTTGTCTTCTGGGTCTCTGTCTAATTTTAGAGTTGAAGCAATATGGGCCTCATAGAATGAATCTGAGATTTTCCCACCTATTCTGTTTTTTGGAAGGGTTTGTGAGGTGTTGGCATTAATTCTATTTAAATTCTATCAAAATAGAATTAATAGAATGTAAACATGGTCAAATTCACCTATGAAGCCACCTGGACCTTTTTTTAAAAATTCATTTTAATTACTAATTCTGCCTTTGTAATCATTATACACTCATTCATTTTCTATATTTACTTGTGCTGTGAAAGGGAAGCTTAGCCTCTCTGCCGCAGCTGCCTGGTTTATGGCTTCTAAAGCTCAAGAGCAAAGGGCAGGTGAGATGTCAGATGACCTGTTCTTCTTGGACTGAAAATGTAGCCCTAGCCTGGAAGCTGGGTAAGTGGGAATTCCATTTTCTTGGCCATATCCACCCAGCATACAGTTTCCAGCATACTGAGCTGAGAGTTGACATGGGAAACTGGTTATGGCTTAAATGCTAGAAATTCTCATTACTCTTAATAAAAGTTAATAGCTCTTTTTGAATAAATATTTCTCCATATGCTCTAGGTCCTTAGGAAAGTTTTTACAGACTTTAAACGTTTGGTGTTCTTGTAGTTTAATATTAGCAGCTAAATGCTTGTTTCACTGGGGAGAAGTTTCGATGAGCTCCTTGTATCACCATTCTAAAATTCCTGTCCAATAACCATTTTAAGGGTAGAATCTTTAACATATTAAATAAGGCATATTTCAGAAAATATAAATACACATTTCCAGTATGATTTTTAGAACAGTATAGATATTTCTCATTCCTTTAAAGACATGTGTATAAGTGAAGGAGTTTGAGGTTCTTAGTATTAGAATACTATTAATTCTGCTTGCGAAACTATAGAGGAAAGGAAAAGAACAGTAATACATCATAGAGGAAACTTCCTTTAGATTGAAATCTTAATGGAATATTTTTCAAGCATGAGTGCACATGTGTAATTATTTTACATAATCAAATACCAATTTTTAAACACTAATAATATAATGCCACTAGCATAACAATTAAAGCGTTACCTAGAATCTGACAACTTGAATGTTCTAAATAAAGTACATAAAGTAAAATTCTAAAATGTACATACATTTATAAAAATACTTAAGGATAAAATTGAAACTCCCAAGTGATATTGTTACGAAGTCCAAGCTCATGCCACTTACCACATGACATATCAATAAGTTAAGAGAAGACAGTGGGGCAAGGAAAACTTCTTTATTCAGGAAGCCAGCAGACCAAGAAGATGGACTAATGTCCTAAAGCACCACCTTAACTTAGAGTTGATTTCAAGCTGTGTTGGTGGTAGAGTGCTGAGCATAACTGCCTTCCAAGCTTCTTATATTATGGAGGGGGGAACATGAGGGAATTGAGATCAGGAGGTGACTAGTCAACCTCAGACATCTAGATGTCTGCAAGGGTGTTAAGATGGTTATGAAACTTCTTGTCCTTGGTTAGTCAACTCTAATCATTTTGTTGATGTGGATATGGCCATGATATTCCTATAACTTCTTGATAATCTAGTTGTCATTTTTGTACATATTTCTTTATCTCCTCAAGGGAAGTGTTTCAGGTAAGGGTCTGGTAGCAACAATCTTAAGCCATGAGAAAAATTCCTTTTGATGATTAACAATGTACACAGTTGCAGGGCTGAGCAAAAGCTTTTTGACCAAAAGATTAAGGCCGCAGAGGAGACAGGTAAATATGAAGGCAGAGATGCCAAGCCTTTTCACTTTGTTGCAATATTATGAAATAGACCTTATACAAATAACTTAAAAATCATATTGTAGTCTAGTTAAGTTCTAAATTTAAAGCTAGAATTTTCTATGTAATGTATCTTTCATGAAAGGAAAATAAAACTATCTTACTGTTAAAAAGAACAGCAAAAATTTTAAATTATTTTTATAGTCTATATTTGCAAAGTAAATACTGGCTTATATTTTAAAAAGTCAGACTTATATAAACAAATAAGTAATCATTTTAGTGAATGGATGAACCTTTCTAATATTAGATATTATGGTCAAGAATTAAGTTATCCAAGGCCTCATTCCTTGATCAAAATAGAGTGAATATAGATGATCTGGATAAGAAATTTGAGTAAATACCATCACAGGTTTTTGAAATTCAGAAACATATCCTGTGCTGACAAAAAATAATTGCTATACAAACAATAAGTCACTATCTATGAAGAGTTAAATTATAATTAAGGCATGTGGCATAATTTTCCTTTAACAGAAGATTCATGTATACGTTCATATATAGCCACCTACCATACTTGAAATAAGGACACTAGATTGTATCATTATACAGCTAGGGTTTCAATATTACTACTTAATATATAAGCTACAGTAATCAACAATTTTTTAAGATCATGTCAAATTCTCCAACTCTTATGGACAGAATGAACATCATTGTTTGCCTGTTCCACTAGTTATTATTTATTTCACCAGAAAGTATTTCATCTCTTTGGAGTTTTATAAGGATATATAGTGCATTGAGATTTTGTGGGGGAATTATATCCTTGGAATTATGTGATAGCACCAAAACAATTAGCATTGGTCTTTGATGTCAAGCGCCCAATTAATACCTGCAAAAGAAGAACACAGGAGTCTCACAAACTTTGAAATCAATTTTCTGGAGCTGTAAGAATATTTTTTCTTGGTATTTTGTGGCAAATATATTACTGTATCTTGATAATTCCAGTGCAAGGATATTTTTATTAATTTATCCATTGCATATAAAAATGTATCATTATTGGCAAGATTAATATACATCTTAGCTTTATATCACATTTTAAAATTTGTTGTACTAATGATAGCTTGGGAGAACTGAGTTAGGGTGATGATTTTCTCTATCAAATTCTAGACTGAGACAAGTAATAATTACTGGTAAGATGCAAGATAGACTAATAGAGAAGTATATAAACTTAAATTTGTTGAGGAAAATTATGACCAAATTTATAATTTAAAAATACATGTAACACGGGGATGGAAGTGCAGTATGGAGAAAGTAATCAATGGTTCTCTAACATCTTTCTATGTTGTTGGATAGTAACTGAACTAGTTGGGGTGAGGACTTAATAATATGTATAACTGGAATCACTGTGCTGTGTACTTGAAACCAATGTAATATTGTATATCCACTATACCTCAATAAAAAATACACAATACATATGACATATAGATAAATGTAATCCTAATGATCATGGCACAAGTTGGCTACTTCCTATGGTCACTTGCTTATAATGAGGATTCTATGATTTTACAAATTATTGATCAGGAAGTGTGCTCATAAAGGTGTTGTTGATCCCAAGGCAATGTTTGGCTAATTATGGTTTACCAAACTGGTTATCAGCCTAGCAGACCTCCAACAAATAGCTCCCAGGCACTGTTTGGACTGGAGACTTATTGGGCCTATACCCCTTGCTATTCCCTATGGGACAGTGCCTCATAAATTCAGCTGATGCAACAGTCAAGAAAAAAACAAAAACACATGAAAAATGTCTTCATACATACAGTAATCATAGAATTGTGGCTAATGACTCTAAGGTCATATAAGTTTTTTGATGTGGCCCTTGAGCTGGGACAGATTTTTATTTTTATATTATTTATAATTGTAAGAACTAAAAATTAAGAATGTGTAATGCAGACCAATTTTAGCATAAAATACCTAAACTGTTTATTATGTGGCCCTTACAATAAAATTGCTAACCAATGAGATAGAGAAGCAGTAACAATACCAAAGCATGTAGCAAGAGAAAGCGGGTTAATGTCAAAATATTTACCAAATTTTATACTTCCAAAACAAAATGTTTAATGACCTTATACAAAGACCTAAGTCTTACTACTTACCAAACATTAGACTTGAAGCAAAAATCAAGTTACTTAATACAAAAACCTAAGCCCGACTACCTTATGCTAATAACCAAGTCCAATTATTTAACACATAGTGCACCTTAAAACCAAAAGGCCTGACTTACTTCATACAAAGATCTTTGCCATTTAATCACACTTCACAATGACATGGGTCTAAAGACCTTATGCAAAGACCTGTTTTGTTAGAAACTGTGTTAAACAAACTAAAATCAAACTCTAAAGCTTCAGTCATTGTTGAATCAAAATCATCTGGGTAGCAAAGTAGAAAGGAAAAAGGATTCAGGCTCAAGAAGCTTAGTGCCCATCTTGGTGCAAGACACTCTCGGAGACTGCATGGCAAACAAGGTTCTTTAAGAGGATACACAGAGGTAGAACTGGTTTATAGTTGTACTGGAGAAGCTCTGGAGATTCCTAGATGTATGTGTTTTTTGGATTTTTTGTTTGTACTCTTGGCCAAGGTAAGGGCTGTGGGATTCATGATGTGAAAATTCCAAAATAACCCCCAGGGTCAGTTTCTTGGTTGATGGTTTTCAATTGACCTAGCTGGCTAGACAATCTGGCTTGATTATATGTCTAAAAGGGGCATAGAAACAGTGCTGGAAAAATTGTTTTCATCTCTTCCAAATATTAAGATTCTACACACAGATCTTAGGAATTCATTCTGAAAACAGAGGACAGTCCATATGTTAATGAGGATCCTGAGGAGGTTGCTCATGTTGTTTGTAGTATCCCCAATCCAATGCTTCACTGAACTCTCTTTACCTTGCGGGCACCATATCCTCTGTCTTTAAATAAAAAGTCTCCTGTGAGTATGTCCCATGCAGTTTGATAAGTCTTTTCAAATATACAAACTTCAGAGTCTTTGCATATAATCTCAGTACCACTTGCAGATTTGTCAAAGGATTGTGAGACCATAGCTTATTATCTGAAAGATAAAGCTGAATTTATAACTGGGAATTATTTGCAGAAGTGTGGGTGATTGACTGTCATTCAGAAGAGTGCTTATTGGATTGTATTTTTACTGATTACCTGACTTGTAGAAATGTAAGGATGTCATTGATTTGTGCTCACTGAGGTGATTTGCCTTTGAAGGAATATATGCAGTCTTGGTAATTTTTAAATGAAGCATGTATGTTATCTATGTTTATATATTACATATGTGTGTTATGTAATATATATGCAAAATATATGGTATATAATATATATTATATGTTATATATGTGTGTTATATACTATATACATGAAATATGTGTTATATAACCAAGACAGAATGATATAGGGCAAATACTGAGGAACTATGCATGTTTATCTTATTTATGAAATTTTCATGCTTGTACAACTGAAGAATTATAGGTTTCTAGCTTTAAGAATATTTGATAATTTAAGATATTTTCAAGCCATTCTCATATGATTTTTTAAAATTTACTTGATATCTTTTGACTTTCAGCAGGTACTATCATTTTTACAAATTTTTATCCATTGACAATGATAGTAATTAAAATTGTCAGGAATATAAAGAATGGTATTCTCAACAGGAAATGACTCTGTTTAAACAAATAAAGTAAAAAATAAAATAAAATGAGGAGATTACAAGACCAGAGACTTACTTCTTAATATGCCATAAGCTAGCAGGTTTAAATATCACTCTGACACTTTTTCCACATATAAAAGTTTATAAAAATGACATTAAGACTAAATAAATTCTAATTTCTCTGTAAGCTTTAATACACATTAATCCTAAAATCAGTAGAAACTAACTGGACATAAAATGTGATGATCTTAAAAATAAGGGGTTAATTTCACTCACTGTAATTAAGGAAAGAAGCAAGTGCACAAGCAAGCTGATTTATTTGCCCAGATGCTGCAGGGGAAAAGGCAAAGGCAAACAGAAGTGAGCTATAATAGAATTATTCAAATTTATCTGCTTTTATGTTATGAAATATCTTCAACCAGCTAACACTCTAGACTTAGCTGCTTAAACTAAGCACTGGAAAAAGCTAAATGCTGCATTTAATGGATTGATTAAATCTGACACATGGAAAAACATCAACCTCTTCTAACATGCATTGCTTGGTTTCTTAAACTGTAACAGCCATACTTATCTAAAGGGAATAATTTGTTACATTTCACAGCATATTTCATATAGTAAAACAATCCTCAATATTCAATTGTAATGCAGGGCTTTCTCCTAATCCTTGTCACTGTACCACCACAAACACACATGCTTGCTCTGGCATACTTATGGGGGTAGATTGTTGGGATGATAGTTTATATTCTGTTTATTTTATGTCATCATGACGAAAATGTTCAAGGAGAGTAAAATCTAAATAAACTTATCCAGACAGTGAGCTGGTATTATTTTAGATATTGAAGACATTTTGTATTAGTGCGTGTTCATACAGTCATTAGAGTAATTAAAAAGGAAGATTTCATGTGTTTCAAAAATACAAACTCTGAACTCTCTTTATAACCACAGTGGCTTATCAGGTTTATTTTTTTTCCAAGTAGTCAAAAGAATAGAATTGAATTTAAAACACGTATTGCCAAAAACTTAACCCTACATATTTAGTATTGTTGGAAGATGGAATATTAAACTCATATATATAGTACAGCTTTAAGGTGGAATATCATTAAAAAGTGTTACTTAAGCATTATTTATGGCAGATACGAAAGTTAGATTTTTTTAAATAAAGAACTTTAAAAGCTGTTAGCAATAAAATGATCAGTAAAGTTAAAATGTGATATGATTCACATATGAAATGAAATTGGCACCTCATTGTCTGCCATACATAGCAAGTTAACACAATAATTGAGTCTATCATAAGAAATTCATTAAAACAATCCTGCAAAACAAAAGAAGCAGAATTGAATGGCAAGTGCAACATTGAACCTCTCCAGCATACACACTGAACCTCTCCAGCATACACACACACACACACACACACACACACACACACAAATAAATTGCACTTAAATATTACTTTTAGTTTCTTATATTAAGAAATATATGGAGAATTCAAGATGGCAGCATAAGAGATGAGACAGAGAACTCCTCCCAAAACCACATATATTATGACAATATACTTCACACAACTAATCCTAAAAGAGCAACAGGACAGAAGGCTTACATACACCTGGAGAAGAGAGCAGACCTCACGAAACAGGGTAAGATACCAAAGCCTTGATCCGGCGGGACACAAGCCCTACCCCACCCCAGCTCACTGGCTGGAGGAAGAGAAAGGGAGCTGGAAGGGGGTGGAAGCCTAGGACTGCTGAACACCCATCCCTGGAGATCTGCTGTGGGAGCACAAACCTACATTGCATGGTGCTCTGGAAATTACTGGGGTTGGAAGGATAAGACAGGCAGAATACTTGGAGAAACTGAGATTCCAGCCATTTGTGGAGGACAGGGATCCACATCCAGTCGCTTGGGGACAAAGGAAAGGTGGGTGGTCTGAGAGGCTTCCTAGTAGCAAGAGTGCTGCTGAAGGGTTGGGGTTTACATGGAGTTTGTTGTGCAGGAGAAGGGAGAGGTGGACAAGGTTGTCTGGGTGCACTCTGCCCAGCAGGTTGGGAACTTTCAAGGGCTTCAGGTGCTCCATCTCCCTGGCTGGCTAGTCAGCTCTGAAGCCCCCAGCTGTGATACACAGCCTGATGCACCATCCTCCTGGCTTGCTGGCACCAGCTCGACACTGGCAGTCCCTGCCCATGGCAGCTACAGACAAAAAGCACAGAAGCTTACACCTGTGTGCTGGCACACTGGTTCTGACAGTGCAGACTGGCACTGCAGACAGGAAGAGGGAAACAGCTTTTTCCTCCCCCAGGTACCAGCGCTGCTCCCCTGTGGCCCCTAATATCACTCCAGGGGATGAGCAGCTCCAGATACTAGAGCTTCTGGGCACTAGAGGGTGACACATACAAATATGAAACGTCGAACTTGGTTCAAAAAAAAATTTCACAAACACCAGAAAAAGAGCCGAATAAAAAGGAGCTCACCAATCTTCCTGAAAGAGAGTTCAAAATAAAATCATAACATGCTCATGGAGGTACAGAAAAATACTCAAGAACTCAGGGATGAATTTAGGATGGAGGTTCAATCATCAAGAAATTACGTATCTGAAATGCAACATAAAATGGAGGGATTTAAAAGCAGATTAGATGTAGTAGAAGAGATGGTAAATGGAATAGAAATTAGAGAATAGGAATACAAAGAAGCTGAGGCACAAGGAGGAAAAAGGATCTCTAAGAATGAAAGAGTATTGGGCGAACTGTGTGACTAATCCAAACGGAACAATATTTGCATTATAGGGGTACCAGAAGGCAAAGAGAGAGAAAAAGGAATAGAAAGTGTCTTTGAGTAGCTAATTGCTGAAAACTTCCCTCATCTGGGGAAGGAGATAGTCTCACAGGCCATGGAGGGGCACAGATGTCCCAACACAAGGGACCCAAGCAAGACAACACCAAGACATACAGTAATTAAAATGGCTAAGATTAAGGATAAGGACAGACTTTTAAAAGCAACTAGAGAGAGAAAAAAGATCACATACAAAGGAAAAACCATCAGGCTATCATCAGAGTTCTCAACAGAAACCTTACAGGCCAGAAGGAAGTGGCATGATGTATTTAATGCAATGAAACAGAAGGGCCTGGAACCAAGAATACTCTATGCGGTAAGGTTACAATTTAACTTTGAATGAGGGATTAAACAATTCTCACATAAGCAAAAGCTGAGAGAATTTACCTCTCACAAACCACTTCTACAGTGCATTTTGGAAGAACTGCTACAGATGGAAGTATTCCTAAGGCTAAATAGCTGTCACCAGGGGAAAAAAAACCACAGCGAAGTAAAACAATTAATCACTAAGCAGATGCAAAATCAAGTCAACTACCCCCAAAGTCAATCAAGGGATAGAGAAAGAGTATACAATATGATACTTAATGTATAAAGAATGGAGGAGGAAGAAAAAGGAGGAAAAAAAAACGAACCTTTAGGTTGTGTTTGTAATAGCATACTAGGTGAGTTAAATTACAGTTAGATAGTGGGGGAATTACCCTTGAACCTTTGGTAACCACAAATCTAAAGCCTGCAATGGCAATAAGTACATACCTATCGATAATCACCCTAAATGTAAATGGTCTGAATGCACCAATCAAAAGACATAGAGTAGAAAGATGGCAGCGTGAGAGGTGAGACAGAGGCTTCCTACTAAAGCTGCATATAATATGAAAATATAACTAATACAACTACTCCTGAAAGAGCAACAGGAAAGAGGACTGTGCTAGACTGCATACACCTGGAGAAAAGAGCAGACCTCACAGAACAGGGTAATGTACAAAAGCTGTGGCCCAGCGGGACCCAAGCCCTTCCCCCACCCCAGCTCACCAGCGGGGAGAAGAGAAATGGAATGGGAGGGAGGGAGGGGAGGCCTGGGAGTGCTGAATACCTAACTCCAGAGATCTGCTCTGGGAGCACAAACATACATTTCATGGTACTCTTGTGATTAGGGGGTTGGAAAGCTAAGACAGGCAGAATTCCTAGAGAAACTGAGATTCCATCCACTTGTGGAAAGCAGGGACCCATATCTGGTGCTCTGGGACAAAAGAACAGCTGGCAGTCTGAGAGATTTACAAACAAGGAAGCCCTTAGCAGGAGGGCTGCTAAAGTGGCAAGGATTGCACAGAGATTACTGCTCAGGAGAAGGGACAGGTAGACAAAATTGTCTGGGTGCACTCTGCCCAGCAGGTTGGGAGCTTTCACAATCTTCAGCTGCTCCAGCTCCCTGGCTGCCTACATAGCTCCACGGACCCCCTTTGTGATATGCAGCCTACTGCGCCTTTCTCCCAGCCAGCCCCCCCCTGGCTCACAAACCAGCAAACCCTACCCTGTCGTTGGGCTAGCCAGAGGGAAGATCTGCCTACAGCAACAACAAACGTGAGGCATAGAGGCTTATACCTGTGTGCTCGGCCCACTGGCTCAGGCAGTGGAGACAGGCATAGCAGCCGGGAAGCAGGAAACAGCTCTTTCTTCCCCCCAGGCACCAATACCACTTCCCTGAGACCCCGGACATTGCTTCAGGATCTGAGCAGCTCCAGAAAGTAGAGCTTCTGGGCACTAGAGGGCACCATATACAAAAATGAAAGGCCAAAGGAACCTGGTTCAAAGTAAAATTATTAATACAACACCTGAGAAAGATTTAAATGACATAGACCTCATGAATCTTCCTGAAAGGGAGTTCAAAATAAAAATCATTAACATGCTCGTGGAGGTATGGAAAGATACTCAAGAACTCAGGAATGAATTCTGGAAAGAGAGCCAATCATTGAAGAGCACAACGGAGGGTATTAAAAGAAGATTAGATATGGTGGAGGAGATGATAAATGAAATAGAAACTAGAGAAGAGGAATACAAAGAATCTGAGTCACAGAGACAAAATGGACCTCTAAGAATGAAAGAATATTGAGAGAACTGTGTGACCGATACAAATGGAACAATACTCGCATTATAAGGGTACCAGAAGAAAGAAGAAGAGAGAGAAAAATGGATAGAAAGTGTCGCTGAGGAGGTAATTGCTGAAAACTTCCCCCATTGGGGAAGGAGATAGTCTCTCAGGCCATGGAGGTGCACAGATGTCCCAACACAAGGGACCCAAGGAAGACAACACCAAGACATATAGTAATTAAAATGGCAAAGATCAAGGATAAGGAGAGACTATTAAAAGCAGCCAGAGAGAGAAAAAAGATTACATACACAGGAAAGCCCATCAGGGTATGATCAGACTTCTCAACAGAAACCTTATAGGCCAGAAAGGAGTGGCATGATGTATTTAATGCAATGAACCAGAAGGGCCTCGAACCAAGATTACTTGAACCAAGATTACTTTATCGGGCAAGATTATCATTTAAATTTGACGGAGGCATTAAACAATTTACAGATAAGCAAAAGCTGTGAGAATTTACCTCCCACAAACCATCTCTACAGTGCATTTTGGAGGGACTGCTATACATAGGTGGAAGTGTTCCTAAGGTTTAATAGCTGTCACCAGAGGTAATACAACCACAGTAAAGAAAGTAGCAAATGCAAAAGTAAATTAACTATCCCCAAAGTCAATCAATGGATAGACAAATAGTACAGAATATGACACCTAATATATAAAGAATGGAGGAGGAAGAAAAGAAGGAGAAAAAAAAAGAACATTAGATTGTGTTTGTAATAGCATATTAAGTGAGTTAAGTTAGACTCTTAGATAGTAAGGAAGTTAACCTTGAACCTTTGGTAACCACGAATCTAAAGCCTGCAATGGCAATAAGTATATACGTATTGATAATCACCCTAAATGTAAATGGACTGAATGCACCAATCAAAAGACATAGAGTCACTGAATGGATAAAAAAACAAGATGCATCTATATGCTGCCTACAAGAGACTCAGTTTAAACCCAAAGACATACAGAGACTAAAAGTGAAGGGATGGAAAAAGATATTTCATGCAACTAAAAGGAGAAAAAAGCAGGAGTTGCACTACTTGTATCATACAAAATAGACTTCAAAACAAAAAAAGTCACAAGAGACAAAGAAGGACATTGCATAATGATAAAAGGGTCAATCCAAGAAGAAGACATAACCATTATAAATATCTATGCGCCCAACACAGGAGCACCTATAAATGTAAAACAAATACTAACAGAATTAAAAGGGGAAATAGAATGCAATGCATTCATTCCAGGAGACTTCAACACTCCACTCACTTCAAAGGACAGATTAACTAGACAGAAAATAAGTAAGGAGACAGAGGCACTGAACAACACATTAGAACAGATGGACCTAACAGATATCTACAGAACTCTACACCCAAAAGCAGCACAATACACAGTCTTCTCAAGTACACATGAAACATTTTCTAGAATAGATCACATACTAGGCCACAAAAAAGAGCCTCGGTAAATTCAAAGAGATTGAAATTGTACCAAACAGTTTCTCAGATCACAAAGGTATGAAACTAGAAATAAATTACACAAAGAAAATGAAAAATCCCACAAACACATCGAGGCTTCACAACATGCTCCTACATAACCAATGGATCAATGACCAAATTAAAACAGAGATAAAGCAATATATGGAGACAAATGACAACAATAATTCAACACCGCAAAATCTGTGGGCTGCAGTGAAGGCCGGGCTAAGAGGGAAGTACATTGCAATACAGGCCTACTTCAGGAAAGAAGAACAATCCCATATACGCAGTCTAAACTCATAATTAATGAAACTAGAAAAAGAAGAACAAATGAGGACCAAAGTCAGTAGAAGGAGGGACATAATAAAGATTAGAGCATAAATAAATAAAACTGAGAAGAATAAAACAATAGAAAGAATCAATGAAAGTAACAGCTGGTTCTTTGAGAAAATAAAAAGAAATAGATAAAACCCTAGCCAGACTTATCAAGAAGAGAGTCTACACACATAAACAGAATCAGAAATGAGAAAGGAAAAATCACTACAGACACCAAAGAAATACAAAGAATTATTAGAGAATACCATGAAAAATCATATGCTAACAAACTGGATAACCTAGAAGAAACGGCCAGCTTTCTAGAAAAATACAACCTTCCAAGGCTGACCCAGAAATAAACAGAAAATCTGAACAGACCAATTACCAGCAATGAAATTGAACTGGTAACCAAAAACCTACCTAAGAACAAAACCCATGGACCAGATGGCTTCACCACTGAATTTTATGAAACATTTAGTGAAGACCTAATACCCATCCTCCTTAAAGTTTTCCTAAAAGTAGAAGAGGGAATACTTCGTCATTCTATGAGGCCAGCATCACTGTAATACCACAAACAGGCAAAGGACCCACAAAAAAAGAAAATTACAGACCAATATCCCTGATGAACATAGATGCAAAAATACTCAACAAAATATTAGCAAACCGAATTAAATAATACACCAAAAAGAACATCCATCATGATCAAGTAGGATTTACTCCACGGATGCAAGGATGGTACAACATTCGAAAATCCACCAACATCATCCACCATATCAAAAAAAAGGACAAAAACCACATGATCATCTCCATAGATGCTGAAAAAGCATTCAACAGAATTCAACACCCATTCATGATAGAAAATCTCAAAAAATTGGGTATAGAGGGCAAGTAGTTCAACATAATAAAGGCCATATAAGACAAACCCACAGCCAACATTATACTTAACAGTGAGAAGCTGAAAGCTTTTTCTTTAAGATTGGGAACAAGACAAGGATACACACTCTCCGCACTTCTATTCAACATAGTACTGGAGGTCCTAGCCAAGGCAATCAGAGAAAACAAAGAAATAAAAGGCATCCAGATTGGCAGGGAAGAATTTAAACTGTCCCTGTTTGCAGATGACATGATATTGTACATAAAAAACCCTAAAAAGTCCACTCCAAAACTACGAGATCTAATATCTAAATTCAGCAAAGTTGCAGGATACAAAATTAATATGTAGAAATCTGTGGCATTCCTATACACTAACAATGAGCTAGCAGAGAGAAATTAGGAAAACAATTCCATTCACAATTGCATCAGAAAGAATAAAATACCTAGGAATCAACCTAACAAAGGAAGTGAAAGACCTATACTCTGAAAACTACAAGACACTCATGAGAGAAATTAAAGAAGATACCAATAAATGGAAACACATCCCGTACTCATGGATAGGAAGAATTAATATTGTCAAAATGGCCATCCTGCCTAAAGCACGCTACAGATTCAATGAAATCCCGATCAAAATACCAACAGCATTCTTCAATGAACTGGAGAAAATCATTCTAAAATTCATAAGGAACCACAAAAGACCCCAAATAGCCAAAGCAATCCTGAGAAGGAAGAATAAAATGGGGGGGGGGATTATGCCCCCAACTTTAAGCTCTACTACAAAGTCACAGTAATCAAGACAATTTGGTACTGGCACAAGAACGGATGCATAGACCAATGGAACAGACTAGAGAACCCTGATATAAAACCAACCATATATGGTCAATTAATATATGATAAAGGAGCCATGGACATCCAATGCGGAAATGACCACTGCTTCAACAGCTGGTGTTGGCAAAGCTGAACAGCTGCATGCAAGAGAATGAAACTGGATTACTGTTTAACCCCATAAACAAAAGTAAACTCAAAATGGATCAAAGACCTGAATTGTAAGTCATGAAACCATAAAACTCTTAGAAGACAACACAGGCAAAAGTATCCTGAATATAAACATGAGCAACTTCTTCCTGAACGCATCTCCTCGAGCAAGGGAAACAAAAGCAAAAATGAACTCATGGGATGACATCAAACTAAAATGTTTCTGTACAGCAAAGGACACCATCAGCAGAACAAAAAGGCCTCCTACAGCATGGGAGAATATATTTGTAAATGACATATCCAACAAGGGGTTAACATCCAAAATATATAAAGAACTTACATGCCTCAACATCCAAAAAGGAAATAACCCTATTAACAGCTAGGCAGAGGATATGAAGACACAGTTCTCAAAAGAAGAAATTCAGATGGCCAACAGACACATGAAAAGATGCTCCACATCACTAATCATTAGGGAAATACAAATTAAAACCACAATGAGATATCACCTCATACCAGTAAGGATGGCCAGCATCGAAAAGACTAAGAACAACAAATGCTGACAAGGATGCGGAGAAAGGGGAACCCTTCTACACTGCTGGTGGGAATGTAAGCTAGTTCAACCATTTTTAAAGCAATATAGAGGTCCCTCAAAAAACTAAATAGAAATACCATTTGACCCCAGAATCCCACTCTTTGGAATTTACCCAAAGAATACAACTTCTCAGATTCAAAAAGACACATGCACCCCTATGTTTATTGCAGCACTTTTTACAATAGCCAAGATATGGAAGCAACCTAAGTGTCCATCAGTAGATGAATGGATAAAGAAGATGTGGTACATATACACAATGAATACTATTCAGCCATAAGAAAGAAACAGATCTTACCATTTGCAACAACATGGATGGACCTGGAGGACATTATGCTCAGTGAAATAAGCCAGGAGGAGAAAGAGAAATGCCAAATGATTTCCCTCATTTGTGGAGTATAACAATGAAGCAAAAGTGAAGGAACAAAATGTCAGCAGACTCAGAGACTCCAAGAATGAACTAGTGGTTACCAAAGGGGAGGGGTGTGAGAGGGCAGGTGGGGAGAGAGGGAGAAGGGGATTGAGGAGTATTATGTTTAATACACATGGTGTGGGGGATCATGGGGAGAACAGTGTAGCAGAGAGAAGGCATATAATGTATCTGTGGCATCTTACTACACTACTGAACAGTGACTGCATTGGAGTATGAGTGGGAACTTTATAATATGGGTAAATGTAGTAAACACATTGTTTTTTCATGTGACATCTTCATAAGAGGGAATATCAATCATACCTTAATAAAATAAAATAAAATAAAATAGAAAAATAAAATGAAATAAAATAAAACAAAATAAAATAATAAAATAAATAAATAAATGAATAAATAAATTCTTTTGTCAGGGAGTCAGGTATCTTCCACCATCTCTTGGGCCTTGATGGTCTTCAGCTCTCAAACAATATGCATGTCCCAACGGCACACCGTGAGCTGCCCTGGGAACTGCTCCTCAAACACAGGAAATCCCATTTCAGGTCTAACTTCTAATGTGTCATAAGCCACTGTGTCTTTAAAAATAATACTCATGCTCTGTTATTCTTGAGTACATTGCTTATGTCATGGAAGCAAAATAAAATGTATTTATTTCCCGTGTTAAAAAAAAAAAGACTAAGAACAACAAATGATGGTGCGGATGCGGAGAAAAGGGAACCCTCCTACACTGCTGGTGGGAATGTAAGCTAGTTCAACAATTGTGGAAAGCAGTATGGAGGGTCCTGAAAACACTAAAAATAGAAATACCATTTGACCTGGGAATCCCACTCCTTGGAATTTACCCAAAGAATACAACTTCTCATATTCAAAAAGACATATGAACCCCTATGTTTCTTGCAGCACTTTTTCAAATGCCCTAGATATGGAAGCAACCTAAGTGTCCATCAGTAGATGAATGGATAAAGAACATGTGGTGCATATACACAATGGAATATGATTCAGCCATAAGAAGAAAACAAATCCTACCATTTGCAACAACATGGATGGAGCTAGAGGGCATTATGCACAGTGAAATAAGCCAGGTAGAGAAAGACAAGTACCAAATAATTTCACTCAGCTATGGAGCATAAAAACAAAGGAAAAATGGAAGGAACAAAACAGCAGCAGACTCACAGAACCCAAAAATGGACTAACTGTTACCAAAGGGAAAGGGACTGTGGAGGGTGGGTGGGAAGGGAGGGCAAAGAGAAACAAGGGGCATTACGATTAGCACACATAACATGGCAGGGGGGCATGGGGAAGGCAGTATAGCACAGAGAAGACAAGTAGTGACTCTATAGCATCTTACTATGCTGATGGACAAGGACAGTGACTGTAATGGGTTATGTGGTGGGGACTTGATAATGGGGGGACTCTAGTCACCACAATGTTGCCCATGTCATTTTATATTAATGATACCAAAATAAAAAATAAATTAATAAATTAATTTTTTTTTAAAAAGAAAAGACATGGAGCAACAAATGCTGGCAAGGATGTGGAGAAAGGCAAACCCTCCTACACTGTTGGTGGAATTGTAAATTAGTTCAACCATTGTGGGAAGCAGTATGGAGATTCCTCTAAAAACTAAAAATAGAAATACCATTTGACCCAGGAATTCCACTCCTAGGAATTTACCCAGAGAAAACAAGATCCTATATTCACAAAGTTTAGCACAGCACTATTTACAATAACTATTTACAAAAGATATGGAAGCAACCTAAGTTTCCATTAGCAGATTAATGGTTATAGAAGTGGTACATATACAGAATGGAATATTATTCTGTCATAAGAAAACAAATCCTACCATTTGCAGCAACATGGATGGAGCTAGAGGGTATTATGCTTAGTGAAATAAGCCAGGCAGAGAAAGACAAGTACCAAAGGATTACACTCATTTGTGGAGTATATCAACAAAGCAAAACTGAAGGAACAAAACAGCAGACTCACAGACTCCAAGAAGAGACTAGTGGTTACTAAAGTGAAGGGGGTGGCCAAGGATGAATGGGGAGGGAGGGGGAAGGAGATGAAGGGGTGTTATCATTAGCACACATAATGTAGGGGGGCTACAGGGAAGGTAATATAGCAGAGAGAAGACAAGTAGTTGACTCTATAGCATATTACTATGCTGATGTACAGTGACTGCAAAGGGTGTGTGGAAGGGACTTGATAATATTGGTGAATGTAATAACTACAATGTTGCTCATGTGAAACCTTCATAATGGATATTAATACCTTAATAAAAAAATAACAAGTATGTGCAAACTTTGAATGCAAACAACATTTGGGTCATGATGAATATCTTCAAACACTATTTCAATTTCAAGGAATTCATGCCTGTATAAATTATTTGATGCTTTGTAAGAACTGAACCATATGTTCTCACATTCTCTTCATTCAAACTGTTTCTCAGTGGTATATAATTGCATGGCCTACTATACATATATTCTGTAAAATCTATCTCCACTATAAATTCTATGATGTACTTTAAGCATTGAACTGAGCCTAAAGAACTTGCCACATTTGTTACATTCAAAGCGTTTCTCAGCCACATGAATACTCCCATGTACTTTAAGGCTTGAACTGAGCCTAAAGGACTTCCTGCATTTCTTACATTCAAATGGTTTCTTATCACTGTGAGTACTCTGATGTCAAGTAAGTAGTCCATACACACTGAAAGCCTTTCCACATTCCTTACATTGATAGGGTTTCTCACCGGTATGAAATCTGTAATGTATGGTAAGCTGGTGGCTACACCTAAAAGCCTTCCCATGCTTTTTACATTCATAGGGTTTCTCACCACTATGAATTCTCTCATGTCTAACAAGATGTGAGGCATGAGTAAATCCCTTCCCACAATCTTTGCACGTATAGTGTTTTTCACCAGTATGAATTCTGTCATGTTGTGTAAGGCGTGAGGCTTGACTAAAGGCCTTCCCACACTCCTTACTTTCATAGGGTTTCTCACCAGTGTGAATCCTCTTATGTACTCTTAAGGTCTGTAAGATGACTAAATGCCTTTCCACATTCCTTACATTCATAGGGCTTTTCATCAGTATGAATTATTTGATGTACTCTAAAGTTTGCATGACGACTAAAGGCCCTCCCACATTCCTTACATTCATATGGCTTCTCTCCATTCTCAATTGGTTGAGACAGAGTAAGAGATGAACGTTTTGAATAAATGTTCATTTTTCCTTAGCTCTTTATTTTATATCTGGCTTCCAAATCTAAAATAAGAAAAAAAAGTTTTATTGACTAGAAAATGTTGTGTTGTAGAATTAGAGAAAAACAGAAAATGTCACCCTTTACATATAAAGACTCTAAAATACAATCATAAAACTTGAAAAAATAAAAGGAGAGCTTAGAAAAAATTTATGCAGTAGTGCTGATAAATGTTTAACAACCAGCTCTACACACAAACACAACACATCCAATCATGAGGCATTTGCCAATGTCAATGATGTAAATACTCCCACCATGGGTAATTTGAAGCTATGAATATCACTTTATCCAAACTTAGAATGATATGTAAATTCTTGAGACTAGAGAGTCAGCACACCCACCTCTAATATACTCTTACTATCTAATATATAAATATAAACATATGTGAAATTGAAAAAGGCAACTATTTATACACAATCATTTTTCAATTACAATTCCTCTACAAATACATGTTTCTATCACCACAGTTCATTCTCTCCTACACATAGCCAATCCATCTGGAAATCCCCAGAAGAGTATGTCAACCAATTTTTTGACATATACCAGGTATATGCACCAGTGTTAGAGCACTTTGAACATTTAGAGAATTTGGGCAAAAGAGGGGACCTGATTATATGACTCTAGAGGAAGGGTACCAGAAATTACAGGAGAAAGAATTGGCAGTTGTAGGCTGAAGAATTAAAGTGTACATGAAGCAATATCTTGAGCAAAGTTGTAATTGTTTAGTAGGGGCCTATGACTCGGAATTAAAAAATATCTTCTTGTAACCAGAGTATGGTATGTATACTATACGTTGAAATAATAACAACACTCTTCAAAATAGAGTAGCAGTAGAATTTAATAACAAATATTAGAA
The DNA here is from genome assembly GCF_030020395.1 of Manis pentadactyla. Taxonomy (NCBI): domain Eukaryota; kingdom Metazoa; phylum Chordata; class Mammalia; order Pholidota; family Manidae; genus Manis; species Manis pentadactyla. The sequence continues at coordinate 20,593,461 of NC_080033.1, forward strand.
AATTAGAAGCGCTTCCATGTGGAAATGGAAATGCCCTTTCAAAAAATCCTGGAGCACTATGGGAAGAAAAACTGAAATGGAATTATTCAAGTAATTTACTACACAGAAAATAAGCATCGATTAGAATCTTGGGTAGTTAACTTCACCACTCAGAGAACTTAAAAGTTAAATAATTATCTCTATGAAAGAAAGTGAGTTAAGATCAAATAAATCAAAGAGCTAGTGCTTTAAAAATTTGTTAAAGAAAATATTAGGTAAACCAATCAAAAAAAGAGAGCAAAAACAAATAAAATTAAGATATGAAAAGAGGAAAATAAGAACCACTGAGGAATTTAAATTATGAGTACTATACGAATACTTTTGAAAGTTTGGATAACTTTCTAAGTAAATTCACCAATACTGATCACAGAATAGAAAGCCTAAATTGACCTTGCTATGGAAGAAACAGTAAACAGCTGCCAGAAAAGACAGTTACAATAAGCACACTTTACACTTCTATTGTAATTTGTCAACATATAGGTACAAAATATGGAAATGCAATAATAGTAAGAAAATTTAATACTCCACTTACATCAATGTATAGACCATTCAGAGAGTAAATTAATAAGGAAGTATTGGTCTTAAATGAGTTGGATCAAATGGACTTAACACATCTATACAGAACATTCCATCCAAAGGCAACAGAATACACATTCTTCTGCAGTGCACATGGAACATTTTCCAGAAAAGATCATATGTTAGTCCACAAAACAGGTCTTAAGAAATTAAAGAAGACTGAAATTTTATCAAGCACGTTTTCTGGTCACAATGGTAGGAAATTAGAAATGAAAAACTCTGGAAAATTCAAGTATGTGGGTTGAACGATATGCTCCTGAACAACCAATGGTCAAAGGAGAAATCAAAAACGATCTTAAGACAAAAATGAAAATATAACACCAAGGGCTGGTTCTGTGAAAAGATAAAATTGACAGGCTTTTACCTAGACTCATCAAAAAAAGAGAGAACTGAAATAAAATCTGAAATAAAGAGATGTTAGAACTGACACCACTGAAATACAAAGGATTATAAGAGACTATTTGAACAATAATATGTTGGCGACCAAGAAGATATGGATAAATACCTGGAAACACACAATCTAGTAAAAGTAGAAGAGGCGAGCAGCAGTAGCTTGAGCTCCCTGCGGGCGTCCCGGTTGTCACTGGGGAGCTGCCGCGCTCTCTCGCAGTCGATCCGCCGGGCTTCCTCGGCCTCCCCCCTCAGGGAGCGTGCGCTGACTCCGGGCTCATTCTCCCGCAGCGCCTGCGCGGTAGCACTGCCGGCCCTTCTGCTCGCGCGCGCTCGCTACCCCGACGCTACGCTGGCCGCCGAGCCCCTGCCGCCCGGGCCCCACCTCCGCGGCGAGCTCGGGGACCCCCTGGGCTGGGGAGGCAGCGGGAGCGGGCGGCTAGGGTCGCCGGGAAGAGCGAAGCGGGCGCGGGCGCGGGCTCGGGAGGCGCAGGAGGGAAGGCCAACCCTCCCGGCCTCGCCCAGACGCCCGCGCGTCCTTCCCTAGGAAGCGGCGGCCCGCCTCGCCCCCCGCGCCGCCGCCGCCGCCGCAGCCGAGGTTCCCTGAAGGTCTGCGCCCGGTGGCGAGAGCAGTCACCGGGGCGTCCCTGCAGCGAGCGGCCGCCAACGGCAACACGCGCCCGGCGCGCCCGCTTCTCGCCGCCACCTTGGCCCTGCCGCGCCCACCGCCCGGATGGCGCGCCTGTAATTGTGAGTTTTTAAGTGCTGCTAGATAATTCTAAAATTAATCGCTTTATAATTGAGATATATTGACATATCGCATTGTGTTAGTTTTAGGTGTACAACATAATGATTTGATATATGTATTACACATTGTGAAATGATTACAGCAATAAGTTTAGTTAATATCCATCACTATATATAGTTAGGATTCTTTCCTTCTTGAAGATGAGAACTTTTAATATCTACTCTCTCAGCATTTAAACATACAAATACAACATTGTTAACTATATTCACCATGCTATATATTACTTCCCAGGACTTCTGTGTCTGGTAACTGGGAGTTTGTAACTTTAGATCTTCACCCATTGGGCCTGCCCCCTTACCCCTCACCCTCGCCTTGTCTGGTATTCACCAAACTGTTCTGTATATGTATGACTTCTCTCTGTTTTGTTTTGTTTTAGATTCCGAATGTAAGTGATATCATTCAGTATTTGACTTATTTCACTTAGGGCACATCCATGTTGTTACAAATAGCAGAATTTCCATTTTTTTGTAACTGAGTATTATCCCACTGTGTGTGTGTGTGTGTGTGTGTGTGTGTGTGTGTGTGTACACACACAACATTTTCCTTGTCGATTCATTCATCAGTGGACACTTTAATTTTTTCTATGTCCTGGCTATTGTAAACAATGCTGCAGTGAACAGAGCAGATATTTTAAGATTGTGATTTCACCTCCTTTGGATAAATACTCAGAAGTGGAATTGCTGGATCATGTAGTAGTTCCTTTTTTTACTTTTTACTGAAACTCCATACTGTTTTAGATAGCAGCAGAACCAATTTACATTCTAACAGTGAACGGAAAGGGAACCCTTTTCTCCACATCCTCCCCAACACTTGGTATTACTTGCCTTTGTGATAATAGACATTCTAACAGGTATGCGGTGATATCTCATTGTGGTTTTGATTTGCATTTCCTTGATGATTAGTGATGTGGAGCACCTTTTCATATACGTTGGCTATTTGTATGTGTTCTTTGGAAAAATGTCTATTTACATCCCTGCCCATTTTGTAATTGGGTTGTTTGGTGGGTTTTTTCCCCTACTGAATTGTGTTAATTCTTCCTATATTTTAGATATTAATCCCTTATCAGATATGTGATTTGAAAATATTTTCTCTGAATCTATAGATTGTCTTTTTTTGTTGATTGCTTCCTCTGCTGTACAGAAGCCTTTTCGGTTGATATAATCCTGCTTTTCCTTTTTACTTTTGTTGCCTTCTCTCACTCTTGGTGTCAATTCAAAAAACTGTCAACAAGACCAGTGTCAGTGAGCTTACCCTCTATGTTTTCTTCTAGGAAGTTTATGATTTCAGGTCTTAATGTTTCAGTGCTTGATCCATTTAGAGTTGATTTTTGTGTATGGTATAGGGTTTATCTCCAAGCTCTCTATTCTGTTCCATTGATCTAGGTGTCTGTAGTGTACTGTTTTGATTATTATAGCTTTATGAATATAGTTTGAAATCAGGGAGCTTGATACCTCCAGCTTTGTTGTTCTTTCTGAAGATTACTTTGGCTATTCAGGCTTTTGTGGTTCCAAACACATTTTAGCTTTGTTCTAGTTCCATGGAAAGTGCCTCTGGGGTTTCGATAAAGGGTTACATTGAGTCTGTGGATTGCTTTGAGTAGTATGTGATGATAATTGTTTCAGTCTATGAGCACAGACTCTTTACATTTCCGTACATATTCTTCAACTTCTTTCATCAGCATTTTACAGGTTTCAGCGTACAGATTTTTCACCTCATTGATTAGATTTATTTGTGGGTAATTTTTTATTTTCAATGCAAGTGTAAATGTAAGTATTTTCATAATATCTCTTTCTGATAGTTCACTATTAGTGTGTAGAAACACAGCTGAGTTTTGTATATTGATTTTACATTCTCAGTATTATTGACTTCAAACAGTTTGTTGTAACAGCTTTTTGAGTCTTCAGGGTTTTATTTATATAATAGGTCATATACAGATAATGATGGTTTTGCTCTAGTTCATTGAAGAATGCTGTAGGTATTTTGATAGGGATTTCATTGAATCTGTATATTGCTTAAGGCAGGATGGCCATTTTGACAATATTAATTTTTCCTAGCCAAGAGGATGGGATGAATTTCCATTTATTAGTGCCCTCTTTAATTTCTTTTTAGAGTGTCTTGTAAATGAACTAGTGGTTACCAAAGGGGATGGGTGTGGGAGGGCGGATGGGGAGGGAGAGAGAAGGGGACCGAGGGGTATTATGTTTAGTACACATGGTGTGGGGGATCATGGGGAGAGCAGTGTATCACAGAGAAGGGACATAGTGGATCTCTGACAACTTGCTACACTGATGGACAGTGACTGCATTGGGGTATGGGTGGGGACTTGATAATACGGATAAATGTAGTAAACACATTGTTTTTTCATGTGAAACCTTCATAAGAGTGTATATCAATCATTCCTTAATAAAAAATTTTTAAGAAAGAGTGTCTTGTAGTTTTCAGGGTATCAGTGTTTCCTTTCCACGGTTAGATTTATTCCTAGGTATTTTATTCTTTTTGATGCAATTGTGAATGGAATTTTTACCTGTTTTCTCTTTCTGCTAGTTCATCATTAGAGAACAGGAATGCAACAGATTTCTGTGTATTAATTTTGTATCCTGCAACTGCTGAATTCAGATATTAGTTCTAGTATTTTTGGAGTGGAGTCTTTAGGGTTTTTTATGTAAAATATCATGTCATCTGCAAACAGGGACAGTTTGACTTCTTCCTTACCAATCTGGATGTCTTGTATTTCTTTGTTTTGTCTGATTGCTGTGACTAGGACCTCCAGTACTATGTTGAATAACAGTGGGGAGAGTAGGCATCCCTGTCTTGTTCCCGATCTTAGGTGTAAAGCTTTCAGCTTCTCCCTGTTAAGTATGATGTTGGCTGTGGGTTTATCATATATGGCCTTTATTATGTTGAGGTACTTGCCCTCTATACCTATTTTGTTGAGAGTTTTTGTCATGAATAGATGTTGAAGCATTTCTGAAATGTTTTTTCTGTATCTCTTGAGATGATCATATGATTTTTTGGGGGTTTTTTTGATGGTTTTTTTAATTAAGGTATTATTTATACACACTTTCATAAAGGTTTCACTTGAAAAAACAATGTGGTTACTACATTCACCCATATTATTGTGGACCCACCCATACCCCAATGCAGTCACTGTCCATCAGTGCAGCAAGATGCCACAGATCAGTTTGCCTTCTCTGTGCTACACTGTTTTCCCCATGATCCCCCACACCATGGTACTAAACATAATAACCGTCCATCCCCTCCTCTGTCCCTCCCCACCTGCCATCCCACAACCCTCCCCTTTGGTAAGCACTAGTCCCTTCTTGGAGTCTCCAAGTCTGCTGCTATTTTGTTCCTTCAGTTTTGCTTTGTTGTTATACTCCACAAATGAGGGAAATCATTTGTCACTTGGCTTTCTCCCCCTGGCTTATTTCACTGAGCATAATATCCTCCAGCTCAATCCATGTTGTTGCAAATGGTAGGATTTGTTTCTTTCTTTTTTTTTTTTTTTTTTTTTTTAATAATTATTTTTTATTGAAGGGTAGTTGACACAGAGTATTACATTACATGAGTTTCAAGTGTACAACACAGTGGTAGAACATTTATATACATAATTCTAGGTTCCAGCTATCACCCTACCAGGCTGTTACAATATCTTGACTATATTCCTTATGCTACACCTTACATCCCGGTTACTAATTTATTTTACCATTGGAAGTCTGTCCTTTTTTTTTTTTTTTTTTTTTTTTGTGAGGGCATCTCTCATATTTATTGATCAAATTGTTGTTAACGACAATAAAATTCTGTATAGGGGAGTCAATGCTCAATGCACAATCATTATTCCACCCCAAGCCTAATTTTTGTCAGTCTCCAATCTTCTGAGGCATAACAAACAAGTTTTTACATGTAGAACAAATTCTTACATAATGAATAAGTTACATAGTGAACAGTACAAGGGCAGTCATCACAGAAACTTTCGGTTTTGCTCATGCATTATGAACTATAAACAGTTCAAATATGAATACTCATTTGGTTTTTATACTTCATTTATATGTGGATACCACATTTCTCTCTTTATTATTATTATTTTTAATAAAATGCTGAAGTGGTAGGTAGATACAAGATAAAGGTAGAAAACATAGTTTAGTGTTGTAAGAGAGCACATGTAGATGATCAGGTGTGTGCCTGTAGACTATGTGTTAATCCAAGCTAGACCAGGGCAATAAAACATCCACGTATGCAGAAGATTTCTCTCAGAACAGGGGGGTGAGGTTCTAAGCCTCACCTCTGTTGATCCCCAATTTCTCACCTGATGGCCCCCCTGCGACTGTGCCTGTCTTAGGTTGTTCCTCCCTTGAGGAATCTTACCCGTCTCTGGCTAACCAGTCATCTTCCGGGGCCATACAGGGAAATGTGAAGTTGGTAAGTGAGAGAGAAGCCTTATTGTTTGAAAAAGTTAGCTTTTTACTTCTTTGCATATTTATGCCCTGTGGCTTCTATGCCCAGCATTTGTCTTGAGGTATCTTTACCACTTGGAAGAATTATGATACTCGGTAAATTTGATATGAGGCACGAATTCTATTTAAGGGTTGTAATTAGGAAGGAAGAAGAAAAGCTATAGAAGTAGCAGGCGGAAGAAAACATGGGAAGATTGATTATTTCTTTGATATATCTTCTTGTAGAGTAACTTCAGCATGTATAGGTTTTAAGCTACTACTTAAATTGCACACACACATTAACATAATAGGAGTATAGTTACATAACCAAAGCATATCTGTAATTACCAGCCATCTGCAGTGAAACCAAGAAAACCAGTTAGGCACCTTAGGCATTTGTGAAAACTTATCTATGATATGGTGGATATTGTCCAAATGAACTTGAACAGTCTGAGAGAAATCAGACAAATTAAAACAACCCATTCCTGGGGACTGTTCACATGCCATATGTTCTTTTAACAATAAATAGTTTGTAGTTGTAAGACTTTGGAGCGCTACAATTTGCACTTCTCCAAATTCTTGGTTGAGTTCCAACAGTATAGATCTAGTCCAATTTTGTTGTTTTACTGTATGCACAGGCCAGCTTAGATATCTCCTTCCTCATTCCCATGGCAAGTCCAGGAACTGGTGGGATGAGTGCATCTACACCTGTAGCAGTGCGTGGATCTTTGTTGGGGTTTTTGATGATCATCTTCTGGCATGAGTCTTCCAGAGAGTGCTGATGTTGGAAGTTCTTTTTCATATCGTATCTTAGTTCATTTTCGGGGTAGCCCAATTAGGCTTTGATCCTCTGTATAAACACAAACAGACCCTTTGCCTACACTTTTATATGCCCTTTATACCCTTGTGTAGAACACGTTGGAAGTTACCACACAGGAACTGCCCTTTTTTTTTTTTTTTTTTTTTTTTTTTTTTTGCTATCACTAATCTACACTTACATGACGAATATTATGTTTACTAGGCTCTCCCCTATACCAGGTCTCCCCTATAAACCCCTTTACAGTCACTGTCCATCAGCATAGCAAAATGTTATAGAATCACTACTTGCCTTCTCTGTGTTGTACAGCCCTCCCTGTTCTCCTACCCCCCCATGCATGTTAATCTTTTTTTTTTTTTTTTTTTTTTTTTATAATAATTATTTTTTATTGAAGGATAGTTGACACACACTATTACATTACATGAGTTTCAAGTGTACAACACAGTGGTAGAACATTTATATACATAATTCTAGGTTCCAGCTATCACCCTACCAAGCTGTTACAATATCTTGACTATATTCCTTATGCTATACATTACATCCCGGTTACTTATTTATTTTACCATTGGAAGTCTGTCCTTTTTTTTTTTTTTTTTTTGTGAGGGCATCTCTCATATTTATTGATCAAATGGTTGTTAACGACAATAAAATTCTGTATAGGGGAGTCAATGCTCAATGCACAATCATTATTCCACCCCAAGCCTAATTTTTGTCAGTCTCCAATCTTCTGAGGCATAACAAACAAGTTTTTACATGTAGAACAAATTCTTACATAATGAATAAGTTACATAGTGAACAGTACAAGGGCAGTCATCACAGAAACTTTCGGTTTTGCTCATGCATTATGAACTATAAACAGTCAGTTCAAATATGAATACTCATTTGATTTTTATACTTGATTTATATGTGGATACCACATTTCTCTCTTTATTATTATTATTTTTAATAAAATGCTGAAGTGGTAGGTAGATACAAGATAAAGGTAGAAAACATAGTTTAGTGTTGTAAGAGAGCACATGTAGATGATCAGGTGTGTGCCTGTAGACTATGTGTTAATCCAAGCTAGACCAGGGCAATAAAACATCCACGTATGCAGAAGATTTCTCTCAGAACGGGGGGGTGAGGTTCTAAGCCTCACCTCTGTTGATCCCCAATTTCTCACCTGATGGCCCCCCTGCGACTGTGCCTGTCTTAGGTTGTTCCTCCCTTGAGGAATCTTACCCGTCTCTGGCTAACCAGTCATCTTCCGGGGCCATACAGGGAAATGTGAAGTTGGTAAGTGAGAGAGAAGCCTTATTGTTTGAAAAAGTTAGCTTTTTACTTCTTTGCATATTTATGCCCTGTGGCTTCTATGCTCAGCATTTGTCTTGAGGTATCTTTACCACTTGGAAGAATTATGATACTCGGTAAATTTGATATGAGGCACGAATTCTATTTAAGGGTTGTAATTAGGAAGGAAGAAGGAAAGCTATAGAAGTAGCAGGCGGAAGAAAACATGGGAAGATTGATTATTTCTTTGATATATCTTCTTGTAGAGTAACTTCAGCATGTATAGGTTTTAAGCTACTACTTAAATTGCACACACACATTAACATAATAGGAGTATAGTTACATAACCAAAGCATATCTGTAATTACCAGCCATCTGCAGTGAAACCAAGAAAACCAGTTAGGCACCTCAGGCATTTGTGAAAACTTATCTATGATATGGTGGATATTGTCCAAATGAACTTGAACAGTCTGAGAGAAATCAGACAAATTAAAACAACCCATTCCTGGGGACTGTTCACATGCCATATGTTCTTTTAACAATAAATAGTTTGTAGTTGTAAGACTTTGGAGCGCTACAATTTGCACTTCTCCAAATTCTTGGTTGAGTTCCAACAGTATAGATCCAGTCCAATTTTGTTGTTTTACTGTATGCACAGGCCAGCTTAGATATCTCCTTCCTCATTCCCATGGCAAGTCCAGGAACTGGTGGGATGAGTGCATCTACAGCTGTAGCAGTGCGTGGATCTTTGTTGGGGTTTTTCGATGATCATCTTCTGGCATGAGTCTTCCAGAGAGTGCAGATGTTGGAAGTTCTTTTTCATATCGTATCTTAGTTCATTTTTGGGGTAGCCCAATTAGGCTTTGATCCTCTGTGTAAACACAAACAGACCCTTTGCCTACACTTTTATATGCCCTTTATACCCTTGTGTAGAACTCGTTGGAGGTTACCACACAGGAACTGCCCTTTTTTTTTTTTTTTTTTTTTTGCTATCACTAATCTACACTTACATGACGAATATTATGTTTACTAGGCTCTCCCCTATACCAGCTCTCCCCTATAAACCCCTTTACAGTCACTGTCCATCAGCATAGCAAAATGTTGTAGAATCACTACTTCCTTCTCTGTGTTGTATAGCCCTCCCTTTTCTCCTACCCCCCCATGCATGTTAATCTTAATACCCCCCTATTTCTCCCCCCCTTATCCCTTCCTACCCACCCATCCTCCCCAGTCCCTTTCCCTTTGGTACCTGTTAGTCCATTCTTGAGTTCTGTGATTCTGCTGCTGTTTTGTTCCTTCAGTTTTTCCTTTGTTCTTATATTCCACAGATAAGTGAAATCATTTGGTATTTCTCTTTCTCCGCTTGGCTTGTTTCACTGAGCATAATACCCTCCAGCTCCATCCATGTTGCTGCAAATGATTGGATTTGCCCTTTTCTTATAGCTGAGTAGTATTCCATTGTGTATATGTACCACATCTTCTTTATCCATTCATCTATTGATGGACATTTAGGTTGCTTCCAATTCTTGGCTATTGTAAATAGTGCTGCAATAAACATAGGGGTGCATCTGTCTTTCTCAAACTTGATTGCTGCATTCTTAGGGTAAATTCCTAGGAGTGGAATTCCTGGGTCAAATGGTAAGTCTGTTTTGAGCATTTTGATGTACCTCCATACTGCTTTCCACAATGGTTGAACTAACTTACATTCCCACCAGCAGTGTAGGAGGGTTCCCCTTTCTCCACAGCCTCGCCAACATTTGTTGTTGTTTGTCTTTTGGATGGCAGCCATCCTTACTGGTGTGAGGTGATACCTCATTGTAGTTTTAATTTGCATTTCTCTGATAATTAGCGATGTGGAGCATCTTTTCATGTGTCTGTTGGCCATCTGTATTTCTTTTTTGGAGAACTGTCTGTTCAGTTCCTCTGCCCATTTTTTAATTGGGTTATTTGTTTTTTGTTTGTTGAGGCGTGAGAGCTCCTTATATATTCTGGACGTCAAGCCTTTATCGGATGTGTCATTTTCAAATATATTCTCCCATACTGTAGGGATCCTTCTTGTTCTATTGATGGTGTCTTTTGCTGTACAGAAGCTTTTCAGCTTAATATAGTCCCACTTACTCATTTTTGCTGTTGTTTTCCTTGCCCGGGGAGATATGTTCAAGAAGAGGTCACTCATGTTTATGTCTAAGAGGTTTTCGCCTATGTTTTCTTCCAAGAGTTTAATGGTTTCATGGCTTACATTCAGGTCTTTGATCCATTTTGAGTTTACTTTTGTATATGGGGTTAGACAATGGTCCAGTTTCATTCTCCTACATGTAGCTGTCCAGTTTTGCCAGCACCACCTGTTGAAGAGACTGTCATTTCGCCATTGTATGTCCATGGCTCCTTTATCAAATATTAATTGACCATATATGTCTGGGTTAATGTCTGGATTCTCTAGTCTGTTCCATTGGTCTGTGGCTCTGTTCTTGTGCAGTACCAAATTGTCTTGATTACTATGGCTTTATAGTAGAGCTTGAAGTTGGGGAGTGAGATCCCCCCTACTTTATTCTTCTTTCTCAGGATTGCTTTTGCTATTCGGGGTCTTTGGTGTTTCCATATGAATTTTTGAATTGTTTGTTCCAGTTCATTGAAGAATGTTGCTGGTAGTTTCATAGGGATTGCATCAAATCTGTATATTGCTTTGGGCAGGATGGCCATTTTAACGATATTAATTCTTCCTAGCCACGAGCATGGGATGAGTTTCCATCTGTTAGTGTCCCCTTTAATTTCTCTTAAGAGTGACTTGTAGTTTTCAGAGTATAAGTCTTTCACTTCTTTGGTTAGGTTTATTCCTAGGTATTTTATTTTTTTTGATGCAATTGTGAATGGAGTTGTTTTCCTGATTTCTCTTTCTGTTGGTTCATTGTTAGTATATAGGAAAGCCACAGATTTCTGTGTGTTGATTTTGTATCCTGCAACTTTGCTGTATTCCGATATCAGTTCTAGTAGTTTTGGGGTGGAGTCTTTGGGGTTTTTATGTACAGTATCATGTCATCTGCAAATAGTGACAGTTTAACTTCTTCTTTACCAATCTGGATTCCTTGTATTTCTTTATTTTGTCTGATTGCCGTGGCTAGGACCTCCAGTACTATGTTAAATAACAGTGGAGAGAGTGGGCATCCCTGTCTAGTTCCCGATCTCAGAGGAAATGCTTTCAGCTTCTCGCTGTTCAATATAATGTTGGCTGTGGGTTTATCATAGATGGCCTTTATTATGTTGAGGTACTTGCCCTCTATTCCCATTTTGCTGAGAGTTTTTAACATGAATGGATGTTGAACTTTGTCAAATGCTTTTTCAGCATCTATGGAGATGATCATGTGGTTTTTGTCTTTCTTTTTGTTGATGTGGTGGATGATGTTGATGGACTTTCGAATGTTGTACCATCCTTGCATCCCTGGGATGAATCCCACTTGGTCATGGTGTATGATCCTTTTGATGTATTTTTGAATTCGGTTTGCTAATATTTTGTTGAGTATTTTTGCATCTACGTTCATCAGGGATATTGGTCTGTAGTTTTCTTTTTTGGTGGGGTCTTTGCCTGGTTTTGGTATTAGGGTGATGTTAGCTTCATAGAATGAGTTTGGGAGTATCCCCTCCTCCTCTATTTTTTGGAAAACTTTAAGGAGAATGGGTATTATGTCTTCCCTGTATGTCTGATAAAATTCCGAGGTAAATCCATCTGGCCCGGGGGTTTTGTTCTTTGGTAGTTTTTTGATTACCTCTTCAATTTCGTTGCTGGTAATTGGTCTGTTTAGATTTTCTGTTTCTTCCTGGGTCAATCTTGGAAGGTTATATTTTTCTAGGAAGTTGTCCATTTCTCCTAGGTTTCCCAGCTTGTTAGCATATAGGTTTTCATAGTATTCTCCAATAATTCTTTGCATTTCCGTGGGGTCCGTCGTGATTTTTCCTTTCTCGTTTCTGATACTGTTGATTTGTGTTGACTCTCTTTTCTTCTTAATAAGTCTGGCTAGAGGCTTATCTATTTTGTTTATTTTCTCGAAGAACCAGCTCTTGGTTTCATTGATTTTTGCTATTGTTTTATTCTTCTCAATTTTATTTATTTCTTCTCTGATCTTTATTATGTCCCTCCTTCTGCTGACCTTAGGCCTCATTTGTTCTTCTTTTTCCAATTTCGATAATTGTGACATTAGACCATTCATTTGGGATTGCTCTTCCTTTTTTAAATATGCTTGGATTGCTATATACTTTCCTCTTAAGACTGCTTTTGCTGTGTCCCACAGAAGTTGGGGCTTAGTGTTGTTGTTGTCATTTGTTTCCATATATTGCTGGATCTCCATTTTGATTTGGTCATTGATCCATTGATTATTTAGGAGCGTGTTGTTAAGCCTCCATGTGTTTGTGAGCCTCTTTGCTTTCTTTGTACAGTTTATTTCTAGTTTTATGCCTTTGTGGTCTGAAAAGTTGGTTGGTAGGATTTCAATCTTTTGGAATTTTCTGATGCTCTTTTTGTGGCCGAGTATGTGGTCTATTCTGGAGAATGTTCCATGTGCACTTGAGAAGAATGTATATCCCGCTGCTTTTGGATGTAGAGTTCTATAGATGTCTATTAGGTCCATCTGCTCTACTGTGTTGTTCAGTGCTTCCGTGTCCTTACTTATTTTCTGCCCAGTGGATCTATCCTTTGGGGTGAGTGGTGTGTTGAAGTCTCCTAGAATGAATGCATTGCAGTCTATATCCCCCTTTAGTTCTGTTAGTATTTGTTTCACATATGCTGGTGCTCCTGTGTTGGGTGCATATATATTTAGAATGGTTATATCCTCTTGTTTGACTGAGCCCTTTATCATTATGTAGTGTCCTTCTTTATCTCTTGTTACTTTCTTTGTTTTGAAGTCTATTTTGTCTGATATTAGTACTGCAACCCCTGCTTTCTTCTCACTGTTGTTTGCTTGAAATATGTTTTTCCATCCCTTGACTTTTAGTCTGTACATGTCTTTGGGTTTGAGGTGAGTTTCTTGTAAGCAGCATATAGATGGGTCTTGCTTTTTTATCCATTCTGTTACTCTGTGTCTTTTGATTGGTGCATTCAGTCCATTAACATTTAGGGTGACTATTGAAAGATATGTACTTATTGCCATTGCAGGCTTTAAATTCGTGGTTACCAAAGGTTCAAGGTTAGCCTCTTTAGTATCTTACTGCCTAACTTAGCTCGCTTATTGAGCTGTTATATACACTGTCTGGAGATTCTTTTCTTCTCTCCCTTCTTGTTCCTCCTCCTCGATTCTTCATATGTTGGGTGTTTTGTGCTGTGCTCTTTCTAGGAGTGCTCCCATCTAGAGCAGTCCCTGTAAGATGTTCTGTAGAGGTGGTTTGTGGAAAGCAAATTCCCTCAGCTTTTGTTTGTCTGGGAATTGTTTAATCCCACCGTCATATTTGAATGACAGTCGTGCTGGATACAGTATCCTTGGTTCAAGGCCCTTCTGTTTCATTGTATTAAATATATCATGCCATTCTCTTCTGGCCTGTAGGGTTTCTGTTGAGAAATCTGACGTTAGCCTGATGGGTTTCCCTTTATAGGTGACCTTTTTCTCTCTAGCTGCCTTTAACACTCTTTCCTTGTCCTTGATCTTTGCCATTTTAATTATTATGTGTCTTGGTGTTGCCCTTCTTGGATCCTTTCTGTTGGGGGTTCTGTGTATTTCCGTGGTCTGTTTGATTACTTCCTCCCCCAGTGTGGGGAAGTTTTCAGCAATTATTTCTTCTAAGATACTTTCCATCTCTTTGCCTCTCTCTTCTTCTTCTGGGACCCCTATAATACGGATATTGCTCCTTTTAGATTGGTCACACAGTTCTCTTAATATTGTTTCATTCCTGGAGATCCTTTTGTCTCTCTCTATGTCAGCTTCTATGCGTTCCTGTTCTCTGATTTCAATTCCATCAATGGCCTCTTGCATTCTATCCATTCTGCTTATAAACCCTTCCAGAGTTTGTTTCATTTCTGTGATCTCCTTTCTGGCATCTGTGATCTCCCTCCGGACTTCATCCCATTTCTCTTGCGTATTTCTCTGCATCTCTGTCAGCATGTTTATGATTCTTATTTTGAATTCTTTGTCAGGAAGACTGGTTAGGTCTGTCTCCTTCTCTGGTGTTGTCTCTGTGATCTTTGTCTGCCTGTAGCTTTGCCTTTTCATGGTGATAGGAATAGTCTGCAGAACTGGGACGAGTGACGGCTGGAAGGACTTCCTTTCTTGTTGGTTTGTGGCCCTCCTCTCCTGGGAGAACAGCGGCCTCTAGTGGCTTGTGCTGCGCAGCTGCGCGCAGACAGGGTTTCTGCTTCCTGCCCTGCTGCTATGGAGTTAATCTCCGCTGTTGCTGTGGGCGTGGCCTGGCTCGGGCAGCTACTCCAAAATGGTGGAGTCGCGTTGGAGCAGGAGCTGCTGGGAGGCTATTTATCTCCGTAAGGGGCCTCCCTGCTCCCTGCAGCCCAGGGGTTAGGGTGCCCAGAGATCCCGGATTCCCTACCTCTGGATTAAGTGACCCGCCCTGCCCCTTTAAGACTTCCAAAAAGCACCCGCCAAAACAAAACAACGACCACAAAAAAAAACAAGAAAAAAAATTTTTTTAATTAAAAAAAAAAAAAATTTTTAATTAAAAAAAAAAAAATTTTTAATTAAAAAAAAAAAAAAGTGGTCGTTCGTTTTTCTTTATTCTCCAGTGCCAGCCTCAGGCCTCTGCTCACCGGTCTTTCTGCCCTGTTTCCCTAATATTGGGGTCCCTGTCCCTTTAAGACTTCCAAAAAGCGCTCGCCAAAACAAAGCAGCAAAAAAGCAAAAAAAAAAAAAAAAATGGTCGCGCGCTTTTCTTATGTCCTCTGTCGCCCAGCCTCCAGTGCCTGCTCACTGTTCTTGCTGCCCTGTTTTCCCAGTATCGAGGGCCCTGCACTCTGGCCCGGATGGCTGGGGCTGGGTGCTCGGCAGCCCTGGGCTCCGTCTCCCTCCCGCTCTGCCTGCTCTTCTCCCGCCGGGAGCTGGGGGCAGGGGCGCTCGGCTCCCGCGGGGCCGGGGCTTGTATCTTACCCCCTTCGCGAGGCGCTGGGTTCTCTCAGGTGTGGATGTGGTCTGGATATTGTCCTGTGTCTTCTGGTCTTTATTCTAGGAAGGGTTGTCTTTGTTATATTTTCATAGATATATGTTGTTTTGGGAGGAGATTTCCGCTGCTCTACTCACGCCGCCATCTTCCGGGAATCCTCCCATGCATGTTAATCTTAATACCCCCCTACTTCTCCCCCCCTTATCCCTCCCTACCCACCCATCCTCCCCAGTCCCTTTCCCTTTGGTACCTGTTAGTCCATTCTTGAGTTCTGTGATTCTGCTGCTGCTTTGTTCCTTCAGTTTTTCCTTTGTTCTTATATTCCACAGATAAGTGAAATCATTTGGTATTTCTCTTTCTCCGCTTGGCTTGTTTCACTGAGCATAATACCCTCCAGCTCCATCCATGTTGCTGCAAATGATTGGATTTGCCCTTTTCTTATAGCTGAGTAGTATTCCATTGTGTATATGTACCACATCTTCTTTATCCATTCATCTATTGATGGACATTTAGGTTGCTTCCAATTCTTGGCTATTGTAAATAGTGCTGCAATAAACATAGGGGTGCATCTGTCTTTCTCAAACTTGATTGCTGCATTCTTAGGGTAAATTCCTAGGAGTGGAATTCCTGGGTCAAATGGTAAGTCTGTTTTGAGCATTTTGATGTACCTCCATACTGCTTTCCACAATGGTTGAACTAACTTACATTCCCACCAGCAGTGTAGGAGGGTTCCCCTTTCTCCACAGCCTCGCCAACATTTGTTGTTGTTTGTTTTTTGGATGGCAGCCATCCTTACTGGTGTGAGGTGATACCTCATTGTAGTTTTAATTTGCATTTCTCTGATAATTAGCGATGTGGAGCATCTTTTCATGTGTCTGTTGGCCATCTGTATTTCTTTTTTGGAGAACTGTCTGTTCAGTTCCTCTGCCCATTTTTTAATTGGGTTATTTGTTTTTTGTTTGTTGAGGCGTGAGAGCTCCTTATATATTCTGGACTTCAAGCCTTTATCAGATGTGTCATTTTCAAATATATTCTCCCATACTGTAGGGATCCTTCTTGTTCTATTGATGGTGTCTTTTGCTGTACAGAAGCTTTTCAGCTTAATATAGTCCCACTTACTCATTTTTGCTGTTGTTTTCCTTGCCCGGGGAGATATGTTCAAGAAGAGGTCACTCATGTTTATGTCTAAGAGGTTTTCGCCTATGTTTTCTTCCAAGAGTTTAATGGTTTCATGGCTTACATTCAGGTCTTTGATCCATTTTGAGTTTACTTTTGTATATGGGGTTAGACAATGGTCCAGTTTCATTCTCCTACATGTAGCTGTCCAGTTTTGCCAGCACCACCTGTTGAAGAGACTGTCATTTCGCCATTGTATGTCCATGGCTCCTTTATCAAATATTAATTGATCATATATGTCTGGGTTAATGTCTGGATTCTCTAGTCTGTTCCATTGGTCTGTGGCTCTGCTCTTGTGCCAGTACCAAATTGTCTTGATTACTATGGCTTTATAGTAGAGCTTGAAGTTGGGGAGTGAGATCCCCCCTACTTTATTCTTCTTTCTCAGGATTGCTTTGGCTATTCGGGGTCTTTGGTGCTTCCATATGAATTTTTGAATTATTTGTTCCAGTTCATTGAAGAATGTTGCTGGTAGTTTCATAGGGATTGCATCAAATCTGTATATTGCTTTGGGCAGGATGGCCATTTTAACGATATTAATTCTTCCTAGCCACGAGCATGGGATGAGTTTCCATCTGTTAGTGTCCCCTTTAATTTCTCTTAAGAGTGACTTGTAGTTTTCAGAGTATAAGTCTTTCACTTCTTTGGTTAGGTTTATTCCTAGGTATTTTATTTTTTTTGATGCAATTGTGAATGGAGTTGTTTTCCTGATTTCTCTCTCTGTTGGTTCATTGTTAGTATATAGGAAAGCCACAGATTTCTGTGTGTTGATTTTGTATCCTGCAACTTTGCTGTATTCCGATATCAGTTCTAGTAATTTTGGGGTGGAGTCTTTAGGGTTTTTTATGTACAGTATCATGTCATCTGCAAATAGTGACAGTTTAACTTCTTCTTTACCAATCTGGATTCCTTGTATTTCTTTATTTTGTCTGATTGCCGTGGCTAGGACCTCCAGTACTATGTTAAATAACAGTGGAGAGAGTGGGCATCCCTGTCTAGTTCCCGATCTCAGAGGAAATGCTTTCAGCTTCTCGCTGTTCAATATAATGTTGGCTGTGGGTTTATCATAGATGGCCTTTATTATGTTGAGGTACTTGCCCTCTATTCCCATTTTGCTGAGAGTTTTTAACATGAATGGATGTTGAACTTTGTCAAATGCTTTTTCAGCATCTATGGAGATGATCATGTGGTTTTTGTCTTTCTTTTTGTTGATGTGGTGGATGATGTTGATGGACTTTCGAATGTTGTACCATCCTTGCATCCCTGGAATGAATCCCACTTGGTCATGGTGTATGATCCTTTTGATGTATTTTTGGATTCGGTTTGCTAATATTTTGTTGAGTATTTTTGCATCTACGTTCATCAGGGATATTGGTCTGTAGTTTTCTTTTTTGGTGGGGTCTTTGCCTGGTTTTGGTATTAGGGTGATGTTAGCTTCATAGAATGAGTTTGGGAGTATCCCCTCCTCCTCTATTTTTTGGAAAACTTTAAGGAGAATGGGTATTATGTCTTCCCTGTATGTCTGATAAAATTCCGAGGTAAATCCATCTGGCCCGGGAGTTTTGTTCTTTGGTAGTTTTTTGATTACCTCTTCAATTTCGTTGCTGGTAATTGGTCTGTTTAAATTTTCTGTTTCTTCCTGGGTCAATCTTGGAAGGTTATATTTTTCTAGGAAGTTGTCCATTTCTCCTAGGTTTCCCAGCTTGTTAGCATATAGGTTTTCATAGTATTCTCCAATAATTCTTTGCATTTCTGTGGGGTCCGTCGTGATTTTTCCTTTCTCGTTTCTGATACTGTTGATTTGTGTTGACTCTCTTTTCTTCTTAATAAGTCTGGCTAGAGGCTTATCTATTTTGTTTATTTTCTCAAAGAACCAGCTCTTGGTTTCATTGATTTTTGCTATTGTTTTATTCTTCTCAATTTTATTTATTTCTTCTCTGATCTTTATTATGTCCCTCCTTCTGCTGACCTTAGGCCTCATCTGTTCTTCTTTTTCCAATCTCCATAATTGTGACATTAGACCATTCATTTGGGATTGCTCTTCCTTTTTTAAATATGCTTGGATTGCTATATACTTTCCTCTTAAGACTGCTTTTGCTGTGTCCCACAGAAGTTGGGGCTTAGTGTTGTTGTTGTCATTTGTTTCCATATATTGCTGGATCTCCATTTTGATTTGGTCATTGATCCATTGATTGTTTAGGAGCGTGTTGTTAAGCCTCCATGTGTTTGTGAGCCTCTTTGCTTTCTTTGTACAGTTTATTTCTAGTTTTATGCCTTTGTGGTCTGAAAAGTTGGTTGGTAGGATTTCAATCTTTTGGAATTTTCTGAGGCTCTTTTTGTGGCCTAGTATGTGGTCTATTCTGGAGAATGTTCCATGTGCACTTGAGAAGAATGTATATCCCGCTGCTTTTGGATGTAGAGTTCTATAGATGTCTATTAGGTCCATCTGCTCTACTGTGTTGTTCAGTGCTTCCGTGTCCTTACTTATTTTCTGCCCAGTGGATCTATCCTTTGGGGTGAGTGGTGTGTTGAAGTCTCCTAGAATGAATGCATTGCAGTCTATATCCCCCTTTAGTTCTGTTAGTATTTGTTTCACATATGCTGGTGCTCCTGTGTTGGGTGCATATATATTTAGAATGGTTATATCCTCTTGTTTGACTGAGCCCTTTATCATTATGTAGTGTCCTTCTTTATCTCTTGTTACTTTCTTTGTTTTGAAGTCTATTTTGTCTGATATTAGTACTGCAACCCCTGCTTTCTTCTCACTGTTGTTTGCTTGAAATATGTTTTTCCATCCCTTGACTTTTAGTCTGTACATGTCTTTGGGTTTGAGGTGAGTTTCTTGTAAGCAGCATATAGATGGGTCTTGCTTTTTTATCCATTCTGTTACTCTGTGTCTTTTGATTGGTGCATTCAGTCCATTAACATTTAGGGTGACTATTGAAAGATATGTACTTATTGCCATTGCAGGCTTTAAATTCGTGGTTACCAAAGGTTCAAGTTTAGCCTCTTTAGTATCTTACTGCCTAACTTAGCTCGCTTATTGAGCTGTTATATACACTGTCTGGAGATTCTTTTCTTCTCTCCCTTCTTGTTCCTCCTCCTCGATTCTTCATATGTTGGGTGTTTTGTGCTGTGCTCTTTCTAGGAGTGCTCCCATCTAGAGCAGTCCCTGTAAGATGTTCTGTAGAGGTGGTTTGTGGAAAGCAAATTCCCTCAGCTTTTGTTTGTCTGGGAATTGTTTAATCCCACCGTCATATTTGAATGACAGTCGTGCTGGATACAGTATCCTTGGTTCAAGGCCCTTCTGTTTCATTGTATTAAATATATCATGCCATTCTCTTCTGGCCTGTAGGGTTTCTGTTGAGAAATCTGACGTTAGCCTGATGGGTTTCCCTTTATAGGTGACCTTTTTCTCTCTAGCTGCCTTTAACACTCTTTCCTTGTCCTTGATCTTTGCCATTTTAATTATTATGTGTCTTGGTGTTGTCCTTCTTGGATCCTTTCTGTTGGGGGTTCTGTGTATTTCCGTGGTCTGTTTGATTACTTCCTCCCCCAGTGTGGGGAAGTTTTCAGCAATTATTTCTTCTAAGATTCTTTCCATCTCTTTGCCTCTCTCTTCTTCTTCTGGGACCCCTATAATACGGATATTGCTCCTTTTAGATTGGTCACACAGTTCTCTTAATATTGTTTCATTCCTGGAGATCCTTTTGTCTCTCTCTATGTCAGCTTCTATGCGTTCCTGTTCTCTGATTTCAATTCCATCAATGGCCTCTTGCATTCTATCCATTCTGCTTATAAACCCTTCCAGAGTTTGTTTCATTTCTGCGATCTCCTTTCTGGCATCTGTGATCTCTTTCCGGACTTCCTCCCATTTTTCTTGCGTATTTCTCTGCATCTCTGTCAGCATGTTTATGATTCTTATTTTGAATTCTTTGTCAGGAAGACTGGTTAGGTCTGTCTCCTTCTCTGGTGTTGTCTCTGTGATCTTTGTCTGCCTGTAGCTTTGCCTTTTCATGGTGATAGGAATAGTCTGCAGAACTGGGACGAGTGACGGCTGGAAGGACTTCCTTTCTTGTTGGTTTGTGGCCCTCCTCTCCTGGGAGAACAGCGGCCTCTAGTGGCTTGTGCTGCGCAGCTGCGCGCAGACAGGGTTTCTGCTTCCTGCCCTGCTGCTATGGAGTTAATCTCCGCTGTTGCTGTGGGCGTGGCCTGGCTCGGGCAGCTACTCCAAAATGGTGGAGTCGCGTTGGAGCAGGAGCTGCTGGGAGGCTATTTATCTCCGTAAGGGGCCTCCCTGCTCCCTGCAGCCCAGGGGTTAGGGTGCCCAGAGATCCCGGATTCCCTACCTCTGGATTAAGTGACCCGCCCTGCCCCTTTAAGACTTCCAAAAAGCACCCGCCAAAACAAAACAACGACCACAAAAAAAAACAAGAAAAAAAATTTTTTTAATTAAAAAAAAAAAAAATTTTTAATTAAAAAAAAAAAAAAGGTGGTCGTTCGTTTTTCTTTACTCTCCGGTGCCAGCCTCAGACCTCTGTTCACCGGTCTTTCTGCCCTGTTTCCCCTAATATTGGGGTCCCTGTCCCTTTAAGACTTCCAAAAAGCGCTCGCCAAAACAAAGCAGCAAAAAAGCAAAAAAGCAAAAAAAAAAAAAAAAATGGTCGCGCGCTTTTCTTATGTCCTCTGGCGCCCAGCCTCCAGTGCCTGCTCACTGTTCTTGCTGCCCTGTTTTCCCAGTATCGAGGGCCCTGCACTCTGGCCCGAATGGCTGGGGCTGGGTGTTCGGCAGTCCTGGGCTCCGTCTCCCTCCCGCTCTGCCTGCTCTTCTCCCGCCGGGAGCTGGGGGGAGGGGCGCTCGGCTCCCGCGGGGCCGGGGCTTGTATCTTACCCCCTTCGCGAGGCGCTGGGTTCTCTCAGGTGTGGATGTGGTCTGGATATTGTCCTGTGTCCTCTGGTCTTTATTCTAGGAAGGGTTGTCTTTGTTATATTTTCATAGATATATGTTGTTTTGGGAGGAGATTTCTGCTGCTCTACTCACGCCGCCATCTTCCGCCCCCCTTGTTTCTTTCTTATGGCTGAATAGTATTCCATTGTGTATATGTACCCCATATTCTTTATCCACTCATCTACTGTTGGACTCTTAGGTTTCTTCCATATCTTCGCTATTGTAAAAAGTGCTCTGATAAACATAGGGGTGCATATGTCTTTTTCAGTCTGAGAAGTTGTATTCTTTGGGTAAATTCCAAGGAGTGGGATTCCCTGGTCAAATGGTATTTCTATTTTTAGTTTTTTGAGGAACTTCCGTATTGCTTCCACAATGGTTGAGCTAACTTACATCCCCACCAGCAGTGTAGGAGCATTCCCCTTTTATATATATTTATAAATATAGGTATTTAAAATCAAAGTCTCCCTACTGCTCCTCTTTTCCCCCAAACCCTTACTTCCCCTGCCCAGAGACAATCACTTTTACTAGTTTCTTATATGTCCGAGATTATATATGCATAGCAATTATATCACATTAGATTTTTGATCACTTACTACTTGAAGGGTTTGTCAGTGTTATTGACACTTGGGGTGGAATAATTCTTTGCTATGGGGACTGTCCTGTGTGTGCAGGGTGTTTAGCAGTGTCCCACCAGTTGCCAGTTGCACCTCTTCCCTCACTGTGACAACCAAAAATATCTCCAGACATTACCTAATGGTTTCTGAGGGGCAAAACTGCCCTGGTTGAGAACCAGTGCCCTAAAGAAAAGGAAGCAGAAGAAAGGGACTGCTGTTGTCTATTTTTTTTTAAGTTAGAAGTAGTGCCTATTTACTCAGATATCTTGTAGTTCATCTATGCCGTCATTCCCTGTTATGTGACTTAAATGTTCATAAATTGATATAGAATTATAATTACATTTCTGCCTCTCTTTGCAGTTATGAGTTTTTCATTCCTAGGCACAATGGGCACAAAATTACTTTGAGTTTATTTGGCTATTGTTCCTCTTTTCGTATACTCTGATCCTGGTGGAAATAGTATTCTTGTATATTTCCAGTAATCTTGTAGCTAGTTCTCCCAGAATGAGACTTAGGAGCACAATTGCTTTGGGTATCATCATTTGTATTGTTCAGTAGAATCATGGAGTCACTCTTCCAGGTATTTTCTGAGGGCCTTCTGTGTGCTGTTGCCCCACATAGAAAGTGCTTTGAGAGCAAAGACTATATTGATTCAACAAATATATATTGCATAAACCTGCTGTCTACTTGGCACTACTCTAGATCTTGGATACATAGTAAGTAAAATGGGCCCTGACCTTACTGGTGTACCCTCCTAATTGGTTAGCCCAATAAATGGGTAAGCAAATAAATATGTAGTCAGATAATAAGGAAAATACTATGAAAGCAATAAAGTGCTATGACAGAAAAACCCAAGGATATCTAATTAAATACACTTGAAGGATGCTATAGAGTTGGTCATTCCAAGAATATAAAGCAGAGCATTTAAAACACATAACTGTGTGTTCAGAAGCTCCTAGGGAGCAAAGACCTTAGTGTTCTGAAGATTGCTGTGTTTGGAGCATAGCAAGAGAGGAAGGAGAATGATTCCAAGTGAGGTTGGCGAGGCAGGTAGGGCTGAATCATACAGGATATTATGAGCCCTGGTAAGGAGTTTGCATTATCTCTAAAGAGCAACAGGAAGCCATTGAAAAGTATTAAGTAAGGTTGTGACTGTTTTGTGGTAAGTGATGGAGAGAGTGTAAAGAGAAGGCAGGGAGATTAGTTTCCTAAACTCTTAAGAGCAGCTCAAGAGAGAGGTTGGCAGCTTGAATGAATGTGGTGGCCTAGAAAGAAGCAGAGGAATTTGGCATTCTGGAGGTAGAGTCCACAGGACTTATGGATAGTTTGGGAAAGAAGATAGTATCAAGGCTGACCTCAGCTTTCTGCCTTGAGTAACTTAGGATGTACTTGTCCGTTTACTGAGGTGGGGAGAATGGTATTGAAAAAATGTTGGTAGTGGGGAGATTTAAGAGTTCAGACCTGGGTTTTTTGATGTGTTCATGTGTTAAGTTTAACATGTCTAAGATATCCAAGTAGAGATATCCAGTAGGAGGTTGGATGTCCCAGTCTGAACTCAGTGGTCTGGCTTAGAGATAACAGACCCATGAGTCCTCAACATAGAGATGGCTCTGAAGCTGTGAGAACCACTGGGACCTTCCAGTGCAGAGGTTCTGAATCTGGGATCCAGGAGCCCCACAGGAATTCATTTATAGAATTTGGGGCCCATGAACTTGGCTAGGAAAAGCTTTTCTTGCTCTTAGTAACCTCTAGTTGAAATTTAACATTGCCTTCCATTTTGAACATGGGCCTCAAACCACAATAGTATTAACATTTGTAGTTTTTTCACCAATAGAAATCAGTATTTTCATATCACATTACAACTATTGCTGATATCTCAAAATAGCATTTACACTTATCACTACTTCAGCAATAATAGTACAGTTACTAAACCCATAACTAGATCCTGATTTTTAATGTATTAAAAATGCATGAGTAAAGAAATATATATCACGATTTTATATTTTGAAAACTGTATTTCTTTTGTAATCCTTCACATTTTATATCACATCTTTAAAAGATATTCTGAGAAGGTGTCCATAGACTTTATCAGATGCCAGAAAGATTCTTGACAGAATAATCAAGAACCCTTGATAATGAGACTGTAGAATGAGAAGAGAATTTGCTTAGGGTTCTCAGCCCTGAGGTTGGTTAATGGAGGGAGGGCCGGCAGACAAGGCTTTGAAGGAAGGTTCGAGAGGCAGGAGGAAACCGGAGAGAGAGTGGTGTCATGGGAGTTATGTGAGGTAAGTATTTGCAGGAGAGTGGACAGATGGGTGAAGATCTGGATTTGGTGTCATTATGTCATTGGTGATGTTGGTCAGTGATTTCACTTGAAGGATTAAAGAGATACTAGATTTGAGTGGGTTGAAAGGCAAATGGACCATGAGTATAGTCCAGAAGTTAGCAAAGTTTTTCTGTAAAGGGCCAGATAATGATAGTTTTGGCTTTCTTGGCTATTTGATCTCTGTTGTAGCCTCTGTTTTGTAGCATGCAAGCAGCCACAGATAATACATGAAAGAGCATGGTGACTGTTCCAATGAAACTTCACTTAAAAACCAGCTGACATAGCCATAATTTGCTAAGCCCTCGCATAGACAACTCTTTGCTGAAATTTGGATAGGAAGTAAAGTTGAAAAGTGAAGAAGCAATTGAAGGGCACAACAAGTGCATGATTATGTGGTGTGTATTTTAAGATGGGAGATTCTAGGGCATATTTTTTGCTAATGGAAAGGATCCTGTGGAGGAGGAGAGGTTGATGGTACTGAAGAGAGTTTAACCGTAGTGATAAACGTCTGAATAGGCAAGAGGCAGTAGGATTAAAAGTACAGAGATACTTAAGAAATTGTTTCCTGTGACTTGGTGTTACTTTGAGTGACATGAAAATCCATGTTAGCAGTGAGACCTACCTATATGCGGAGACTGTCCCTGTATATGGTGTTCAACTTCTACGGCCAGATAATGTGGTAAATTAGGCCTGGAGAAGGAGGGTTAAGTGAGGTGAGATGTAGTGAGGTTAAGTGGGGTGAGATGTAGCAGCTCTTTAATTTATTAGATTTGGGGTTTAATTGGGATCTTGTTGGATTGGCTTGTCCTGGAGCAATAAATGTGGATGCCCTCATTTTTCTTGCAGATGTATCTTCAAGAGCCTAATTTTGCTTCTGTGAACTGACAAGTGCTAGGAGTTGCAGAGAAGTGCTAGCTCAGTATTCTTTGTTTTTCTACTGCCTTTTAGTTGGTACATTCCTATCAGTAACTGGTTCCCTCTGGCAGTTACTACAGCAGAGGAGAGAGGACGGAGGAGGGTAGGCATCTACTTCATCACTCCTCTGCCTCCCCACTATTGAGAGTCATTGTTCTAGACCTTTTGTGGGAACTTTAACTCAGTATTTTACAAGGCATTTTCATCTTTTCCCTGGAGCAGTTCAGGTATCTAAATGATCTCAAGCACATTTCCACAATTAGAAGTTTTCTCTACTGTAGGAATGTTTTGCCTTTTGCAGACCCCAGTATAGAAGAAAGGTCTTCAGCACATTAAATCAGTACATATTTTCAGGATGAGCACAGGCAATAATCCAGGCAGTGGATTCTCTCACAGCGTTTTATGGGCATTGACTACGCTATACAGAAGGGAGTTACAGAGGGTGTAGGCAATGCCTGCTCCTATGACACAAACCGTGAAAATGATCTGTTACCTGCATTGAAAATGTTTAGCACTGTGATCGGGGCGTATAGACTGAAGAATGTTTTCTTCTGTGATCAGGTTTGCTATACTCATAAATTTTTAAGATTGGAAGAAATGAAATGATGAGAATCCTTAGTGTACCTGTGTTATAGGATTTCTGCCTGACTTCTTTGAAATAGTTATTTTTGTATGAAATTATGTCCATGACAAAAATTTTTTTCAAAGCATACAGCAAGGGAGATATTAAAGTGAAAATTCCCATTCCCCCCAAGTAATATAAACACTCTTACATTTCCTATATGTACAAGAAAATGTTTATGCCCATGCAAGCACATGGGCTCATGCATTTATCCTTTTTTCTTACAGCATGAATGAAATCATAGAATATTTTCTGTTTTTAACAGCTTGCTTGCTTAACAGGCAGGTCTTTCCATATCAGGACACACTGATTCATCTCATTCTGCCTCAGGGCCATTTCTTCTGCCTGGAAGTCTTATCCTAGATCTCTCCATGGCTTACCCTCTCCCAGTCCTTACTTATATTCTCCGATGCCTTCCCTAAGTGCCCCATCTAAAATTTCAGTCCCTCCCCTGTCACTGCCTACTTCCTTTCCCTATAAATGACTTTTTCCCAGCATTGATGATTTCCATACTTTTTATTTGGTTTATTGTGTGTTTCACCACAGTAATGTATACTCTAGGTTGTGGAGGAATTTGTGACTGTGTTATTTACTGCCAAATCTCCACCCTTTACAGTAATGCCTGATCCTATAGTACATCCTCAGTAAATATTTGTTGAATGAATGAGTGAACAAATTTGTTGCTTTCCCTATTTGAGTATACCATAATTTATTAAATAATTCCCCATTGACAGACATTTAGGTTTTCAGTTTTCCCTACTTCAATGAACAAAACTATATGGCATAGTGTTATGCGTATATTTTTGTACTATTGTATAGGATAAATTCCTAGAGTTGAAATTGTGAGTCTAAAGGATACATATGTTTAAAATTTTGAGTAGTTGTCTCTCATCCTTCTCCATCCCCTAAGAAGAAAGGTGTTATCAAATTGTAGTCCTGCTAAAAGTGTATAAGGACATTAATTTTCCTACACGCTCACCTACACCGGTTACAATCAGTCTTTAAGTCTTTGCCATCTGATAGATGAAAATGGTATCCTACCTTAATTTGAGTTTCTTTCTTTATAAGTAAAGTTGAGTACAATTTCCTTTGTTTTACTTTTCCAGGTATGTCTTTTTTTTCCTATTGCTCTGTTAGGTTGTTGTGCTTCTGTTTTTGCCACTACATCTTTGCTTTGTTACATTTCCTCTCTCCAGGCTGCAGCCAGATCTAAGCCTAGAAAACAATATACATCTGGGGCACAGCTATTTTGTTTTCTTCTTATGGCTGAATAGTATTCCATTGTGTATATGCACCACATCTTCTTTATCCATTCATCTACTGATGGACACTTAAGTTGCTTCCATATCTTGGCTATTGTAAATAGTGCTGTAATAAACATAGGGGTGCATATGTCTTTTTGAATCTGAGAACTTGTTTTCTTTGGGTAAATTATTAGGAGTGGAATTCCTGGGTCAAATGGTATTTCTATTTTTAGTTTTTTGAGGAACCTCCAAATTGCTTTCCACAATGATTGAACTAATTTACAGTCCCACCAGCAGTGTAGGAAGGTTCTCCTTTCTCCACATCCTCGCCAGCATTTGTTGTTGTTTGTCCTTTGGATGTTGGCCACCCGAACTGGTGTGAGGTGATATCTCATTGTGACTTTAATTTGCATTTCCCTGATAATTAGCGATGTTGAGCATCTTTTCATGTACCTGTTGGCCGTCTGAATTTCTTTGGAGAAGTGTCTGTTCAGCTCTTATGCCCATTTTTTAATCGTGTTATTTGCTTTCTGGGTGTTGAAGCATATGAGATTTTCATATATTTTGGATGATAACCCCTTATTGGATGGGTCGTTTAGAAATATATCCTTCCATATTGTAGGAGCCTTTTTGTTCTGCTGATGGTGTCCTTTGCTGTACAGAAGCTTTTTATTTTGATATAGTCCCACTTGTTCATTTTTGCTTTTGTTTCCCTTGCCCAAGGAGATACGTTCAGGAAAAAGTTGTTCAAGTTTATATTCAAGAGATTTTTGCCTATGTTTTCTTCACAGAGTTTTATGGTTTCATGACTAATATTCAGGTCTTTGGTCCATTTCAAGTTTACTTTTGTTTATGGGATTAGACAGTAATCCAGTTTCATTCTCTTGCATGTGGCTGTCCTCCCCTCCAGTTTTTCCAACATGAGTTGTTGAAGAGGCTGTCATTTCCCCATTGTATGTCCATGACTCCTTTATCATATATTAATTGGCCATATATGTGTGGGTTTTTATCTGTTCCATTGATCTTTGGTTCTGTTCTTGTGCCAGTACCAAATTGTCTTGATTACTGTGGCTTTGTAGTAGAGCTTGAAGATGTGGTGTGTAATCCCCAATACTTTTTTCTTCCTTCTCAGGATTGCTTTTGCTATTCAGGGACTTGTGGTTCCATATGAATTTTAGAACTATTAGTTCTTGTTTGTTGAAGAATGCTGTTGTTATTTTGATAGGGATTGCACTGAATCTGTAGATTGCTTTAGGCAGGATGGCCATTTTGATAATATTAATTCTTCCTATCCATGAGCACAGGATTTGTTTCCATTTATTAGTGTCCTCTTTAATTTCTCTCAGGTGTCTTGTAGTTTTCAGGGTATGGGTCTTTCACTTCCTTGGTTAGGTTTATCCCTAGATATATTATTCTTTTTGATGAAATTGTGAATGAAATTGTTTTCCTGATTTCTCTTCTAGTTCATCATCAGTGTATAGGAATGCAACAGATTTCTGTGTATTAATTTTGTATCGTGTAACTTTGCTCAATTCGGATATTAGTGTTAGTATTGGGATGGATTTTTTAGGGTTTTTTACGTACAATATCATGTCATCTGTGAACAATGACAGTTTTACTTCTTCCTTACCAATCTGGATGCTTTTATTTCTTTGAGTTGTGTAAGTACCGTGGCTAGGACCTCCAGAACTATGTTGAATAAAAGTGGGGAGAGTGGGCATCCTTGTCTTGTTACCCATCTTAAAGGAAAAGCTTTTACATTCTCACTCTTAAGTATGATGTTGGCTGTGGGCTTGTTGTATATGGCCTTTATTATGTTGAGGTACTTGCCCTCTGTACCCATTTTGTTGAGAGTTTTTATCATGAATGGGTGTTGAATTTTGTCAAAAGCTTTTTCAGCATCTATGGAAATGAGCATGTGATTTTTGTCCTTTTTATTGATACAGTGGATGATGTTGATGGATTTGCTAATGTTGTACCATCCTTGCATCCCTTGGATGAATCCCACTTGAGCATGATATATGATCCTCTTGATGTATTTTTGAATTCGGTTTGCTAATATTTTGTTGAGTATTTTTGCATCTGTATTCATCGGGGATATTGGTCTGTAATTTTCTTTTTGGTGGTGTCTTTGCCTGGTTTTGGTATTAGAGTGACGCTGGCTTCATCAAATGAGTTTGGAAGTATTCCCTTCTCTTCTATTTTTTGGAAAACTTTAAGGAGAACGGGTATTATGTCTTCTCTAATTGTCTGATAAAATTCAGTGGTGAAGCCAGCTGGTCCAGGGGTTTTGTTCTCTGGTAGTTTTTTGATTACTGATTCAATTTCGTTGCTGGTAATTGTTTGGTTCATATTTTCTGTATTTTCCTGGGTCAATCTTGGAAGGTTGTATTCTTGTAGAAAGTTGTCCATTTGTTCTAGGTTGTCCAGGTTGTTAGCATATAATTTTTTGTAGTATTCTTTAAATAATTATTTGTATTTTGGTGGTGTCTTTAGTGGCTTTTCCTTTCTCATTTCTGATTCTGTTTTTGTGTGTAGACTCTCTTTTTTCTTAATAAGTCTGACTAGGGTTTTATTCATTTAGTTTATTTTCTCAAAGAACCAGCTCTTGGTTTCATTAATTTTTTGTATTCTTTTATTCTTCTCAATTTTATTTATTTCTTCTCTGATCTTTATTATGTCCCTCCATGTACTGACTTTGGGCTTCGTTTGGTGTTCTTTTTCCAGTTCCAATAATTGTGAGTTTAGACTGTTCATTTGGGATTGTTCTGTCTTCTTTAAATAGACCTGGATTGTTATATACTCCCCTCTTAGAACTGCATTTGCTGTATTCTACATAAGTTGGGGAGTTGAGCTGTTGTTTTCCTTTGTTTCCATATCTTACTTGATCTTTGTTTTAATTTGGTCATTGGTCCATTGATTATTTTGGAGCATGTTATTAAATCTCCATGTGTTTGTGAGCCTTTTTGTTTTCTTTGTACAGTTTATTTCTAGTTTCATACCTTTGTGATCTGACAAGTACAACTTCAGTATTTTTGAATTTGCTGAGGCTCTTTTAGTGGCCTAGTATGTGCTCTGTTCTGGAAAATTCTCCATGTGCCCTTGAGAAGAATGCGTATCCTGCTGCTTTTGGGTGAGTGTTGTGTAGATTTCTGTTAGTTCCACACGTTCTAATGTGTTGTTACGTGCCTCTGTCTCCTTATTTATTTTCTGTCTGGTTGATCTGTTCTTTGGAGTGTGGTGCATTGAAGTCTTCTAAAATGAAATGCATTGCATTCTGTTTCCCCCTTTAATTCTGTTAGCATTTGTTGTACATATTTGTGTGCTTCTGTGTTGTATGCATAGATATTTGTAATGGTTATATCCTCCTGTTGAACTGACACCTTTATCATTATGTAATGTCCTTCTTTGTCTCTTGTTACTTTGTTTGGAGTCTATTTTGTCTGATACAAGTATGCAACTCCTGCTTTTTTCTCCCTATTAGTTGCATGAAATATCTTTTTCCATCCATTCACTTTTAGTCTGTGTATGTTTTTGGGTTTGAAGTGAGTCTCTTGCAGGCAGCAAATAGATGGGTCTTGCTTTTTTGTCCATTCTGTAACTCTGTGTCTTTTGATTGGTGCATTCAGTCCAATTACATTTAGGTTGATTATCTTTAGATATGTACTTATTGCCATTGCAGGCTTTGGATTCGTGGTTACCAATGGTTCAAGGGCATTTCTTTACTATCTAGCAGTCTACCTTTACTCATTTATTATGCTATTATAGACACAGTCTGGTGATTCTTTTTTTTTTCTCCTTTCTTTTTTTTCTTCTCCACTCTTTATATGTTAGGTGTCATATTCTGTACTCTTTGTGTATCTCTTGACTGACTTTTTGAGTACCTGATATAATTTTGCATTTGGTTAGTGTTTAGTTGGTCTGCTTCCTTTGCTGTGGTTTTCTTTTCTCTGGTGACAGCTATTTAGCCTTTGGCACACTTCTATTTAGAGCAGTCTAAAATACATGGTAGAGATAGTTTGTGGGAGGTAAATTCCTCAACTTTTTTTGCTTATCTGTGAATTGTTTAATCCCTCCTTCAAATTTAAATGATAATCTTGTTGGGAAGAGTATTCTTGGTTCTAGGCCCTTCTGTTTCATTGCATTGAATATATCATGCCATTCCCTTCTGGCCTGTAAGGTTTCTGCTGAGAAATATGATGATAGCCTGATGGGTTTTCCTTTGTAGGTGATCTTTTCTCTCCTTCTGGCTGCTTTTAATTCTCTGTCCTTTTCCTTGTCTTTGCCATTTTAATTATTATATGTCTTGGTGGTGTCCTTTTTGGGTCCCTTCTGTTGGGATAGCTCTGGACTTCTATGGCCTGAGAGACTATTTCCTTCCCCCATTTGGGGAAGTTTTCAGCAATTATTTCTTCAAAGATACTTTCTATCCCTTTTTCTCTCTGTTCTTCTGGTACCCCTGTAATGCTAATATTCTGTTTGGATTGGTCACACAGTTCTGTTAATATTCTTTCATTCCTAGAGATCCTTTTTTCTCTCTCTGCCTCAGCTTCTCTGTATTCGTGTTATCTAATTTTTATTCCATTTACCCTCTCTTCTCCCTCATCTAATCTGCTTTCAAGTCTGTCCATTGTTTGTTTCATTTCAGTTATCTCCTTTCTGAATTTCTCCCTTAGCTCTTGAATATTTTTCTGTAGCTCCATTAGCATGCTTATGACTTTTATTTTGAATTCTTTTCAGGAAGATTGGTGATTTCAGTTTCACGGAGCCCTCTTCCTGGTGTTTGAGGGATTTTGCACTGAACAAGGTTCTTCTGCCTTTTCATAGTAATGGAGTGATGGGAGTGGTCACAGTCAAGTGGCACAGGTATCAGGTGGGAGAACAATCTCCCTTCCTGCTTGCAGGTCGGAGTG
Organism: Manis pentadactyla; assembly: GCF_030020395.1. Lineage (NCBI taxonomy): Eukaryota > Metazoa > Chordata > Mammalia > Pholidota > Manidae > Manis > Manis pentadactyla. Next base: position 20,625,640 of record NC_080033.1, read on the forward strand.
CGTGTCTCCGCTGTCTGTGCTAGTTAACTGCGCACAAGGAGCAGCTTCCGGGTTAATCCCCTAATGTGCCGTGGGCGGGGTGGTGCTCAGGATGGTTTAGGGCGATGATGGGGGTGGCAGGTGAGCAGCGCAGGTATTTGCAGGTAGAGCAAAGCCCTTTTGTGTTTCCTGGTCTCAGTGTCTGTCTCCACTGTCTTGCCGGTTGGCCGCGCCCAGGGAACATTGTCTGGGTTAATCCCCTAAGCTGCCGTGGGCGGGGTGGCTCTCCAGATGGCCTAGGGTGATGGCGGGGGTTCCTAGCAAGGGGCGCAGGTGTTTTCAGGGAGGGTAAAACCCTTTCGTGCTTCCCAGTCGCCATGCCTTTCTCCGCTGTCTGGTCGGGTTATCCTCGTGAAGGGAGTAGCCTCTGCCTTAAGCTGTGTAGTTTCTGTAGGCAAAGCTGCCCTCCAGCTGGTCTGCAGCAGTGGTGATGGCAGTGGGTTTGTGTGGAGATGCCTGAGGGGAGGAAAAAGCGGCAGGCTGCTTATCGCCTTGAGGGGCATTGGGGCTGCATTGCCTACAGGGAGGATAGGGTGCCTGAAGCTCCTGAAAGTTCCTAACCTGGTGGGCTGAGTGTGCCACAACGATTTTGTCCACCTGTTTCTTCTCCTAAACCCTTGCCCCTTTAGCAGCCTTCTGACTGTTGAGAAGTCTTTTCAAGCGCGTGTTTTTCTTTTGTCTCAGGAAAGCCGGTTGTTGGAAACTGTTTGTAGTCTTAGTCTCTGACTTTGGTTTTCAGCCCCTCTAATCTCCAGAGCACCATGCAATGTGGGTTTGTGCTCCTGGGGTAGATTTCTAGGGCTGGGTGTTTAGCAGTCCTGTGCTTTCACTCCCTTCCCACTCTGATTATTTTTCTCCCGCCACAGAGCTGGGGTGTGGAGAGTGCTCGGGTCCCACTGGGTTGCCACTTTTTACCTTACCCTTTTCGGTGAGATGTTGACTTCTCCCAGATGTAGACTGGCTGGTGTACTGTTACTTCTGGTCACTCTTTTAGGAATAGTTTTATTTGCTGTATTTTCAAAATATATGTGTTTTTGGGAGGAAATTTCCACCACACTTCTCATGCTGCTATCTTTTCTCCTTCCCTGGATGACTTTTTTTTGAAGTTTATTGATACTCATTGTTTTGCACAACATATGGTCTGTTCTGGAGAATATTCTGTGTGTATTTGAAAAGAATATGTATTCTGCAGTCATTGGACAGAGTGTTCCACACATGGCCACTTTGGTTGTGTCCTTCAGTAGATGAGTGGATAAAGAAGAGATGTTACATATACACAATGGAATACTTTTCAGCCATAAGAAAGAAACAAATCCTACCGTTAGCAGTAACATGGATGAAGCTGGAGGGTATTATGCTCACTGAAATAAGCCAGGCAGAGAAAGATAAGTACCAAATGATTTCCCTCATTTGTGGAGTATAACAATGAAGCAAAACTGAAGGAACCAAACAGCAGCAGACTCACAAACTCCAAGAAGAGACTAGCAGTTACCAAAGGGGAGGAGAGGTGGGAGATGGTGGGTGGGGAGGGAGGGAGAAGGGGATTGAGAGGTATTATGATTAGTACACATGGTATGGGGGGATCATGGGAAAGACAGTGTAGCACAGAGAAGACAAGTAGTGACTCTGTGGCCTCTCACTACACTGATGGGCAGTGATTGCAACGGCATGTGAGGGGGGGGCACTCTGTAATATGGGTGAATGTAGTAACCATATTGTTTTTCATGTGATTCCTTCATAAGAGTGTATATCCATAATACCTTAATAAAAAAATGTAATAAGAAAAGAAAAGAAAAAAAATTGTGACCTTGTTGGTATTATATTTTTTTAATATGTACAGCTTTTATGATTAGATGAAGCATATCTTGGCTCATGGCACAGTATTTAAATTGGCCTGTGAATGCCTAAGTGTGTGTATTTGCATTTGTGTATGTTTAAATTGCCTGTAATATTCCTTATGTGATTCTTTGTCACTTATTCCTGCCTCCTAGCCAGTAGTAGCAACCTAATTTTTGATAATTGTGTATTATATATATATATTATGTATTTATACATAATACACATATATGTCACCTCATATAGTCATCTTAACATGCCTTTTATCTTAACCTTTGTTACAGTTTTACCCATGTTGTATGTAGCTGCACTTCATTGGTTCATTTTTACCACTATTATGATCATTATATAAATATGCCAAATTAATGTATTAGATTTGTTCTTCATGGATATTTGGCATGTTTCTAGTTTCAGGTTATATTAAAATGCTACTGTAAACATTCTTAAATATCCCTTAGTATATATGTGCAAGGGTTTCATATGTATGCGTGTCTGTGTCTGTGTATGTTTTTAACTATTTGTGTATCTTGAATTAATATTTGCCTCTATCTCCCTCTTTCATATAGAGGAAGCCTTTAGCTTGTGGAAGTAGGGTGAACTAAAGGAGGTTTTCTCACACTAGGCCTGTGGTGCTATAATTTCTCTGTGAACACAGATTTAAAGTAGTCATACCAAGTCCTTCCTAATGCTGCCTCCCTCTCTGTTTTTCTATTCTTTCTCCGTGCCACTTACTCTTTTGTGGTCATAGCCCCTTGATTTTATAAAGAAAAATGTAAAGCTCAGCTCCATGTATAACTTAGGAAGTGACCAAACCTAGTAACTCCTAGTTCATATGGACTAGTACTTGAATGAAATTCTGGAGCTGATGGGAACTGTCCTCCCAGAAAAAGCAAGGGGCAGCCATTGCACTTGCTATACCCTAAGCATCCCCAGATACTTTTTTCTCTTTTATTTAGTGGGGACAAAGGCTTTTGCTACTAGCAGCAACTACAGAAGGCACTGCTTTATTGCTACAGAGTTTGTAGACTAATCCTCTCACTCGGCAGGCATGAAAAAAATTGCTAATGTATTTTAAACATGTCCGCATGTCAGTTTAATCTTCAGAGGATGCTGAAGCTATGGATGCTTAGAAAAGCTGTTACAGAAAAAAAGTTTGAAACATTGAATCAGGTGACTAAGAATATATCTTCTGGGTTAGCATCTGACCTAATGCTATGTTACTTATAAAACATGTAGGTTGCTTGTTTTATATATATATATATATATATATATATATATATATATACCTCCTAGTGTATGTGTGTGTATATATTATATATGTGTATATATATATTATGTAATTGTATGTAATTGGTATAACTGATAATATGCAATTGTTATAGTCTAAAACTGTCTAAGCAGGAAATATTCTAATGTTTCAGCATTGAAAACAATAAGCAATGCTGGTCTAAATTCAGAGAACAATCAATAATGCTGTATGTGCATTATTATAAGGGCATTCTGAGTCTGAACAGTGAATAAACAACAGCAACTGTCAACTTTGCATGTGGTGTAGTACCTCTTAGGTTTAATAAGGGAATAGGAGCAATTGATTCCCAAGGATTCTTCATCATGAAGGTATTAGCTTTTATCTGGCACAGTTAAACTATTTGAAAAGCTATGGCTATGAGTCTATCCTTCTTTAGATATATGTATATATATATATATATAAATGTTAGAAGAAGCATTGTGCTCTGTTGCAAATCATTGCAAAGCCAAGTAGTTGATGTATTTGATAAATGGAGATATGCAATGTTGTTATCGGAATTAAAGATTTCAAGTCCTATTTGGATTATTTTTGTTTTATTTAAACTAGTTTTACAAGATAATATTTCAAAACTCAGGCAGCGAGAACAGCATTGTTTAATTTACAAAGTGTCTATAACATCTAAACTATCTTACAAACCAGGCAAGTCTGTAACTGACCCGTGTGACTCAAACTGCCTGAATATAAGTATGTTCATTAATGTGGCAACCTCAACTCTCCAGAAGGCTTACAGGAATGTGGAAGTCAGAATTGAGGTCAGGAAGTCCATGTACTAAGAAAAACATCTCAGACACTGTCTCAGAGCCTAGTTTAGTTTTGAGCAAAATTCTCCTAAGTTTGATCAAACTTTCCCAGCTCAGAAGCTTGCAAATAGTAAATAAGAAAGATAGATTGGGAAGAACTTGATAGCTGATGGTGGCAGATAGATCAAAGAGATGTCCTGAGTCGGGTAGGGGAGATCTGTGATGATTAATGAGACAGCCTTGCTCTTTAGAAACTTACCACCTAGATAAGGATAGCCTGACTGTGAATGAAAAAGAACAATTATAAAAGACCAAAACATACAAAAAAGGTCATTCTGTGGAAAGATAAAAAGATTAATATTTTCAAATATTTCAAAGCGTTTACTTGCCTTTGAGGCCTTTTGTTGTTCATTATAACGATTGTTTTAATGATACCTTATCTCATTAAGATAAGACTAGCTTATATTTAAGTACATAAGGGACACATATTATACTTAGGAAATCTGTAAGTACTTTTTTTTTTAAGTAAAGCTAAGCTCTTAAAAATTAAGCTTCAGTCAGCTAGAAAATTATCTCCCATGGAAGCCTTTTCTCTAACAATGGTGGTTATAATTCTTCACAGATATGTAAAATTATTTTGGTACCTCCAAAACTATGGAAAAAGGTCATAGATATTTTTATGAATCTAATACTGTACTTCTAGTGATTTCATCAGTAATATCACACAAGACAAATAAGAAAGATTGTGTTATACTTTGTAGTTATGAGGAATAGTCCTTCAGATTTAGCAAGTAGATTTAATTAGCTCATATATGGGGTAGTCACAAGTACATCATTAAAGTCAACAAAAATAGTTAACATTTAGTTATTTGGTTATTGCACATTATAAACTACTCTTGGTTCTCTAACTTGTTAGGGTAGTTAACAAAACCAGATAATATCAGGTAAAAACTGTATTTTTATTAATGTAGGCTTTGAGACTATTTAGACTTAAACTTCTTAACCTTTAAAATATTTCTGAAAATAAGCAAGAACAGATGGAGACAATTGTGTAAGAGTTGTGTTTTGAGGTAAAGTTTTTGAAAACTTTAAAATATGAACATTGTAATTAGGGAGCACATTCAAGCAAGTATAGCCTCCATTTGCTAAAAAGGTTTTCTTCATATAGCAAATATTTCAAAACACTGAATTATTTAAATTAAGATAATATTTATATAGTGCTCCTGTGTATGTCTCCCTAGTGCCTGAGCTCATTGGAAACTACAAATCATGGGGAAAATATCTAAATATGGATATTCCTTTATGTTTTCTAAAATACTTCTACATCCATGGTCTCCTTTTGTCCTCAGAGCTCTAGAGCAAAGGTGGTGTCACTTTAGCATTTTGTATCAGGAAGGGAAAGAGAAGGAATACATCTCAGATGAGGAATACTAATAAGTATTACCTTTTACTTAGTACTTGCTATGCTTTTCATACACTCATTTAATTTTCATCGTCAATCACTCCATAACATGGACATGCCATTAGAATAATTATTTAACAGATGGAATTTTTAATAAATAATTTTTGCCTAAGGTCATACAAGTAGTAAATGATGAAGTCAGGGTTTGCATCACTTTCTGGTGATGCAACTCTCTTAAGCTTTTTGTTTATATTCTTATATTTGATCATAGTTTATTAACTCTGTTTTACAAGTGAGTAAGTTGATATTTCAAAACCTGTCTATGAATTGATCTTTAACCCAAAACCCACACTTCTGATGTTAAATGCTGGGATCTCTCTATTGGCTTTTTACCATGAGGCTAATTAAAATGTATTTTTGACATTTTTGCTTTGTTTGCAGATCACAATATTTTTTTTACAGTGGGACATCAAAAATATATGCAAACTGTATGACCTTTATGAAATAATTATTGTACCAATTTTTAAGTGGAGCATGTCACCACCTGCTTGGAGAGAGTGGGGGTAGCTTGATTTACAATATAAGCATGTACAGAAATATTGCAGCAGTGATTTTTATTGAAATAAAATTTCTCATTTAATATTTATGAATCCTTTAATGGCATATATTAGTGAAATGATTATTAGCCATGCAGTTTGTGTGTGCAATTGTTATAATAATCAATGCCCTTTTCCTGTCTTTCTTATTCATTGTAACAATAAAGAAAACAAAGCTAGGAATTATTATCTCAATGTCATCAAGCATGCCATTTATTCTACAAACTGGAACTACTTCAAAGGTCAACTGTGTCAGTATATTCAGATACCTTGGTGAGTGCCTGGGCCCGGTTGAACTGCAAGTGAGTTACAAATGGCATGGCAAGCAATCCTTCTAGCAAAAGGCCAATGGCTTTTTTTGTTGTGTTTTTGTTTTTATAATAAACATAGGCTTTGCATACATCAAGTCAGTGTATGATGTAAATAATTTATTATGGGAGTTCTGTTACGGTTAGCTTTCCTTTCCTCTCTCTCACAATACGAAAAAAATGAATATGGAAACAACTGTTTAAGATTTTTTTTGTCTCATTGGAGAAAAATTAATTCTCCTCTTCTTTAATGTACTTGGTTCCAAATACATTATTTTCATGAATTATAAATTCCTAAAAGAACAGAAGTTGTGTGTACAAGGGCTACATGGGCATAATAACAATATCTGCTCAAGAATTGCTGATGCTCACCTGCAGTTTTCTACCTCGGCATATTCTACACTATTTCACATGGTTTAAAATGCCAGTCAAGCCTAAAAAGACACATAATTTTAGTAGGTTTAAACTTTCCGTTTTGTAGACACTTATATGTTTTAAGGACAAATCATTCTCTTGCCTTATGTGTACTTTGCTGAAAATCAGAGAGAGCAAATGACTCCTATTAGTGCCTTATTTAAATACCCATAGACCTAATAGTATAGTAATGTTTCTGAGAAAATTAAGTCCTTCTGCAGGAAGTACAGAGAAAGCAGAAAAATTTAAAGAGGTTCCAAGGGTAAAATTCAGAAAATATTATTGAGAAGAGAGTAATATAGAATAATCTGAATTTTAGGAGGAAAATTCTAGCAACAAATTAAAAGCATAGGTAGGGAAGGCAAAATAAGGCTACACAGATGATAGCAGTGAGCAGAGTTCACTTGTCTTGAAAATACAATCTGAAAAACAGTCCTGGTAAGTGGAAACAAAAAATAAGTATGAGATTTCTGAGGGGGAAGAATTTGGTGACTTGATGAATTAGAAAGGTGGGGAGCAGCAGATGATTATTTTGTTTATAACCAGATTTCCAACATCCTCAACAGGTGGTTGTGTAATTACAATAAGATCACAATATTTGAAGTTTTAGTGCTGTTGTGATCATTATAGTTGGTTAGGTTTGGTTTAGCTGGGGAAACTCCTGCCATTGGTCTTGAATGCTTATTTTGAACCAAAGCTCTTATGTTCTCTTAATCCTGAAATATAAAGACTCTTCTCATCATTTTTCCTAAATGAACCTATTTTTTCCCCTGAATCAAAGAACATTTAAATAATTCGTTTACATTTCCCTTGGTTAAGAAAGAATTCTCTTACTGGCGAATTGGGGCAACTCCGTGCTTAACCTCTGGAGGTCCTGGAATCCTGGTACTGATTGGGTGGATTTCTGGTGGATGAATGGGCTAACTAGTGATCTGTACTGCTTAATATTTGAAAACCCTCCAGCAGCACTTAGGGGTAGCTTGTTTATTATCTTAGTGTTGGTACAAAAGTTTAAACAGCCCATGCTGCCTATGTGACCAATAGGCTATGAACGGCCCCAGTGGAAGCATCAACTGACTCTACTGAAATCAAGATTGCTGTGATAAGCTGAGAAATATGCCCCTACACCGAAGAAAAGATATCCACGTCTTAAACTGTTAATGTTACTTCATTTGGCCAAAAAAAAAAAAAGGTTTTGCAGATGTGATTATGCTAAGGATCTTGAGATGGGGACATTTTCTTAGACTATCCAAATGGATTGTACATGCAATCGTATGTATTCTTATAAGGTAAGGGCAGAAGATTTGACACACAAAAGAGGAGAAATCAACACATCCATGGAGGCAAAGACTGGAGTGACTCAGTCACAGTGGGCAGCCCATTCATCCACTGCTAGCCAAGGAATGCTCGCAACCACCAGAAGCTGGAAAAGGCAAGGCACAGATTCTCTCCCGTAGCCTCCAGAGGGAGCAAAGGCCTGTTGAAAGCTTGATTTTAGCCCAGTGATGCTGATTTCAGAATTTTGGCCTGCAGAACTATAAGAGAACACACCCCTGTTGTTTCAAGCCACCAAATTATAAATAATAATTTTTTATAAGAGCTATGTGAAACTAATGCAGCTCCTCTCACATATCTATGTAGTTTCTGTTCTGGAGACAAAGTCTATTCTGTGTGACTAAGAATGTTCCAGGGAACTTAAACCTGCAAGTCCACTGGACCCTGTCTTGTGCTTGTGCTTCCTACCTACCTGTACCACACCATTTGTCTTTAGTAGAGTGTTCACGAACATGCTCTGTAGAAGCTTATGAGCCCTGTCAGTTACCTGACCTGTGTAATCTTTGCAGTTCACATTATGAAGACTTCTGTAACAACTCCTGACTCAGTAATTTAAGTAATGGCTAAGGCTTTGTTTGGGCAGAAGAAAAGTGAGGAAAGTTTGAGTGAGAAACCATTGTTGCCAGGATGGCCTCGTGGCCATCCCTGGGGTGAGGGCACACAGACACTGCAAGCAATGATGGTAGGAAAAACGTACCAATGACCCTTGGAGTTGTTAGGTCCCAGGTCTGGGGGAATTGTTAAATCAAACACAATAGAAATTTTAATGGAAAGGAAGTTTTGGCTGCTTTTGTTTCTTTTAACAAAAAATGAAAGTAATTAAGAAATAGTTCAGGACTGCTAGAACTCTAAGGTCACAGCTAGTGATTCAGTCTGTAAAGGGAAAAGGTGTTATGTCTTGCCACAAGGGAGTTAGCAAATATTTGTCTTGATCAAAATGATTCCTGTCAAGTAACAGTCAATAAAAAGATTATACAGGTCACAGAGAAGGGATCATTACTGAAACATGAAATCTTTATTGGTAACTCCTTTCTGTACGTCTTCTGAAATGTATTCTGCTCATTAGAAACAAAAAAACTATTTCCTGTGTCAGATCCTGTCAAGTGGAGGAGCGTGTTCAGACCTTCTCAGGACCCTCACTTAGCTTCAGCTTTTGCAGAAGTGGAGACAGGAGTAAATTCCAACCGAAGCAAGGAAAAGGCAGGAGTGCATAACATACAGTTAGGCTGCATCTAACTTTTCAAGTAGTATTCTCTCCAGCTCTGCTGTTATAGTTTTCTTACATGATTTTGCTTCCCACTTGCTTGATTGATTGTTCATCTTTTTCCACATAGCTCACAAGTCTGCTTGCTGGCTCTCCTAATTTTTAACTTTTAATCATTGATTTTCACTTTTAAGACACCCTGCATCCTCAGTTTCCTATTTTTGACAAATTTGCATTTACAAATATGTAAACTTTATATATCCCTAAATTAAAACTATGGAAGGGAACACACCGTAATTTATAGTCTAGGGCTAATTTGGTTGTTACTGTTTCATCTTTGTTCTAGACAAATGTCCCAAGGTGTAAAGTTCATTTAAATCTGGGAAAAACAAAGATAAAATATTTATTTGAATTTTATACAAAATTTTTGACATGAGTCATCTAGTTGCCTATATATTCATAACTGATTATATCTGCATATGTAGTAATACTCTAAGGATGCTTATCTTTGTTTGTTGTGGCAGAATGTTGTTTTGAGAAAAAAATATGTGTTTCTTTCATTTTCCCCTTAAATTTCTTCTTTATGCTGGTGGGAGGTTTTATGCTCATTCTCACAAAAGAAGAATGTCAGTGGAGCTGAAAAAAAGAAAGCTTTCAAAAGTCTTCCCATTTATTTTTAAAGCTTAAAGTCTCAGGAGAAGGGAATTTTCAGGTACATAATGAATATGTCGAAGAAACAAAAAGGTTGACAATTTTTTTGCAGAAGAATAAAGTTATTTCCTTAAACTCAAGGGAAGGGCCAAGAAGAGAAACCTGTCCTTTGGCAGGGTGCTATGTAAGCAGCCAAGTCACTATGAAGGGCCACTTCACAGGTCATCTTAGCAACCAGCATTTCAAAGGCCCCTGAGACCCACATGCACCAGACCTGCGTGGCAGCCCCAAGAGAGCTGCCAACAGGAAGTGGCCACAGGACTGAACATCTAGAGAGTCAGCAATCACCTGTCTGAATTAATGAATGGGGAGCACCCCAATCTCATCCTGAACTGAGTCTGGGCAGGGCTTAAGTCTCTGAAATAAAATAAAACCACAGGAAGTCCCTTTTTGTCAGAAATTAGTGGAGTTATTAAAAGTAATATTTCTTTCATGATAACAAATGTATTTCTTAAACAATGAGAGATGGACAATAATTCCTACCCATTAGATTTAGTAGCTATTCTTGCAGCGAATTCTTCCCCTTTAACAATAAGAAAGAAGGCATGTGAATTATCCATTGCTTTACAACAAAGAGGTATATCTTCATTATTTCTGATATATAGTTGACCATTTGAAAAAGTTTCTTTTGGTGATTCACATTAAGCATTTGGTATGTCAGTAATACTTTTAGTCATGTGGTCATGTTTTTATCCTCAAGGGGGCACTTTAATATAAGCTAAATCACCTCCCAGCGGTGTTTTCAATTCTCTGGGCAAAATGCTTAATTTCACTGAGCAACTGTCTTTCAAATTGACGTTGTTCTCAGGTAGTTTCTGCACTCCATGCAGTGTACCACTAAAAATTAAATAGTTGTCATTTTGTAAAATGTAGAATTTTGTTCAAGAATGGAAATCTTGTTCTTTTTCTTTTTATCACAGTTTCCCTACTGAGATCAGCTTTGTCAGATCAACAAGAAACTGATGAGTATTTTTGTTCTGTGAATAGTAAGTAAAATTTAACTCATGAGATTGGTTGATTCCATGGGATTGTTTTTCAGTGTTTTTTTAGTTCTCACACATTTGTATTTCACTCAAATATGTGCTTTTCTTGGTACTAGCTCAGTCAAGTTTCAAATTCCCTGCAATGGAAGCTTCTTTTCACTCTGAACAATGAAGGGGTTGGGAAAAGTTCCAAAATATAGTGAGAAAGGAAGAACAGTTTTCCCTCTACTTTTCTAGGTTTTTGGCAGAGACCCCAGTCCCCTCACCACCATCCCCTCACTGTCCACCCCTGAAATAATAGTAGAAAAATAAACAAGTTTCAGAACATGTATACCTCCTGTATGTATGATAAAGACCCAGAAAAGCTAAGTAACTCCCCCAGGGGGCCCAAACCATCCCCTTAAATACCATCTCCAGCTAAAGACAAAAGATGTTGAGGGCAGAGGAGTCAGGGATGGGAGGCTACCAGGAAAAGCACAGTAAACAAAGGTAATGCTGTCATGCAGACTTAAGTCTTTGCCTTTTCCATGATAAGAGTTTCTAGAAATTTAGTCATCCTTCTCTTCCTGGTACTGAGAGGGAGACACCCTTACCAACAGAGACGTCCCTTATACACATATATGTCCCTTACAAAGGGGTAATATCTACTGTTTTCAGAGCTTTTTCTACATCTGCTATTTCTTTAAAAAATAATAATAATAAGCCTAAAATAATCCTTATGTCAAAGAAACGTATTTTGGGGTGGCAAATTCTGCTCCCCTTCCATACTCAGTGACTCATCAGTGTTAAATGTTGAAGAGTAAGACAACAGCAGGCTGGCCTTAGATTGAGATACTGCAAGGTACACATAGATAGAGATAAGAAAGGTACACAATTCTGAAATGTATATTTATGCATCTTAATATTATTTGAACTGGACTTTCTTGATAAATTATCTTAGTGATCAAGTACTATTGTTGTCAGGCAATCCAATCCGGGAAGATCTCCCTGCACTCTAGGTAAGACCTCAGCCTGCGTGAGGGTTCTTGACTCTGCTCGAGAAAGAATTCATGAACAGGTGTAAGTGTAGGTAAGGAAGGAACTCATTTAAGCGAGAGTAGTAGTGAATGGCCGCAGCCATGCAGGTTAGAGAGAGCAAGGAAGGGCAGAGAGAGCAAAGGAAACTTCACTGAACTCCTGCTCACCATAGGGAGAATCCCATGGCAACTCCTAAAGCCAGGATCACCTGACATCCAGAGTCTGCTGAATCTGCTTGGCATGGGGACTAGCCCCTACCTCCCCAGGATTGGGGGAGCCCAGAGCACTGGGTGGTGTGAGATTATGTTCTGAGAATTTCTTAAGGCAAAGAAAGGTTTTTTGGAAAGGCTGATAAAGAACATGATCATTCAGCCACAGTCCCATATGTAACTCCAGGGGGAAAATCCTGGGGCAAAATACCTTTGAAAGCTAAATCAGTCAAAGGGAGAAATAAAGTTTAAGAAACCCATTGATTTCTTACAAGCAATCGTCCTGTGTCTGTCTCCACCGGGCTGCAGAAGAAGAGAGCTCCCCTGCCCCCCACCTCTCTGGTCCACATAAGTCTCCCTCACCCATTAATTACCTATTGATATGGAGACAGACTACTTCCCTCCACCCCTTGGAAACACCTGTTGATAAGAAGATGCACTAAAGCCAGGCAAGAGATTCTGAAAATATTGCACTTTTACCCACCCCATTCCAGGTCACCCAAGCAATGGGAACCTGGAGGCACAAATCAAAGATTTCAGTAGCCCTCCCCTAGCTGTCTGTAGTAGAACAGAGAGAGAGAAGACCTATGCTTATGACAAAAATTGAATGAAATAGCAAAGTGACAAAGACATTTACCACTGGAGGTGGAGGTCAGTGAGTTCTTGTCTTTATCATGAGAAAGAGTTCAGGGACAAAGACTTATACAACAAAAAAGTTTATTTGATAAGGTAGTACACACTCAGATGGGAGCACAGGCAACCTCAGAAAAGAGGTACACTTAAAGGTTTAGGATTTGGGTTTTTAAGGATTTCAAGAATGGGGTAAAGGGCCAGGGAAGCACAGGCTGACCTCTGGTCTCATGATGTCTATCTCACGTGAGAGACATTATGTCACCATCCATTGTCAGTCCTCTAGATATTCTGCAATAACAGAAAGAATTTATTGATCTGTTCTTCTCAAAGATACTGGTTACCATCAAGCAGTGGAAACGTATCATTTAGGACTGCTTGCCCTGCCTTAGAGGGGGTCCATTGTTGGCTATCACCATAAACTATGTTAGAAATATTATCTCCTAACTCCCTGGTTTTTAAAATGGAATCTTAGTCTTAAAATGGAGTCCCTCCTGTTCTTACTGTGCTCTTTATATCTTGACATTTTTCATCAAAGACAGGACAAATTAATCATGATTCTTGTCCCATATCCCTGTTCTACCTCATTATATTTAAACTTCTTTAGTGTTAATAACTACACCTGTACCTACTTGCCATATTGACAGGTAAATAAGCAAATATTGAAGGATGAAACATAATTAAAACTTTGAAGTCTTTTAAAATATATTTTATTATTTTTTAATATTTAAGTTTTAAATATTAACCAGCATTTTCAGCACTAACCATAAAAGTTAAATGCTAACTTTGTCTAACATTTTTGCAAATTTTTTTCACATATGTACCAACAACTAATTTTAGTGTCAGAATCTTTTTTTCACTCACTTTTAATTCAGGTTCTCTGTAGGTTTAATTAAGATATTTAGTTGTAAAAAAGTAATCAGCCTATAACTCTATGAGAACGAAACTATGAAAATACCAGTACAATCTGAAAATTGTATTTGCAATGGAAATGTTATTTGCTGATCTAAGACTATGAAAAATTGCTTTATAAATAAATGCTTTCCATTTGCGATTTCCTTTTTCCGTAGACTCTTAGCCAGCATCATGCTACATTTCTTTAATGTAAATTTAATATAACTACCACCAAATATCTGTGTGCTATGTCAGGTTACTTATTTACTATTCTAGTGTTCTTTATAAAGTGAGCATTCCTGCTTGAAACTTTCCAAACTTTTAATTATAGGTGTCAATACACTTGTAATGATAAAAGTTCAAATTATGTATGATTTCTTGATGCTAGAGGCTGTGAAAAAACAAAATTTATCCAAGTAAATTTGAAGAGCTAATTGGCTTTATTAAGTGATTGATCAGAATGGGCAAAAAAGGAAAACATTGTTATGCATTGTATGCCATTCCTGGTGATCAGATTATCTTTGGGTTCAGTACATACTATATTCATGAATTATACTCTAGAATTATGGTTGGATATCTTCTCTGGGACCCAGGAGGAATCAGAGGGACTAAAACAAGCCACCATAATGTGCAGATCTGGGCTGATATATCCAGTCTCAGGGGTAGTACTTGCATAGAACTGGCACAGAGATCATATTCTAGTATCTTTCATTCCCTGGCACAAGAAAGATTTTTAAAAATCCCCAAAAACTGGAAATAAATATTGTAAGTCTGGGGAAAAGAAATCCTGTGGCAAAATACCCCTAACAACCAAAATCAGGCTGTCTTTCTTCTCTGCTCCAGCAGCAACCACACCGGCCCTTCCCCTCACCTCTCAGGTACAGATAAGCTCTCTGTTGCCCAAGTAATTACCCATTGATATGGAGATGAACTTTTCCACCCCTGAGGAAAGATGCAAATGCACTAAAGCCATACTTCTTTCCACCTCCTGAATGCCTGTCGATATATAGATGTACCAAAGCCAGGTGAGATATTCTGGAAATGTTTCAATTTTACCCACAAATATCCATACACAAACCATTTATTGATAGGTGTTGTGTCCCAGATATCTTCCTTGAAATAAGGCTATAGAACTATGCAAAAGATGTGACAATGAATCAAATTTCACTGAAAAAGTATAAGAAAGAAAAAAAAATTCTGGGACTCACACAGGAAAACACATAAAAATCCAAAGCAAATAAAATGTAAACTTTAAAAATAAACATTATAACTGTTACACTTCACACAGTCATCTTGTTCAACAAGTATATGACTACTAAATTAATTGTATTGGTCATTAAAAACTGACATCATGACCCCTTGATCCATTGCCCCTTCTGAGACTTCCCATTCTTAACAGCTTTGAGGGCTTGAATTATTTCAAGACAGTGAGTCTCCAGGAAACATTTATTTCTCACAGACCTTAATTAGGTCTAGAGGCTCATGGTACTGGAGATTTTGGTGACCGAACTTGCTCATAAGTTGGGTTGCCCAAATTGGTCTCTATTCCAAATACTTTACTTTTATCTTTAGGCAGCTCTAAGTGTTACTAGATGACATTAGTTGAGACATGTAATTTCCACCTCTAAGTCCAGGGAAAGGAAATCCTGGGGCAAAACACCTCTAACAACCAAAATCAGTCAAAGATGGAAATAAAGTTTAAAACCCGATTATTTCTCACAAACTGAAGTTCCAGGCTGTCTTTCTTCTCTGCTCCAGCAGCAACCACACCGGCCCTCCCCCTCACCTCTCCGGTACAGATAAGCCCTCGGTTGCCCAGGTAATCACCCATTGATATGGAGATGAACTTCTCCACCCCCCAAGGAAAGATACAAATGCACTAAAGCCAGACTTCTTTCCACCTCTGAATGCCTATTGATATGCAGATATACTAAAGCTAGGCGAGATATTACTAAAATGTTTCAATTTTACCCGCAATCCACCCTTCCAGAAATCTCGCTTTACAATTTACTTGGTCCCCCTCTCCTGACCAATCTAGTAACATGCAATAGCAACAGCAATAAAATCTTGATAATCCTCAAGCCAGAGGATTCAGCCTATGCAGATTAAGGAAATGTACTTTACAGTACAATCACTAAGCACAAGATACGTTTCTACACTTGTTTACTCATTCCTAACAGTCAAGCTAGATTGCTCACAAAACTTTTACCAAACATTAGACAAAGTCAAGCCTCTCTTTACAACAGCAACACAATCATAATTCTCAAGCCAGAGGATTCAGCTAGGTTCAAAGTCCCATGCAGATTAAGCCCAAAGCTTGTCCATTCCAGCCATCACGTGGCAGCTGCAGCCAGGGGGTGCATCCAGGACACAAAGACCATAGAAGCAAATAACCATGATTGTTGGGGGCCAATTTGCTGGTATTACAGGAATACACAGAAGGCCAGCTTCTAGGCCTTTTCTCCAAGGTGCCAGAAGAGCCAGCCATCGCTGATCTATGTGTTGAAATGTCCAGGGCCACGTCCATTTTACTATTAATTGCTGCACCCATCCTTGCAACACATGTCCAAAAAAGTGGGTACTTCGATCGCTCTCACTAACCGGTGACTGACTATAGGCTGCAGAGAGATGCTCTAGGCCTTTCTTGGTGGTTTGCTGATCTGCACAATGTGCAGGGCACTCCTTCCGGCCTCGGCTGACTTCTTCAAAGGTGAAACACAAGCCACACTAACGGGCCCACATTGTCTTTTGAGGTATCTGTGCCACGCCGCTCCGTGGCCTTTGGGTTCAGTCTCACACCCACCCTAAGATGGGATAGGAGGTTATTACCTTGGTCGGCAGAGCTGTTCTGGTGATGGGCTCTGTAGCCAGCAAGGCGTGGTACACAGCAGCCAGTTGCTTCAAGGTGACCCGGACCTCTGCTCCTTTCCACGGTTGTGGCCAGGCTCCGGTTGGCAGCAAGAGCAGCAGCAGTGGCAGAAGCAGTAGCCTTAGGCTGGGGCCACGGGCCGGGGTCGGTGTGGCCAGGAGTGGTGGTGGTGCCTCCACGACCACACGAGTGTAGACACATGGCCCTCGGCACGAGCACTGCTTCCCCCCATCATTTCTAGGGGCGGCCCTCCCAAAGGTTGCACCCATTATGACAGATTTTGGGTTCACAGGAATCCTGGTAACTACACCAATTGTAAGTCCAGGGAAAGGAAATCCCAGGGCAAAATACCTCTAACAACCAAAATCAGTCAAAGGGAGAAATAAAGTCCAAAAACCCGTTTATTGCTCACAAACTGAAGTTCCAGGCTGTCTTTCTTCTCTGCTCCAGCAGCAACTACACTGGCCCTTCCCCTCCCTCTCAGGTACAGATAAGCCCTCTGTTGCCCAGGTAATCACCCATTGATATGGAGATGAACTTCTCCACCCCCGAGGAAAGATACAAATGCACTAAAGCCAGACTTCTTTCCACCTCTGAATGCCTATTGATATGCAGATATACTAAAGCTAGGCGAGATATTCCGGAAATGTTTCAATTTTATCCACACCACCGAACTAATGAAACTGAGAGTTAAAAATGCATAAGTATAATTATTATCAAATAGATCTTTATAGGACAGTGTCTTGTGGACTGTAAAAAATAACAGAGGAGTTTTATTTTTCTTTTTTCAGTTGAGCGAATCCCTTGAAGCCTTTGTTAATTGGGTATGAAGATATCAAACTATAGGAAGAACTGATAAGCATTCAGTGAAGTCTATTCTCTTGAGAACCTATGTTACATAAATGATAAGTGAACTTTAAAGCATTAGGTTTTCTGTCTCCTCTTAACCTTTACATCCTTCTCATCCATTTAAAAGAAAGCTTCAAGTACCAAGCAGAGATCCAAAGAAAGATTAGAAAATGAGAGAATTGGATTGCTACTGTTTTCCTGGTGGAATGTTTCAATGATCTAAAATTGGCCAAGTAAATCCATATTATAGACCTTTGTTATCTCTCTTTGAGAGCAAAAGGTAACCAAGTGAAAAAAACTTACTGTTTTTCTATGGTACACAGATTCACTTTAGAAAAGTAAGGTGTACTATAAATACTTGCATACATAGTAAATGTGTATATATGTCAAATATCTATTTAATTGCATGACAGCAGTATTTTTTTCCTGTGACTCTAAATAATATCAAGCACTTGCTCGTTATTTTCTCTTGAGAAAATATTTTCCAAAGTGTATTCTGCATATTATCACTGTGGATTCCTGGTACTGTGATTTGATGTAAAAGCCATCAATAGCCACTTCTAGGGCTTTTTATGGGGTAGAAAGATTAAAATAATTCCTGAAGAACCTATTATGTAGTCAGCCTAGAAAGGATTACTAGAATTTGCTTCAGAGATAGAAAATAAATTTCCTGGTGATACTTAAACTAATAATAAAATATAATGGAGGAGTGTTGCTATTTCTATAACATCTACTGCAAAACAAAGTCTTCAATTGTGTAACTGAAGAGACCTGAAAAATATAAAGATGAAAGGAGTGTACCCTCCAGGCTGGAAGGTGCATTAAAGTTTCTGGAGAAAGAACATTTGAAAAGAAAAAGAGGGGAGGTGTGTTCTAAGATATGTACACATCTACAAAATCAGGAAATAAATATGACAGTTTTTTAGGAAAACTGATAAAAGGAAAGAAACTATCTGGTAGACGTGTGTTAGTCAGCAGACGGGAAGTGAAGAGAAAGAAATTTCCTCCAAGGTTCTTCTAGCTGGTCTAAGAATCAAATTGACATGACACAGATTAACAGGAGAAATAAAAACAAGTTTAATTACATTCATATGGAGAATCCATAGTCAGAGGTTCTAAAGAGAGTCAGGAAGAATGAGGGTACAAGGAGAAAGGGATTGCAAACAAAAAAGGAAGAAATTCATAGGAATATGAAAAGTAAATGTTTGGTAAACAACTTTTTGATAGCGACACAGACACAGTGGGGCACAGAGGGAAATTTTAACAGATTTAGTTGCATTCCTCCTGGTCTACCATACTTAGTTTACATTATAATATACTTGGTAATGGCGACTCTCATTCTGCATTTAAATCCTTTTTCTGCAGTTGTGGTTGGAGGGGTTGGGAGTTAAGTTTATTTCTGAGTCTTTTGACCTTGATTGTTTTCAACTCTGAAACAGTGGCACATCTTTGGGTGGCCTGTTCTTGGCCTCTACAAAAGGCACTTGTGAGTTTGCTCTGGTGCAGCAATTAAACATGTTAAGACCATCAGATTCTCTTATTTTATTTCAAATTATTTTTTGTCTAGAAGCATTCATCTTTACAAAATCCCTTTGGGAAATTACAGAATCTTTGTACAAAAATATTTTGGTAACAGTTTAAACCTCAAGCTAGCACAGGAGGGAGCCCTTGTATTGGCCGAACTAAGGGATCAAGAAAGAATGTAAGATTATAAAGTGGGAGAGGTGAAGCTGTAAAGATGGAGAAGTCTCTTAGGTCCATGTCTTTCTCATGACCTTTAACACTCTTCAACCTGGCATGTGTGCACATGCATATACACACACACACACACACACACACACACACAGATCACATCTTCAGGAAAGGTACCAAGGCCTCAAAATGTTGGAAGTGTCTGTGGAAATGGCTAATTGGGACTTGCTAGACTGATGTGGAACAAAGGCAATACTCTATACTTAAGAAAGCAGGAAAATGTGGAAGTCAATGAAATAGTGTGAGAAAAGAAAAAATGAAAAAGATTTTGAGTCACAAGCTTTGAATCCTGTAGTTCAGACAGGGTTAATGAGTTCTATAAACTGGCAGAGGGTAATCTAACTGATCTGGTTTCTATAAATCTACAAATGCGTATGTTTAGTAAACTCAATAGTTTCTGTCATCTTGGTTTGATAAATGTCATTCTCAAACTCTTGATGCATTGATAAAGTGAGTTTTGAATTTGTAAATTTTAAGGACAAGTCCTTTGGACTCTAGTAAGCCACTGACATTCTATGACATGTCTGCATGTTTTCTTCTAATGTCTAAAGAGGAAATGAATAAAATATATAAGAAGCTCGCTAGTAACAGAGATCTAAATATAAGTTTATGAGTTTCAAAATGAATTGTTTTCTTCAAGGAACTCAGTATCTATGAATGGCTCTGAACACTACTTGTTTTCATTTTTTTCTGTCCATGCTCACATATGATTTTACATGGAATTATATGGGGAGATGTTTCTGCTCCCTATTGTGAAACTTCTGCAAATGAAAGCAAAATTAAATCATCAAAAGGAATAATCATCAAAATATAGGTAGGAGGTGATTATATATTAGAGCTAAAGGAAAAAAAACATAAAACTTTGTTGATGTTGCATGATGGAAAACGATGTCAAAGGTCTGTCTCTGTTTGAGGTGGAGGAGGTGATAACTGATGAGTATAGTCATTGGATGACTTGAGGTCAACCAAATGAGAAATTTTGGGGAGTTGACCTGGCATGTTAGATTTATGCATCATATGTGTGGCACCAGATTTCAATCCAGAGGAAGAAAGAATTTATATAAGATAAGAAGAAAAAATACAGAGGCACAATGATAGAACTGGAATTGAGAATTCTCTCAAATCCCTTAGGATGTCTTCAAATATGTTTCTTTAAAACAGAAATCATAACTGCATGCTCAGCCTGTGTATCTTTGAATCTACAGTGTGCTTTTTTGTAGATAGCATACACAGTTTGGTATTATTATTATTGTTGTTGTTATTATTATTATTATTATATCAACTCAGCTACTCTGTGTTTTTTGATTGGCAAGTTTAATCCTGTTACAATTGTTAAAGCACAAATTGAACCAAGTAAAAATGAAGATCTAATTGGCTTTATTAAGTGATTCATGAATTGGGCAGCATCCTCTAGTAAGTAGAGATATGCTCTGAGAAATTGTACAAAATGGAAGGCTTTTATAGGCAGGAAGAGGGGGAAGTTATTAGCAAAGAAAAGGGATTATTTCAGGCAAGGTCACTTTCTCTTAGGGGGAAGAGCAGGGATGCTTATAACGCAGACTACCTCCTCTTCGGGAAGAGGGAGAGGCTCACGTGGCAGGTATCTTACCAGTTATGCTGACCAGGCAAGTCCTGACTGACTGTATTTCTGGGCAAGGCTGAAACTAACTGGGTTTAAGTATTAGGCCCCAGTGTGGTGACTTGGCCTAGCAGAAATGAGAGTATATTGGGCCTGTATCTTTCTGTTTTTATTTTATTTTTTATTCTTACTGAATTATCATTGATATGCAATCTTATACAGGTTTCAAATATACAACACAGTGGGTCAACAGTTACCCATATTTTTAAATCCTCATCCCCTCTAGTGCAGTTGCTATCTGTCAACATAGAAAGATGTTACAGAATCATTGACTATATTCTCCATGCTGTACTACTATCCCTGTGACCAGCTTATATTAGGATTGAGAATTTTTCTGCCCCTTTATTCCTCTCACCCTCCCCACCCAGCTGCCCCAACCGTTTCCCCATGGTAACCATTAGTCCCTTCTCAGTGTCTGTGAGTCTACTGCTGTTTTGTTCATTCTGTTATGCTTTGTTTTTATATTCCACAAATAAGTGAGATCATATGGTTTTGCCTTTCTCCTCCTAGCTTATTTCACTGAGCATAATACCCTCTAGATCCATCCATGTTGTTGCAAATGGTAGGATTTCTTTTTTTAAATGACTGAGTAATATTACATTATGTATATGTACCACATTTTCTTTATCCATTCATCTAGTGTTGGACACTTAGGTTGCTTCTGTATCTTGGCTATTGTAAATAGTGCAGCAATAAACATAGGGGTGCATATGTCTTTTTGAATCAGGGATTTTGTTTTCTTTGAGTAAATTCCTAGAAGTGGAATTACTGGATCAAAAGGTATTTCTATTTATAGTTTTTTGAGGAAGCTCCATATTGCTTTCCACAGCGTTTGTACCCATTGACATTCTCATCAACAGTATAGGAAGGTTCCCATTTCTCTACAACCTTGCCAGCATTTGTTATTTCTTGTCTTTTGGATAATGGACATTCTATCTGGTGTGAAATGACATCTCATTTGGTTTGCTTTGTATTTCCCCAATTATTAGCAATGTGGAGCACCTTTTCATATACCTGTGGGCCATCTGTATTTCTTATTTGAAGAAGTGTCTTTTCAGGTCCTCCACCCATTTTTTTAATTGGGTTACTTGTTTTTTAACACACTTAAAGTAATTATAGGCAAGGACTTACTACTACTATTTTGTTAACTATTTTCAGTCTTAGAGTTCTGTTGTTCCTTTCTTCTTTTGCTGTTTTTCTTTATAGTATAACTTTGTGTATATGGTAGTACATTTTGATTGTTTTTCACTTTATCTTTTATATATCTACTATAGGTTTTTCTTTTGTGTTTACTATGAGGTTTACATCAAACCTCTCATAGTTTTCATGGTCTATTTTAAGATGGTAGCAACTTAACTTCCATTGCATACAAAAGGTCTACACTTTTAATTCCACTCCCTACGTTTTATGTTATTGATGTTAGAGTTTACTTGTTTTTGTATTGTATATCCATTAACAAAATTTTGTGGTTATAGTTATGCTTAATATTTTTGTCTTTTAACTTTTATACTAGGGTTAAAATTCATTTATATGCCACAATTATAGTACTAAAATATTCTGTTTGTATGTTTTCCTGTACTAGTGAGATTTGTAGTTTCATATACTTCTGTGTTGCTGTTTAGCATCTATTCTTTTTAACTTGAGGAACTCTCTTTGGAAATTCTTATAGGGCAGGTCTAGGGAGAACAAACTCCATCAGTGTTTATTTATCTGGGAATGTCTTTATCTCGCCTTTATTTTGTGTATCAAAATTAGTAAACGTGTAGCCAGTGCTAACTGTAGATGTCACTGAAGAAAAACATGGAAGAAGGAAAGAGAATAGGGAAAGAAACAAAAGAAAGTACAAGGGAAATATTAAAGAATAAATCTGTGAATAAATGCAAGAAGAGAAACACTACTTTTACAGTAAGTGAGATCAAATAGGTCCATGAATTGTCATCTACTAGCTTCCAAGTCTAATTTTTTCCCTGAAGGCATAATAGTTTTTATTTAAAACTAGGACATTAGCATTTTATAAGAAGTTTTTAGTCCCAAAAGCATCCTCAAATTGGCCTTTCTCTACCATTTTGCATTCCATAGTTTGAAAGGGTTTGTGCTCTGTAATGGATGTCAGTTCAGAAAATTGAGGAGATGCTTACATTGCTGAAATAATCAGCGCTAAAGGAAGAGAAGCCTGTTTCTGACTTTGCATCTATCCATAAAATGCGCAATGAGTTCATTGTCTGGTCTGCCAACATTCAAAACATGGCCTTTGACTGAGCAAGGGTATCAGAAATCCAAATTCAAGCAATTATCTGGCATACTGTAGCTGCCGGCAGTGTACATAGCTTGATGCGGTCATTAGTTTTGATGCTGTTTTAGAGCAAATCTGTTACCAGATATCTGATTCACTCCTGACAGAATCTTGTTAGGCAACCAAAGCTTGAAGGCTGTGGAGTCTTCTTCTATTTAAAGTATTCTGCTGACATCAAGTGCCCTGCTATCTAAAATATATTTATATACTTAGGGATTTTTTAAATACTTACTTTTTGCCACCTTATCTATTCTTATAAATCTCTCCTTTTCTTTCTGATAGTTAACAAAGAACATTGTTCTATGTTAAAGTCCCCTACTGACTGGATAGTGGCATCCTATTTTAAATAAGGGGGGGACAGCTGGCCAGTATGTTGGTGGCGAGATAAAAAAATGGAAGATAACAGAAATGCATACTGTGGGTAAAATCGCATTATTTCCAGAATCTCTCACCTGGCTTTAGTGCATCTCCACACAGTAGGTCTTTCCAGTGGGTGGAGAGGAGTAGGCCATCTCCATACGAATAGGTGATTACAAGGGCGAGGGTCAGCTTGTCTGGACCAGAGAGGTTTGGTGGGGGCTTGTCTTCTGCAGACTGTTCATAAGAGACGTAGGGGAGTATAAGTGGACAACTGTTTGTAAGAAATAAAGCATTTCTCCCTTTGACTGATTTTGTTTTCAAAGGTATTTGCTGGGGATTTTCCCCCTGGAGTTACACCTACCCAGTGAGAAGTAAGGTTGCAAGCAATAACTAAGAGCTGTAACTAAGAGCTGTAACTAAGAACTTCAGAGCTTGGAAACTCTCTTGATTACCCCTTGCTCAACCAAATCTTGACATTTGAAACTTCTTCAAACATGAATTTAAAAGACATGTCACAGGATGACAAAAAAAATCTTAGTCTGATGAACGTGAGTACATTGTAATTTAGTGATGTACTTTCTGACTCTTAAGCAGATGAACAGCTGAAATACTAATTGTTAAAAAAGCCATAAGTTGGTTCTTTCTGATTAGCATTTAGAACCTTGTTGTAAGGTGAGGAATGTCTTTTTTGAATCAGTCTAAGATATTTAGTAAGAGTTTCTCAAAGAAGGGTTTGGGGGCTTGGGGAATAAAAAATTCTATGAAAAGGAACGGAAAGAGGAAAGGGAATAGTACATTTAGGGAAAAATGAGAAATTCTATGTTTAAGCCTATAATACATGAACTTTGTCATAGAAGAGAGACTGTCACAAATTATCTTTGGTTCATATTTTAAAGAATATTTGATAGACAAAAGATAGATTGATTGATTAATGCATATATTAAACAAATGTTTAATAGGTATCTACTATATTCCAGGTACCATAATTCAGGTTCTGGAAATGTAGCAATGAATAAGAGAAGTTTAATGCTATCGAATGGCTAATATTCTTAAGTGGAGGATTCACAATAAACACATTAGGTTGTTTTAGTAATGATAAATTAAAAAAATAGAAGCTCCCATGATAACAAATAAGTGAGATGGATGTGGTCAACATTATGGGAGGTTAAGAAGATCTAAGGAGGTGACATTTGAATTCAACATGTGCAAGTAAGGCTAGGAGATGCTTCTAGCAGAAGAAGAGCCCTCTAAATGAGCTTGAAAAATGTAGCTTAGAAAAGAAAAGAAAAAAAAAAGATCTATTTGGTTAAATCTTATTGATAAGGGTTAAGGGTGCAGTTACTGAGAGATGAGAGAGAGAGAGAGGCAGAGATCAGGTCACGGAGAAACTCAGAGTCTAGTAAGAAGACTGTGATCACCGGGGTTTATAGGGAAAGAAAAGTTGGCAATTAAAGGACGTGTAACTGCATTTCAGGAAAGAGATAAAGATGGTTTAGGCTGTAAGTCCCAGAAGATGAGTGCAGGTGGATACATTTGAGGTATATTTTGCAAGGAGTATTAATAAGAATTTCTCAGTAGTTGGATGAAGGAATTGATGAAATGTAGGGAAGCCATCCCCCCACCATACCCCACTTTCCCTGCTGTTCTATGAGGACAGCTGTCGGCTGCTTCACCCCAGATATGTCTGGCCTTGTATGGAGCCAGATGTCTGGCCTTGAGAAACCTTGAAAATACAGGGTGTTGTACCCATGAGTAAGGAGCTAGATAAGGGCCTTGAAGGCCAGACACCTGGCCATGATGGCCACACGCATGCACTTCTTCAATACTTATGCAACCATGAAACAGCACTATAGCAGAATAAAAAGTACAGCTTTATGCAGAATAAAGTGGCTTCTTTTGAGCACCTTCCACGATGACTCCCACCTCCTTTGCTCTTTGCATCACCCCAAGACCTCAACAGCAACCCCTGGACCCCAACATGAAATAAAAAGTGTCAAGGATGACTCTTGGCTTTTGATTTGAGCCCCATACAACCCAATACCCTTCAACAGGTGAACAGTTAAACAAAATGTGAAACATCCATATTATGGTATGGTACTCAGGAATGAAAAAGAATAAACCATTGATATAAGCCACATATCAAAGTGGGTGAATCTGGATCTAGGGAATTAGGCTGAGTGAAAAAAAGCCAATCTCAAAAGGTTATTTATATACTCTATGATACTATTTATATAGCATTCTGAAAACAACAAAATTATAGAGGTTGATGGTTGCTAGGGATCATGAAAGGGAAAAGGGAAGGAGTGGCTGTGACCGTAAAGGGGTTTCATGTAGGATCTTTGAGATGAGAGGAAACTATTTTGTAACTGACGGTCACAAAAATCTCTATGCATTATGTAAAATTTCATAGAACTAAATACAAAGACACACAGATAAATGAATGCCTGTAGAATTGGAGGAATCTGAATAAGGTCATTTGATTATACTGACATGAATTTTATGGTTGTAACATCCTAAGATGTTACAATTGGGAGAAACTTCATGAATGATTTACAGAATTTCTCTATATTATTTCCTACGACTTCATTTAAATCTAGAATTATTTCAAAATTTTAAATTTAGAAGAACATTAGCAGCTGGCATTATGAACGAAGGTGAAAGCAGACTGAATAACTACATGGTGAATTATGTCAGAGAGGAAATGCATAGAAAGATAGCTTCTGATTTTGTGGTTTACATCATTTGAGTTGTTCTCTATTTTCTCTTAGATAGGAGCTGCTTGAGCTGTTACAAACACAAATAGAATTAATTCCCTGTTGTGTTTATCTATTTTCCCTTAGCTACAAATATCTTACCTTTGCCTTAAATCATAGCCTTCTGGTAGTGCTTTCATATTGTGGATGCTGGACCACCTGTAACAAAACTACCTGATGTGCTTATGAAATAAGACAGAGTCTGCGCTACAGTCCCGATGGACTCAGAATGTAGGTGTACAGTAATGATCACTAGGAGACCAGTCATGGCTTCTTTCAAATGATTTCAGCATTTTAATGCTAAATGTAATATCCTATTTATAGAGAGGAAAAGTAGGAAGATTCATGGTTGAGTCCTTGCTTTGAAGCCTAGCAGGCATATTTGGATTTCTTTATCCATTGCTTTCTAACTATTGGACTTTTATCGAATGTATTAACTTTTTAGAATTTCAACTTCCCCATTAATTAAATACCAATAATAACACAGGATTTAGTGGGGATTCAATAGGTTAAAAATTTTTATTACTTAGAAAGTTACCTGAAAAATGAACTACATACCAACTACCTCTTTCTATCCCTCTCTCTTCTATGCATATATGTATGTATATATGTATATACATATCTATTATTTATCATGCTTACATTTCTTTCTTTTTAGTTTTTGATATTTAAATGCTCTTGATGTTTCCTATTTTAAATCATAAACACTTTAAGACAAAGACTTGGATGTTTACTTCTTTTTTATCTCACTAGGGTCCCAGATGCCCTGGTTGATAAAAGTTCTTGATTGACATCTTTGATGAAGCAGATGTTGATACATTTGAAAAAGATGGGCATATAGGTAGTTTGTCCAATGTTGTAAGAAGCAATTAATAAACTTCATACATTATTTGTTATATCTCTTAAGCAGTTTGCAATTCAGGTTTATAGCCAGGATTTCACATTGAATTATGTTTCTGGGACACTTGGACCCACATTTTCTCATTTTCCTTATCTCTACATTGGTCCCAAGGGAAATGTAATTGTGAATTAAAATATTGGCAAAGAATATTCTGTTATATTCCAGCATTGAATGTGTGTGCTTTTCCAAATATTATGGAGCCTTCAAACTAAATGAAAAATTAACTCACTGTTTTAAAAAAAGTAAGTCTTATTTGTTGTTTGTTTTATATCACTTTTGAGCTTACAAAGTTAGGCATATTATCTCTGTCACATGGGAATGGATCCCTGACAGGGCTAGAGGCTTCAACAGCTCTGTGCATTTTGGCATAGAAGTTTGTTGAAAACAAATTTTGTTTTTTGTTTTTCTTCCTCTCATTCCACTAACACCTTAAGAGCTACTATGTTCATGGAATCATTGTGGCACATTAGTCTCTAAATGGTGTATGAAATGAAATATCCTTGCCAGCTTCAGTTAATGGGCTGAGTTCTGCTATGCTCATCTTTTCAATTGTGTAAATATGTTCAATCCTATTTAAATTTCCTTTTTTTGTTATTTAAATGTATTTTAATTTTTTCATAAATTAACTAAGATATTAGAGTGATCATTTAGAACTAATAAACAATTATTGAGATTAACTTGGGAAATTCCATTGTGGCATATAACTGTATCATACATATTATTAGTATATAGAAATACAATATTTTCTTAATTTATTTAGGTTACAGGTGGCCCCCAGATTGACCTCCAAGGGTCACTTAAGTCATTTATATGCTGGGAAAATAAATTTATTCAAATAATCCTGAGTCACATTACTAATGAAAATTCTTATATGAGCTAACTTCAAACAGCTCAGCCTCCCATATTTAAAACCCTTATAAAACAATTGAGTTTGAGATTAGCCCCAGGTTTCAAGACTTATTTTTTAAGCACAAAATATTCTAAACCACAGAGACTGGGAGAAGACAAACAGACTTCAACTTAAAATTTGAATAATAGACTTTTTCTCATAAACATTATGCTGATTTTTTTAAAGTGATGTATTCCTAGGAACTATGGATATTTTCAAATATCCCAGAATTGTAAATACATATTTAATATAATAAAAAGTACAGGTATATGTCCAAAGAAGAGACTCCATTGTTCATACAAACAGGATTCTTAACACTTTCTCCTCACTTTTCCTTGGAATTATTTCAGTTTAACCTCCTCATTTCCAGGGACTCAGTATAAAGGAGAAACTGTGTCAGTACCCATTAAGTGTGATACAAGGAATGATGTTTTAATGAAAATTAATAATTCTCAATTTCACCTCATTTCAGTTAGTTTTCAGAGGAAAATTATTTTAATCAACACTCTATCTTTAAACTTTGGTGATTTATGTAGTATTTTATGTCAAATTATAAAGTCATGAAATATTTTTATATTTTTCTGGAGAAATTTTTAATCACAACTTTTAAATACTTTAACTCTGAACACTGAAGACCAATTCCACATTTTTTATATAAAATTCATCCCTTTTACATCCACTTAGACAAACTATTCAGTGCAACTGGGGAGAGATGTTCTCAATTTGTCTATATCTTCAGTCAGGTTTCCTCTGGAAAAGACTGGAGAGAAGATTCTATGCAGAGAGTTTTTTAAGTAGTGTTCTCAGGAAAAACTCCTGCCCTAGAGTAAGGCAAGCAGAATTGGGCAGAAAAAGTCAAATTCCAGTGCATTTGGAAGAGAGGGCACAAACAGTCTTATGAGAAGCTCTGGAGCTGGGGTGGCTCTTAAGCTTTTGAGGCAAAGGGGACAGGTCTTTCTATGCCCACATTTACCAAATACTGGATGTGGTCTGTCCTGGAGAGAAAGAGATATGCGGTTAAGCAGCTCCCCTCAGAGCTTGAATGTCCTGGTCCTGAAGGGAAAGTCTTGGTAGTGGACCACCTCAACCACCACTGTCCACTCATGTGCTGCTCATATCCACTTGCTCCACAGAGTAAATCTATCAGACCTGGGAATAGCTCATTCAAGATTCTCATTAATCTCTTTTCCAGAGAAATATGTAAGAAGATAAATGGGATGAGTTTCACACCTAACCAGATGTTCTTAAGTCTATAGTGGATATTCTTCATCTCCTTTTATCTATGACTCATGCTAGCCTCTACTCACTCTCTGTTAGCAGCTCTGCTGGTCTAGGTGACTTCCTGTGTCCAATGATCTAGACTGTCATCCCCGAAGGATCTGATGCCCTGGCCACCATTCCCTCCTACATTTGTCTTTTTTTTTTTTTTAATTGAAGTGTCATTGATACACAATCTTATTAAGGTTTCACATGAACAACATTGTGGTTTCAGCATGCAGCCATATTATCAAGTCAGCCCCACAACCCCATTGCAGTCACTGTCTATGAGCATAGTAGATGCTGTAGAATCATTACTTGTCTTCTCCATGCTGTACTGCCTTCCCTGTGACCTATGTACATCATGATTGCCAATTATAGTGCCCCTTAATCCTCTTCTCCCTCCCCACCCACCCTCCCCAACCCCTCTTCTTTGGTAACCACTAGGCCCTTCTTGGAGTCTGTGAGTCTGCTGCTATTCTGTTTTAGTTTTGCTTTGTTTTTATACTTCATAAATGAGTGAAGTCATTTGGTACTTGTCTTCCTCTGCCTAGCTTATTTTACTGAGTATAATACCCTCTAGCTCCATCCATGTTGTTGCAAATGGTAGGCTTTGTTTTCTTTTTATGGCTGAATAATATTTCATTGTGTATTTGTACCACATCTTCTTTATCCATTCATCTAGTGATGAACAATTAGGTTGCTTCCATTTCTTGGCTATTATAAATAGTTCAGTGATAAACGTAGGGATGCATGTGTCTTTTGAATCAGGAATTTCGTTTTCTTCAGATATATTCCTAGGAGTGAAATTCCTGGGTCAAATGGTATTTCTATTTTTAGTTTTATGAGGAATCTCCATATTGCTTTCCATAATGGTTGAACCAATTGACATTCCCACCAACAGGGTAAGAGGATTTCCCTTTCTCCACATCCTCGCCAGCATTTGTTGTTTCCTAATGTGATAAAGTCTATAGTGGATATTCTTCATCTCCTTTTTTCTATGACTTATGTTGGCCATCCTAACTGATGTGAAGTGCTATTGTGGTTTTAATTTGCATTTCCCTGATGATTAACAATGCAGAGCATCTTTAAAAAAATGTGCCTGTTGGCCATCTGAATTTCTTCTTTGGAGAAGTGCCAGTTCAGATCCTCCACCCGTATTTTAATCAGGTTATTTGTTCTTTTGGGTGTTGAGGCATGTGAGTTCTTTATATATTTGGGATGTTAACCATTTATCAGATAAGCCTCCATGTGTTTATGGGCTTTTTTGTTTTCTTGCATAACTTATTTCTAGTTTCCTACCTTTGTGGTCTGAGAAGGTGCTTTGTCCTTAATAGGAAGAAATACATGGGTTCAGAAACCAAGGGGCATAAATAGGAGTGGCTTCACTTACTATCATCCCCATTAACCCAGTTGGGTTATTTGCAAATCTGCACTCTGCAGATTTACTCTGGTTCTCAGAGTGAAAATACTTCCCTTACAGGACATAATAAAAGTCTCAGTAAACTTTAAGCTAGAGCTGTCTGTGTTCGCATTGGGTTCCTTGTGGCCAAGAGATCAGTAGGAAAGAAATAGGTCACCATAGTGAGAGATAGAATTAATACTGATCATTAGGGGCTCAGCATTTCTGTTTCTGTAAGTTTTCACATTAGGCCATAGTAGCAGCTAAGTCTAACTTGGAGAATGGAGGGTTAAGCACTTTATCACATGTATAGACTCCAAATGCATTAACCATGGTTCTTCTATTCATAAGCCTATTGTTCTTGGAGAGCTGAAGAAAGGGTTAACATGTTAATCAAATATCATTACACTTTGTGCCCTCCTGCATATGGGAATCAAATACTTCTCCATATCTTCTTTTCTGGACCATTGTGTGTTTTCCTTCAAGGCTCTTACCCAGCCAAGCCAGTACTACTCCCCATTATTTCATGTACATACTTATTACAAGCTACTTCTCTTTACAATAGTTAATGACTAAGTACAACACCTAAATTCAGTACAGTGGGGGAATTTCACCTCAGTATTACCTTTCAAAACATCCTCTGACTGGATATGTAATGCAGTAGCAGTACATTTTTTGTTTGCACCTGTACATCAAGCCACCTTGTCCATGAACTGCTTTTAGACGTTTTCCTCATCACTCATAAGGTCATATGAGATTTCTTCCCAATAGGGATATAAGTGTGAGTTGAGAAATCTATAATTTTATCTCAAATGGTGATTTAAGGACTATGCAATCTATCTCCAGGCTTATTGAGAAAAAAAATAAGATAACATACAGAATCCATTGGAATACCAGAAACTATACTTATTATTAGCATTTATATCATGTTACAAAATGAAAATGATATTAAGATAAGCAGAACTTGATAACTAGATTAACCACCTAAAATTTGAGATCTTGAGATAAAAATAGGAAAAAAATATGTAAACACAAATGTTAGGAGTTCTACATATATTACCTGAGAGTATTTAAGAGTCAATCACTCTAAATAAAAGGAGCCTCAGTAAGAATGCAAAGTAACATAGTCATCCTTCATCAATGAAGTATTGGTATAAAACAAAAAAACAAAAGATTAGTGAAATGAAACAGTTACAAAGAATAATACTCCCAAGACAGAATTGAATAATTTCACAATTTTTCTTTGGTTCTATACACCCAGAAGGAAGATGTTTTAGGCTCTTAGATGTTCACCAACTAGTCCTATATGTTGTTAATCAGGTGAATTACACACACACACACACACACACACACACACACACACACACACACACACACACACCCCACTACCTACAACTTCTTTCCTTACTAGTCCTATATGTTGTTAATCAGGTGAATTACACACACACACACACACACACACACACACACACACACACACACACCCCACTACCTACAACTTCTTTCCTTACCATATGACTAAAAATTTTGCAAACGTGGGCTTATAGGAATGCAATAGAATATAAAGTTCCAATTCAGTTTGCTTTAACATATCTGAAAAAAGGTGTGATGAGAAAACCAGATGTTGGTTACTAATCTGTACTGAATAATGTTATGTACATTCCAAGAGAAAAAAGATTCCTTTTATTTAGAATTAATTTGTATTCTTAATTATTTCTGTCATGAAATTTACCTTGCTGTTTTTATTTCAATAATATTAAGGTTGATTTACACGTCTTAAGGTCTTATTGTCTAGACAGTTAACTGAGCAGTTGTAAGAAATCAACTTGGAGTTAATAATTAGTTGAAATAATCTCTAAAATGACAGACCTGCACATATATAACCACATTAATGATATTTTGTCTGATACACTGCAAAGTTAATGATTTGGAATTGATGAGCTCTTAGCTTCTTTGCTCTTCTAGAATCTGAAGATTGATGCTTTCAGTGGCAAATAATTCTCTCTGATCAAATTACTTCAACTGAAATAATCAAATGTTTAAAGTGATGGTAAGTTATCTTTGCTTTATTATTATTATTATTGTTATAATTTTTTGAACATATATTCTGTTTCCACTAAAGATTTAGACACTAGGTTATATCATCTTCTTTCTATTAGTGAAAATTAGAGAAATTATTTTATTTTCTTCTTTTAATGGCATATTATTTCATTAGTGGTTTGGCCTTTAATCTGACAGTCAAAATAATTTAACTCACTACACTGAACTCATGTCATCTGGCAAGATGAGCATGAGTAGAGCCCATTGTTCTGTGAGTTTTTCAAATATGTTTTTCTTTATTTAAGGCCTACATCTAAATGTTTCAACCTATAGATTGACATTTATATGAATGAAATATGAAAAATAAAATACCAGAAGCCATACCAAAACTCAGGTTAGTTTCTTAACCCCTCTGGATTATTTCTACTTATATATATATTTCTTTTTGGAATTAATTATTTATAAATAAATGTCAAAACAAATCCCTATTGAGATGATTTAAAACAGTTCCCTTGCATCTAGATTCCTCAGACTACTAAAGAAGGGCTGGTACTTTCAATTATAAATCAACCAATTTAAATAACCATCCTTAGCACCATTAGCATTGTATACTTAACAATATACTCTGGTGTTTTATAATCATCAAAATTATATTTCTGAGATCGCTTTTCAATCCACTTGGAAAATAAAGCGACTTCCAGCTGTCTATTAATAGTTACTATAATAAATAATACATCACACAGGCACATTATCTTCTCTTCTGAACAAAAGTCGCTATCCACTGCCTAGTTAATATGCTTTTTTGAGAACGACAAGATATAATTCCCAGTTGAAATGAGCTAAATCCTGAGTGCAATACCTAAGGCATTATTGTCTTGAGACTAACTTTTAGTTAGTGAAGCAGTGTCAATACAGACACACCTCCTCTTTTCACAGAGGGAATAGACTCACAGGGTGAGCGGAATTGGCAAATTACCCAAAATACCCAAGCTAAATCTTAAACTAAACAATCTTCAAGCATTCATATTTTATTATAAAATTAATAATTCTTCTTATGTAAAGGTGGTTTTTTTTTAAATTTAGGTCTATTTAGAACCAAAAGTCTAAACCAAAAGATAGAGTATTAAGGAATACAGAAGTATTAAAAGGAGCTCAGGACACAATATTTCAACTCATTTTGCAAATACTATTATCTAGCTTTTGAACCATACATGGAATATGTTACGCTAAAGAGACTATCAATCTATTTCTAGTCTACTAAAAAAAATATATTGATAGAAAAATGATGTATAGACTAGAATTTGTCATTTTATTAAACACATACTTATCTATGAGATTATATTAGATGATTAAACTGAAACTCCTAAGAATAAGGACACAGCCTGATTTTGTTCTGAAGGACTGTGAAGTTTGTTTGGGCAACTAATCGCTTATTGGCTCGACCAACAGATGATCTCTAAAGTCCTGGGTGTTTTGGTCATACCCACTTAAGAATCAAGGTTGCCCTGACATTCTCTTACTCATACCAACCACCTGGGAAGACAGGCTTCTGTTCCCCAAAGTATATCTCAATTCAACAGGTTTTTAAATGCCTACAAATATACTAAGAGTGTGTTTTCATTGCAAGAAGAGGGATGGGTGAAGGTTGCATGCTTCTGAGAGAGTTAATAGATTAATCTCACAGAAATGTAAATAATTGATCTGATACTTTCCTTCTAATAGATTTTGGTATGACTAAGGGAAGATACAAGACAAACACTAGACTACAAAGAGTAAAATATGATAGGGGATCAGTAGAAGGAGGGTGGAGTTACAGGGAGACTCACATTAATTACCTTAGGGTTTAACAAAGGCCAGTCCCACATTCCCTTAATATCACTTCCCAGACTTTTGACAATATTCCTTGATACCGAGAATTTCAAATATTTCCTGGCTCCTTAATAACTGTGGCATTCAACTCACCATAAGAGGAAAAGTTACATATCTTTATAGCAAACCAAGTTTTAAAAAAATTAAGGCATAATTTATTTATAATAAATGCACAGATTTTAAATGTACAGTGATATGTTTTGACAAATTAAGATATGTGAAACTACCACCACCCCAGAAAATATAAAATATTTTCAGACTTCTCTGCTTGCTCATACCCCTTTCTAGTCAATGAACTCCAAAGGCAAATATGATTTGATTTTTATAATACCTTAGTTTTAAAACATACAAATGGAATAAAAAAGTATGTATTCTTTTTTCTTGCCTTTAGAAACTCAGTCTACTGTTTTAAGATTCATTGATGTTACCAACAATGTTTATAGTTTATATTACTGAGTAATATAAAGGTTTAGGGTTACCTCGATTGTAATAATGTACCATAAAGTATTCATCTGTTTACCTGCTAAGGGGTATTTAGGTTGTTCCCATCTTGGCATAATATGAACATTTGTGTAAGTATGTTATGGTCATGTTTTCATTCTTTAGGAAAATAACTTGAAGGGGG
Organism: Manis pentadactyla; assembly: GCF_030020395.1. Lineage (NCBI taxonomy): Eukaryota > Metazoa > Chordata > Mammalia > Pholidota > Manidae > Manis > Manis pentadactyla. The sequence goes on from NC_080033.1 coordinate 20,660,765, forward strand.
ATGTTAGCTATTTCAGTGCTAAACATTTCTCCAAGTCACCATTTTCCAAGCTCAACAGTAATATATGAGAGTTCCAGTTGCTCCACGGTCTTATCCACATTTTAATTTTTTAGGCTTCTTTATTTTAGCCATTCCAATTGGTGTGACATTTCAATTCTAGATAGTTTAATATCCGTTTTCCTAAAGACTATGAAGTTGGTCATCTTTTCATGAGCTTATTGGATATTTATACATTTTTTTTGTGTGTGTAGTGTCCAGGTTTCCCCTTGTTCCCTGCCCACTTTTATTAGGTAATTTTCTTTTTATCGTTGGGTTGTAGGAGAGCTTTATATATTCTGGATATCAATCTTTTGCCAAACACCTATGGACGTGAGAGGCTCACCTTCTCATTTTGTGAAGGTGTCTTTAGAACAAGGATGAACACACTATAGCCTATGGGCTAAATCCAGCTTGTCACCTGTTTTTGTAAATAGTTTTATTGGAACACGGTTTCACCCATTCACTTACGTATTGCCTAGTTGCTTTCATACTATAAAAGCAGAGTTAAGTAGTTGTGACAAAGGCCATGCGGCCAGCAAAGCCTGTAATATGTACTCTTTGCCTCTTTACAAAATTTACCAACTCCTGCTTTAGAAGAGAAGGATTAATTTTCACAAAATACAATCAATGTATTTTTCTTTTATTTTTGCGTTATCCATGTTACTTGTGCTATGCATGAAAACTTTGTCTAAAATACAGTAATATTCTTCTATATTTGTTCCTAGAAGTTTTATGAGGTAGAAACCAAGTATCTCCTCACCATGGGAATATCATTGTTCTAGGACCATTTTTTGAAAAGGTTCTCCCTTTCCTACTGAATTACCTTGCCATTTTTATCAAAAGTCATTTGACTGTGTGTGCATGTGTTTGTGTGTGTACAGATATAAAATTCTTAAGTTACACCCTCCGTCCTCTTCTCTTTTTGTTTTTGTATACCCTTAAACATTAAAACCATATAGGAAAGTTGATTTTGGTACACAGTGAGGAGTATGTAATAAATTTTGTTTTTAAGAGTTTTTACCCATTCTAGGTCCTTTGAATTTCCATATTAATTTTAGTTTAGGCTTATCAATTTTTTCAAAGAGGGCTTACATCATTTTTTCCATATGGCTTTGATTCATGTATATTAGCCGTGTTCATCCTTCTGATCAATGAACATGACTTATTTTGATAATTATGAGGTATTCATTACAGTGCCAGTGTACAAGTTTTGATTTTTTGTTGTTGTTCAATTACTTCCACCTTAACAGTAAACTAAATAAAACATTTAAAGCACAAATTTTCAGACATTGGAAGAGGCAGCACAAGGGAATGATCTCTGTGGCAAAGGTCTCAAAAATTTATGAATTAAGCCTTAGTCTTATGAATTATATATTCTGCTTATATGGAGCAGCAAATTCTACAGGTCACTCAAACCCTTTTCTCTTATTGAAGAAGTCCGTAGTACTGTTAATACTTTTTTATAAGTCTTAAATATGTAAGGTTGGATGCAGAATCAAGAGGAAGAATACACCAAATTTTTGTGCATGTGTGTGTATGTGTATGCATATGAGGGAGAAACTATGTAAATGGGAGTGTTTATGCATATGTATGAGTTGTATTCATGTGTGTGTGTTCTGAATATGTGTGACTATATGAGTGAGTGATGTCTATAAGTGTGAGTGTAATTTAAGTAATAATACAAAGTTCAAGCAACTGTGATAATGTTGAATTAAACCAAATGTTAGTTCAATGAGGAGATGCTGTTCTGAATGGTAATATATTATGCTCATGTATTTTGTTACAATGGTTACTGAATTGAAGCTTTACCATTAAGGCCAAGTAAATTTTAAATTTGCATACGTACTATGAAATAAATACTACATGAATTCAAAGTGCAGAGAATTGATAACTGAACTTATAAAAGTACTCTCGTTCCATTTTTGAAGCATTTCTACCAGTTTATGGTACATGTATACAGTTGTTTATTGTATTAAAATGGAACTGATTACTCAGGCCTTATCAAAAGTATAACTAATAATAAATAGTGCTATCCATATCCATAATGTGGTGCCGTAAGATATAGTTTAATTCAACAATAGTTGGAAATTATTTTTTCTGTTTTTGTAAGTCAATTTCTGCATGTGGCTGTGTGCAGAATATTGTATCTATAAATTTAATGCAGAAAAAGTGCACATATGCATATATTTTACTCAAAGTTCATATCACAGTATTATACTTACAATAAAAATGAGCTATTTAAATAATTTCCCAATTTAACCTTGGGATTTGGTGGTAAGAAGGAATCTTGGAATTGAACTAATCCAGCCACACCTCACTTTACATGAGGAAATGGAAAGTTTATTATTTGTCTGTTAAATGCTTTGTTCTTTGTGGAACTCAGATCTGTCATTAAAGTCCCCTGACCATATGTATTATACCTTTCAGTTGAAATCATACCTCTTTGCCTTTGGACATTTTAGGATTTTGTAAATTTGAGATTCTTAGGCATTTTGTCCCATTTTCTTAGAAAGGGAATTTTTAAGAGCAAAATGTGGTATTGGCACATGAGTTTTATATAACTACTAAAAGTCATATATATCATACTGTGTGATGTGAATTTTGATGTGTGGGTGAGATGTAAGGCTCTGTATGTAGATATGGGACATATGCTTGCATATGAATTGATGGAGGAGGAGGACTATAATTTTTACTGGATTTGAACAGGTATAAAAATTGCTACTGTCTCTTCAGGGAGCTATGAAATATATTGTTGAAGATTGGTAAAGTCATTACTTTACCAATGTGCTGATGATTTCCAAATCAACATTTTTAAGAAAAATATCTTCTTACGTTCTAGGCCTGTTTATATAATGGTTTATTTCTCCTTGGGCATCTCAAATTTTTCACACCAAAACCTCTTAATTCTCTCTTCAAATCTATTCCTAACCTGGGTCTTTGTCGTACTACCAGGTATTCATCAACCAAAAGAGAAATCTGAAATTAATACAAGATTCATCTTTTATTTCTCTTTTATTTCCAACCTAATCAAACCCTGTGTATTTTTATGTCCTAAATATATATTGTATCTCCTCTTAAATTAGTTTGTATTAATAGTAATATTTTTCACCTGGGCTAATCTTGACAATCTTTTAACATTTTTTCTGATTTTAAATGTATTCTTAGTAAAGGACTTAAGAGTAATTATTTTTAAAGATAAATATCTTATTATATTTTTACATAAAATCCTTAAATAGCTTTTCATCATTTTAAAGAAGAAATCCTGAACATCCCAAAATAAAAGTCAAGGCTTTTTATGATTTGTCCCTTTCTTAATAAGGCTCATTTTCTGCCATGAATCTTGCCTTTTGGTTCCAACATATGTCATTTACTTGTAGATGACCATATATTCCATACTTTGATAACTTTGTCTTTTGCATCTTCTTTTTCTCTGCTTGGCACACGCTTTATCACATTGTGAATCTTTCAAGACTCAGAGTAAATATTCCCTGTTTTAGGAAACTAGGCAACCCTGTCATAAATGAATAGAAAATAGGAATCTTAGTAGGGAACTTTAATATTATGTAACTGAAACACTGCCATTTAAACTGAATACTGGCTACATCCACTTCTTTTATATTCAATACAGGAAGTGCTAACTTCTTTTCAATAAATGAAGCCATTTAATAAAAAAGCTAGTTAAGAAGTACATTACCCCGAAAATGAACTAAGATACGATATGAAAAAGAACTTCCAACATCAGCACTCTCAGGAAGACTCATGCCAGAAGATGATCATCAAAAAAACCCCAACAAAGATCCATGCACTGCTACAGGTGTAGATGCACTCATCCCACCAATTCCTGGACTTGCCATGGGAATGAAGAAGGAGATATCTAAGCTGGCCTGTGCATACAGTAAAACAAAAAATTTGGCTGGATCTATACTGTTGGAACTCAACCAAGAATTAGGAGAAGTGCAAATTGTAGCGCTCCAAAATGTTACAACTACAGACTATTTACTGTTAAAAGAACATATGGGATGTGAACAGTCCCCAGGAATGGGTTGTTTTAATTTATCTGAATTCTCTCAGACTGTTCAAGTTCAGTTGGACAATATCCACCATATCATAGATAAGGTTTCACAAATGCCTAAGGTGCCTAACTGGTTTTCTTGGTTTCGCTGGAGATGGCTGGTAATTACAGGTATGCTTTGGTTACGTAACTGTACTCCTATTATGTTAATGTGTGTGCACAATTTAATTAATAGTTTAAAACCTATCCATGCTGAAGTTACTCTTCAAGAAAATATGTCAAAGAAATAATCAATCTTCCCAGGTTTTCTTCCACCTGCTACTTCTATAGCTTTTCTTCTTCCTACCTAATTACAACCCTTAAATAGAATTCGTGCCACATATCAAATTTACCGAGTATCATAATTCTTCCAAGTGGTAAAGACACCTCAAGACAAATGCTGGGCATAGAAGCCACAGGGCATAAATATGCAAAGAAGTAAACAGCTAACCTTTTCAAACAATAAGGCTTCTCTCTCACTTACCAACTTCACATTTCCCTGTATGGCCCCGGAAGATGACTGGTTAGCCAGAGACGGGTAAGATTCCTCAAGGGAGGAACAACCTAAGACAGGCACAGTCGCAGGGGGGCCATCAGGTGAGAAAATGGGGATCAACAGAGGTGAGGCTTAGAACCTCCCCCCCCCCCATTCTGAGAGAAATCTTCTGCATACGTGGATGTTTTATTGCCCGTGTCTAGCTTGGATTAACACATAGTCTGCAGGCACACACCTGATCATCTACATTTGCTCTCTTACAACACTAAACTCTGTTTTCTACCTTTATCTCGTATCTACCTACCACTTCAGCATTTTATTAAAAATAATAATAATAAAGAGAGAAATGTGGTATCCACATATAAATCAAGTATAAAAATCAAATGAATATTCATATTTGAACTGTTTATAGTTCATAATGCATGAGCAAAACCGAAAGCTTCTGTGATGACTGCCCTTGTAATGTTCACCATGTAACTTATTCACTATGTAAGAATTTGTACTCCATGTAAGAACTTGTTCGTTATGCTTCAGAAGATTGGAGACTGATGAAAATTAGGCTTGGGATGGATTAATGATTGTGCAATAAGGAATATAGTCAAAATATTGTAACAACTTGGTATGGTGATAGCTGGTACCTAGAATTATCATGTATATAAATGTTGAATCACTGTGTTGTACACCTGAAACTAATGTAATACTGTGTGTCAACTACCCTTCAATAAAAAATAATTATCCAGAAAAAAAAAAAAAGAAGTACATTAATAAGGGTCAGAACCTTGAAGACAAGAAGAAAAATGCATGCTGCTCAAAAGTATTTACACAGGCTGAAATGAAGAGAACAGCTTAAAGTTTAAAAATGTACTTACAGTTTATAGTCATTCATCATTTGGACTGTCCTTTTGACTATGTTTAGTTAGCTTGTGTGCCAGGACAGTCATTGGTATCATATGACTATGGACTCCTCTTTACTGTGTTTCTGACCTTGACTCGGCACAGGAATCACAATTTCAAACACTCCTACACTTTCTGTACTCATTGGATTGCAAATCCATAACTTAATACTCCTTCCCCTAGATAAGTTGTTTGTCCCAGATTGCCAGGTGTTCATTTTATTTTGCAGTATTTTGGCATACTGTTATTGTTCAGTCTGTCACATCTTTGTACTGTGAGAAATTGAATATGTTTGGAAAAATTTGGAAAACTGTTTAGAACATAAACATGACTAATAATATTTCCTTCTAAATATCTTTTAATAAGTATGATAAAGCATAGATTGAGGATTTCCATTCCACAATCTATAGAAATCATGCAAGGAAAACTAATTTCTCACCCAGAACTTGAAACTGTCATTTCTCTAAATTTCTTACCACAACTATCTAAGACATAGATGATTTATCCATTAGCTTATAACTAATTGGTAAATATAAGAAGGACTGAAGAAAAATTGTGTGCCAAATCAGTTTTTCCGTGGGCAAGAATATTTAAATGCCAGATCACTTTAACAGAGACATCGTATCATAATATATTCACCATAGATCAGGGACAGTTCAGTTGGGACAGTGGCAATAATTTTGTAGATACTCAGTTCATTTTTAAGACAACTAAACATGTCACTATCTTTGTGTTACATATTAGAGAATAGGCTGATACTTTTTAAAGTATTTATTCAGGTCAGATAAAATAAGTCCTGCATTTTTAAAAAGCTTTTGAGTAAAGCTCAGAAAAAAAGATCTTTTTGTCCTTTTTTTCTTAAAATAGAAAATGCCACATCTATCACTAGGAAACTATTTAATATTCTATTAAGTGTTCTGAAAATTTATTTAAAAAATACAGATTCTTATAATTCTAGAAGTCTTGGAAGTGAAGAATCTTCTAGGGGTTCCCACAACCGCATGTGCTGGAATGTGTCCCGTCAATGAGGCGACCCAACACTCCTTCCAAGGCTGGGAACTAATGTCCTGTAATTCCCTTCCTTTCATGACTCATTAAGTTTGCCAAAGGGCGAAGGTGAAGCAGAAGCCACTTGTCTCAGGAGATCGTGGTGGTCAGTTGCTTCACAGACCTCTGGACAAGCTGCCACGTCACCATGCGGGCAGCTTCTCTACCCTCTTCCGCACTTCAGGCTGAAGTCTGTGACGGCCTTTGCTATCACCTTCCCGTTGCTCTTCAGACCATCAGTCTCCTTCCGTTCCTTCGCCCCTAGCTCTTCCCACATACATGGAAGCCCTGATTCTTTTATTAAACTGCTTTATTTCTCTAGTGCCTCTAGTTGCTCCCTTTCCCTGGCTGAACCAAGACTGATACATAACCAGAAGAGATTCACCCTTCACGTAACCGAGCTACTCTTCACCTACGAAAGAACAGACAGCTGGGTAGGAGACCCACACACGGGGCTTCGAGAGAGTGTGGGATCACCCACATGTCAGCCGTGTCAGTCAAATCGATCTGAACGATCAAACAGAAAACCGAGTGAAAGCCATGGCCACTCTTTATTCACATAACTAGAATTTCAGAAAGAACATCCCAAGAAACCATCTATTCCAACACCTTAAGTTCAGCTATAAATGTAGAAAGTGAAATGAGTGGTTTTGCTCAAGGTAATTAACTAACTTGTTCCAGTTCACTCAGTAGGTTAATGGCAGTACTGGGACTAGAAGAGGTGATAATCCCTGTGCTTGAAGAGTTATACTCTGGTAACCGTGACTTAGTCAGAACAGTACCTTTTTTTATGAGTTAATAGCTCAAAGGTGGCACACAAAACCTACATTAATCTATAAGTATGTAATCTGTATATATAATTAACATAAATTGATATCTAATTTAAGTACTTGGCTTTGCTAGAAAACTTGCTACTGTTGGAAAACTAGCAGCTTACTTTTAAGTCCTTTACATTGTCTGGGGCAAGAGCCTTTTCTCCTCTTTCACCGAATGCAGATTTTCTGTATTATGAGTTTACATTGGCAAAAATCCAGAAAGACTGTCAAAATATAACTATTTCAATGTAACATATACCTTGTTTGTTGGAAATTCCAAAGATCACCCCAGGTTTGATGATTCACTAGGAAGACTCAAGGAACTCAACAGAGAATGGTATTCCCGGCTGATAAGAAAATGCAACACAAGCTCAATCAGCAAAAGGAAAAGTCTCATAGGGTGAAGTCTGGAAAAAAACAGGAGCCACTTCAAAAGGTTTTCTTCTAGCACAGGCCAGAGGATATACTTAATCACCCTAGTAACAAGCTGTGAACACACATGTGTGAAGTTTGTAAGCGATTCAGTACCCAGAGTTTTACTGGGGTCTGATCACATAGGCACTCCCTGCCTAACAATACCCAGATTCTAGACTCCCAGAAGGAAAGCAGGTGTTCACTGTAAATCATATTGTTTGCTCAGAGTGTTTAGGCACAGGCACAAAAACCCATTCTTATCCATTAATGTTGGGGACCCTCCCAAAATCCAAGTTCCCGGATGCCAACCAAGAGCCAGCGTTGGAAGCAGGTTTCCAGATGACAGCAGTCAGACCTTCTGTGTTATTCTGCAGAGATACTCAAAACTGGATTCACAACTTGAAAATATAACTGAAAAATGACCAAATCTGTTGCCACTGAAGTGGGGACCTGAAGTTCAGGTAATCCCTTTTCGTTTATGAATGTTTGGGAGAACAGGTAATGCTTCTCTTTCTGGGATTTGATGAGATCACTACTCTATGTAAAATAGCTAAAGGGCAAATGGCGTAGCAGATTTTTCTCACCTTGATAGATATTGACTTCATAGTTGGTTTCCCAATTTTATGCACTCACTGAGACAATATCACATACAGTATTGTACTTTTTTTTTATCTGACGAAAATAGAGATATATTGATGTTCATAGATACTATGAAACCAAAACTACAATTTTACCCTCTCTTCCTACCTGCTTAGCACTTAGGTACTTGCTCCTCTGGTACCTGTAGCTATCTGAATGTGTTTCCATGATAACACATCACACTGTAACGTGGAAATTCATTACTGTATATCTTTCTCTACCCCAAACTGTGAGCTTCTTAAAAATCATTACTGGATCCAGAACTAGTACACTATTTACTATTAGCTGTTCAAAAATATGTATTTTCCAATAAGGGAATTCTTTTTATGTATCTGTTTGTACTGAAAGGATGGCTGGTAAAACAAATCATTAGAAAAAACATAGATCAGACCTCTTATATCTAAAATAAAAGGAGACAAAATGATAAAATAGACAACAGACTAATTCTTTTTGCATAATTTATTAAAAAGCTTTTAGGAGAATCATTTTATTTGAAAATGACTGTGATCTCTAGGTATTCCAGGATCTTTAGAAGAAGTTGATATTAGTATAATAGATTTACAAATATGCCTGAGCTTTACACTTAAACTGTAAAAATTCAGAGAAAGTAAAATGATAACTTTCTTAACCCCAAACACAAGAAAGATTATAATGCAAATGACTTCTAAGTAAATTATGGCTGGATAAAGTGAAGAGAAGGGGACTAATTCTCTCCTCAAATTGGAAGACTGTTCTCTTTCTACCAAGAGCCAGGAGATCTTATGTAAGCCCTCCTACAACAGCAGGCGTTTAGATTCATACTTTCCCTGGTAATTTACCAGCAGCTGTCGCTAGCAGAACTGGAGGAGAGTTCTACCTCCCGGAGTTTTAGAATTTGCAAAGATCTGTGCATAACAAATAGGGACAGAAATAACTGGAGCTATGAAATGAACTTGATGAAAACAGTTCTTAAAAGTGGTACTCAAATCAATTTCAACCCTGGAGGCTGAGCATTCTCTGCATTCGCAATGACAGTTTTCATACAGGACATGACCACTTAATTGGATGCATCAAAATAAGGGATTCAACAGATCAGAAAAATGGGACAAAAATTGTCTATTCCCCTATGCATGCCCTGGCTCAGTGCCTATATGGAAATTTTGGTAATAAATCTCAGGACCTCATTGTATCTATTTAAGTTCACTTGAAAATCAGTAATCATTAACTTGGCTGCCATATGCCCAGATCATATAGTTTTTCATTTTGTTTTCATTTTTTCTAATTTTATTGAAATAATAGCTGATACAACATTGTGTAAGTTTAAGGCATAAAATGTGATGTATTGCAAAATGATTACCATGATGATGGGGTTAGTTAACGCAACTGTCACCTCTATTAGTTATCGGTGTGTGTATGTGTGTGTGTGTAGTGAGAATATTTAAGATCTACTCTCTTGGCAACTTGTAAATACACAGTACAGTAGTATTAACTACAGTCACTCTTCTGTGTATTAGGTCCCCAGAACATATTCATCTTATAACTGGAAGTCTGTATCCTTTGACCAACCCCTCCTCATTGCCCCCCCACAGGGTAGCCCCTGACAACCACCATTTTACTCTCTGTTTTTAAGAGTTCAGCTCTTTTAGATTCCACATAGAAATGAGATCATACAGCATAATGGCCTCAAAGTCCATACATGTCACCGATGGCACCATTTCCTTCTTTAACATGGGTGCATAATATTCCACTCTATATGTACATATAGACATTCACTCACAGATGGACAGTTAGGTTACTTCCACGCCTTGGCTACTGTGACTAATGTTGCAATGAACGTGAGGTGCAGACAGCTCAAGATAACGATTCCATCTCCTTTGGCTCTATACCAAGGAATGGAGTTGCTGTATCACTATGGTAGTTGTATTTTTATTTTTTTGAGGAGCCTCCATACTGTTTTCCATAGATGAAATATGAGTCTCCATTCCCACCAACAGTACATGAGGGCCCGTTTTCTCCATATCCTCCCCAACACTTACTTCTTGTTGTTTTGGTAATATCCATCCTAACAGGTATGGGGTGATAACTGCCTAATGATTAATGATGCTGAGTATCTTTATTTGAACCTGTTAGCTATTTGTATGTCTTTATTGGAAAAATGTCTTCTTAGGTCCTTTGCCCATTTTTAAATTGGATTCTTTCTTTTTTGCAAGTTTTTTGTATTGGACTAATATTTTTCCCAGATGTAATCGACTTACATCACTGTAAAATTTAAGGCATAAAGCTTGATGGTTTGATTTCTATTTATTGGGAAATGATTACCATGATAGGTTCAGTTATTTGTATATTTTCTCATATAGATAAAATAAGAAGAAAAAAGGGGGAAAACATTCATTGTGGTGAGAACTCATAGGATAAACTTCTTAATAACTTATTTATATATCATACAGCAATGTCAGCTATAATCATCATGTTCTACATTACATCCCTAGTACCTATTTAACTTATAGAGTGGAAGTCTGTACATTTTGGTCACCTTTTTCCAATTTCCCTTGCTCCCAACCTCCACCTCTAGTAACCAAAAGTTTTATCTCTTTTTCTATGAGTTGTTTTTTTTTTTTAGATTACACATGCAAGTGAGATCATATAGTATTTATCTCTGTCTGATTTCATTTAGCAGAACTTTGTCTTAATCCAATTTGTCTGCTATAACAAAACACCATAAATTGAGTGGCTTACAAATGACAGAATTGTTTTCTCACTGTTCTGGAGGCTGAGAAGTCCAAGATCAAGGTACTGGTGGATGCGGTATCTAGTGAGAGCCCCCTTCCTGACTCACAGATGGCTGTCCTCATAGTTAACGTGTCCAAACATGGCAGGAGGGGCTGTGGAGATCTCTAGAAATTCTTTTACAAGAGCACTAATCCCACTCATGAAGGCTCTACCCTTGTGACAAAATCATGTCACCATGGCCCCACCTTCTAATACCATCACCTTGGAGGTTAGGTTTCAACATACAAATTTTGTGGGGGCCACAAACATTCAGACCATAGCCACTTTACTCTAGAAAACAAGGATATTAGAATTATTTTCCTATAATTTTTCTTTCCTTTCCTTACCATTTCTTAAGTTCTATCATCTGTGCTTTTACTTTGTGTAACTCCAGGGAAAAATCCCGGGGCAAAATACCTCTAAAACTGAACTCAGTCAAAGGGAGAAATGAAGTTAAGAAGCCCTTTCATTTCTTACAAGCAGTCATACCGTCTCTCTCTTGACCAGGCTGCAGCAGCAGAGAGCTCCACCCAGCCTCTCCAGTCCAGATAAACCCTTGCAGGCCCACTCTTGTAATTACCTATTGATATGTAGATGAACTAACTCTCCACCCCTTGGAAACACCTATTAATATGCAGATGCACTAAAGCCAGGCAAGAGATTCTGGAAATACTACAATTTTACCCATACTTTAATATACTCAAGTTCAGTAATATTTCTGTTTTGTTTTAAAACCATATGAAATATTTTAGACCTCATGTCTGGGGTGGTTCTTAAAATTCTGAAGTCAACAAAATTATTTAACTGAATACACCCATGTACAAATCAGGGACAGCTGAACTAAATGGTTTATCATGATAAACAGGTCAAGGAAGGCCATGCATTTTTTTCACATTCTTTTCATTGACAGTAGGTTGAAGACTCCTTTGCCTGAATCTCTGTGGACCCTGTGGCTGTTACGACAAACTGGCAGAAATAATGCTGTGCCGGTTTCTAGGCCCACAATTGAAGAGATTACAGCTTCCGTTTTTGTGTCTTAGAAGAGCATCTGGCATCCCTCTGTGGAAGGAGCTCCGCCTTCCCTGAGGCCACACTGCTGGACAAACAGTACGTGTGAAAATTCTGACAGTCACAGTGGGATCTGTACGTTCACCTTCATCTATTTCTTCCAAACAAATAGACTTAGGAGTCCAATCAGTCTTCTACCTCCATTCCAGCCTCACCTGCTCCCTCAGTACTACTGAATGACCTCAATTGATGCTACATGGACTAGCAGATTATCCTGCTAAATAATGCCCACATTTGTAATCTATAAAATTGTGAGATTTGATAAAATGATTGTTGTAAGTTGCCAAATATCAGGATTTTTCTAGGCTGCAAAAGATAACTAGGAGAGCATTCCATTTTTTATTTAAGATTATTATTTCCCTAAATTGTTTTGGATTTTCCTTCTAAACTTTTACAATTAGCCTATATTATATAATTAGTTATTTTCAAATGATATATCATATCACCTATTCTCATGAGTCTTTCTTTACTCCCAGAGATCTCTCCATGTGCTCACCATCTTATTTCTACAAATTGCTGATTAATTTTTAGGTCTGAGACAAAGCTGTCATTCTTGGACTTCCCTCTACTACTCTGTTTAAATGTAGCCAAAGTTTCGTGGATCTCATGTACTCCACTTTCATGTTTTACTCAGTTTGATACAGACTATTGTGAGAAATTGGCTAAGAGAGAATACTTCAGAGGGGAATGTTCTTATTCCTTGCATATTGAATATATTTTTGGCTATTTCCCATGACTGAATAGACACAGAATTTAGGATCCAAATATATTTATCTCTGATCTTTGAAATAATTTTTTCACTGTCTTCCAAAATTCTCTGTATTTTATATTAGAAAGTCATTATCTGTCTTACTCTAATTCCTTCTAGATGATCTCTTTTGTGCCTTTGGTGTTTCTGTTCATTCCTTGTACTGGACAATTTTAGCAAGTGAATTTTAGCAAATGAAGTGGTTTTCTGGTATGTCCAAATGAGAGATTAAGGAGCAAAGGATCCATACTACTTTTTTTCCTCATTTTTAAAAAGTTTCTCTCATTGTGTAGGTATTTCTAAATATGACGTATGAAATAACTAGCATTAAGGATCTGCTATTTGTAGATGACTCATCTAGGCAGCGGTTGTATGAAAAAGATTTTTAAAAATAGAGATAAAGGACTATGGCATAAGCCATTCCTTTAACATCATTATACACAATTAGCTCTGTCCGTTCTGGTTAAAATTAAGACACTTTGTCCTTTAAATGTATCATCTCATTTCATTAGGCAACATGACTTTCTCAGGAGAGATGGTCTGTAGTCTCTGAGTGACTTACTTGGATCATTGGAAGGATTGTGAGCAATGACATAGGTTTACATCTTAAGGTTTAAAAGTAGTTGATTTTTTTTTTGCATGATTAATAATGATAATCTTGAGTTTGACTTTTTTTCACTTCTGTTACCAAATGTTTGCTTCTCCCTCAAAACTCAGCTGAGAAATCTCAGTAGTCCTATGTGAAGGGCCCACCTTCATGAGGGTTTCGATTTTTGGAGCTGTGTACCACTTGATTGTCACACCTTAAATGACAATAAGGCACAAGAAAAAGGAAAAATGTAAACAGAATTAATTCAGATGAGAGATTTATAGCATTTTTATTTCAAACAGATGTTGGTAACATAGACAAAAATAACAATAATTAGCTAAGACATAAAAACATAGAGCCAATAAATCAACTGGTAAAAAAGAAGAAAAGAAAACTGTAAGCCAGGAAAAAAAACAACCCTCAATTGTGCACAGTATGATTAATGTGTTTTGTGCACACAGTTAATTGTTTGGCATTACAGAAAGCAAAGCTCATGAACAAAGGGTTAAGAAATCAAAGTTACAATGAATTTAGAATGCATTCAACATTCTTCATTTTCTTCCCATTTTGTGTCAATATTTTTCTATTTTTTTTCAAACTTTTTTCTTTGTTATTTGTTTAACACTTGTCTCTTTTCCAAGCCATAAAGAGAGGTGTTGATTGACTCTTCCATTTCAGATAGAAGTTTTCTGTTTTGTTGTTCAATACTGGCTGGTTTTACATTCTTCACTCAGAAATAAACTTTCATACCTATAATTGCTAGTTCACCATTAAAATAGAAAATAAGGAAAACCACTGATGAGAGAAACTAGATGTTTGAGATATGTATAAATGCAAACTGATGCTGAGATACATCAACAGAGGTTTGATTTTTAGTAAATCTTTTAGGGACTTCCCACCTTCCATCTTCTACATTCTCACATAACACATCACATATTCCAAACATTTACAAATAGAATATCAGTAAAGTTTTTGACCCAAGAATTAAAAAAATATTAACCCTTACATGAAATCTCATTAAACACAACACATCCTGTGCTCTATATTCGTATTTGACACTCATAATAATACCTATCCTGTATACTCCAGAAAATAATTTTGAGGATCACATAAAATAATATAGAAAAACATTTAAAATATAAAGCACTCTAGTACTAAGAAGTGTTTTCATTTTTGTTGTCTAAGGTTTTGACAACATTTTATTAGTTGAAACTGTGGATGTTATTAATAAAAAAGAAAAGTAGAAAGATCCCTGATAGAATCTATCAGAATAATAATGATTTTCCTAGACACTTCCTTAGAATCAGTAAGGCCTAATGCTTATAAACCTTCCCATCCCCATATGCATCCAGTGCCCCTGGCCTCTGAATATAGATTATCAGTGAAGTGTTGGTGCACCTGCAACCTGCTAGGTCCTTGATAGACCTTCAGATCATACCTGACACTTGAGGCCAGAGGAAAACCACCTTAGTTTCAATTCACACTAAAGACATATTTGAACATACTTGAAATGTCTGCATCAAGTGTAGTGACTATTTTAACAGCACTGACTGAAACCAAAGTTACTTTTTTAGTGCGTGTGTACTTTCCAGTGAAATGAAGGACAGGGAATCTCTACAAGTAGAAATTATCTGACACATTAAAAAATAAGACTCTAAGAATTTGCCGAATAATGTTATTAAAGTAGTAAATGCTTTTTAAAACAGTTTTAACAGGATGTAAATATTGATAGAAAGCTGTATATTTATGGTTTTGGTCAAAATAAATGGACTCAGTATACTTTAAATTTAAAAAAGATAATTTTCCCTGTCTCTCACTCCCATTACCTTCTCTATATCCATGTGATAAGGTTTTTCTGGGGTCAATTTGTACTTGTCTTATCCCTCCATCATTGCAATATAAGCTCATATTAATCACCCTTGTATAACCAGATCTTAAAAACTGAATTTAATGTAGCATCAACAAATGTTAGTTCAGTTGAATTGCATTAATTAGATAATTATGAACTTTAAGGATGTGGACCCTTTGACTGAAAGATGAGAGTATTATTCTGACTCTTGTAACTGAAAGCTGTCATGCTCAACTGTTTGAACTATTTGAGATTCAGACGGCTCCAGCAAATGACTAATAAGCAAATCCATTTCTTGCAGTAAGTCCCTTCATCCATATAGCTGTTTCAGCTGCTGACAAGTGATCTATCTGTTCCGAGATATTGTAGCGACATAGTGAAAATTGCTAAGTGAAGCGGTGGTATGATATGGAAAGAGATAAAAGAAGGTGACTGGATATAGTTTACCAGTTGTCTAGTTGCAGTGCCACTTCACACTTCGTGAGGCACAGTCAGGGAAGTACTTACTCATTTGTAGAAACCAGGGTCCATGGCAAGCCTGTTATCCTAGCAGAGATCATGGCTTACCTAACCCACTTTAATTATATACCAAGAATCATTTTCTGCATGTTTGAGGCATTTTCATGAGAAGAATACTATTTCTTATTAATCAGTATGGCAAATCACACATTACACATAACACAACTGGCTATAATCCATGCTTCTATTGCCATATTCTTTTCAAGTCTGTTTAATGATTAGTTATTTTTCATTTGATCTTGTTCATTTTCCTCCCTCTTAAATAATTCCTAAAAACCTTAAAACTTTTTAATTTATTTATACTCTAATCAGTTCCTGAAGGAAATAAAGCTGCTAGAGGAGGCAATTTGAATATAGAAGAATAGCAATACATTCTGGATTGTGAATGATAATGTTTAAACACCATATTTAAAAGTACAATACCAAGTGAATATTATTGAAAAATATACTTTTAGTTAATGTTATTTTTCTGAAGATATTTGCTGACAGTTTATCTGGAAGATAGTGAAACTAGTAAGGCTAAAGACATTGGAATAAGAATGGCATTGTGCTCAGGGTTGAATCCCTTGCTCTGTCACTTCATGGAAGGCATTTAACCTCTCTGGTCAGCTTCTTTATGAGCAAAATGGGTGTTATAGTAGAACCTACTTTGAAGGTGCTTTCCTTGGGTGAAATACACATAAACCTCTTAGCATATTAGCAAGCATGTAAGAACATAATAAACATTTTCTGCAGTCATGGCACTTATACCTTATATGAGTTGTATATGCATTAAAAGAGAGATTGTCAGAAAAGAAGATAATCAGTGTGAATGAGGAGAATGTGGAACTGCATCCAAAGGATAAAACCTTGCAGAATAACGCATGTTGAATGCAGCCTTGGTTATAGCTAATTAAACCAAACAGCCCTTGTTTGAATATATATATCACCTACTGGTTCCTGCATTTTTCAGGCGAGAACACTAAGATGTGATGTTGGTTTGAAAACATGTAGGAACATTACAACCTAGGCTTTTCCTGGAGCCCTCACGCCTTACTGGTTCATCAGGGAACCACTTTCTGTGAACTGTATACAAACCATTGTGTGTGCCATGTTAGCAAATTTTCTTTCCAAAGCTCAAGCTCTATTTTCTAGAGCCAAGGAGGGAAAGTACATTTACACTCCTGAGACTGTAGCATACTGGGTGCCTGATGCTCCTCTGGACTCTGTAAACTTCAGTATGTCATTTAGCCTCTTTGGATCTCTTTTCTAATAATAACAAAAAAAAACTATAAGAAAAGAAAGATCGAGACTAGATGATCCCAAATATTCCATAAATATTTGTTGTATAGAAAAGTGTGTAAACTCCACTGCTGGAAATATGAAAATGTATTTGAAATAAAATGTTGATACTTGATTTTCTCTTTCTGTCATTACTATACAACACTTAAATTGTATGTTGCTTCCAGTTATGACAATATACATTTATTATGTATATGAAAGTAGTGAATTTTTTTCATTATCAATTAGTCCTTAAATGGATAATCAGAATAATTTATCTAAATCATTTCTGATATTACTTCAGCACATTTGATTTCTCAGTATAATAATTTCTAAAAGAAAACACTTAACTATTTCTGTATAAAGTTTAATATTCATTTGTATGGAAAAAAAACTATTGTGCTTTCCTTATGTATCATATATATCTATATATCTGTCCATATGTAGGTATATATACATGGTATGTGTTATATACATGTTATTCTTATGTATTCTTATGTAAAAGTTAGTTTTACATTTTAAAGTATGGAAAATATTTCAAAATAAATGATTTTTCATTGTATATATTTCACAAACATAAATGGAATCTAAAATTTTACCTACACTGAAAACTCTCCAGAAAAAGATTCAGCTACAGAGAAACAAAAATCAGTCTTAAAACAAAGCTTGGAGAAATTGAGGGTAGATTTCAGAGTCATATGAATCTCAGCTTAAAATCTGTCTTTTGCTATGTTAGGCTGTTCTGGGGTCTCAATCTCCACAATTCTGCAAGGTGGATTATATCATAATCATGTTGACTGATTGCCCAAAGCTAATATCTCTTTCCAATAGACCCTGAATTTAACTTGCAGAGTTTGGTAGTTTTAGGAGGCTGATCCTATATTCTGTTCAAGGATATAGCACGTGACAGAAGCTTAACCAATTAATGCATCCTATCCTCAATCCAAGCTTATGACTAAAATGCTCAACACAGAGTGAAACTCAGGACCCAGGCTTGATATGTAGGAGCAAAAAGCCATGATACCCAGTGGTGACCTCCCAGCTGCCATTAGCACTGCAGATACTTGTTGTCTAGAGCCAGCTGAAAGTCACTGGAAGGGGTACAGCTCAGAAAAATGCCAGAAAATAGAGCTCTGATGACGCTGTGGCCAAACTCTGGTGAAGCCCACACTATTGCTAGTCTTTTCAATTATGTGTACCAACAGATTTCTTTTATTTGTTGCAGAGTATCTGAGATGATTGTGTTTGCAGTATAAAAATCTGAATTAGGGAAAATGATCCCTCCAGTCTCTGGGTTATAAGGTTTAATAATATAGGTCCACAAACCTCATCTAAATTCTCTGAGAAAAGGTGTGCTTTAGAATTCGGAATTTTTCATTTTTAGTCAGAATATGTAGTGCATATTCCATATAATAGCTAACACTGCCAGAGGGATCTGAGGCAATAACCTGTAATCAGAGTCAGTATTCCTGCTGCAATATGTGTGAACAATCACAATTAGTATATATTTTTTTTTCTTGAGAAAGATTACAAATAACCTAGTGACTTTTCACCTCAGGCTTTGCTAAAGAGTAAATTTTGAAGAAAAATGTGCATAGCTCTCTTGAGTTTAGATTAGTTGTAAGGATATGTGTAACTCCTCCCTGTCTATACACACGCACACACATTTATGTGAACATATGCATGTGTAGATATTATGTCCTACTATAGGTTATTTGCTTTATAAAAATAACTGGTAGTTCAGTTACTCATGATACAGAATGCTTCTTTATAAACAGAGTTTATAGTCAAATTATATCATTATCTTCATTATCATCATCTACATTATCCAGGGATATAGATTATAGTTTATGCTGCCCTGTTTTTAAAATATACTTACACCAAACTAAGCAAAGTTTGCTGGAATGTAAAAAATGTATCTTGGTCAGACATATTTTAACTGGACTTTTCACCATTTCCTTCCTTCCACACAAAACCTATTAAGTATCAGTCTGACATTCATTTTGATAAGTAACCCAGCTTCTGGAGAGCGTCTGCAGTGTCAGCAGTGATTTGTTCTGTTTCTGAGGCCTGATAAAAATGGAGCAAGTTTTTGTTAGACGAAAATTTTCAGCAAAAGTAAAATAAGATTTTTACTCTTATAGTAGGTTTTTTCCCCCCACTACAATCATATGTAGTATGCTAAAACACATTTCACACTCACTCATGCCGTTTTTTTCTGTTAACTATATTGATTTTTTTCTATTGGCTATGTTGACCATATTTTGTTAATTTATTCAGTGTAGTAAGGGAATAATACCTTCTGACACTTAATTGGAAATAAATAATATTTTTTAAATGTCTAAAACTATTAGTTCCCAATAATCCTGTATTATCATTATTTTTTCATATAAACTAGTAAATAAGGAAATAAATGGCAATACACTTACTGTGAAATATTTTCTTCTAAATACAAATTCCCACAGGGTTTGCTACTTAGAAGCAAAGAACTTCACCCTAAAAGGTTGTGGTTATCATTATTAATAATATTAATAAAACTATGTTGTAAATATATAGATTTTGTAACTTTCAGAGCACTGTGCTCTAACCTAGCTAGAATTTTGTCTTCAAAGCAATTTGCTTTTCATGTAGTTTTGCTTTCAATTCAAGTATTTTTATTCAGTCTCTACTCAGATGCTCAGTATACTGACTGTCAGGACATAATCACAAACCACAAACCTCACTGTAGCTATTTGAAGCAAAACAAATTCATTAGAATATAAAGAGGACCCACCAAGTCTTCTGCAGCGCTGGAGAATCTGGCTGGGCATCTGCACAGCCAGTGACTGAATTGTACCTCTCACAGGCCCTAAGGACAATCTACTCCAGCAGCTACTGAGCAAGCATGGCGGCCACCGGCACAGCACTGCCAGTGGGACCGTGGCCATTGCTTTGCCTGCATGTCGGCTGCTCCTCATGAAAATGATTTCTGTGAAGTGTCTTATTCATGTCTCTCTCCTCCTAATCAGCATCTCATGGGTTGTGTGCATATCAGCTATTTGAGTTTGGCTTTAAGGAAGATGGGAGCGGTTGCTGGCTTTAATTTTACACAGCAGACATTCTTAAAATCGACATTCCTAAACTCTAGAAAAGCATTTCAAATTCAAGATCACCAAAAAACATGGACTATTTGGTCAAAATAAGAGGATTTGAAAATGACATACTTTCTTAAAACACCTGAAAACCTGTCTTCAGCGGCCCTGATAACCTCATGCTGTCACCGTGCTGGTGATGGAATCTGCAGCACAGGTAGTGGAAATATTAATGTGGAAATTGCCACATTGGTGGTGTCTGTGCAAAGGCAATGCCAGGTCGGACAGCAGTGTAATTACCACCGACAGGGAGAGAGGGCCACTCAATGTACTGTTCACGGGCTCCCTCACCCTTCGCTGAGGCATCGCTGTCTTGAGCTTGAGCACAGACAGCACTGATGGAACAGTGGCTTTGGCAGCAGTGAGGAGGGACAGCATTGTCCTTGATGGTGGATGGTAAAGAGCCTCCGTGTTTTACAAGGAGCAAAACAAAGGCTGGCATAGGAAGGCAAGAATTGCCCCAAAAGGGAATTAAAAGTTCTTTACATATTGCAGAGAGCTATTTCTTTGTGAATAAATAAGAGACCTCTCAGGTATTCTAACAATATTTGGAAGGAAATTCTGGGAAAGTTAAAGTTCCCACCAATCAGCTAATGTTAAGCTTCTTTTGCAGTCCCAAGATACAGGAGTTTGATGTTCATGTTGATTTCAGCAGTTGAAGTCGTGCCTCCTCATACTGTGAGAAAATCACTACGAGTAAATCACAGAATCAAAATCTCCACGTAACCTGGAAGTGTGTACGATGTCATACGAAATACTGACTTAAATATTTGTAATAAAATTGAAATCTCATGTGGGATGGAGCCCAATTTAGCAAAGAGCTAAATACAAAAAGATCTAAATACAGAGCTGCTCTGGATGGAGCAGAGTTTAGGGGTGTAGAAAAGGGCATGGCTCCTTCCACTCAGTCCCACATCACAATTCGTCTTTTTCTCTTGGAAGAGAGAAAGAAATTGGAAAAACAATGACATAATGAGTTAGAACTAGTACCTAAAGATGTGAAATGCAGTTAGGTAGAAGAGGAATTACATTTGTTGTGCATGCATGGGACACATTTGGGGATTCAAGGCTAATAGTAGTAAATTTCAACTTAGTGAACTTCATGGAACTTTCTAAAAATGAAATAGATGACTTTATGAGATTAATCTCATGATCACTGGAGATACTCAGGAACCAAACAATCACTAATGATATTCAAGGGGATTTAAATATCAGAAGAGTGGGTGTTGTTAGATTCTATCATTACATGAAATCATTGTGTCATACACAAATTGATCCTACAGTAATACCCTGCCATGAATATCAGGTAAATTAAAAACACATTTTGAAATTTTTACATATATCTAACACATTTTAGATTCCAATGGTATAATATAAATTCTACATTCATTTTCCCATTTTTTACTACATGAAGACCTTTGTTTCTTTGAAATTCAACATCTTGGAAGATAATACTTCTTGTTTTTTAGATGCTTCCCAGAAACCATAGGTGGAGGTAAAATGTAAGGCTATTTTCCCAAATACATTGCAGTGCATATATAGGTCTTTCTTCCCCTCGTTCCAAGGGAGGGAGAAAAGGGACCGTTTGTGATATGCAATGTGAGATAAGCTAAGAAGCATTGCAGCCTAAAAGATAACATCAGCTTAACTGATAAACCAGTTCAGGAAACACTTTTCTTTAATTCTAAAAGTAATAGATACAAAGTTGCCATTACCAAACTACAGTGTGTTTTTCTTGCTTTTGGAAGACAGAATACCTTTTGTTCTGTTATTAGGCCACAGACCTTTGCTTTAGTAAAAATGAAAATGTTTGTTCCTTAGGTACATCAGCTTGTACCGCTCTAATACATCTATTTCTTTGTGACTTATTTTGTACAAAATATATTATCTATTTAAAATAACATTTTAAATAAAAGATAAAAAGAAGCATACGGTGTAAGATTTATCAGAAATGCAGAGGTATGATAGAACAAATTTTTTATTTATGGACATATAGTTTTCATTGATTTAAGTTACCACAATCTAAGATTTTATCATTACTTTTAAATTTATTTGAATGCATTGTCTTAATTCTGCCTTTAATGTTATTTTATTAAAAAGTGATCACAGTTTAATGTTTAGCTTTAAACTGATATTTGCAGTTTCTGACATGTATTTGTATAGAATTGAGTGTATTATAAGAAGGGAGCTATGCTAAAAAATGAGGAAAATAGTGATTGAAAGTTCTTTAAGGAAAAAAACACAATATCTTTGAGAGTAGGATAATTGTTTTTAAGTATTAATACTCTGAGATACTTCAGCTAGGGGGCGCGTTGCATTCTACAGGAGGTGTCATGGAACAGCACAGTGGTCAACTTTATACCTGAGGTGACCTTTCCAACAAAGGGGATTAAAATAATCCTTTAATACTCACAGAGCTTAACATACTTAGTGCAGAAAATATGTTTTTTTGGATGATCACAGATCTGTCACTCTGGGCTTAAAAAGCAAGAAGGAGAAAGAAAAGGAAGAAGACAGCCAGTTAGTATGTAGTGTATTGGAGAGGAAAAAAACTCTTTCATAGATCAGACTGATCTTATCTCTTAAATCAGAGATGTAACTGTTTCACACAAAAAGGAATATACAATAGACACTATGTGTAGATTGCACAGACTAAAACGTTTGCTATCTGCTGCTTTACTGAAAAAGTTTGCCTTTCTTGCTTTAGAGTATGCCACAGTCATAAACCAGGTCAATGGCCCACTCTCAAAATTTTCTCTTAATAAGGCTTATCCTTGTGGCTATTATAGCAGTGCAGCCTGGCTGTCCATATGGCTGGGACTTATGTAAAGAGGATAGTGAGAAAATTTTAGAGAGGGACAGAAAAGGTGATGAGGATAAGGAAGGAGGATAGGAGGAAATTAGGGCTTAAAAAACCTTTTATTTTTTTGCTATTATAAATCTGAGTTCATTACTGATTTGCTACATACATATCAGTAAGTACTTCATCAGAGCACATTCTTATCCCTATTTCCTCAGTCTCATGAAAATCCTTCCTCTGAGCAAATTCTCCCTGTGTTGTTCTCTTAATGGTGACTCAAACTATTGATCTAGAGGTTATTTTTCTGAGGGTTACTATAAGTTACTTCATTGGTTTTCAGATTGTGTTCCATGGAGTCCTAGAGTTAGACTGAGATATCTCAGGCACTGCCTTGTGGGGAAAGGAGGAAGTCAGGTTTTAGGACTTTAGGCCTTCCTGATTACTTCACCCATATTCATATGTCTTATCTCTGTCATAATAAAAGTTTATTCAGCTCAGTAGCAGAAAAAGAAAAATCCAATTAAAAAAATGGATGGAGGAACTGAATAGACATTTTTCCAAAGAAGACATACAAATGGCCAGTGTGAAAATCACTAACCATCAGGGAAATGCATTATCAAAACCACAATGAGAGGTTACCTCACACTTGTTAGAATAGCTAGCATCAAAAAAATGAGATAACAAGTGTTGATTAGGATGTGGAAAAAGGAAACACTTATGCGCACTATTGGTGGGATATAAATTGATGCTCCCACTATAGAAAACAGTATGGAGGTTCCTCAAGAAATTTAAAATAGAACTACCACATGATCCAGCAGTGCCATTTCTGGGGATATATCCAAAGGAAATGAAAACAGGAACTTGAAGAACTATTTGCACTCCCATGTTCACTGCAGCACTATTTATAATAGCAGAGACATGGAAACAACCTGTGTCCACCAACAGATGAATGGGTTAAGATATGGCATATATGTGCAAAGGAATATTATTCAGCCATGAGAAAGAAAGAAATCCTGCCACTTCAGCAACATGGATGGATCTTAAGGACATTATGGTAAGGCAGACAAGTCAGAAAGACAAATAATGTATGGTGTCATTTAAAAGTGGAATCTAAAAAAAAATAAAACCAGAAAGTGTACCTCATAAAAATAAAAAGCAGAAAAGTGGTACCTGGGGCTGGGGTTGGGAGAAATAGGGAGAGGTTGGTAAAAGGGCACAGACTTTCAGCTCTAAGACAAATAAGGTCTAAGGATTTAATGTTAAAACATTGTAACTATAATTGATTAGTTTAAATATGCTAAGTGTAGATGATCTCACCAAAATGAATAAATAAATAAATATGTGAGATGCATCTGTTAATCAATTAGATGGTGGAAATTCTTTTACAATTATACCTCAACAAAGTGAAAAAAATAGGAGGAAAAAAGTGTTTCAGTGAAAAAATATCGAGAATCGCTAATTTAGTCCAATTATTTTCTATTCAATACATTTTCTAAATAGATTGAAAAGGTGTGCAGTTTCATTCTCTAAGACACTGTCTTCTATCTGTCTTAGAACTGATTTGAATTGACACTTGCTAAAATAAAAGCAATGAGGAAATACTAAAATGCATTCTTCTTCCCTCCCCTCCCTTCTCTGCCCTTCCCTTCTCTGCCCTCTCTTCCTCCCTCCCTCCATCCTTCCTTCCTTCCTTTTCTTTCTATTTTTTCACAAGTTTCTAGTAAGAAAAAACTCCCTGTAAAATGTCCTTTATATTCCTCTTGTGTGATACTGTCTGGATAAAATTAGGGAAATGTTCAGTCAAGGTTAATATGTCAGAAAAAATGGCTTTTGTGTCATGGAAAAAAAGCTATTCTTATATCACAAAATGACTTTATGTGGAGTCATTATAATTAATGCTTGACTGAAAATAAATTCTGCACTGCTGTAAGGTAATGTTCGAGAGATAAGTGCAATCAGACATGGACATGTGGGGGCTCACCTTAGATTGGGGGAGATGGCCCTGTGGCTAGAGAAGAAGCTTTAACTTGCAGAGAACATTTGGACCAAAGAAGGCACCGTGCCCTGGAATCCTGCGGGCTGTTGCGGAGCCCCGGCGTGTAAGCGCTGGCTCGCATCCTTCTGTCTGACCGTCTTGGATCTGGAGGGGGAGCAACAAAAGCATTGTGGCAGTGAAACTTGGAAGACAGTGTGATAGGGAATTCTTCCCTCTGCGCAGCCCAACAATTTTAGTGTAAGCTTGTGAGGTCAGGGGTAGTAACTACCTGGTACCACACTCCAGGTCCATTCTGTCTCCTGAGTCCCGCTTAAAGGACACCAGAATAAAAGTTTATTTGCCCAGCCCTCACCCCCAGCAGACTTACGATCTAGATGGTGAGGAACTATGTGAAGATGGCAAAGAAAATATCACAGGCTTTGGGGCCATATAAATATCTTTCAGTTTTGGTCCTGACAGTTTACAGATGTCATATATAGGTTTTTGGTGAGAATTTATACCTAGGGGTTGAGAAATTGGGACCTCAGCCCACACTGCCTTCATTGAAACTCAGTTTTACCACTATTAGCTGTTTAACTGTAGGCAAATTGCTTAACTTCTTTAAGTTTCTCTCTCACTCGTTTTCCCTCGTTTCTCAAAGGGGATGGTAGTGACGATTGTACTTACATCACAGGGTTCCTATGAAGATTAAATTACACAAAGCATTCACAGCATTGTTTGTTGACTAGCAGTTTATCAATTAATATTATTTATTACTGTGCAACTATAGGACCTTATTTTTGTCACAATTTCCTGAAACATAAAATGGAGATAATTATAGTGTATTCTAAGTTTATGTATCCTATAATGAGGCTATCCTATAAAAGTCACCTGTTATTTTATTAGGTATTTTAAAAATAATTAGTACTTCCTTAATCTTCTAGGGTGTTCAGTTACTATTCTTCCAAAGGATTATTCAAAATGCCATTGAATGAAACAATTTACATAGGATTGTAAAATTCTGGAAATGAGACTTTTTTCACCCTTACATTTTGCCTCACAAGCACTACTTTTGACTCTATTCAAGACTCTGAGGGACTTCAGATAAGAAAAGGAGCCCCCTATTCTGTTAGTATTATTTATCAGACACGGCTTACCCTCTTTATCTAGAACATAGTAAAGACTAACTAAGTATATCAAATCCACAGACTTCTGGAAACTTCTGGAATATTGCATTGTGTTAAATGGACCATTATAATTAGGGCAAGACAGTGTTAAATATGTGCAGAAATAAAAACAAAAATCCATAGAATGTCACAGCTGTTTTAATCTAATCTTTATCTTTTAATAGAAAAGCAGTTAAATCAACCCACAGAAGTACTTTTAAATTTCTTCCTATTATTCAAATTCTTTTGTGAGACACTTGCCATGATTTCCCTGGGTGATCTGTTGTCAGAAAACTGCAACAATTTTTATTTATTTGAAAAATGTTTTCTTTTATTCACTTCACTTTAGAGATTATAGATACGATATCCTGCCACGCTGGTCTGGCCAGAGCCTTGTGTTTGATGATTGAATCGAACCCATGTTTATAGCGCTAAGATGACACCTTTTCAATTCTCCAAGTTTGTCAATTTCTTTCTCGTTTACAGTTGGTAAAGATGATTGACTAAAGATCTGGAAATTGTCAGCAATATGTAGAATAAGTGACTTGAAATTTATATGCCCTCTCACTAGTATAAAGCATGTACCTATTTTAAATTTAAATTCTATACCAGTTAAGTTTGATTTGGTTGAAAATCATAGAAAACTACTCTGACTTAGGCAAACAGTGCGTCTGTGGGAAGAGTAGACCCTCACCGACAAGAAACAACAAGAACCAATAGGAAGGCAGAAACTACGCACCTCTCAGGATCCCCATAGCAGGAAGAGGTGGGGTAACAGGAGCACAGTCAACTTAAGTTCAGCTCAGCGCTCTTGTCTCTTCTTTCAAGCTTCCCATTTATGGAGTGATATTCTATTTGGACCACTTGTGTTGGGTATTTCTAACTCCAGGTTAATCAGTGGAGGGAGGAGAAGCTCAGGTTTAACAACTGGAAAAAATAATTACAAATCATCCAACTGGGCAGAACTATAATATGTCTTTACCTCAATTTTTAAAAATAGCTGTGTTGAGATATAATTTCCTTACCACAAATTTCATCCACATTAATGTACAAGCCACTGATTTTCAGTAAATTTATAACTTGTGCAATCAGCTCCATAAATCTTGTTTTAGAACATAGCCATCGTCCTAAAAATTCCCAACCATTTTACAGTCTAAGTGCTTCCACCCCCATCCCCAGAGAACCAATGCTCCCCACCTCTATGAATGTGCTTGCTGCTTTTATATAAGCATGTGGCTTCTTACACTTAGCAGGAACTTTTGGAGGTATGACCATGGTGTATCAATCAGTGTTTGGTTCTTTGTATTGCTGAATAGTATTCCATTGTATAGATGCATTACATTGTGTTTGCTACCTGATGTTTGCACTTGTTCCAGATTTTAGCTATTATTAATAATGTGGTAATGAGCATTCACACATGAATCTTTATGTGGTCATACACATTCTGTTCTCTAATATTCATAGGAATGAAAGTCCTGTGTCACTTGATGAATTTGTGCTTAGCTATTAAGGAAACTGAGGGACTTTCTTTTTCCCCAAAGTGGCTATGTCAGTTCACATCCCTACCAAGATTATGTGATGATTTTATTTTCCCCACATTCTGACTAACACTTAGCATTGTTTATCCTTGTGATTATATCCCCTCCAGTGGGTGGATAGTGTTGTGTCATTATACTTTTAATGTGCATCACCCAAAAGAAGAATAGTGGTGTTCAGGGCCTTTACATGTACTTATTTGCCACTTATATGTTTTCTTTAGAGAAATGTCTATTGAATTATTTTGCTGATTTTTAGAAGTTATTTATTTTTTCTGGATCTATTTTTTATATTTTAGAAGATACAAGATTTATTTGATTCATATTGCTACATATTACAAATCACCACAAATTTAGTGGCCAAACAACACACCTTTATTATCTCACAATTTCCATGGGTCAGAAGTCTGGGCATAGCTAAGCCAAGTCTGCTGATGAGGATCTTACAAGGCTTTAATCAAGATGTTGACAGGGCAATGTTTTCCTCTGGAAGGTCAATTGGGAAAGGATCTGCTTCCAAGTTTGTTCAGGTTGTGGGAAGAATTGATTTTCTTGTTGATAAATGAGTGTTGGTCCTGCCTTTTTGTCGGGTGTTGGCTGGAAACTGCCCCACAGTTGCCTGACACAGGCCTCCTCATCACGGCTGCTTCCGTCATCAAGTCAGTAGGGAGACTCTCTTGTTCCCGTCTGCTAAGATAGGGTCTTACATAACAGAACTAATGGTGGCGGTGGTATCTCATCACTCTTGCCACATTGTATAAGTTACAAGTAAATGAAAGGACCTGCCTACACAGAGTTGGAAGGAATTAAACAAAGGCATAGACACTAGGAGGAAATTATTAGGAATTACCTAAGGTCTGTTCACCATGTATTTTTTGCAAATGTGTTCTGCTGGTCTGTAGTTTGTGGTTTCCTTAATAGTGTCTTTTGAAGTATGAAAGTTTTAATTTTACTGAAGCCCAATTTATATTTTTTCTCCCTCTTTTAAGGTCCAGCTTTTAGTATTGCATCTAAAGAACCTTTACCCATTCCAAGGTCACAAAGCTTTATCTAATGTTTTCATTTGGCAATTTTAGTATTTTAGCCCTTACATTTAGGTCAGTGATCCATTTTGAGTTAATTTTGTGTATAATGTGAAATAAGTATTTAAGTTCATGTTATTGCATTTGGATATTAAAGTGGTCCCAAAACAATTTATTGAAAGGACTCTTCTTTGCCCAGTTGGATTTTTCTAGCACCTTGTCAAAAATCAATTGACCATAAATGTAAGGGTTTATTTTGGGCTCTTAATTTTGTTCTACCCATATGGTGTTTTCATTACTGTAGCTTGTTGGCAAGTTTTGAAATCTGGTAGTATAAATCCTCTAGTTTGCTCTTCTTTTTATAAGTTGTTTTGTCTATTCTAGATCCTTTGCATTTCTGTATATATTTTTGGATTAGCTAACCAATTTCTATAAAAATTGCTGCTGGAATATTGATAGTGATTATATTGAATCTTTAGATTGATTTTGGGATAAGTACCATCTTAACAATATTGAGTTGTCCGATCCATGGATGGGGAATCTCTCTATTATTTATATCTTCTTGACATTCTCTCAGCAATGTTTCGTAGATTTCAGTGTACATATATTGCATGCACTTTTTTTTTTCTTAAGGTATCATTGATATACACTCTTACGAAGGTTTCAGAAGAAAAACAATGTAGTTATTACATTCACCCTTATTATCGAGTCCCCCCATACACCACTGCAGTCACTGTCCATCAGTGTATTAAGATGCCACAGAGTCACTATTTGTCTTCTCTGAGCTACACTGTCTTCTCCGTGACCCCCCACACACCATGTGCACCAATACCCCACAATCCCCTTCTCCCTCCCTCTCCATCCACTCTCCCTCACCCCTCCCCTTTGGTAACCGCTAGTCCCTTCGTGGATTCTGTGAGTCTGTTGCTGTTTTGTTCCTTCAGTTTTGCTTCATTGTTATACTCCAAAAATGAGGGAAATCATTTGATATTTATCTTTCTCTGCCTGACTTATTTCACTGAGCATTATACCCTCTAGCTCCATCCCTGTTGTTGCAAATGGTAGGATTTGTTTCTTTCTTATGGTTGAATAGTTTTTCCATTGAGTATATGTACCACTTCTTCTTTATCCATTCATCTACTGATGGACACTTAGGTTGCTTCCATTTCTTGGCTATTGTAAATATTGCTGCAATAAACATAGAGGTGCATATGTCTTTTTGAATCTGAGAAGTTGTCTTAGTTTATTCTTAGGCATTTCATTATTTTGCTATTGCAAATAAAATATTTTGTTGGTATTATTTTTGGATGGTTTGTTTATTCCCATAAATGCATATAAATATATTTAATATTAATTTGTTGATCTAGTGTTTGTGATCTCTTTATTATTCTATCAGTATTTTTGTGGATTCCTTAGAGATGAATGAGAGAGGGAGAGGTTCTTTACCAGTCTGGATGCCTTTTATTTCTTTGTGTTGTCTGGTTGCCATGGCTAGGACCTCCAGTACTATACTGAACAGAAGTGGGGAGAGTGGGCATCCTTGTCTTGTTCCCGATCTTAGAGGAAAGGCTTTCAGCTTCTCGCTGTTAAGCATAATGTTGGCTGTGGTTTGTCATATATGGCCTTTGTTATGTTGAGGTACTTGCCCTCTATTCCCATTTTGTTGAGAGTTTTTATCATGAATGGATGTTGAATTTTGTCAAATGCTTTTTTGGCACCTATCACCTATGGAGATGATCGTGTGGTTTTTGTCCTTCCTTTGGTTGATGTGGTGGATGATGTTGATGGATTTTCTAATATTGTGCCATCCTTTAAGCAACAGATTGTTCTCCGAATCCACTGAATGATTCATAATTGAAGGAACTGTAATGAATTAATTTCTTAATGACATGTCACAACAGAATCCACATCAGAGGACTTATATGAGAACTAAGTCTCAGGTACTTTCAAAACTCTGCTGTCAGTACTCATGTGGCTCTCTCGCTGGGCTCTGTTCTATTCCGTTGGTATGTCTCTCACTCCACAAGTACACATCTTGATTACATTTTAATCCAGTATTAGAAGTCCTAAAATGAATGAGTGTGAGTCCAACCATCTTATCTTCTTTCTCAGATGTCTTGGTTATTCTGCTTTGTTGCCTTTCCATATAACTTTTAGGATAATCTTGTATGTGACTATAAAACACCTTGTTACAAAGTGCTTTAAACCTATCAATTCATGGTCATTTGACTTCACTTCTGTGTTGTCTTCCAATAAGTGGCTGTGGTGTACTTTTACTTATTGTGCGATCTGGTTTCTTTCACCAGCATTTCACAGATTTCACCGGCAAAATCCTGCTAATGTTTTGAGACATTAACATTTTTCTCTTTTGAGCAATCCTACATGTATTATATTTTTAATTTGTTTCCATTTCTTAATTGCTACTGTGTATAGAAATGTGGCAGATTCTTTTTTAATGTTGATCTCCTACCCTCAGAATTTACTAATCTGATTCAGTAGAGATTGTATGTTCCTGGGGCTATTTCATTAATGTTCTAATGGGGCTGTATGACATTACCACATAGCAAGTGGATTGAAACAATAAACTTTATTATCTTACATTCCTTCCTAGTCCTGTCACTTGTTTCCTTTTCTTCCCTTATTTCACTGGCTGTGACTTCTTGTAGTATGTCTATTAACACCAGGGAGAGAAGCCATCCTTGCCTTATCCCCAGTCTCTGTGGGAGAAGCATTCAGTCTCAAGGTAGGATATCTAAAATGCATCCACAGTGCTGCTAACCTTCTGGTACTCCACGGGGGAATTCTTTTCCTTGCATTTTCCAGGCTCTAGTGACTGCTTACAGGCTTTGCCTCATGGCCCACTTCCATCTTCAAATTCAGCAAAGTAGCATCTTAGTATCTCTTCGTCTCTATGCTGTTCCCATCACAGCAAAAACATCTTTGTGACTCTAATTTCACCTGCATTCTTCAGAGCCTTGTGATTACAACATGCTCATCTGTTCATCCAGAATAATGTCCCATGTCAAGATGCATAACTAGATCACACTTCCAAAGTGCCTTTTGACATGCAACACTTGGCAGGTTGTAGGGATGAGAGTGTGGCTGTCCCTGGTACCACAGTATCTTCTGTTAATGGGTACACTATCACACATTCCTTCCTAGTCCTGTCACTTGTTTCCTTTTCTTCCCTTATTTCACTGGCTGTGACTTCTTGTAGTATGTCTATTAACACCAGGGAGAGAAGCCATCCTTGCCTTATCCCCAGTCTCTGTGGGAGAAGCATTCAGTCTTTCACTGTGAGGAATGTCTGCTAAAAGGTAAGGCTGTGTGGGTGTTCTTTACTCTAACATGGATATTTTCCTCAGCATCTTGGCAACATTTTTCATGTGGGATTTAGTTGGTAGTTATATACATATTTTTGCTAATGCCTTTGTCTATTTATGTCACCATGTACACTGGTCTCATAAGTTGAGCCAAAAAGTATTCCTTTCCTTAGCATTTTCTGGAAGACACTGTATGCAATTGCTATTGTTCTCTGTTTGTTTGATAGAATTGTCTAGTGTCACCATCTGTGTCTAGAAATTTACAGTGAAGAGAGGTTATTGTGGTAAGAACAGGAACACTGCCCCCTTGACAAATTGTAAGTGTGGAATACAGTATTTTTCATTATAGACGTGCTTGTACAGCCGATCCCTAGAAGTTAATCATATTGCTTAACTGAAACTTTATAAATGAGCCACTAAATAGCAGCTCCCCTTTTCTCCCTTTGGGTCCCACCGTTCTACAGTTTCTATGTGCTTGAATATTTTAGATGCCTCATACAAGAGGTATCGTGCATAAGTGTCCTGTGTCTGGCTTATTTCACGTAACAATGTCCCCAGGGCTCATTCATGTTGGCACACATGGCAGGATTTCTTTTAGAATGCTGAATAAAATTCCACTGTATGTATATACTGCATATTGTTTCTATTCATCCATCAGTGAAAATTTATGTTGCTTTCACATCTTGGGGGTTGTGAATAATGCTGCAATGAACATTGAGCTGTGTTTCTTTCCAATCTTGATTTCATTTCTTTTGCATACATACGCAGAACTGGGATCACTGGGTTAGAAAGGTATTTCTATTATTAATTTTATGAGGAGATGCCATACTCCTTTTATAGTAGTTGCACCATGTTACATTCACACCCGCAGGTGTACAAGGGTTCTAGCTGCCCATTGCTCCACATATTTGACAATCCTACTTATCTTGCTTTTTGATATTGCCACTGTCACAGGGATGAGGTGATATTTCATCATGTCTTTATTTTCAATTTGTCTGCATGATCAGAGATGTTGAGCACCTTTTCATACACTTTTTGGCCATTTGTATGTCTTTGAGAGATTACTCAAGTCCTTTGCCCATTTATTCAATCAGTTTTTCTTGTTTCTTTTTGCCTTAAACTACCTTATTGAGGTATGATTGACATGTAAATAACTGTACATATTTAATGTATAGTACTTAATGAATTTGTGTTTATGTACACATCACAGTGAAATCACTATCAAGGCCATAAACATACCCGTGACCTCCCAAAGTTAACCTCCCAACCCCTTTTTTTATTATTACTATGTTTATGTTTATTGAATATGTTAAGACTACAACATAAAATCTACACTTTCAAGTAATTTTAAGTATACACTGTAGTGTGCCAGCTATATTGCAGATCTCCAGAACTTATTTGTCTTGCATAACTAAAACTTTGTACTTTTTGATTTTTGAATGGCATCTCCCCATTTCCTGCGTCCCCTTCCCCTGGCCAACAGTGTTGTACCCTCTGATTCTCTAATTTAGGCCATTTTAGATTCCACATCCAAGTGTGATTATACAGTATTTCTCTTTCAGTATCTGGCTTGTTTTAATTAGCATAGTTTTCTCCAGGGCTATACATATTGTCAAATAATGACAGAATTTCCCTCTTTTGTAAAGGTGAATAGGATTATACTGTACATATATATAGCATGTTCTTTTTCCATTCTTGTGTCACTATTCATTTAAGTTTCTATACTGGTCTATTGTGAACAGTCTTTTGGGAAAAATTCATGGGGTATTATTATGTCTTTGAGACCCTGATTTGATTTTCCATGGATATAAACCCAGTACTGGGATTGATGGATCACGTGGTAGTTCTGTTTTTAATTTTTTGAGAACCCTCCGTTATGTTTTCCATAGTGATCATACCCATTTCCATTCCCACCAACACTGTGACGATGTTCCCTTTTGTTCCACATCCTTGCCAGTTTTCATTATCATTTGTGTTTTAGTAATAGCCATTTTAACAAGTGTGAAATGGTATGTCATTGTAGTTTTTGATTTGCTTTTCCCTGATGATTAGTGATGTTGTGTAACTTTTCATATATGTACGTGTTGACCATTTGTATGTCTTCTTTGAGAAATGTCTGTTTAGGTCTTTTGCTGATTACTTTTTATTGAGGTGTCACCGATACACAATCTTATGTTGGTTTCAAATGTACAGTACAGGGGTGCAACAGTTACCCATATTATTATGATTGTTATCTGCCAATGTAGAAAGATGTTCCAGAAACACTGACTATATTCTCCATACTGTGCTATTGTCCCACGACAGACTTATATTGTGACTGTGAATTACTGTGCCTCTGTATCCCTCGCGCCCTTCCCCCCACCATCCTCAATTCCTCCCCCTTGGTAACCACTAGTCACTTCTCAGTATGTTTGAGTCTAATGCTGTTTTGTTCCTTGTTTTGCTTTCTTTTATATTCCATAATTAACTGAAATCATATGGTGTTTGTCTTCCTCCTCCTGGCTTATTTCACTAAGTATAATTCCCTCTAACTCCATCCATGGTGTTTGCAAATGGCAGGAGTTCTTTTCTTTTCATGGCCGAGTAATATTCCACTGTGTTTATGTCCCACATTTTCTTTATGCACTCATCTACTGATGGACACTTAGGTTGCTTCCATATCTTGGCTATTGCAAATAGTGCAGCGATAAACATAGGGGTGCATGCATCTTTTTTTAAACTTTATTTTGGTGTCATTAATCTACAATTACATGAAGAACATTATGTTTACTAGGCTCCCCCTTCACCAAGTTCCCCACACAAACACCATTACAGTCACAGTCTATCAGCATAGTAAGATGCTGCAGAATCACTAACTTGTCTTCTCTGTGTTGCACAGCCCTCCCCATGCCACCCCCCCCCACACACATTAAACATGCTAATTGTAATGCCCCCTTTCTTTTTCCGCACCTTTATCTTCTCACAGTCTTAAAAAGGTCTACAGAGGAGACCCAAGAAATGGTGGCGCGAGAATGTGAGCGGCAAACTTCAGTAGATTCCCTGAGGAGGGAAGTGGCATTGTTGCAAGACGTGGCAGGATAACACGAGCTGCAGACTTCTGTGGATTCCCTGAGGAGGGAGATGGCCTGGATGCGGGAGGAGGCAGCACGAGAGCGCCCGCAGCAAGGGGCCATTGGAGATGAGATGGGAGTGCTTCCAGGTGTTGCGAAGGAGGAAGAGGCCATGAAGGAAAAGGACGAACCCCTGAGTGAGGCACAGGTGGAGGCAGCACGAGAACGTCAGCTGCACAGCATTGAGCTTAAGGTAAGAGAGCTTCTGAAGACAGAGGTAGCATTGCTGCGAGGCTCAGTAGAAAAGGTAAAGGTTGTAGCAGAGGAGGCAGTCGGGGGAGGGGAGGGAAAGGTGCCATCAGCCCCCGAAATGGAGGAGCTGGGGAAGGATGAAGGGGTGGTGCCGGAGGCCCTGACACCTCCTTGAAATGCATAGGGGTGCTTTTTTTAAACTTTATTTTGTTTAAAAATTCAATACACTGAATTCAATACAATTCAATACAATTCAATACACTGGGCGTATTGAAAGCACGCCCAGTGTTTGTAAAGAAGACAAAGACACAGCAGCTGAAAGTCCCCCAGGAGAGGAGCAGCCCCCTCCCAGGTTGGGGGGCACTCTGTGGTCTGCCCCTGTGCTTAGGCTGAGCTGGTGGGTTTGGGCTCCCGGTTTAGGCAGAAGCCCTCGGAGTCAATGTCAGCTTGGCTCCTGCGTCTGTGGGACTTGGGAGTGGATGGAATTGTTCTGTCGGGATCAGAGGTGGGAAAGCTGTCTTCCCTGACGGTGCAGCCTGCCTTGAGGCAGTGATTACAAAATGCGAGGTGACACGTACAGTAGCTGAAGCAACAAGAACCCGGAAAGAAATAAGACCTGTTACTCATAGGAGGAATTGGAGGGGCCTCGTGAGGGTTTCAAGGACCCAGATGTGGGTTGATTTGATACAGGCAGGAGTAGATTTAAAGAAATTAGATGGGAAGTCAAATAGGATCTCACTGGAGCTATGGCAACAACTGAAACCAGAGCAGCAGTTTCAGCCATTAAGACCAAAGAGGCAGAGGTCAGAGACAGAGCCACGAGTCCGGCCTGTGTGTCTGCAGGACTTCCTGCTGGAGAGGCTGGAGAACAATGTTCCAGCTTCCTTGCACAGGGACCATTGCAGAGGACTGAGGGCACATAGATCAAGAGAAGAGAATCCTGGAGGGGTGGAGGGTGGATAAAATGAGAGTTCCTATGGCCAGGATTCTCACCTGGCCCTGGTTGACTAGCCCACTGCACACCTGTGGGCAGTTTGACTATAAAAAGAGCTCCTCCCAGTGCTCTGGGCACCACACAGTGGCAGGGCTGCAGGGCTGCAGGAGAGCAGAGCGGAGGCTGGAGTTGTGGCAGCACCAAGGACAGAGGCGCAGAGGACGGCTGCGCAGGATGACTGTGCGAACAGAGGGGCCCAGAAGCAGAGACCAGCTTGCTGCGTGCAGACTCGCTCCGAGTGAATGGGATTCTAGTGACTGACCTGCCACCTGGAAATAAAGCTGGGTATAACCCTTTCACCCCAAGAACGTTTTGCTGTCGATTTCTTTGGTCACACTGAATCCATAGTGAACTTGCCCAAGGCCAAAAACCGTTGGCAAGACAGTCTGCTTCTGAGAATCTTCAACTGTAATTCATCTGTGATTTTAATGACATTGTAATCTTTTCATACTGACCATTTCTGAAATATGGTTTTCGGAAACCCCGTCATCTATGAGAGATGGATCAATAGGAAGTGTTTCTGTTTTGTCGAAGCAATAGTATTTTCTCAAGGGATGCTGATAAAAATCATGTGAAAGTACAAAAAAAATCCCACGATCTGAAATACTATGGATCCAACTCACATAATCAGGTTTAGAACACATTTCTTACCAAAACACAAAAAGCTTTTGAAGCAGATGGTGCCATTTTTCCCTGATACCAGCATATTTTTATAAGGTTCCACTAGATTTTCAAAGTCTGGTTAAATTGGAACTGACATTCATGCTAATTTAGCTAGGATTCTGAACACAAAACAGGTAAAATGGAATTACAAAGGGCTCCAAATTATGTTTACTTTCAATATGATGGCTCTGAACAATATTTGGTTCCATTTGTCAGTTATTTCTTATCTGGCTACTTCTATGATTCTTTCCCTGCCTGGTGTGTTAATGTGATCAACTGCAATCTTTTTGTCTGCCTGGAATATGATAGGCTGTTTTCCTGTTGTCCATCTGTCTCCTACAGGAGGTGAAAGTACTTTTCAGAAATGGTTTGGATAGATACTATCAATCTTTATATGCAGAGAAATTCCTTGAATAATTTAGTAGCCAAATGGCATGAGAGAGACTTGGTATGAAAATGAATTTTCCTGTCAACTTTAAAAATAACAGCATTGACTGCTTTTTCATCCATGCAATTCAACTATCAAACACTGGGTGTTTCTTCTTTTTTTTAATGGAGTTTTTTCTATTTTGCACCACCTAAGGTGCTGAAAGAACATCTAGAAAATTTGTGTTTACTTTTGTTTTAATTTTATTTTATTAAGAAAACCCCACAACAAACTAACCAGCAAAAAAAAAAAAAAAAAAAAAAAAAAGCCCTTTTTGTTCTCTGAAACAGCAGGTGCTGCCTTTGACCTTGAGATTTAAGAGCAAATTTATTCTTGTTTACAGTGTCTTGAATTTCTTGGATTTGCCAGTATGAAGACAGCAGTTGGGAATGAGTGCTTTTGAAAGTACATGCATGATTTAAAAAAAAAAATTAGACTGCACAGCTGTTACTAAATAAATTGTTCTCCTCCCTCCTTCCAGTTCATACAGGGTCTTAAAAATTATGATCGTTATTTTGGTTTCTTTTCTACTTTTAATTAGAATTGTCTGCGTCACAGTTGCCACAGCCTCTGGGTGTCTGGTCTTCTGGCTAATACACTGCTTCCTTGTGATGGTGCCTGTGGCAGGAAGAGGACACATTTGATTGGTGGGGTCCCATTGTTTCTCTGTCGGGATAACAAAATACAGCCAGTCCTGTGTTAGGCAAGCAAGCAGGAGCAGGATTATTAATAAAAAATACTTCTTCATTTCCCTGACACAGTGTCTTGCCAATGGGTTTCAGCCCCAAACAAGTTCACTATGGATTCAATGTGACAAAGAAATGACAGTAGAACATCCTTGGGGTCAAAGGGTTATACCCAACTTTATTCCCATGGTGGCAGGTCAAGTACAAGAATCCCATCCACCTTAGAGCAAGTCTGCATGCAGCCAGCTGGTCTCTCCTCTGGGCCTCTCTGCGCCCTCAGCCATCTCAGGCTCTGTCCTTGGAGTGCCACCACTCCATTCTCTGCTGTCCTGGGGCCATGCAGCCCTGCAATCTTGTGCATGTCACCCAGGGCACTGGGTGGAGCTCCATATAGAGTCAGTAGCAACATATTGCCCACACGTGTGGAGTGAGCCAGCCAACCAGGGCCAGGTGAGAACCCTGGCTACAGGAATCTTCATTTTATCCACAGTGGTTAACTTAAAATTTCTTAACTGGAGAGTTTATAAAAGAAGGCTTAAGCCCAGTGTGTTTTGGAAGTTGATTTTTTTCAATTAAAAAAAATTTTTTTGGTCTTCGGGCAAAAGGATAAAATCCTTTTTCTCTATGGGGAGCTGAACTTTAAAAATAATTTGTTTTTGAAGATTTATTCTTTGCTGTGTTTCTTTGAGTAAGAACATGGACAGGGGTTTTAGAAGAAGAGGTCTGAGCAGATTTACAATAGTTCCTAATGAGAGCTAGGTGATACATAAAATAGGAACTGGCCTTTTAAAAATTTTCTTAAAAAAATTTTTATGTCCACCTAAGCTTACCCCTTTTAAATAGAAATTTAGGATCATTAGGATCTGAATCTACCTGTATTTCAGAAAACGATTACTGACACCCACCATTTGGAATGGATGTGCATCTGCATGTGTGTAAATGACGTCACTGTGTTTTGACTAGGCATCAAATAATTGAAACACACTAAATAATTATACACATTGTGTGTCTCACAAGGCTGGGGCACAGTCTGTCCCTAAAGACACTGTAACCCTCCCGCAAGGCCTGGTGCAGCCAAGCCAT
Organism: Manis pentadactyla; assembly: GCF_030020395.1. NCBI lineage: Eukaryota > Metazoa > Chordata > Mammalia > Pholidota > Manidae > Manis > Manis pentadactyla. The sequence goes on from NC_080033.1 coordinate 20,700,048, forward strand.
GTCATCAGATCTGTTTTTACAGTCTGGTATATAGAAAAAGCATAGGTTTTAGGTGGAGAGAGACCTAGCTCCAACCTAAGCCTCTTTAGCCTCTTTTTAATTAGCTATTTAACTTCATGAAAGTTACTTTAGCTTCCTGAGACTCAAGAATTGTGTGTTTCCTAATGTCAAGCAATCTACTAGGAATAAGTAAATATTATTCCTTTTCTTAGGGAGGTCACTGTTCAGTGGGAGAGGTAGTAGAATCATAGGCAGAATTTTCACTTATATTTATCTATGTATCTGCTATGTACTTATTTGCCTAAGGAATTTAGCACTATACTTAAGTGATTACATTTTTAAATATATATATGTTAAGTATATAAATAAATATATGTTATATGCATGGTTATGCTCAAGGTCAGAGAACTATGCTCCAGTGCAGCAGGGTAGGGGCTGTCCTGTCTGGCACTCCGTGCTTTTTAGCACACATTTTTTGGACATCTATGTGCTTGGCATAGTGATAGGAATTGGCAACTAGTATGAAACAAGATAAGCACAGTCCTGAACCTTCTGGTGACTTCCAGCCTAAATAACAAAGAGATGACTATAAACTAGAAATTCTGGGGCCCACATCCTGGGGCCTGTGAAGATGAGATAGGTTTCTTTGTCCTTCATGCCGTCTCCATTCTGCTCTCTCAGGCCCTTTCCATGTGCACAGCCTGCCGTTTGCCTGAGCAGAACCTGTTGGCTGGGCAACTTGTCTTTAGGTTAACTGTTCCATACAGTGAACCACTTTTTAGGGGAGTGGTAGAAAACTTCTTCCTGAGTGTTCGCATTGTTACCAAAAACATTTGGAGGCATCGAGACCATACTAAGGAGCTCTCCGTTTGCAGGGTCCCAGCTTCTGAACACACTTCCATGGGTGAGAGGGCCGCCTTCTCAGCCCCACTGTGACGGTGCTCGCCTGCTCTGCAGACGTCAGTGGGGAGTGATGGGGTCTGGCGCTTCATGGAGGGAACAGCAGATGGGAGTCCCCACCGCCTCCTTGTGCGTGTTATTGGTTGGTGTGCTTCCCAGACTCAAGTTGAAACCAATGCATCAGGCTTAACCCAGCACCTGGAAGGTTTCGCTGCAGGAGGAAGTCCTTCCTGCTGCTGTGGTAGAAAATGCAGCTTCCCCTGGGCGTTACTATTCTGAGAAGAGGTTTAGGACCTGGGACATCTTCCTGTTTACGTACTCCTCAGGTACGATCGTTTAATTGTAAAAGCATGTAATTATATAATGTGTACAATAATTAATACATGCATATCAAATTAATAATATGAAAATATTATCATTTAAGTACAGTTCTTAGTTCCTTAGGCAAGCAAGTACATCGCGGATGCACAGGTGAATTTAAAGTACCCCTCATAGTAATACAAGAGCTACACTCAGGCAGGAGGTGATGCAGGGACACTGGCACGAGTCGTGTCTATATATATGTTTCCTCTGAAGCGCAGGCAGGACGCCGTCATCTCCCTTCTCAGCAGAGCTCAGTGGCGTCCGACTGCACCAGGGCACCTGTGCCCGGAGCCCTGCCAGCTGCCTTTCCTCCTCCTGCATTCCAAGGTGTTCCTCGTCCTTCACGTACCCTTGGCTGCAAGCTCGTCTGGCCTGTTTGCTGTTCCCCCGGAGGTCATGCTTTGTGTCTCTAGCCTTTGGTCGGTGAGGGATACCTTTTAACTCCTTATTTGCTTATAAGAGCCTATTAACCCCACAAGCCTGAGTTCAAATGCCTTCTCTTTCATGAAACCTTTCTCAGTCCTACTAAGAATCAATCATTTTTTCCTCTCTCTTCCTCATTGCTGGCCTACTGTGTGTACCGCTTTACCCATGTGGGCCTCTCTTATTTATATCTGGCTGGTTTGTTCATCTCTCCATACCGTCACTCAACAATACTTTTCTGAAAGCCTGTCTGTCGCTGGCACTATGCAAGGATATGGGGATGTAATGGGAAGCAGAAAGCAGACATGGTGCCTGTGCTCCGGGAGCTCACGGTCTTCGGGTGGAGGGGGGCAGTAAGAGCACAATGAAACCCCAAAGCTAAACCCGCAGCTGTGACCAGAGTGAGGGAGATGGGCAGATTGGTGTGCGTGTGTGTGACTGCAGTCTCCTTAGTGTCAGGGACAGCCTCTGGCTTGGTGGAGCCGGCAGTCAGATAAGTCAGCTATGGCATGTAATGAGGTACATGCTCTCTGTCACGGGTTGATCTGTGTACCCCCAAAAGATACGTGGAAGTCTTAGGTCCAGTACCTGTGAACATGACTGGAGTAGGGTTTTTGCAAGTGCAACCAAGTGAAGATGAGGTCACCCTCGATTCGAATGGGCCCTTATCCAGGATGACTTCTGTCCAGTAAGGGGAGGAGACAAGACACAGACAGACACGGGGGAGATGGCTGTGGGAAGACAGAGGCCAAGACTGGAGTGGTGAGTTCACGAGCCGAGGAGTGCCAGGGGGAGGCGTCACCACCTCAAGCTAGAGGAGACAGACTGGAACAGATTCTCCTTCCAGCCTCCGGAAGAAACCCTCTCTGACTACACCTGGACTTCAGACTTCCAGCCTCCAGAACAGTGCAGGAATAGGTGTGTATTGTTTCAGGCCATCCGGTTTCTGGTAATTTGCTGTGGCAACCCTAGGAAACTAACGCTCCCTCTGGAGGGCAGCGCATGCCAACTAGGGCACAACACAGCAGAGCACCGAGGTTTGGGTAAATGAGTGAATTGCAGGAATGATTGAATAAATGAACAGAGTACCATTCGCTTTCTTCAATGTTAAGAGGCCAGAGTGAGTTCAGGATATTTTTTTTCAGTTCCAGCTTTTAAGAGGAAAAGAAAATGTGTATTCACAGTTAACAACACTATCATCAGTTGAGCAGGCGGAACTGAATTACTTAATTGCCCCTGGGGCTCTGTCTTTAGAAATGAAGCTGTGTTTTTGTCAGTGTGGCTAGTGAGGAGTATAAAAATGCCAGAATTACAAAATATCAAAACAGCAGCAGCTCTTTCCTCTCCTCCCTCCGAAGCAGCATCCTGGCCCTTCGGTCTCCAGCCCCTGCGTCCTCGGGCATTTTTTGCTTGTCTCTCTGGTTGAAATGGTTCACTTCAAGATGGAGCGGCAATGACACCTTTTCCCCTTTGCTTGTTGTTAACAATGGTTAGTATTTGTGTTCCATTTTATATTTTCAGAGCATTTATGGTTTTTGGGTTCCATAGCATGCAGGAATTTGTAACATTTCCATGTTTTTTTGTTTGTCAAGGGTAGAGAAGGAGAGGACCAAGATGTGCAGGGACACCTGTAAGTGACACGAGTCAGTTACTTACTCATCCGGGATGCTGCCCCCCTTCTTCTTGGAGTCCCTTCCCCTCCTGTTGCTTCCCAAATCCTTGCACTTGGCCATCACAATGCCACTTCTGTGGCACCTCCTCAAGTCTCCCAAATCTCCATTGCATCATTTTCCTATATGACGTTTTATTTCGGTGGGTTTTCCCAAGCAGATTGTGAGTCCATGGGGGACAGGGAACCACACTACCCCAGTGAGTACCAAGGAACTACCTCTTGAATAAGTGTTGCAATAAATGAGTGAATGAGCAAATGAAATTCCCGGAGCTGAGTTAGGCCAGGAACACCCCGTCTTTTTGCAGGCACTTCCAGTCTTACACACCTAAGACCATATCCATGAAACTCTGTGGTGGGTCCCTAAGCGAATCGCAGGAGGCAGGCACAGGACGGCAGCGGCAGCTTGGAGAAGGTCAGCTCTGCTTGGGTCTCCTAGTCTTGTTGTGAGTGGAGAATTGAGTCAGTGTTTTCACAGGCTCGGCTCTTGAGACCGTTGATCCGAGGTGCCAAGCAGAGGTGGCAGGGTCATAGCCGAACGGGTTGGGCCAGGCTGACAGCCTTGGCTCTTGGTACAGAGGGATAAGGCTGAAGGGGAGGTTCTACTCAGAAATCTTTGATGCCCAAAGTCCACAGGTTGCATTAAGGGATGTGGTTGTCAGGCAACCCCAGCAACCAAGAGCATGGTGGTCCTCACGTCTGGACAGTGGGGTTCATTTATTTCTCACCCATGTGTCTAGTGTTTATGAATGGCCTGTGACATGGCACCAAGCATTCTGCATTTACTGAGCACCTAAAACTGTTGGGATACTATATGTCAGTTGGCCTCGGTACCTCTGTGTATTCCATCCCGACCCCAGCACCTCCTGTGCTGCCTCCCCGGGTCAGTGAGAAGCACGCATACCATGGCGAGAGAAGCCTGTTCTCAGGGCACTCGGGTCATGGAGCAGAACCAAGGCAAAATATAGCATGGAGCAGTTAATTTAGTGCAATAAACAATTTATTGGAGGGAATGGATTCTCAGATAGAACTGTTGGTGTTTGTTCTCCAGATGAGGGCGGTGGATTTGCTGCCCTCAGGGCAATAGAGCCGCTCTCTGCGCAGGTGTGGTTTTCCTCATGGTTGAGGTGTTGGGACCCTTTTTCTCCCATCTCTTCCCCAAGCCAGAACCCTGCTTTGTGGAAACATGGCTGTTGTTTCACAATATTACTATTATTAAAGTAATATTTACACTATTAGAATTATTTTTATTAGCAAGAATACTGTCTTCTGGAATATCCATCCAATGAAAAAATGCACAATTACAGACTTTTCTTTCCGGGACTGATAGGTGAGGAAAACAGATGTGGGCTGTTTCTGGAAGCCTCTCTGCCACTAATTCTGTGTGTCACATGTCAGGTCACCTAATCTCTCACATCCACACTTTTCCTAATCTTTGAGCAGGTTGAAGTTGAGCATCTATAAATTGTGTGATTTTGGCTATGTGTAGTTCTGGCTTTTTTTTTTTTTGGTAAGCTAAATATTTGTAAACAGTACCACAAATAATACTAAAGTGAATTTTTCAAAATTGGACAAGCTGGAATCCTTAGAGGTAATGTCCCTGGTTTTGAATTTATAAACTACCTGCTGGTAAGACTCTCTTAAGTGGTTTCTAAACATTTGTGTTCTTACTTCCTTCATTTTCAAAACACTGTCTCTGTGGTTGCAAAGCGATTTCCCTGAAATGTAATATCCTGTTCTGTGTAGCCTGCTGGGAGTATGCAAGACCCACGGGAAGTTAAGCATGCACACATCTTGAAGGTGAGGAGTACAGTGAATGGCACTCTGTGGCCCCACACCCTCGTGTTGAGGCCTCAGTGATGCCGTGAGTATCCAGGGAAGTGCCCCGTGCGGGGGCTGCTGGATTCCGGCCAGAAACCGGAACTCGGGTACATGTCTCCTGGGAGAGCCAAGGTAGTCACGGTTGTCAGAGGCGCACAGGGGATGCCACTGCAGCAATGAACTGGGCCTTGTGCCTTTCCTGCTGAAAAAGGGGGGCAATTTGTTACGTTTCAACACAGTAGACAAAGGAAACTGGTGAATTTACTGGATGTATTTTAGAAATTTGAAAATTGATGATGAAACGAGAAAGAGACCCCAGTTACAGGAAGAGTCCTGGCACAAAAGGTTGAAAGCTTGTAGTGACATAGATCTTCTGGCCTGCTGGCCGCCCACCAGGAACAGGGCCATCCGGGCAAACACATCCCGGGCGGTTTGCGTCTGTAGTAGCTGAATCTCCTCCGTGACTTCAGTTTTCTGGGGCTCATCAGAAAGCAGCTGTTCTGGGTAGTTCCCTCTAGTTCCAACTTCTTTAAAAATTGAAAATGGAAATATTTAAACTGATATACTACAGGCAGTTACATAGACATTTCTTATAAAAATAACATCTGATAATTTTGGAAGGAGTAGAAAAACGCAGAAGGAACTCACAATTGGTAATCCCACTATCCAGGTGTAATTTTTACTAACCTTTGGCTGTTTTTCCCTCTAGTCCTTTTAAAAAAATCTATTTTAAACAAAGCACACACAGTTATGCGCCCATTTTGAAAATCAGATGTGCCAAGCATTATCTGACCTTTTTTGATCTAGAGCAGCTGTCGGGACAGCTGAGGGCATGCAGATCAGTGTCACAAAGCGTCTTGCCTCCGCCTTCCTTCCCCTCAGCGCAGTGGCTGGTGGGTGCGCAGGCAGCGGGGGGGCTCCTGGACACCTTCCCTCACCACCCCCTGGGGAAGTCTCGCATATTCTGGGGGCTTTGGCATGTTCTGCCCTTGCATATGTGTAATTGCTGAAATCCTTCCTCCCTGTACCATCCCAGCTATAAAAACCTAGGCGGCTAAGCTTTTGGTTTTCTAAATTACAGCAAAGTTGGTGATGAAAAAGCAAAATATAAATGAAGGGTTTTGTTGTCTAAATTCCTTTTAAAAGAAAAGGTACTTGCTGTTAGGTCATTTTACTTGACAGATTCTTGGGAAAAGTAGGGGGAAAATGCTTGGAGAATCTTTGCAGTTAATATTTCTGGGTCAGCTGGGGTCAGTGACGCAGGTGTGGTTTTGGAAGGTTTTTGATATTAGGGGATGGCTTCCAGGAGGCGGCCTAGTATAGAGGGACCGGCGGGAGTCTTGGGGTCAGACAGACCTGGAGGTGAACGCTTGTTTCCCTTGGCCCCTGCGGGATTCTGGCCACGCTGTCCAACGATCAGGAGTATCAGTCTCCTCAGCTCTGGAACCGCTGATGACGGTGCCTGCTCCCCAGATGTTTAGGGAGCTTAAATGAAAATATACGTGGAGTTCCCAGCACACAGTAGGTGCTGACTGTGAGCTTGTTCCTTCGGTTTACCTCAGAGGTTTCTGGGATGTGTGCAGACAGAACACAGTTCATCTGTGAGGCAGTGACTGACGGTAATGGTATGCTAATATTTACCCAAGTAAACATCTTGCACGAAACTATTTGTATAATGTTTATCAGTGAAAAAAGTTTTCATCATATATTATGATTTGAGTTTTCCTTCTCCAATATTAAAAAGATTTGAGTGAGGGTAAAGGTCCCAGAATTTTAAAAAATTTGTTCTTTGTTTTGTTGTCATAACCTGCCTTTACATTTTTATTATAATTAATTAATTAATTTTCATTAAGGTATCATTGATGTACATTCTTTTGAAGGTTTCACAAGGAAAACAATGTGGTTATTACATTCACCCTTATTATCGAGTCCCCCCCATGCCCCACTGCAGTCACTGTCCATCAGTGTAGTAAGATGCCACAGAGTCCCTATTTGTCTTCTCTGAGCTACACTGTCTTACCTGTGACCCCAGACACACCATGTGCACCAATCATGATAGCCCTCAATCCCCTTCTCCCTCCCTCCCCACCTGCTCTCCCACACCCCTTCCCTTTGGGTAACCTCTAGTCCCTTCTTGGAGTCTGTGAGTCTGCTGCTATTTTTGTTCCTTCAGTTTTGCTTTGTTCTTATACTCCACAAATGCGGGAAATCATTTGGCACTTGTCTTTCTCTGCCTGACTTATTTCACTAAGCATAATACCCTGCAGCTCCATCCATGTTGTTGCAAATGGTAGGATTTGTTTCTTTCTTATGGCTGAATAGTATTCCATTGTGTATATGTACCACATCTTCTTTATCCATTCATCTACTGGTGGACACTTAGGTTGCTTCCATATCTTGGCCGTTGTAAATAGTGCTGCGATAAACATAGGGGTGCATATGTCTTCTTGAATCTGAGAAGTTATTTTCTTTGGGTAAATTCCTAGGAGTGGAATTCCCAGGTTGAATGGTATTTCTATTTTTCATTTTTTGAGGAACCTCCGTACTGCTTTCCAAAATGGTTGAACTAGCTTACACTCCCACCAGCAGTGTAGGAGGGTCCCCCTTTCTCCACATGCTCTCCAGCATTTGTAGTTCCTAGTCTTTTCTATGTTGGCCATCCTGACTGGTGTGAAGTGATATCTCATTGTGGTTTTAATTTGCATTTCCCTGATCATTAGCGATGTGGAGCATCTTTTCATGTGCCTGTTGGCCACCTGAATTTCTTCTTTGGAGAACTGTCTGTTCGTATCCTCCGCCCATTCTTTAACAGGGTTGTTTGCTTTTTGGGTGTTGAGGTATTTGAGTTTTTTTATATATTCTGGATGTTAACCACTTAGTGGATACTTCATTTACAAATATATTCTCTCATACTGTAGGATGCCTTTTTGTTCTGCTGATGGTGTCCTTTGTTGTACAGAAGCTTTTGAGCTTGATGTAGTCCCATTTGTTCATTTTTTATTTTGTTTCCTTTGCCTGAGGAGATAACATTCAGGAAAAAGTTGCTCATGTTTATATTCAAGAGATTTTTGCCTATGTTTTCTTCTAAGAGTTTTATGGTTTCATGACTTACATTCAGGTGTTTAATCCATTTTGAGTTTACTTTTGTGTATGGGGTTAGACAATAATCCAGCTTCATTCTCTTACATGTAGCTGTCCACCTGCCTTTACATTTTTGAACAAAACTTGAAATGTATGGTTTTCTCTTATTACATTCTCATTGACCCCTCCCCACACCCCAAGATTTTTAATGAATGGGATCAGTGAATGGAAATTGAGATTTGTGGGTCATTGGTGTTTGAGTGAAAGATACACGTATTTGGGGAAATAGATCCTAATCTGAAATAACAAGGTAGCACATGTTTCATAAGTAATTGGTATAATTCTAGAATTAAATTTTACAAGTAAATATTTTTATTTCTTTTTTGTGGTAGCCAGTGTGAAGAATGTGGGATCAGCTTTGCACTCTGCTTATTGACGTGTAAGGAGTAGACTAGTAGGCTTTGTACTGTAATGCCTGAAAAACACAAGCTTTATTTAAATGTTATTAGTATATAGTGAGAGATTGCCTAATAACTGTATAGTAAAGGAAAAGGAATTGAGAAAAAATTTCATACAAAAGGGTCAAAGAAGTCGAATGAAATCCCTTATTTTTCAACTTCAGTTTTTAATCCCCCTCACTATTTACTCCACTTTCTAAACTTGATGTATTTCCTTCTCAATAAACTGAGTTCTCTTAAGTTTCTCTCATTTCCTTTGGTGAAGTAACTTTGTTTTTGTCATTAAACTCTAATGAAGGGAATGACGGGGATATGGGAAATTCCATTCTGTGTATAGGAATGGGTGTTGGGGGCTTCTTCAGACCACCGGCATGTCTTGAGGTGCGTCTTCAGTGATGTCCAGTATATCACTGAACAGAAAGTCAACCTCTGTCCTCTGAGAAGAGGCATTAGTTTACAAGGAGTATTGATTAAGCACCTATTCTAGTAGGTGGGGGCCTGGTACCAATGTAGTCAAACTCTGTTTTCTACCTTAGACTTCAGGAAGTTCACAATCAGATTTAATGTATTATACATAGTAATTGTAGCTTTGTGATTTTGTTCATTTGCTTCCCTTTATCTCTCAAATTTTTAATTTCTAAATTAACAGCCCCATATTCAGTTCAATCATCAAACATACTCTCTGCTAGTCTTAAAGGAAAGGGGGGAAAAACCCTATAAATCTCACAGTCTTGGTGGGTTGAAACCCTGTAAACAAACCCTGTAGTTGAACAGAAGCTGTTCTCCACCAAGCCCACACCCACCTCTGTGGAGGGAGAAGACGCAGACCAGACCCAGCATGTGGGAGTCCTTCCTCTGGCCAGGCGGGGAGCTGGGGGAAGGACGTCATAGGAGAGGCAGTAACACGCATCTTTTGAAATAGATCACTTCAAATTTGTAAAAGAGTACATAATTTGTAAATAATCGGAAATGAGTAAAAGAAGTGGAAGTGATCACCACACTGGGGAGAAGTGAATAGGCCAGGAGGTACGTGATTAAGAGGCTCAGTGAGTGACAGTCATGGTGGGGTTTCAGAAAAAGGGTTTCCTTGCAAATGCAAAATGGAGGAATAGTGGCTGTTGAATGAGATGAATTCCTTCTCAAATGTAATTCCAGGGAAGGAAAAGGCCAGGCTAGTGGTGAGAGCTAGAGATCACTAGAATTCTACCACTCAAGTAAAAAAAAAAATGTTAAGGATATTTACATTTTTAATTTTTTAAACACCCAGCTGTTTGCATGGTTCCGCATTACTAAGTTACTAGTTAGTAAGATTTTGAATGAAAGGGCTCTCTGAAGAAGACTCCTGTGTCTAATAAAAGTTTGGTCTCAGAACCCCTTTACATTTAAAGTTTTGAAGACTCCAAAAAGCTCTTGTTCAGGTGCATTATATCTATCAATGTTTATTGTGTGATTACTAAGTGAGAATTTATAAAATACAATTGGGAATTTTTGAAGTACATGAATATACAAATACATATTCCATTAGCTGCAGAGCGCTGACTTCATCCAGAGGCACGTAGCCTCTGGAAAAGTCTACAGTTGTGAAGCGTGAGAGCGAAAAAGGCAGATAACATCCTAGTATGATCAGAAGATAGACTGACTTCATGGGCCTCCCGAATGGGTCTCAGAGACCACCTGAGGCCCCTGAACCACTTTGAGAACCACTTGACACCATCCATGCAATAGCTGTTCATACTCACATCTGGGGTGATTGCGCCGATTCTTGCAGTCAACCATCACCCACTTCTTTTTCCTGGATGAATAACTTTGTATGAAGGGTTAGAAATAAAGAAGGTTGACTTTTACAGATTGCTTTGTAGTCCAGAATTGGAACTGTTGGTGATCAGAAAAGAAAGAAAACTCAATAATAACACCAAACAAAAGAAAAAAATTCAATGATTTCTAACTTTACATTGTTTTTAAACATACTACATTAGATTTATGAGTCAACTGAGTGAAGAGAATGTATTTTAATCATAAGGAACATCCCGGCCCTTGGTGTAAGTGAATGAACATGGGGTGTGTGTGTGGACTCCAAACTTGGAAGTATTTAAGAAGAGTCCCTCCCTTGCAGTCCCGGTTTACACAGATCAGCCTGGAGATAAGGTTTCAATTTCATCACCACTGGCCTGTCACCACCTTCAGCTTCCAAGTGTCCTCCCAGACCAATAGCAAAGAATAGCCATGCTGCCATATTTCAGCCTTGCCTCACTACCCCCTTTCCCCATCACCATTCATAAAATTCTGTGTCTGAACAGTTCAGAGGCCAACAGCATTAAATGAAAACAGGGGTTTTGGAAGCTTCAAGGAAGGTTCGGAACTAGAGCAGATGTTTTTGACACTAGCTGCCCTTTTTCTAGTTGCCGTCTGACTGTGGTCTTGAGTCTCACGGTCGGTCTGTCTTCTGAAGATGCACAGGTGAGCCTCCCTCAAGCTTGGAGTTTGCTGTTGGCTTGGGTCCCAGGGCTGCCAGCCGCCAATCTGCCCAGTCAGTTCCTGTTGCTGCTGGCTGAGATTTTTCCCATTGCCACTACAGCAGAGCACCGCATGCCTTCTCTCTTTCCAGAGTTTGTTATTCCAAGAAAAGCTGACAATGGAATTGCTGGGAATCACTGCTGCTGCGTCTGACCACTGAGAGCCAATTTTCCTGACTGGTTGTTTTTCTCTCAGATTCCTGGGGCTTTGGTGGCATTTACATGGAGGCCCTGTCATTTCATTGTCTCATGAAAATCCATTTGAATGAGATGCTTGTCATCCAGAGACCTTTTATTTTTGTTGTTCAAATTGAGTCCAAATGCTTCATCATTGATCACTGAAATGGGAAGATCAGAAATTTTCATTTGCTTATTTTTTCTGCTTTAAATCTAATAATATGTCATTTTGCAAGCCCCGAGGAGCATAGCTGGCATCTGTAACCTGTGTTCTTATTTTAAATCATATTGCTTTCTGCTCCACACTACCAGATCTGTGATGCAAGGCTATGAATCAAGTTCCAAATGAACATCCAAATGAAAGATTTTCTTTGATGGGTAAGGAATGCTTTGGATCTTTGACTATTGTTGCACTCAGTGTGGTCTTCCCCTTTTTCCTTCTTTTTCTTCCACAAAATCTCTCTGGTTGAAGAGAAAGAAGGGAAACAAAATATCATGTGCTGTGTAATGGCCACATTAAGGCAGGGTCATGTTTAGCTCTCCAGGTCAGCATCGCTGATGATCTAGTGTTTGGTAATGTTGTTCCCAAGCCCCTTTCTTATATAAATCTTGCCCGTGGCCCATCTTTCTTACCCCAGGACATGGCTCCTGCCCTGCTTTCCCTGTAGGGCTTTCATGTTATTGGCACCTACCGCCCTGGCAGCAGGTACTTTTCTACCACGCCTTAACCCTCCTCATCCTGGGGTGCCTCCCTTCCCTGCAGGCACCCTGTGCTGCGTTCCTTCTGTCCTTCCTTTCACAGACTTCCTCTCACTGGATCCTCCTCCATCCATGTACATCTCAGTCGTGCTTCCTCCACGAAGGCGTGAGTCCACACGGACTGACCCCTTAGCTCCTGTGCACACATCCAGTGTACACTCTTGAGACCCTGTGTTTCCTTCCAGCTGGAGACAGGCCCACAGGCTCCACCACCAGAGGACCCGGGTAGAGTGAGGGGAGCATGGATAGAGCGTTGATTCATGCATGCTAGCTTTTGAAGAGTTGGTCTTAGAGGAACAATTATATACATATGTTTGACAGACTGGAGACAGCACAGGAGAAATGTGTGAGCTGAGCTTTGGAGTGCGGACTTCTAAGCTTTTTGTGTGGAGGTTATGCCGTAAATTTTTGATGGAGAGGCAAACATTTAGCCACATAATTTGAATGTTTTGAAATGTTGTGTATTCTGTTTTTATGTATTTGGGAAAATATGGGTTTGTGGTGAGCTGTCAAAAATATTTTTACATATGTTGATTAAAAGGATATTTTCCGGTTCTATCTACACTGACATCAGATACATTGATACTTGAAATATGTGTTTCACAGTGTTCAATAAAACTTACAGTATGAAAATGCGACAGATTATTAATTTACATAATGCCAAACCCATGCGTTAGGCCTTCTAGAGCCTGGGGCTGGGGCATGTGGGAAGGGAAATGGATGTACCGATTCTTTGGAGTTCGGAGGAAGGAGAGGCAACTGTCTTCAACATCAACGTTTTTCCCAGGAGTAACTGCTTGTTTGTACTAGTATTGAACAGTGAAAGATGAGGGAAGAGTTATTTTAATCTTGTACAAATTTAGTAGGAATATTATTTTTAGCTGTCTAATAAAGAAATTTGATTTTGTTTAACTTTACAGATTTTGTGTTGGTATTGGCCCTTTGTTGTAAAGGCCTTTTGTTATAATGTTAGTACTAGACAATCTGTAAAGAAAAGTAATCACTTTGCTATATGGATCTGATCCAGTGCCATGTAGACACAGCTGGAAAGGCTGGTTGATAATAATAAGGAAAAGAGACCCCCTGAGCACGAGAGCCTTGGCTGGACATGGAGCTCTGGGGGGAGACGGGGCTCTAGGGCAGATGCAGGTGGGCGTCCCCGCCGGGTGCCAAGGGCTTTGCCAAAGGGCAGTGAGAGACAGCGGAGGGATGGACCTTGAGTCATTTCTTTGTGTACGAGTAACATCTCCTGGTTTTTCTCATTAGATACCAAAATATTACTTACAAGGAATTCATGACTTTGAAAAAGCACAGATTTCTACTCACCAGTCTTTGCTCAAAATCATCTTTAGGCCAACATATTTCCATAGGCGGACTTCTGCCAGAATTTTAAGGTGTATGGTATTGACTATTCAGCAGAGAACTCATAATTCAAAAGAAAATCTTAAACTCTCATGTTTAAGTTCCCACTGCAGCCAGAGCTTGACTGAGACTATGTTCAAGGATGTAGGCACGCTCACCCCCACTGCTCCTCAAGTCACTGAGCAGTTCGTGCCATGTCAGCTGTAGAAATCTGTGCTGGTTTTCATTGGCCTAAATAACAAATGAGAAGTCGTCCACTTGCTGACGCCTGGTGGTTTTAAGTCTGCAGTACAGTGACACAGGGCTCTCTTCGGGTGTGGTAGCTGAAGCGTCTCGAACCACTTCAAACTAGGAATGCACGTCCTGGACGGTCGCATCCTTCAGATGAGGCCCCCCCGTCAGAGAGGGGCTCGCGGACCCTGGAGCACGGTCTTCGGCCAAGTGACTCCTGAGTATTTCTGTTTTCCATGACGCACAACTTAACACAAGCTCAGCTGGTTGCTGTTTTTTTCTTTTCTTTTCTCCGCACTTTTTTAAATGAAAAGTTTCAAATTAAGATGAAGACTTGTGAGAATAGAAAGATGCACACCCATATACACTTTATCTGAATTTACCAATTGTGAACACTTTACCATTTTTACTTTGTGTCTCCTCCCATATGTATGTATGTACATCTGTTCACGTGCATTTCTTTTCTCTGAACTATTTGAAAGTAAGTTGCGAATATCACGCACTTCCACCCCTCAGTTCTTGAGCGTTGTCATCTTTGAACAAGGACTTGTCCCTCTATAATCACAAAACTGTCAAGTCCTCGGGAGTTTGGTGCCTATACAATAATGCCACTGAATACCCAGTCCTTATTTAATTTCCCCAGCAGTTCACTTACTTATCGGTACAGCTGTTTGGTTTGCTGAACACTCATGCATTACATTTAGTTCTTTTACTATAGAATAGTCTAAACACTTCAGTGCAGTATTAAAAAAGTCCTGCCCAGTGTCACAATTTGGATTTGTCTGCTTGCTTCCTTATCATTATATTCAAGTTAGTTAATTTTGCAGACATACCACATGGGCAATATTTTGTCTTTCACATTGTACCACATCAGGAGCCAGAATAATGCTTGTCCCATCACTGCTGATGCTGAGTTTAATCCCTTGGGGAAAATGGTACCCACCCGATTTCTCCATTGCAAAATTTAGTCCTTTCCCTTTTTGTATTTAATAAGCACCCCAAGGAGTAATTCTTTGAGAACTATGTGACTCCCTTGTTGTCTTCCAAACTCTGACCCAATAATTTGACATCCATGGAGAATCCTTGCCTGAATCAATTATTATTTTGATGATTGTCAAAGCCCAGAAACTTCTATTGAGCCCTACTGGTTACTGTAGAAACCAAGAAAGTTGTAAGGAAATGGACCTTCAAGGCAGTAACACTGCCAAGGCACTGATTGATTAGACGTGTATCCTCTCCTTCTTTGTGCTCTTTCTGCCTGGCATCATGTCTGGCATGGAGAGAGGCCCGGATCAACATATATGGTGGAGACAATGATAAGAAAGATGGCACTTTACTGTTTCTTTTTAATTAGTTCTAGCAGTTTCTGCTTAGGACACCCTGAGGAAAGCATGAGGATTGGAAGCCATGGGCGCTGTGGTTTCACCAGCCTGCAGCATTTGTTCTATCGCCATCATTTTCATTAAAAGCACAGATTTCTACTCATCAGTCTTTGCTGAAAATCATCTTAAGAGCAACATATTTCCAAGTCCTATAAAGAAATGATGTCTTCCTTCTAGAAATAATATGAGGCATTTTTTTCCCCTTTCTCTTTCTGAGAAAATCTCTCCCTGGCAACCATCAAAATTTGTCCTGTTGATTTTGACTCTCACTAGGATATTTGTAAACTTGAGAGAAGCAAAACTCTGCCACCGTTCTTGGGGGTCCTTAGGTCATGGCCTTGCTCTGTGATTGTGATGGAGACGGCTCTGTAGGGCTGCTCCTTTGTAACAAGCACAGACGGTTCACCTGTCACAAAGTTACCTGTAAATCATCTCACATCCACAGACCTGTAAACCAGAGTTTATTTCTGGATCTCGCCGCCAAGTAGGAAACATTGCCCATCTTGGAGAACTCTTGGTTTACATCCAAAGATGCAATGCTGTTTATCTTTGTAAACCCTTTTTCACACAGTTCCTGATGTCTACCAGTTAGTGAATGAATTTGTGTACCGTTCATGTTTATTAATGTTCAGGAAAGTTAGTGTTAGCATCATCATTGATTGATTTGGAAGGAACGATTCTTCTTTGTGGTTCATTGGAACGGCAAAAGTAGGAAATGCCACACACCATCCCACTGCATGTTAGGCAGGGCACTGGCATTCTTTTACTGTTGCACCAGTCAGCACATGTCAGACACAGAATGTGACCCCATGTGGCCAAACTGGGTTCCTTGCTGGAGCCTTCTAACTTTGCTAACTTTATTAAAATGTCGAAGACATTAAAAGGAAAGGAAATCAGCCTGGTACATTTGCTCTTCAATGTCCCTTCAGAAGGCTGGCCTGTTTGGAGCCCCACTTCATTCTCCAAGCGGGAGAGAGGTGTCCCAGCACAAGACTGTCTGAGGCTGAACCTCAGGTGGTTATCGTGAAGGTACCTACACGGTGTTCAGTTGTCAAGCATCCACCGCAGCAGGTTGGTGGCCGTGACTAGGAGCGCAGCTGCCCTCCTGGGTCCCCACGCTCCAGGGACTTGGCTGCTAAGGAGACAGGAGACCAGGTGGATTCACACGTTTATCACTTAGACAGCAGAAGTCAGACCAGCAGGGCAGCAGTTCCCCACCTCCTTAGCCCCCCACACAGGGTGATTCTGAAGCAGAGGGAGCAGCCGGCAGGTGGTCTGGGTGGTGGGTCACTGCGCTGGGGGAGCCCTCCCCCAGTTACAGCCAAGTAGTCTGACAGACACAGAAGCCTGCAGCTGTGCCCTGAGGGGGAGGGAGGGAGGTGGAAATCCTGTGCTCTCCCAAAATGCGGGTGGCGCGTGGGAAACGGTCTTGTGGCAGCCCCCCACCCCACCCCCACATGAGGGAACATAGGTGAGAAACGGCTGCTTGGCAGCTGCCCACAAGACCGCTTGTCTCCCTTCATTTTGGGAGGAATTACGGGGCATCCTGCCAAGACCCGGGTCAGACTGCGGTTCCGCTTTGCCTTCCGTGCCCTGTGTGGGGCAGTGCCAGGTTGCCAGCATGCTGTGGTGGAGCCGTTCCCTGCGGAGCGCCCTGCCCGGCTCTCAGCGTGGGAGGAAGCTTCAGAAGCGCAGCATCTGGAGCCTGTGAAGCTGGGTAGGTGAAAGTTTTGAGGCTTTTGAACTTCAGATATAATTTTATCTAAGATATGCTTCAGGGACTGAATAGCCCCATCTTCCATCTTTGTGTGTGCCTTGACACACAAAGGCTTGCTTCTTTTTCACTGTACATGCCCAGCAAGAGTTGGCAGTGTTGGTGTGTCCCACACAGCCATTCAGGGACCCAGACTGAGGGCAGCAGCTTTTAACATCTTGTAGCTGCAGCATCTGCAACTCATGGTCCCCTCCGTCATCCCAACAGGAAAGGACACAGCCAGAAAGTCACGTACAAGCTCTCCCATCCTTTGCCTAAAAGTGACCCAAGTCACTTCTGCCCACAGCTTACTGGTCAGAACTATCATATGGCGCAAACTAATGCCCAGGCTGGGGAATATCGGGGAACAGGTAGAATAGGGAGCATATTGCCTTTGCCACAGATGCACATTTCCCCAGAGTGAATCTACCGATCTGGCTGAGCACTCTTACAAATGGAGGGTAACCCCAAACCGGTTCACGCGGGAATGCTTTACATTCACAAAGTGCTTGCGCAGTAATCGCCCTTAGA
Source organism: Manis pentadactyla (assembly GCF_030020395.1). NCBI lineage: Eukaryota > Metazoa > Chordata > Mammalia > Pholidota > Manidae > Manis > Manis pentadactyla. Next base: position 20,717,471 of record NC_080033.1, read on the forward strand.
AAGAGGTAGAGAATCATAGATGCAGAGGGAGGGGTTTGCCCAAGCCTGGGACAGTATTCCAGTCTTCAGAACCTGCCGTTGGTCTATGCATGCTGCCTGGATGGAAATCCACACATGCTTCAGTCTATAGTGATCGTGGTAGAGGCCAGGAAGATCATTTTGTACTTGTTTGTATTCAATGGAAATCAAGTGGTAGGTAAATGCTGTCCTGCCTCATCGGCGATGCAGTGCTGTTCTTGGAACAGTTCGCATCTGCCGTTGTGACCTGAAGTCTGCAGCACGGGGAGCTGAGGCCTGTGCAGCTGGAGGGGGTGAGGCGGTGTCAGTCCTGCGGGCACAGAACATCCTACCCTCCACACAAGTCTGAGCAGAGATTGGATTGCCGGTCCTCAGAAGCGCAAAGCAAGAGAGTGTAAGAATCACAACTGTCATTATGCACTTTCTCTTACTCTGATGCTGATATCAGCTGGCTTTAAATATATTTTTAACCTTTCCTTTGGTGATAATTATTAAATTCTTACCATAAAACTCACAACTGATTTCATTTTTTATACTTGAGATTAAAAGGACAGATCCAGGTTAAGTTAGCTGATGAAGACATGAAAGGAGTAATAAAATTATATTCAGTTTTCAGTGTTTCTCAAAGACCTGAAGGAAAACAGTCTCTGAATTTCATAGGATCTGTCAGTGATGAGAGAGATGTCAATATTCTGTTGAGATGTAATTAAAAATTGATAATTTGGGGGAAAGCCTTGTAAATGGCCTTTCTCCACTCTATGCAGTTGTGACGTGATCACACGCAGCCCTGACAGTCCTGTTCATAGAAGCTGGGGAGGCCAGCAGTTCATGTTGGCACTGCCAGAGCTCCAGGCAGAAACCGTGTGTGAAAGGTTGAGGGGAGGGTGAAAGGAACACGTGTGTGCAGAGCCCCGCAGCTCGCCTTATCTGTGCCATCTCTGTGGGTGCTGCACCGGGGTGGTGCTCTCTCTGGCTGTTGCAGAGCCAACCGGGAGAGAGTGGAGCTGTGTTGGTGCTTGAAATGCAATGCAGTATATTCCTTTTCTTTTTGTTTTCTCCTCCTCCCGCCTCCAATCTCTCTCCCCTTTTGGAAAGGGGAGGTCTTGAGGGACTGGAATCTCAGAGAAAACACTGAGCATGGCACTAAATTATAGCTGTCTAATTCAGGTATAGTCCTAAATCATATACCCCCACGGGGTATAGTCCAGACACCTAGTATCTTTCCTGGCCTGTGAGAGGCGAGGACCGCAGTGAGGTGCACCAGGCAGTGTGATGTCCTCGGTCTGAGCAGCTGCGGCGGCAGAGGAGGAAGCAGCCGTTCTTGTTACATCATCAGCCTGTAGGGACAGGGAAGCCTGACAGAAATCGTTCTGCACAACGAGGGTAGACTTCCCACTGTATTCTCTACCACGTATCTCCGGAATAGAGGAGAGAGTTCCGTGAAAGGAGGACTTGGGAAATAGTTTACATTCTAGAGAATTATAAAGTGTTCTTTTAAATTTTCAAACAAACATGAAAGAATGAATTAGCTTCCCTTTGCCCATCCTCAGAAACCATCAGTATTTGGTCCATCTTGTTCCACTTCTCCATCGCCACCCCTCTTTTATTTTTCAGTTGGAGAATTTTAAAGCAGATCCTAGATGTCATTTGGAGTACTTACTACTCCAGATCTCAAAACTAGAAAGTGGTGATTACCAGATTCAAGCCTCTGCGGTCTGGCTTGGGTACCCATGCCGGGGGGAAAGGTGGGGGTGAGAAACAGGGCCACCGAGCAGACCACTACGATGACGTTGTTATTACAAATTAGTGTACCTAACAGTCCTCCTGAGAACCTCCGAACTATTTTTGAATCTGGGTGCTCCACATAATTTCATAAGAGTGTGAGTGTGTGGAGAGTGGGTGCAGGACCTAGTATCGGAAGTGTAGCAGCATTTCATTGATACACTCATGAAACTCCAGTTTACTGCAGGGGCTGCTTCTCTCCTGAAACATATTTGTAGAAATCACTATTTGCGGATGCACTCTGCTGCCAGTTCAAGAATTTAACATAGCGGGGATCAAGCATAGGTGACATCTGACTGAAGGCCTGAGCCCGTGGGGGTCTCCCACTGTACTCCGATAAAGTGTGAGGAGCAAACTCATTAACAGCAGCATTTCTGGGGTGATCAAAGGCTTGACACTTATTGTTAACTGTTTGAAAATACACCATTTTTAAGGAATATACAGAACTCAACTTAAATGACTGCTAATGTCTCAATGGTACTGAATCAATGATTTGAATTTGACTGAGCCCAAGCAGAGAGCTCAGATCCTGAATTATGTCCTTTGTGATCTGTGAGGATCAAAGGAAGATCCTGGGGAAGGACATGTCCTGCTTTTAAAGACCTGCCCCCTTTCTTTGCGTGAGTGAGCCACCAAATCAGAACAGGCTGGATATATTAGACATGGGGCTGTGGAGCAATAGTGACCCCATCGGGAAGGCCCACCCCGCCAGTGGGCTCCCTCCCTGGGCCTGGTAGCACTGAAGGGCTGGCTGCAGGCACAACAAATGGCCCAGACTCAGTGGGGGTGGGCTCTGGGAAGCCTCTGTGTGAAGTGGTCATAATTTCCTTGGAGGAAAGGAAGGAGGAAGAGCTTTCAATAAACCTGAACACTGGTTACTCTTTCAGGTCAGCCAACTGAACTCTCAGAAAGCCAAGAGGAGAGGGTGAGAGGCAGGATTAGTAAATTATGATGACAAAGCTGCTAGGAAGAAAAAGACAGGGAGGGGACAGGAGGCCTGAGCACCTTGGAGCTAGAGTGGGCATCCCAGGTTTCTGTGTGGGCAGAAGTCTGCTGAAACAGACCATTCCTGAGGACTGCCTTTCCGTCTCTGCATCTCACCCTAATGCTGGGGCTGGAAGGTGAGCGGGAAGGAGAGGCCATAATATCCAGAGACATTCTTAACAAAATAAAGGGAGGTTTCTGAAACCTGATGGCTCCCCATTTCCCTCTGCTTTAAAGGAACATACCCTAGTGCAGTTTCCCACATTATAGTGCAGTTTCCTAAACTTTGCACTCATTACAACCCTAAATTCTCTTCCTCCTAGGCACAGAGTAGACCCATTTCCTTCTCACAGTAAAGCGTGGCCATAGACTGAGTTCCAGCCAGGGGAGTGTGGGCAGAAGGAGCATATTTTTTGTACACCTGGAAGTAAAAACCTCCCAAATCTTTGTCTTACTTTTTCTGTGTTTTCCTGGTCTTCAGACCAAACATGCTCAAAGTGATCTTAGAATCCATGTGTTGAAGAAGGAAGAGACTGTCATTCTTAGTCCCTGGATGAATACATGGAAAACTACCACAGATCAGAAACATATTTTTGGAATTTTCATAAGCGAGAGATAGGTTCTGTTGTGTTAAGCTACTGAGATTAGGGAAGAGGGGTACTTGTTAAAGCATCCTGATGTTATCCACTCTACTACAAATCTTTTTCCTGTTCTTATCTGTATATAACCTATACTGTCACTTATTATTTTTAGATCAGTTCACTTTTTGTGAATTTTTACTTTAAAATTAAACTTTATTTCATTATCACAAATGGAAAACAGTATCACTACGAATAGAAGGTAGCTCTAAAAATACATTGGCTGAAAACAAAATAACATTAATCATTTCTAGATAGATGCAGTTGCCTGGAGAAGGTTCTTCACATGAGAGCTGCTTTCTCTATGTTTGAAAGGAGGAAATTAGACGCTATTAGAAAAGTGTCAAAGGCATATTAGCACCAAACCGGGATTTATTCCTTGACAGACTCAGAAGTGTTGACAAAGAATTGAAAATAACTTCCCCTTAGTGTGGTTCAGTGCTATTTAATGTTGTGTCTCAGCTGTGTGAAGTCATCTGGTTTACTAGTGGTACACATCTGCACTTGGGAAACAAAGACTGACTACAAACCAGATGTGAATGAAGGCTTGAGGACGAGTAGAAAGAACTGTCTCCACAATAGAAGATACTTACTGGCGCATGATAAGTAGCAGCATGATCCTTGCAGGAGTGGGGTAAAATGAGACTGAAAGATGCAGAAAGACTTGGCAGCCTACAGTATAGCATTTAAAGTTTAGATTCCGTATATACATATATATATATACATATATATATATATGCATTTTAAAAAATTGAGGTATTTGTGGGTTCCACCTCTAGTGTGATGGAGTAAGCTTTGAATATACTAATTATCCACAGACAATGAGTATAAACTCAGTCCAAATATAAAAAAATAGCTACCTGAAGGTTTTGAGAGTGAAAAAAGGCAGGCAGGTTTTGTAGAGCAGTAGGTGTCTGGAAGAAGGATCTGTAATGGGGTGAGTTGTCCATTTTCGCAGCTCTGGTCTGGAAGCAGGCTGCAGTTGTGGCCTGTCACAAGACAGCTGAAGCTCGGAAAAAAATTGACCTCCTTCTTGCCTGAGTTAACAAGAGGACAGAGGCTGGTGTGACTGCAGCTACCTGAGAGTGAGAGGGGAGTACAAGCAAGGAGAGAATCCGACAAGGAGAGCCCTGAGTTGTAGGTGTAAACTGCTCGAGTCTCTGGGTGACTCCTGGACAGACCCAAAGCATCACAGGTAAAGATAAAAGACCTTAACTGAGATTTGATCTATTATCTACTGTAGGTAAGACAAAGTTGGTAGCTTAACAAAATTAATTGCCTGTTAAAATAAACATTAACACTATTCAAAGCAATATAACAAAATCTGGAGTCTACACACACACAACACAAATTATATAATCCACTGTATAACCCAAAGTTAATGGACTACAAAGAACTAAGTCACATTTTCAAGAGAAAAATGGTCAAAAGTCAACCCTGAGATGATCCATATTTTGGAGTCATCAGATCATGATTTTAAAGCAATTCATATAATTGAGATAAAGGAAAATGTTCCTGTAACAAATGTGTGAAAGTATAGGAAATTTCAATAGGAAAATAAGTATAAAAAAGAACAAAAAACAAAACAGCAGCAGAAACACAGAACCCAAGAATGGACTAACAGTTACCAAAGGGAAAGGGACTGGGGAGGTTGGGTGGGAAGGGAGGGATAAGGGCTGGGGGAAGAAAGGGGGCATTATGATTAGCATGTATAATGTGGGGGGGTCATGGGGAGGGCTGTGCAACACAGAGAAGACAAGTAGTGACTCTACAGCATCTTACTATGCTGATGGACAGTGACTGTAATGGGGTTTGTGGGGGGGCTTGGTGATGGGGGAGACTAGTAAATATAATGTTCCTCATGTAGTTGTAGATTAACGATACAAAAAAAAAGAAGAACAAAAGGGAAATTTTAGAGCTAAAAAAATACAGTATCTTAAAAAAAACTCTGCATACGGATCTATAAAAAGAATATGAAAATGGTGTTCCCTAAGATTCCTTCAGACTTTAAAAGGCTGTGGTTCTAAGTAAATATGGAATAATTCCACAATTATGGAGATGAGAATTAGGCAGTTTCAGGTAAAGGAAGATATTTAACATGCATCTTCTGTGGAGTATAGATTGTCTTTTCTTAAAAATAGCTGCTGGCAGGTTACAAGCAAGGATTACTGTTGGAGTCTCAAAGGAAGCTTGTAATATTAGTAGTGGGTAAATGGGATCTGATGTCCAGGATATTTGAGTTTTCTTAATAAAGTCATTGTTTGCTACACAATAATGACTGACATTTATCACATACCTACTATGTGCCAGGCACTGTAATGGACCCAATACATGTCATGTATCTTTTAATACTCAAAATGATGCAAATAAGAAAAGTCATGAAGATTGGAGACTGACGAAAATTAGGCTTGGGGTGGATTAATGATTGTGCATTGAGCATTGACTCCCCTATACAGAATTTTATTGTCATTAACAACCATTTGATCAATAAATATGAGAGATGCCCTCACAAAAAAAAAAAAAAAAAAAAAAAGGACAGACTGCCAATGGTAAAATAAATAAGGAACCGGGATGTAATGTATAGCATAAGGAATATAGTCAAGATATTGTAACAGCTTGGTAGGGTGATAGCTGGAACCTAGAATTATGTATATAAATGTTCTACCACTGTGTTGTACACTTGAAACTAATGTAATGTAATACTGTGCGTCAACTACCCTTCAATAAAAAATAATTATTTAAAAAAAAATAGAGGAGGGGCAGAAGATGGCGGCGTGAGTAGAGCAGCGGAAATCTCCTCCCAAAACAACATATATCTATGAAAATATAACAAAGACAACCCTTCCTAGAATAAAGACCAGAGGACACAGGACAATATCCAGACCACATTCGCACCTGAGGGAACCCAGCGCCTCGCGAAGGGGGTAAGATACAAGCCCCGGCCCCGCGGGAGCAGAGCGCCCCTCCCCCCCAGCTCCCGGAGGGAGAAGAGCAGGCAGAGCGGGAGGGAGATGGAGCCCAGGACTGCCGAACACCCAGCCCCAGCCATCCGGGCCAGAGTGCAGGGCGCTCGATACTAGGAAAACAGGGCAGCAAGAACAGTGAGCAGGCACTGGAGGCTGGGCGACAGAGGGCATAAGAAAAGCACGCGACCATTTTTTTTTGCTTTTTTGCTGTTTTGTTTTGGCGAGCGCTTTTTGGAAGTCTTAAAGGGATAGGGACCCCAATACTAGGGAAACAGGGCAGAAAGACCGGTGAGCAGAGGCCTGAGGCTGGCACCGCAGAATAAAGAAAAACGAACAACCACCTTTTTTTTTTTTTAATTAAAAACTTTTTTTTTTTAATTAAAAACTTTTTTTTTTTTTTTAATTAAAAAAAAATTTTTTTTCTTTTGTTTTGGTGGGCGTTGTTTTGTTTTGGCGGGTGCTTTTTGGAAGTCTTAAAGGGGCAGGGCGGGTCACTTAATCCAGAGGTAGGGAATCCGGGATCTCTGGGCACCCTAACCCCTGGGCTGCAGGGAGCAGGGAGGCCCCTTACGGAGATAAATAGCCTCCCAGCCGCTCCTGCTCCAATGCGACTCCACCATTTTGGAGTAGCTGCCCGAGCCAGGCCACGCCCACAGCAACAGCGGAGATTAACTCCATAGCAGCCGGGCAGGAAGCAGAAACCCTGTCTGCGCGCAGCTGAGCAGCACAAGCCACTAGAGGCCGCTGTTCTCCCAGGAGAGGAGGGCCACAAACCAACAAGAAAGGAAGTCCTTCCAGCCGTCACTCATCCCAGTTCTGCAGACTATTCCTATCACCATGAAAAGGCAAAGCTACAGGCAGACAAAGATCACAGAGACAACACCAGAGAAGGAGACAGACCTAACCAGTCTCCCTGACAAAGAATTCAAAATAAGAATCATAAACATGCTGACAGAGATGCAGAGAAATACGCAAGAGAAATGGGATGAAGTCCGGAAGGAGATCACAGATGCCAGAAAGGAGATCGCAGAAATGAAACAAACTCTGGAAGGGTTTATAAGCAGAATGGATAGAATGCAAGAGGCCATTGATGGAATTGAAATCAGAGAACAGGAATGCATAGAAGCTGACATAGAGAGAGACAAAAGGATCTCCAGGAATGAAACAATATTAAGAGAACTGTGTGACCAATCCAAAAGGAACAATATCCATATTATAGGGGTCCCAGAAGAAGAAGAGAGAGGAAAAGAGATGGAAAGTATCTTAGAAGAAATAATTGCTGAAAACTTCCCCACACTGGGGGAGGAAGTAATCGAACAGACCATGGAAATACACAGAACCCCCAACAGAAAGGATCCAAGAAGGGCAACACCAAGACACATAATAATTAAAATGGCAAAGATCAAGGACAAGGAAAGAGTGTTAAAGGCAGCTAGAGAGAAAAAGGTCACCTATAAAGGGAAACCCATCAGGCTAACGTCAGATTTCTCAACAGAAACCCTACAGGCCAGAAGAGAATGGCATGATATATTTAATACAATGAAACAGAAGGGCCTTGAACCAAGGATACTGTATCCAGCACGACTATCATTCAAATATGGCGTTGGGATTAAACAATTCCCAGACAAACAAAAGCTGAGGGAATTTGCTTTCCACAAACCACCTCTACAGAACATCTTACAGGGACTGCTCTAGATGGGAGCACTCCTAGAAAGAGCACAGCACAAAACACCCAACATATGAAGAATCGAGGAGGAGGAACAAGAAGGGAGAGAAGAAAAGAATCTCCAGATAGTGTATATAACAGCTCAATAAGCGAGCTAAGTTAGGCAGTAAGATACTAAAGAGGCTAACCTTGAACCTTTGGTAACCACGAATTTAAAGCCTGCAATGGCAATAAGTACATATCTTTCAATAGTCACCCTAAATGTTAATGGGTTGAATGCACCAATCAAAAGACACAGAGTAACAGAATGGATAAAAAAGCAAGACCCATCTATATGCTGCTTACAAGAAACTCACCTCAAACCCAAAGACATGTACAGACTAAAAGTCAAGGGATGGAAAAACATATTTCAAGCAAACAACAGTGAGAAGAAAGCAGGGGTTGCAGTACTAATATCAGACAAAATAGACTTCAAAACAAAGAAAGTAACAAGAGATAAAGAAGGACACTACATAATGATAAAGGGCTCAGTCAAACAAGAGGATATAACCATTCTAAATATATATGCACCCAACACAGGAGCACCAGCATATGTGAAACAAATACTAACAGAACTAAAGGGGGATATAGACTGCAATGCATTCATTCTAGGAGACTTCAACACACCACTCACCCCAAAGGATAGATCCACTGGGCAGAAAATAAGTAAGGACACGGAAGCACTGAACAACACAGTAGAGCAGATGGACCTAATAGACATCTATAGAACTCTACATCCAAAAGCAGCGGGATATACATTCTTCTCAAGTGCACATGGAACATTCTCCAGAATAGACCACATACTAGGCCACAAAAAGAGCCTCAGAAAATTCCAAAAGATTGAAATCCTACCAACCAACTTTTCAGACCACAAAGGCATAAAACTAGAAATAAACTGTACAAAGAAAGCAAAGAGGCTCACAAACACATGGAGGCTTAACAACACGCTCCTAAATAATCAATGGATCAATGACCAAATCAAAATGGAGATCCAGCAATATATGGAAACAAATGACAACAACAACACTAAGCCCCAACTTCTGTGGGACACAGCAAAAGCAGTCTTAAGAGGAAAGTATATAGCAATCCAAGCATATTTAAAAAAGGAAGAGCAATCCCAAATGAATGGTCTAATGTCACAATTATCGAAATTGGAAAAAGAAGAACAGATGAGGCCTAAGGTCAGCAGAAGGAGGGACATAATAAAGATCAGAGAAGAAATAAATAAAATTGAGAAGAATAAAACAATAGCAAAAATCAATGAAACCAAGAGCTGGTTCTTCGAAAAAATAAACAAAATAGATAAGCCTCTAGCCAGACTTATTAAGAAGAAAAGAGAGTCAACACAAATCAACAGTATCAGAAATGAGAAAGGAAAAATCACGACGGACCCCACAGAAATGCAAAGAATTATTGGAGAATACTATGAAAACCTATATGCTAACAAGCTGGGAAACCTAGGAGAAATGGACAACTTCCTAGAAAAATATAACCTTCCAAGATTGACCCAGGAAGAAACAGAAAATCTAAACAGACCAATTACCAGCAACGAAATTGAAGCGGTAATCAAAAAACTACCAAAGAACAAAACCCCCGGGCCAGATGGATTTACCTCAGAATTTTATCAGACATACAGGGAAGACATAATACCCATTCTCCTTAAAGTTTTCCAAAAAATAGAGGAGGAGGGGATACTCCCAAACTCATTCTATGAAGCTAACATCACCCTAATACCAAAACCAGGCAAAGACCCCACCAAAAAAGAAAACTACAGACCAATATCCCTGATGAACGTAGATGCAAAAATACTCAACAAAATATTAGCAAACCGAATTCAAAAACACATCAAAAGGATCATACACCATGACCAAGTGGGATTCATCCCAGGGATGCAAGGATGGTACAACATTCGAAAGTCCATCAACATCATCGACCACATCAACAAAAAGAAAGACAAAAACCACATGATCATCTCCATAGATGCTGAAAAAGCATTTGACAAAGTTCAACATCCATTCATGTTAAAAACTCTCAGCAAAATGGGAATAGAGGGCAAGTACCTCAACATAATAAAGGCCATCTATGATAAACCCACAGCCAACATTATATTGAACAGCGAGAAGCTGAAAGCATTTCCTCTGAGATCGGGAACTAGACAGGGATGCCCACTCTCTCCACTGTTATTTAACATAGTACTGGAGGTCCTAGCCACAGCAATCAGACAAAATAAAGAAATACAAGGAATCCAGATTGGTAAAGAAGAAGTTAAACTGTCACTATTTGCAGATGACATGATACTGTACATAAAAAACCCTAAAGACTCCACCCCAGAACTACTAGAACTGATATCGGAATACAGCAAAGTTGCAGGATACAAAATCAACACACAGAAATCTGTGGCTTTCCTATATACCAACAATGAACCAACAGAAAGGGAAATCAGGAAAACAACTCCATTCACAATTGCATCAAAAAAAATAAAATACCTAGGAATAAACCTAACCAAAGAAGTGAAAGACTTATATTCTGAAAACTACAAGTCACTCTTAAAAGAAATTAAAGGGGACACTAACAGATGGAAACGCATCCCATGCTTATGGTTAGGAAGAATTAATATCGTCAAAATGGCCATCCTGCCCAAAGCAATATACAGATTTGATGCAATCCCTATGAAACTACCAGCAACATTCTTCAATGAACTGGAACAAATAATTCAAAAATTCATATGGAAACACCAAAGACCCCGAATAGCCAAAGCAATCCTGAGAAAGAAGAATAAAGTAGGGGGGATCTCACTCCCCAACTTCAAGCTCTGCTATAAAGCCATAGTAATCAAGACAATTTGGTACTGGCACAAGAGCAGAGCCACAGACCAATGGAACAGACTAGAGAATCCAGACATTAACCCAGACATATATGGTCAATTAACATTTGATAAAGGAGCCATGGACATACAATGGCGAAATGACAGTCTCTTCAACAGGTGGTGCTGGCAAAACTGGACAGCTACATGTAGGAGAATGAAACTGGACCATCGTCTAACCCCATATACAAAAGTAAACTCAAAATGAATCAAAGACCTGAATGTAAGCCATGAAACCATTAAACTCTTGGAAGAAAACATAGGCGAAAACCTCTTAGACATAAACATGAGTGACCTCTTCTTGAACATATCTCCCCGGGCAAGGAAAACAACAGCAAAAATGAGTAAGTGGGACTATATTAAGCTGAAAAGCTTCTGTACAGCAAAAGACACCATCAATAGAACAAGAAGGATCCCTACAGTATGGGAGAATATATTTGAAAATGACACATCCGATAAAGGCTTGACGTCCAGAATATATAAGGAGCTCACACGCCTCAACAAACAAAAAACAAATAACCCAATTAAAAAATGGGCAGAGGAACTGAACAGACAGTTCTCCAAAAAAGAAATACAGATGGCCAACAGACACATGAAAAGATGCTCCACATCGCTAATTATCAGAGAAATGCAAATTAAAACTACAATGAGGTATCACCTCACACCAGTAAGGATGGCTGCCATCCAAAAGACAAACAACAACAAATGTTGGCGAGGCTGTGGAGAAAGGGGAACCCTCCTACACTGCTGGTGGTAATGTAAACTAGTTCAACCATTGTGGAAAGCAGTATGGAGGTATATCAAAATGCTCAAAACAGACTTACCATTTGACCCAAGAATTCCACTCCTAGGAATTTACCCTAAGAATGCAGCAATCAAGTTTGAGAAAGACAGATGCACCCCTATGTTTATTGCAGCACTATTTACAATAGCCAAGAATTGGAAGCAACCTAAATGTCCATCAATAGATGAATGGATAAAGAAGATGTGGTACATATACACAATGGAATACTACTCAGCCATAAGAAAAGGGCAAATCCAATCATTTGCAGCAACATGGATGGAGCTGGAGGGTATTATGCTCAGTGAAACAAGCCAAGCGGAGAAAGAGAAATACCAAATGATTTCACTCATATGTGGAGTATAAGAACAAAGGAAAAACTGAAGGAACAAAACAGCAGCAGAATCACAGAACTCAAGAATGGACTAACAGGTACCAAAGGGAAAGGGACTGGGGAGGATGGGTGGGTAGGGAGGGATAAGGGGGGAGAAGTAGGGGGGTATTAAGATTAACATACATGGGGGGGTAGGAGAAAAGGGAGGGCTGTACAACACAGAGAAGACAAGTAGTGATTCTACAACATTTTGCTATGCTGATGGACAGTGACTGTAAAGGGGTTTATAGGGGAGACCTGGTATAGGGGAGAGCCTAGTAAACATAATATTCGTCATGTAAGTGTAGATTAGTGATACCAAAAACAAAGCAAAAAAAAAAAAAAAAAAGGGCGGTTCCTGTGTGGTAACCTCCAAAGAGTTCTACACAAGGGTATAAAGGGCATATAAAAGTGTAGGCAAAGGGTCTGTTTGTGTTTATACAGAGGATCAAAGCCTAATTGGGCTACCCCGAACATGAACTAAGATACGATATGAAAAAGAACTTCCAACATCTGCACTCTCTGGAAGACTCATGCCCGAAGATGATCATCAAAAAACCCCAACAAAGATCCACGCACTGCTACAGCTGTAGATGCACTCATCCCACCAGTTCCTGGACTTGATATGGAAATGAGGAAGGAGATATCTAAGCTGGCCTGTGCATACAGTAAAGCAACAAATTTGACTGGATCTATACTGTTGGAACTCAACCAAGAATTTGGAGAAGTGCAAATTGTAGCGCTCCAAACTCTTACAACTACGGACTATTTACTGTTAAAAGAACATATGGCATGTGAACAGTCCCCAGGAATGGGTTGTTTTAATTTGTCTGATTTCTCTCAGACTGTTCAAGTTCAGTTGGACAATATCCACCATATCATAGATAAGTTTTCACAAATGCCTAAGGTGCCTAACTGGTTTTCTTGGTTTCACTGGAGATGGCTGGTAATTACAGATATGCTTTGGTTATGTAACTCTACTCCTATTATGTTAATGTGTGTGCGCAATTTAAGTAGTAGCTTAAAACCTATACATGCTGAAGTTACTCTACAAGAAGATATGTCAAAGAAATAATCAATCTTCCCATGTTTTCTTCCGTCTGCTACTTCTATAGCTTTTCTTCTTCCTTCCTAATTACAACCCTTAAATAGAATTCGTGCCTCATATCAAATTTACCGAGTATCATAACTCCTCCAAGTGGTAAAGATACCTCAAGACAAATGCTGGGCATAGAAGCCACAGGGCATAAATATGCAAAGAAGTAAAAAGCTAACCTTTTCAAACAATAAGGCTTCCCTCTCACTTACCAACTTCACATTTCCCTGTATGGCCCCGGAAGATGACTGGTTAGCCAGAGACGGGTAAGATTCCTCAAGGGAGGAACAACCTAAGACAGGCACAGTCGCAGGGGGGCCATCAGGTGAGAAATTGGGGATCAACAGAGGTGAAGCTTAGAACCTCACCCCCCCTGTTCTGAGAGAAATCTTCTGCATACGTGGATGTTTTATTGCCCTGGTCTAGCTTGGATTAACACATAGTCTACAGGCAGAGCACACACCTGATCATCTACATTTGCTCTCTTACAACACTAAACTATGTTTTCTACCTTTATCTTGTATCTACCTACCACTTCAGCATTTTATTAAAAATAATAATAATAAAGAGAGAAATGTGGTATCCACATATAAATCAAGTATAAAAACCAAATGAGTATTCATATTTGAACTGACTGTTTAGAGTTCATAATGCATGAGCAAAACTGAAAGTTTCTGTGATGACTCCCCTTGTACTGTTCACTATGTAACTTATTCATTATGTAAGAATTTGTTCTACATGTAAGAACTTGTTCGTTATGCCTCAGAAGATTGGAGACTGACGAAAATTAGGTTTGGGGTGGATTAATGATTGTGCATTGAGCATTGACTCCCCTATACAGAATTTTATTGTCGTTAACAACCATTTGATCAATAAATATGAGAGATGCCCTCACAAAAAAAAAAAAAAAAAAAAAAAAAAAGATAGACTTCCAATAGTAAAATAAATAAGTAACCGGGATGTAATGTATAGCTTAAGGAATATAGTCAAGATATTGTAACAGCTTGGTAGGGTGATAGCTGGAACCTAGAATTATGTATATAAATGTTCTACCACTGTGTTGTACACTTGAAACTAATGTAATGTAATACTGTGCGTCAACTACCCTTCAATAAAAAATAATTATTTAAAAATAAATAAATAAATAAAATAAAAAAATAAAAAATAAATAAAAAAAAAAAAAAAGAAAAGTCATAATTTCCCTATTTAATAAATGGGAAAAATATGTGTAGGGAGGTCAGGGCAACTAACTTGTCTTACACCGTGTAGTTAATGATGGTTAGCTAGGGTTTGAACCCCTTCCTGTATATCACATGTCCTCCTCTTTGGAATTTATCAAATTTAAAAGTTGACATCTTCTTTGTCATCATCATCATCCATAGATATTTTTGAGCATTTCAGAATAATAAGTTACAAGATACGTGATCCAGTGGTGATGGTAGGTGGGCACACACCTTCCCAAGAGTCCAAGGAGCTAAAAGCTCTTTTTCCCATCCTCCTCTAATTCTATCTTAAAACTATGAACCTACTTAAATCTAACAGTATTTGCCAACGTGATTTGTTATTTTCCACTATTTGGAGAAATAAACCGAGACCCAAATGAATGGTAGTGTCAGAGGTAGGTGTAAAGTCACACAGCTAGGTCAAATCCAGCTGAGGCCTTCTCTTACCTTTAAATTTTGAATCTCTGTTCTAAAACCGTAGTGGTAAAGACATGTTTTTTGAAATGTTCCAGGATAAACTGGCTCCTGGCAAAGTTTGGGTAGTGAAAGGATGGGAATAGCATCTACATAAGCCTGTCACATTTTCTCCTGTCTCATGTCTGGAATGTCTGGAATGTCATGGCAGGATATCAGATTGGTAGTGACATTTACAGGAGATGGAACATTTTTAATTGGAAAGATGGGTTTTTAAGACCTTACTAAAACCAAATTATACGTTTACTTAGAACCATATAACCTTCTAAAGGTGTGAAGGAACCTCTAAATCTTAGAGAACATCATGCCACTTCAGAGGGAGGCATATACAGTCAGTCATTCCGGAAGCAGGGCTACCATTCAGGTGACCTCTAACCCTCAATTTAGAGCATCCTTAACCATGCTTTCCTTCTTGAAAGAATGAGCTCTTTGCCAGCCTTCCTGTTTTGTCTTTTGAACTATTATCCCTGAAAACATACTTAAAATGAAAATGTGCTTATTGTAGTTTAGTTTTGTTAACCCATCTTGAGACAAATTATCATTTGAAGATGATTAGCGAACTTGGGGAGAAATTTAAAAGAGGAACTTCACTGACTTTAATAATCTTGATTACCTTTGCCAAAAGTGTAAATACTGTACTTGAATAAAATACCCAGCAACATTCAAGACTTTCTTTGACCTGCTGTTGTACTAGATTTGATTGGAATCAAAGGTTGTAACCTTTTCAAGCCATATCACTGTGAAATATAGCAAAATCCCTAGTAAGTCTCCGAAATATATCATAAAACATGACTTACGTAGAAATTTTTAGGAGAGACAGTTGTTACTAAGCCATTATTCCAAGTTAAAGCTAATAGGCACAAGAGTCCCTTAGGGTTCCGGTTATGTACAACTGGGTGACCCTTCTTAGATGTTCTGTCCGAGAGTTTGCATTAAAAGCAAAGGAAAAGCCACAAAACCAATTGATTAGACATATATAAGACCATTTTTCAGATTAAAGTTTAGATTTATTGATTTGAAAAGGATCAATCATAAAAATAGGATTTGACATCATATACTAAGATATTGGCATTGATAAATTCCATAACAATTAAAATGAGAATTTTTGTGCAGTGTTTGAATTTGCTAGGAAAAAGAAAAGATTTGCAGCAGCACGTAATACCCATGTCATCTTGCTTTGCCCTGAGAACTACAGAGAAGCGCCTACATTCTGGCTCAACTTATTCCTGGCAACAGTACCACGAAGTGCTTTATTTTAAAACAGAGGTTTGTCTAAGGGAATATCATCATGGAAGGGGCAGCCCTTCTGAACAAAGACTTGGCGTCATATAAACCATCTGACAGTAAGCTATAAAAAACAGACATGAAATACAGAGTGAAATCCCACTGTCATAAAGCTTCTATGGCAGTTGATTTTTACAAGAGGTCCTTGTGTACTAGAAACTGGTACCCGGAGCTCCTCACACTGTAACACTGTATTGTAAGTGAGATTGTAGGAATGGAAGTCCCTTGCATAGCCCTGGCGTACATTTGGTACCAGGTCATTGTAATCTCCAGTCAGAACAAATATTAAGCATCTGTTTGCTCTCCAAGGTGACATTTCTGCCTCTAAAATGTTATGTCTCAATTTACAGTGTTTACTTCTGATAGGAAAGATCATGAAAGAATGACAGACTGTGTAGTACTGGAAGACGGAGGCTTCTTCCAGAGGCGTCTGAGTAGGTCTCCTACCCGCCTTTGATTTCCAGGGGAGTCAGGCATTCACAAGCGACCCTCTCAATCTCAGGTTGTGCCCTAAGTGCTGCAGCGGGGACTCCTAAGTCTCTGTCACAGCGGCGGTGACGGTGAGGGAGGATGGTGATGAGCTTGTTAAGAATACAGGCCCGGCCTCTCGGCGCCTCTGGTCGCGCGGAGCTGTTATCCGCGCGCAGCGAGCGGACCCGCTTCCTGCCCCCAGGGGCAGCGGCCGCGGCCCGGCCCCCGCGGGGACAGCTCAGCGCCCGCGCCGCTCCTCCTGTCGCTGCGAGTGGCCGGCGGTCGCCGTTCCGGGGTCTCTGCGCCCGCGGGGGCCGCCCGAGCCGCCCACGGCGCCCCTGGGCCTGAAGCCCACCTGCAGCGTCTGCAAGCCCACGTCGTCCTCCGTGGGGAAGCAGGGCCCGAAGGGGGCGACCCTCCGCCACCGCGGCGCGGGCCGGGGCGGCGCGGGCTGCGGGGCTCCGGCTCGGGGCGGTCGGTGGGACTGGGGGCGGCGGCGGCGGCGGCGGGGAGCCCCGCGCTGCACCTCGGCCGCCGCTCCGCAGAGCAGCGGGGGCGGGGGCGGCAGGCGCAGGGAGCAGGAAACTCCCAGGAGGTCTGCTCGGCTCAGAGACACTGAACGCAAATCTGCTCCAGCTGCTGAAAAAAAAAGTTTCCAACAAAGGAAAAGGCAGAAGACATATTTTTAAATTAAAAAATCCCACCAAAGCTCCTGAGTCTGTTTCTCCCATAATCACTGCAGAATCAATCTTCTACAAGGGAGTGTATTAGCAAATTGGAGATGTTGTTTCTGTAATTGGTGAACAAGATGGAAAACCTTACTGTGCTCAGATCAGGGGGTTCATCCAGGACCAGGACTGGGAGAAGAGCGCAGCACTGACGTGGCTCATCCCCACTCTCTCTAGCCCCAGGGATCCTGCGTCCCACATCATAGGACCAGAGGCGGATCTTCCAAGGAAGATGGAATACTTGGAGTTTGTTTGTCATGCACCTTCTGAGTATGTCAAGTCACGTTCATCACCATTTCCCACAGTCCCCACCAGACCAGACAAGGGCTGTATATGGACTCATGTTGGACCTACTCCTGCAATAACTATTAAGGAAACAGTTGCCAGTCATTTGTAGTTTCAAAGGTAAAACTGATTTCCAGTTATCTTGTATTTATAGTACTACAGGATATTCCACATGTTTCTTTTAATGACATTCTTAGATAGAAAAATGACTCAAAAGTTTTTCCCAACTACCCAGTAATAATTAGCTCATTTATCGCTAATCACTTGAGAAATTAAAAGGGATAGCAAAGAATCAAATACATTTTCAAGTGAAATACTACATTCTGTATGTGTATCTTCACAGGCAAAAACTATCATTTCCAGAGACCTTTAGGAGCTGGTAGCGTCTATTTTTCTCCATAATTTATATCTAGAAACTCATTAAATGGATTGTATTTTTCTATAAGAACAAAAAATTAAGGTAAAGTAATTAAGCTACCATGGGGAAGGCAGGATAGCACAGAGAAGACAAGTAGTGACTCTATAGCATCTTACTACACTGATGGACAGTGACTGTATGGGGGTATGTGGTGGGGACTTGATTATGGGGGGAATATAGTAACCACAGTGTTGCTCATGTGACTGTATATTAATGATAACAAAAAAAAGAACAAAAAAAATTAATTAAGCTACAACTAACAGTATCTATCACAAAGTTACACAAGCTTTAATTTCTTCATCTAGAAAATGCTAGACAGCCTGTTGGCTGCTTTAACCTTAAAGAAACTGATTGGTGGATTATTTTATTACCCCAAGCTTTTTAAAACTTCCTTTTAATTCTTCTGTAGCAAACAGGGATTCAGAATCATTTTGTTGCTCTTAATGGATCTGTTCTCCATTGTTCTCTCTTACCTTCTTAGTCAAAACAAGGCTTCCAATCAAATAATAAAATTTTCTGGTGCTAACAGGCAACTTCACTAAAAGCACCAGGGAAACCAGTGTTCAGGCATCTCACTGGGTAGTTTCCTGACTACCATTAGAACAATCCGTGGGCAGTCATACAAATGATTAAATAGGTCATTAGCATCAATATCTTTAAAAAGTCTACCCCAAAGTTAAACCTTCTGCTTTAGACTCCTAATAACAGGCCTAAAACAAACATCTTATACTTACAATGCCTGTTGTTCAGGAAATTGTCCAGAATTCCGGTACAGGTTTTACTTCGAGTGCAGGTCAGCTAAGTAAGGGAGTGTGAAAATGGGAGGAAGTGGGGATTGCACACACTTGCCTCCCTTTGTACCCTGATTTAACCAGCACTTTTCAACCCCAGGAGGATTTGTGAGAATCTAACTTAATGAGAATGATTTCGAGCTGTAGCAGTTTTAACTGTTAACATTTTTCTACACAGTCATGATTTGTGTGTTGGACAGAAGCAACTGTAGATAATTCTATGTACATAGTTACCTCTTTGTACACAAAAATTACAGTGAAACTGTAAATACCATTGTAAATAAACGTCAATATTCAAACTTTTGGATTAAAATATTTTTTATAATGCAAAAAAAAAATAGTTAACCCTGCTTCTCTACCTCTGCCTCTTCTGCTGTCACGGTTACTCAGATATCCTACCTCAGTGGCTCAGCTCCAGACATATTCCTCTCTCTTCACACCGCAGAGTGACCAGGAAATACTCAATGAAGTGCTTTTTTCTCTTTCGTACCCACGGGGTCTATTTGACATCTCCTAGCAATGTGAGGATAGGCTACATCTGCTTCTGGCTCTTGATCCTTTAGGACTGGCCCGGTTGGGCAAGGCCAGGGTTGCCTGGGGGGACGTTACTCATCCCGGGTTCAGGTAAGAGGGCCCGGGTTGGGAGGCGGCACACCCAGGGGGGACGCTGAGGGAGCAGGGCACACCATGGACCTGGCCGGAAGAGCAGGCGCCCGCTCAGTGATCTGGACTATAGTCTGGCTGCTGCTGTCACTGCTGCTCCGAGAAGGTGGGTCTGATGCCTCGAAGGGGCAGAGCAGGTAGAGTGGGGGCTCTAGGGAGGAGGATCCCTTCACCCCCTGCAGAGAGGGTCGTGGGAAGGGAATCCATCACTGAGCCAATTCAGCTGTGGGGTGAGTTCGCCCATCTTCAGTGGAGAACTGTGGGAAGGTGTCCCTATTCGTGGCAGGGATCCCCCACCTGAGTATAAGGGGGCTGTGGAAGGATGCTCCCACAGCAGGCACAGGAGTGTAAAGGAAATGTGCCACAGTGTATTTCATGGCACCAGATTTGTGGGAAGGTTTTCCTTACTCCTGTCCTGGAAAAGGGTGTGCAAAAGCAATGGCTCGGCCGGGAACGGAGGGCGTGGGAAAGGCTATTTCTCCTTTGGGGCAGGAGGCTTCAGTAGGGATCACGCAGTCCCACTGGGCCCTGCACCCCCAGGAGCGCAGGCTCTTGGGTGCTACAGCTGTGTGCGGAAAGCAGATGATGGGTGCTCTCCGCAGAAGACCAAGACCGTGAAGTGCGCGCCCGGTGTGGACGTCTGCACAGAGGCCGTGGGGGCGGTGGAGACCAGTGAGTGTGGGCCCCTGGTCCAGGCGTACCCCTTCAAGCTCCTCCAGCTAGCCCCCGCCTCCTTATAGCCCGCCCCACCCCCTGAATTTGGCCACACCCCGTCAACGCAGCCCCATCCCTCCCATTCAGCCTGACCTGAGTCCTTCGTCGTAACCAAGCATTAAGGTTTTGAGGGGTGCGGGTGCGGGGCTGAGGGGGTGAATTAGGAGAGCCCGGATCTGGTACCTCGTCCTCTTCGAAGGCACACCCTGTCCATTTCCGCTCAACTACTGAGAGCCCTTCTCCAGTCTGTCCTGCCAGAAGCCTCTCCTCCCCAAACAGCCTCCCCTACCCATCGGGCTCCCTGGTGAATGAGATCCCTCTAGGTCCTCTTAGGTTCCTTAGATGGAGACTCCACCCCTCCGACGCGTCCTCGAGGGATCCCGCCTCCATCTGAGGCCAGGGCTCCTAGGAGGACCCAACACTCTCTGATCCTGTGCCTTTTTGACAGTCGCTTAGTTCTTTCTGAAGTTGCTTTCTGCGGTTTTGTGCCCCTGTGGCTCTCCTGCATCCCTGGCTCTGTCCAGCGTCTGTCAACCTGTCCGCCCCCTCGGAGTAAGCCCTCTGAGGTTGCGCCCCTCTGTCTGTGATTCTTTCCCCTGCAATCTGCTCTTTCGGAGGCCCCAGCCCTCCGACTCTGGGCTGGCTATCCTCGGGTGCGGATCTACTGGAGGCCCCGCCCCTAATGCCCCGCCCGCTGACCCCTCCCTTCCCCCTTCGGCAGTCCACGGACAGTTTTCAGTGGCAGTGAGGGGCTGCGGATCGGGACTCCCGGGCAAGAATGACCGCGGACTGGACCTGTACGGGATGCTGGCCTTTATCCAGCTGCAGCAGTGCTCCCAGGACCGCTGCAATGCCAAGCTCAACCTCACCTCGCGAGTACTCCACCCCGCAGGTAGGACCAGGGCAGCAACCACGCAGACTGAGGGGCTGGGAGTGATCACGTGCTGCAGGCGGGAGAGCGAGGCAGGACTGGGGGCGGGGCCACGAGGCAGGAGGCGGAGCTTCACTGCTCTAAGCGCCAGGAGACTGGAGCGGGGACTGGCCTAAGGTCAGTGGGCGGGCCCATATTCCCCAGGCGGGCCCGAGGTTGAGCTGGGCATCCGTTTAGGGACGGAGATGTGGACCAGAGGGACCCGGAGCAGAGCTTTCTCGACCTTTCTTTCCTTCTCAATCCCCTCTCAGGCAATGAGAGTGCATCCGAGCCCAACGGTGTCGAGTGCTACAGCTGCGTGGGGCTGAGCCATGAGGCGTGCCAGGGTACGGCGCCGCCTGTCGTGAGCTGCTACAACGCCAGCGACCGCGTCTACAAGGGCTGTTTTGATGGCAACGTCACCTTGATGGCAGGTGAGAGAGCCCGGGAGCTCGAAGCTTACAGGCGTTGCGGTAACTTTTCTCAGGTCTCGTGGGCGCATTGAGTCCTTTCCCCAAAGGGCTCTCCCTCCAGCGCATTCTGGGAATCGTTGGCCTAAGTGCGCGTCTTGACCCAGAGCACCTGAGAAATGTGCTGTCCCTAATAGAGCCTGGGGATACGGGTGCTTTTGTCTGCAGTGCTTTGGGGAAATACGTTTCCTGCCAGGTGCAGGGTGTGACGAGGTGCTTTCGGAAACGTATTTCAGCTTCCGGGCTTCTGCCTGGGCATTTTGTAGAGTCTAGTTTTCATTTCTTAAAACCCGGGTTAGCACCTGCACCTAACTACTTAGAAGAGATGCTCCGCCGGCCTCCTGGCGTTTGGTAGGTGTGTTCTGGGAGATGTAGTTCTGACTCTAAGACTGCATTTTGGCTCGGCTGGGTGGGAGGGATGGAGGGGAAGTTTGTCCCCTCTGGTCATGTGAGAGGTGTAGCCCTGCCCAAACCTTTCTTACAAGGCATTGTGGCGCTCCCAGTTCAGTTCACACGCTTCAGCTCTCAGTATGGAAGTGTGGTCCATGGGTAAACACAGGGAAATAGTGTTTCCCAAAGTGGGGCCTGAATCGAGACTTGGATAACTGGATGCAGAGCCTGTCTGTCTCGTGTTTTGGTGGTTCTGCCCTCAATTTACCCCCTTTTCATTCTGGCTCTGCCTGCCCCCCTCTCTCCAACCGCGTACCTACCAGTGTCTCCCTCCTGCAGCTAACGTGACTGTGGCCTTGCCTGTCCGGGACTGCATCCTGGACGATTTGTGCACCCGGGATTCCGTGACAGGCCCAGAATTTACCCTCAAAGGCTCCTGCTGCCAGAGGTCCCGCTGTAACTCCGACCTCCAAAACAAGACCTACTTCTCCCCGCGGCTCCCGCCCCTTGTCCTGATGACGCCTCCTCAGCCCACCACTCTGGCCCCGACCACCTCTGTCACTACTTCCATGCCACCCCCGACCACCCGCACCTCCACCTCGAAGCCCCCTCCAGCCCCAACCAGCCGGACTCCTCCACAGGAAGCAGAACCGGGGATCTCCCAGGATGAGGACTCCAGCGTGGCCGGAAGTTGCTGCTGGCCACCAGGACCGTAGTAATATGGGGCAGTACCCCGCACACGGTGGACCCCATAACAAAGGCTCTGCAGCGCCTTCCGCTGTGTTGGCGGCCCTTCTGTTGGCTGTGGCTGCTGGCACCCTGCTTTGAGCTTCTCCACTGGGAAACCTCCCTCCTGTCCTAGTTCCCTGGCCCTGGGCACCTTCTCTTCCCATACTTCCCTTTCCCACCACTGGGCTGGGCTGGCCCAGCCCCTGTTCTTCCAGTCTCCCCCAGCCTCCCCAGCTTCTGCTGCACTGGTTTGCGGCTTCGGGAAATAAAAGTTACTGTTGTGTATCTCCTGCCGGGTGTCCTAGCTTTTTGAGGGCAGCGAGTGGATTCCCTTCATCCTTGTCTCTCCCTCACCTCCACATGGTGCCTGGAGCAGAGAGGTCAGAGCTGTCACAGGGAAGGTGTGAGAGGCAGTGCGAAGCCTCCTATTTGCTTTCTCTCAGTCCAGCTGGAATATGGGGGGCAGCGAGGATTTACAGTTCCTTCCTCTGATGGCTGCTGCACCTGCACTCCGTCTTTGTGGGAATTATTTTGGCGTCTTCTTACTAGACTGTGAGCTCCTCAAGAGCAGGGACTGGGCCTTGTGCCTCCTTGTGGTCTCTTTCTGGCACAGAAAGGCCTCAATAAAAATTTAATTACTTTGTGTAGTGTTTTAAAGGAGTCGTTTCATCTCATTTCTTACACTAACTTCTTGAAGCTGAGCTGGGCAGAAATGCCAAGACTTTCAGCAGATGGAGAAGCTGAGTTCTAGAGCCGCAGCCTTGGGGGAAGGCGGGGTTTGAACCGCTTGTGTCTCCTGGGGTTTAGCCAGCCTGTGGGTGATTCCACTGTGAGGGGCGCATGGATGAAAGCAGTGTGGGTGAATGGAGCTGCTGGCAGTGTTTGGGAGCAGAGGGGAGCTCCGTCTACTGGTTTGTGCACATCCTCAGGCCTCAGTTGCCTTGCCGTATGTCTCATTTCTTCAGACTTGTCAGGGGCCCAGCCACTGCCTCCCACTTGTCCAGAGGGCTTGAGGTGCTGCAGTCAGTCTTTGCTCGCTGTTGGGGACCTGGAGTCTGAGCCCCACCTCCGTCTTCTCCTATCAGATGAAAGCATAGAGGCCTCAGGGAGGAAAAGCCTGGCTTGGGAATGGGAGGCCCTGGCAGGCTTCGGGATTGCTTGAGGGAAGGGCGGCCAGATGCAGGGAATAGGAGATAATAATAGTAACACTGTGATATCACTATCAATAGGGAATAGCATGACAAAACAATAGTAAATTATCTTAGTAACAAAATAGGGAATTCATGAGAGCATGAGCATCAGCAGCCACAGAGCATCAGTAACAGTAACTATAGTTCTAGGAATGTTGGTCATTGCAAAAGAATTCTTAGCCGCGGAAGCCAGGCCTATTCTAAGAGTGTTTGCTTCCATCATGTTTTAATTTTTTGTATACCTTCTCAGAGCGGATGACTGGGGAAACCGAGGTTCAGATGGCAGAATAACCAACAGCAAGTAGTACATTTATTATGTGCCAGTTACTCTTTCAAATGCTGTACTTGAGTTAATATAACCTACACAACCATCTCACGAAGTAAGTATCAGCCGTCTGCATTTTATAACATGAGAAACCAGGCCCAGAGAGGTTGATAAACTTGCCCTAGGGTACCCAGTGAATAAACAGTGGAGCCATAACTTTTCCCTCAGCTTGACTGAATTTAGGCTTATTCCTGCTTCTTAAACCCCTGACCTTTCTTTCATCCAGAGCCTTCCAGAATTCAGATGGCCTAGCCACAGAGACCCCAGACATCCCTTTTCTTAGATCATTTACTTTAGAAAACTTGTTATAAATTCTTTCTCTGTTGTTTTGAGAAGTAGGTAAATCTCCTTAAAAAGCCTCTTGCCAGTTTTACAGTCCAGGAAATGTCTTTCTCAGACCTGGGAACCTTCTCTTTGAAATGTCAACATGAAAGGAGCTACCCCTTCTGTCTCCCAGTTTCCCTGACTTTGCAGATGCCTTTCTTCAAGTAGTAAACTACCTCCTCTCCTGAAGATGTGAGTAGGTTTCCTTTCCCCGAGGTCACAGCCTATTTGCAGACCCAGACAACCCTCCGGCTCCCCCAGCCCAGCTCTTAAAAAGCCCACTGCCCTTTGTTTCAGTTGAGTTGAGCTCAGACTGAGTGCTGGCCTCTCTCCCCTGCTGTGCAATGCATGAAGACTTCCTTGCCTGTTTAATTCCTTGGGTACAGTTTTTCTTTGACAGTCATGAGCTTTCAACCCTATGTTACAGCTTCAGGCCGACCACTAGGTAACTGAGCTGGTTTTGCCACCTCAGTGGTGTAGGGCTGAGGCGGCCCGGGTTCCTGAGGGTGCTGGGGCTGGAACTTCATCACCTTCACTCCACGGGGGCTTTTTCTGTTCTTTGAAGGAAGTTCTAAGGTGGGAAAAAGACTCTGGGATACCCTGCTTGCGTAGCTCAGCCTAGGGCTCCTTTCTGACCTGAAGTCTCCGGGACCCCCATGGCCTGCTGAGGCCTGCGGTGGGCGGCCATACCACAGCCTCAGAGCTGAAACAGGTGTTGAAGAATAGCATTTTTAAAAAGGTAAAATCACAGCTCTTGCACAGATAGAAAATGAACACCTATCGAAGATTTTAACTCATTTTAATGAGGGACTGAGTAAAATGTTCCAACAGTTCAAAGAAGAATTAACAAACACCTGTGTATTGATGATGGAGAATGCTGAAATTTATAGGTGGATGTCAAACTGGTCAGTATCCAGGGGGAGATAATCAACTGTATTCTTCCACGCAGGAAGCTTTTGCTTTGCCGTCTCTTTGCTCTCAGTTTTGTGTTGCTGTCATAGTTGAAGACAATGAACGGTGGAGCTAACCCAGAAGTGTGTGCTAGACAGGACACCCAGTAATCCTTTCTGTCCATTACAAAGCCTTTCCCCCCTAGGAGCCCTGGGTGTGGTGGCAGAGGCCCAGGCAGTCTGTCCTCAGATGGGGCCACAAGAATTGGAGTGAGGGGTTTCACAGGTGCAGATGAGGGGACAGAGGAAAGATATTGTCCTAGTGGCTCCCATACTGATGGTGGTATCTCTTTCACCATGACTGTGCAGCCACCCAGGGTGGTGCATTTCAGAGACGATTAGTTTCCTACGGCTGCTGTAACAAGTTCCACAAACTGGTGGTTGAACAGCAGCAATTTACTGTCTCAGAGTCCTGGAGGTTAGAAGTCCGCAATTGAGATGCTGGCCTGTGCCTACTGCCTTGGAAGCCTCTGGGTCTAGGGAGGATCTTCCCTTCCAGCTTCTGATGGTCCTCAGCTTCCCGTGGCCTGTAGACTCACCACATCAGTCTCTGCCTTCTTCATATGGTGTACTCCCTGTTTCTCTGTGTCCAAATTTCCCTCTTCTTATGAGGACACCAGTCATATTAGGTGTAGTTCTACCCTCATGACATCATTTTAACTTGATTAAATCTTCAGAGACCCTATTTCCAAATAAGGCCACATTCACAGGTCCTGGGGGTTAGGACTGCAGCATATCATAACAAAGACAGCATAGAAGAGAGGCCAGAGGCCAGACCTGTGTCAGCAAACCCTTTCAAATCTCAGCTCTCTTGTTAATCTGCACCCTCTACTACGATTACAGTTTCACTTTGAAGTTGAGCTGGAAATTCTCTCCAAGCCTCAGTTTCCTCATCTATGAAATGGGAATAATAGTTCCTACCTTTAGGACTCTTGGGAGAAACTGGTAATGAAGGTCAAGAATAGTGCCTGGCATATGATAAATGCTTAGAATATTGGGAACCCGTAGAGCTGGTAAGGGTGATTCAAACGCATAGGGTTGAGATGAAAAGTATATTTAATCAATGAAAGATTACTGAGATAAGATTGCAAAGGGAGATTCAAAAGCAGTTCTTGTCCTACAGGGCAATAAAACCTTAATCTCAGGTTATTTTGTCTACTGGGCAGAAATAATTTCCGTCTTTCCCAGGCAAAAATCCCTTGCAACTTACCAATTTTCTTGTCATTTGCAAAATTATTTGCAAAGTTAATGTCCAGACTTTACAGAGTTTGGGCCCTTATCAATAATAAATAGTAAGACATACAAAGCTACATTCCCTCCCAAAATCAGATCACCCCTGAGTGGGTCTGTTAGACAATGCTCCAGTAAGACACTGGAAATATATGTGGTTCCCCTTTGTTTTATTTCTAAGTTTTAAATCAGCAGTGCCCAATAGAAAGATATTGGAAGACATGTTGAAATTACATCTGTAATTAAAAATTTTCTAGTATTCACATTGAAAAAGTAAAAACAAGGTGTACTTAGTTTTAGTAATAGCTTTTAATTCCACATACATAAACATTATCATTTAAATATGTCATCAATAGAAAAACATTATCAATGAGATACTTGGGGGACTTTTTTTGTACTCTTTGGAGTCCCATGTTTATTTCACGTTTCTATTACATGTCAGTTTGCACTAGCCCTGTTTTAAGTGCTCAATATCTAAAGCTTTACAACTTAAAAGGACACAGCGTCGCCTCCATGGTCTTGGGCAAAATCGTGCACAACCTGAATCTGATCTTGTGGAAACATGGGGCAAGCCTAAACTGAGGGTGATTCTACCAAATAGCTGACCTCTGCTCTTCAACAATATCCAGGTCATGCACCGCAAAGATTGGTGGGTGAAAGGACACAGAAGGACAATGACTGCAAAATGCTGCTGCTGCAAAATTGCTGCTGCTGCGAGAGATGTGAGTTTAACATTTGACAAAAATCTCAAGGAAGCCCCATCCATTAGGAAATTTATGTTCAGTGTTAATTTCCTGATTTAGATGAATGTATTCATGAATATGGCCTTGTTTTTAGGAAAAACACACCATTGTATATTAAGAGATGAAGTGGCAACCGTGTCTGCCACTTACTGTCAAGCTATTTAGGAAAACTTCTTATATAGAGAAAGAGAAAATTATAAAGTAAATGTGGTAAAATGTTAACTTTTTTTTTTTTTTTTATTGAAGGGTAGTTGACAACAGTATTACATTACATTAGTTTCAGGTGTACAACACAGTGATTCAACATTTATATACATGATAATTCTAGGTACCAGCTATCACCATACCAAGTTGTTACAATATTATTACATCCCGGTTACTTATTTATTTTACAATTGGAAGTGTGTTTATATATATATATTTTGTGAGGGCATCTCTCATATTTATTGATCAAATAGTTGTTAACAACAATAAATTTCTGTATAGGGGGGTCAATACTCAATGCACAATCATTAATCCACCCCAAGCCTAATTATCGTCAGTCTCCAATCTTCTGATGCATAACGAACAAATTCTTACATGGAGTACAAATTCTTACATAGTGAATAAGTTACATGGTGAACAGTGCAAGGGCAGTCATCACAGAAGCTTTCGGTTTTGCTCATGCATTATGAACTATACACAGTCAGTTCAAATATGAATATTCATTTGATTTTTAAACTTGATTTATATGTGGATACCACATTTCTCTATTATTATTATTTTTAATAAAATGCTGAAGTGGTAGGTAGATACGAGATAAAGGTAGAAAACAGAGTTTAGTGTTGTAAGAGAGCAAATGTAGATGATCAGGTGTGTGCCTGTAGACTATGTGTTAATCTGAGCTAGACGAGGGCAATAAACATCCATGTAAGCAGAAGATTTCTCTCAGAACATGAGGGGGGAGGTTCTAAGCCTCATCTCTGCTGCTCCCCATTTTCTCACCAGATGGCCCCCTGCGACTGTGCCTGTCTTAGGTTGTTCCTCCCTTGAGGAATCTTACCCGTCTCTGGCTAACCAGTTATCTTCTGGAGCCATACAGGGAAATGTTAAGTTGGTAAGTGAGAGAGAAGCCTTATTGTTTGAAAAGGTTAGCTTTTTACTTCTTTGCATATTTATGCCCTGTGGCTTCTATGCCCAGCATTTGTCTTGAGGTGTCTTTACCACTTGGAAGAATTATGATACTCGGTAAATTCGACATGTGGCACGAGTTCTATTTAAAGGTTGTGATTAGGTAGGAAGAAGAAAAGCTATAGAAGTAGCAGGCAGAAGAAAACATGGGAAGATTGATTATTTCTTTGACATATCTTCTTGTAGAGTAACTTCAGCATGGATAGGTTTTAAACTACTAATTAAATTGTGCACACACATTAACATAATAGGAATATAGTTACCTAACCAAAGCATACCTGCAATTACCAGCCATCTCCAGTGAAACCAAGAAAACCAGTTAGGCACCTTAGGCATTTGTGAAAACTTATCTATGATATGGTGGATATTGTCCGACTGAACTTAAACAGTCTGAGAGAATTCAGATAAACTAGAACAACCCATTCCTGGGGACTGTTCATATCCCATATGTTCTTTTAACAATAAATAGTCTGTGGTTGTAAGATTTTGGAGTGCTACAATTTGCACTTCTCCTAATTCTTGGTTGAGTTTCAACAGTATAGATCCAGTCCAATTTTTTGTTTTACTGTATGCACAGGCCAGCTTAGATATCTCCTTCATCATTCCCATGACAAGTCCAGGAACTGGTGGGATGAGTGCATCTACACCTGTGGCAGTGCGTGGATCTTTGTTGGGGTTTTTTTTTTTTTTGCTGATCATCTTCTGTCATGAGTCTTCCCGAGAGTGCTGATGTTGGAAGTTCTTTTTCATATCGTATCTTAGTTCATTTTTGGGGTAGCCCAATTAGGCTTTGATCCTCTGTATAAACACAAACAGACCCTTTGCCTACACTTTTATATGCCCTTTATATCATTGTGTAGAACTCATTAGAGGTCACCACCTAGGAACTGCTTTATTTATTTATTTATTTTTTTAAATCATTAATCTACACTTACATGACGAATACTTTGTTTACTAGGCTCTCCCCTATACCAGGTCCCCCCTATATACTACTTTACAGTCACTGTCCATCAGCGTAGCAAACTGTTGTAGAATCACTACTTGTCTTCTCTGTGTTGTACAGCCCTCCCCTTTCTTCCACCCCGCTATGGATGCTAATCTTAATACCCCTCTTTTTCTGCCCCCCCTTATCCCTCCCTACCCACCCATCCTCCCCAGTCCCTTTCCCTTGGGTACCTGTTAGTCCATTCTTGAGTTCTGTGATTCTGCTGCTGTTTTCTTCCTTCAGTTTTTCCTTTGTTCTTATATTCCACAGATGAATGAAATCATTTGGTATTTCTCTTTCTCTGCTTGGCTTGTTTCACTGAGCATAATACCCTCCAGCTCCATCCATGTTGCTGCAAATGGTTGGATTTGCCCTTTCCTTATGGCTGAGTAGTATTGCATTGTGTATATGTACCACATGTTCTTTATCCATTCATCTATCGATGGACATTTAGGTTGCTTCCAATTCTTGGCTATTGTAAATAGTGCTGCGATAAACATAGGGGTGCACTGATCTTTCTCATACTTGATTGCTGCATTCTTAGGGTAAATTCCTAGGAGTGCAATTCCTGGGTCAAATGGTATGTCTGTTTTGAGCATTTTGATGTACCTCCATACTGCTTTCCACAATGGTTGAACAAGTTTACATTCCCACCAGCAGTGTAGGAGGGTTCCCCTTTCTCCACAGCCTTGCCAACATTTGTTGTTGTTTGTCTTTTGGTTGGCAGCCATCCTTACTGGTGTGAGGTGATACCTCATTGTAGTTTTAATTTGCATTTCTCTGATAATTAGCGATGTGGAGCATCTTTTCATGTGTCTGTTGGCCATCTGTATTTCTTTTTTGGAGAACCGTCTGTTCAGTTCCTGTGACCATTTTTTAATTGGGTTATTTGTTTTTTGTTTGTTGAGGTGTGTGAGCTCTTTATATATTCTGGACGTCAAGCCTTTATCGGATGTGTCATTTTCAAAGATATTCTCCCATACTGTAGGGTTCCTT
Source organism: Manis pentadactyla (assembly GCF_030020395.1). NCBI lineage: Eukaryota > Metazoa > Chordata > Mammalia > Pholidota > Manidae > Manis > Manis pentadactyla. The sequence continues at coordinate 20,748,140 of NC_080033.1, forward strand.
TTTGTTCTATTGATGGTGTCTTTTGCTGTACAGAAGCTTTTCAGCTTAATATAGTCCCACTTGTTCATTTTTGCTGTTGTTTTCCTTGCCCGGGGAGATATGTTCAAGAAGAGTCACTCATGTTTATGTCTAAGAGGTTTTTGCCTATGTTTTCTTCCAAGAGTTTAATGGTTTCGTGACTTACATTCAGGTCTTTGATCCATTTTGAGTTTACTTTTGTATATGGGGTTAGACAATGGTACAGATTCATTCTCCTACATGTAGCTGTCCAGTTTTGCCAGCACCATCTGTTGAAGAGACTGTCATTTCGCCATTGTATGTCCATGGCTCCTTTATCAAATATTAATTGACCATATATGTCTGGGTTAATGTCTGGATTCTGTAGTCTGTTCCATTGGTCTGTGACTCTGTTCTTGTGCCAGTACCAAATTGTCTTGATTACTATGGCTTTATAATAGAGCTTGAAGTTGGGGAGTGAGATCCCCCCTACTTTATTCTTCTTTCTCAGGATTGCTTTGGCTATTCGGGGTCTTTGGTGGTTCCATATGAATTTTTGAATTATTTGTTCCAGTTCATTGAAGAATGTTGCTGGTAGTTTCATAGGGATTGCATCAAATCTGTATATTGCTTTGGGCAGGATGGCCATTTTGACGATATTAATTCTTCCTAGCCATGAGCATGGGATGCGTTTCCATCTGTTAGTGTCCCCTTTAATTTCTTTTAAGAGTGACTTGTAGTTTTCAGAATATAAGTCTTTCACTTCTTTGGTTAGGTTTATTCCTAGCTATTTTATTTTTTTTGATGCAATTGTGAATGGAGTTGTTTTCCTGATTTCTCTTTCTGTTGATTCATTGTTGGTATATAGGAAAGCCACAGATTTCTGTGTGTTGATTTTGTATCCTGCAACTTTGCTGTATTCCGATATCAGTTCTAGTAGTTCTGGGGTGGAGTCTTTAGGGTTTTTTATGTACAGTATCATGTCATCTGCAAATAGTGACAGTTTAACTTCTTCTTTGCCTATCTGGATTCCTTGTATTTTTTTGTTTTGTCTGATTGCCGTGGCTACGACCTCCAGTACTATGTTAAATAACAGTGGGGAGTGTGGGCATCCCTGTCTAGTCCCCGATCTAAGAGGAAATGCTTTCAGCTTCTCGCTGTTCAATATAATGTTGGCTGTGGGTTTTTCATAGATGGCATTTATTATGTTGAAGTACTTGCCCTCTATTCCCATTTTGCTGAGAGTTTTTATCATGAATGGATGTTGAAATTTGTCAAATGCTTTTCAGCATCTATGGAGATGATCATGTGGTTTTTGTCTTTCTTTTTGTTGATGTGGTGGATGATATTGATGGACTTTCGAATGTTGTGCCATCCTTGCATCCCTGGGATGAATCCCACTTGGTCATGGTGTACGATGGTTTTGATGTATTTTTGAATTCGGTTTGCTAAAATTTTGTTGAGTATTTTTGCATCTACGTTCATCAGGGATATTGGTCTGTAGTTTTCTTTTTTGGTGGTGTCTTTGCCCTGTTTTGGTATTAGGGTGATGTTAGCTTCATAGAATGAGTTTGGGAGTATCCCCTCCTCTTCTATTTCTTGGAAAACATTAAGGAGAATGGGTATTATGTCTTCCCTGTATGTCTGATAAAATTCCGAGGTAAATCCATCTGGCCCGGGTGTTTTGTTCTTTGGTAGTTTTTTGATTACCACTTCAATTTCATTGCTGGTAATTGTTCTGTTTAGATTTTCTGTTTCTTTTTGGGTCAGTCTTGGAAGGTTGTATTTTTCTAGGAAGTTGTCCATTTCTCCTAGGTTTCCCAGCTTATTAGCGTATAGGTTTTCATAGTAGTCTCTAATAATTCTTTGTATTTCTGCGGGGTCCGTCGTGATTTTTCCTTTCTCGTTTCTGATACTGTTGATTTGTGTTGACTCTCTTTTCCTCTTAATAAGTCTGGCTAGAGGCTTATCTATTTTGTTTATTTTCTCGAAGAACCAGCTCTTGGTTTCATTGATTTTTGCTATTGTTTTATTCTTCTCAATTTTATTTATTTCTTCTCTGATCTTTATTATGTCCCTCCTTCTGCTGACCTTAGGCCTCATTTGTTCTTCTTTTTCCAATTTCGATAGTTGTGACATTAGACCGTTCATTTCGGATTGCTCTTCCTTTTTTAAATATGCTTGGATTGCTATATACTTTCCTCTTAAGACTGCTTTTGCTGTGTCCCACAGAAGTTGGGGCTTAGTGTTGTTGTTGTCATTTGTTTCCATATATTGCTGGATCTCCATTTTGATTTGATCATTGATCGATTGATTATTTATGAGCGTGTTGTTTAGCCTCCATGTGTTTGTGAGCCTTTTTGCTTTCTTTGAACAGTTTATTTCTAGTTTAATGCCTTTGTGGTCTGAAAAGTTGTTTGGTAGGGTTTCAATCTTTTGGAATTTACTGAGGCTCTTTTTGTGTCCTAGTATGTGGTCTGTTCTGGAGAATGTTCCATGTGCACTTGAGAAGAATGTGTAACCTGTTGCTTTTGGATGTAGAGTTCTGTAGATGTCTATTAGGTCCATCTGTTCTAGTGTGTTGTTCAGTGCCTCTGTGTCCTTACTTATTTTCTGTCTGGTGGATCTGTCCTTTGGAGTGAGTGGTGTGTTGAAGTCTCCTAGAAGGAATGCATTGCATTCTATTTCCTCCTTTAGTTCTATTAATATTTGTTTCAGGTATGTTGGTGCTCCTGTATTGGGTGCATATATATTTATAATGGTTATATCCTCTTGATGGACTGAGCCCTTTATCATTATGTAATGTCCTTCTTTGTCTTTTGTTACTTTCTTTATTTTGAAGTCTGTTTTGTCTGATACCAGAATTGCAACACCTGCTTTCTTCTCTCTGTTGTTTGCTTGAAATCTTTATCCATCCCTTGACTTTAAGTCTGTGCGCGTCTTTGGGTTTGAGGTGAGTCTCTTGTAAGCAGCATATGGATGGATCTTGCTTTTTTATCCATTCTATTACTCTGTGTCTTTTGATTGGTGCATTCAGTCCATTTACATTTAGGGTGATTATTGAAAGGTATGAATTTATTGCCATTGCAGGCTTTAAGTTTGTGGTTACCAAAGGTTTAGGGTTAGCTTCTTTACTGTCTTACTGTCTAACTTAACTCGCTTGTTGAGCTATTATAAACACAGTCTGATGATTCTTTATTTCTCTCCCTTCTTATTCCTCCTCCTCCCTTCTTCATATGTTGGGTGTTTTGTTGTGTGCTCTTTTTAGGAGTGCTCCCATCTAGAGCAGTCCCTGTAGGATGCCCTGTAGAGGTGGTTTGTGGGAGGCAAATTCCCTCAACTTTTGCTTGTCTGGGAATTGTTTAATCCCTCCTTCATATTTAAATGATATTCGTGCTGGATACAGTAGTCTTGGTTCGAGGCCCTTCTGTTTCATTGCATTAAGTATATCATGCCATTCTCTTCTGGCCTGTAGGGTTTCTGTTGAGAAGTCTGATGATAGCCTGATGGGTTTTCCTTTGTAGGTAACCTTTTTTTTCTCTCTGGCTGCCTGTAATACTTTGTCCTTGTCTTTGATCTTTGCCATTTTAATTATTATGTGTCTTGGTGTTGCCCTCCTTGGATCCCTTGTCATGGGAGTTCTGTGTACCTCTGTGGTCTGAGAGGCCATTTCTTCCCCTAGTTTGTTGAAGTTTTCAGCAATTATTTCTTCAAAGACATTTTCTATCCCCTTTTCTCTCTCTACTTCTTCTGGAATACCTATAATTCTTATATTGTTCCTTTTTGATTGGTCACTCAGCTCTCTTAAAATTCTTTCATTCCTGGATATCCTTTTATCTCTCTCTGCATCAGCTTCTCTGCGTTCCTGTTCTCTGTTTTCTAGTCCATTAATGCTCTCTTGCATCTCTTCCATTCTGTTTTGAAGTCCTTCCAGAGCTTGTTTTATTTCTGAATTCTCCTTCCTTAGTTCTTGCATATTTCTCTGCAAGTCCATCAGAATGGTTATGACTTTTGTTTTGAATTCTTTTTCAGGAAGACTGGCTAAATCTATCTCCCCAGATTCCTTCTCAGTGGAAGATGTAGCAGATGCCGAAGCTGTCTGGGTTAGTCTTGTCTGGATCATATTTTTTTGCCTTTTCATGTTGACAGGTGCTATTGACTGTCAGCTGGGAGGGCCAAACTTTTCACTTGCTACTGGCCTTTCTTTACTGGGACAACTGCGACCCCTAGTGGCTTGTGTTGGGTAATTGCGTGTAGAGTGGGTCTTTGTGTCTTGCCTGGCCGGGAGGGAGAAATTTCCCTTTCTGTGGGCGGAATTTGTCTCAGGCTGCTTCTCTGCTTTCGTAGCGCCTGGTGGGGTAATGGATGGGGGGTGCTGCTTGACTGTTTACCTCCGTGAGGGGTCTCAGAGCTGTTGCCCAGGGGGTTAGTGCACCCGGTTTTCCCTGTAATTTCCAGCTGCTGTACTGTGACCTGGGTTGTTTCAGTCAAGCTGTTAAGTCCCTGTCCCTTTAAGACTTTCAAAAAGCCCCCGCTTTTCTTTGTCACAGGGGCATCAGCTTCAGCTCCCGCTCAGAGGTCTTACTCCCTGTTCCCCCAGTATCCAGGGCCCCCTGGGCACGTACTGTGTCTGCGCTCTGGCCCGGATGGCTGGGGCTGGGTGTTCGGCAGTCCTGGGCTCTGTCTCCCTCCCGCTCTGCCTATTGTTCTCCCGCCGGGAGCTGGGGGGAGGGGCGCTCGGGTCCCGCCGGCCCGGGGCTTGTATCTTACCCCTTTCACCAGTCGCTGGGTTCTCGCTGGTGTAGCTGCAGTCTGGCCACTGTCCTGCGTCTTCTGGTCTCTCTTTTAGGGCTAGTTGTGTTTGTTGTATTTTCAAAAGTCTATATGTTTTTGGGAGGAGATTCCCACTGTCCTACTCACGCCGCCATGTTGGCTCTGCCCTCCGTAAAATGTTAACTTTGAGGAATCTGGCTGAAGTGTGTCTAGGAATTCTTTGTGTCATTTTTACAACTTTTCTGTAAGTCTGAAGTTAAAACATTTTTAAAAACCCAGCAACAGTAAAACTATACTAAAAGTAGAGAATAACAACATACCTACCACATGGATTAGTTGTGACGCCTACAACAAGCTCATTTGTATAAAACAGGACAGTACGTGGCATCTAAGAAATCCCCACTGTTATTGTTTCTTTCATCTTTAAGTCTCTGACACCTTCCAGAGAGTAGATACCTGCCACGTAAATGCTTGTTCAGTCTGTTAAAGCACCCGCTGTTCCTGTGTACCAGGTGCCATGGTAAGCACTTTATGTGCCCCATGAATGCTCAGGGCAGGCTTGTAAAGTTAGCGGTTTGTTTTGCAATTTTTATTATGGAAAATCTCACACTAACGACAAATTGGAAAGATCATGCAAAGCATATCCAGTCGCCTTCCACTTAGATTCAATCACCTTCACCATTTTTCAGGCCCCCTTATGATGCTTCGTTTTACAGATGCAAACACCAAGGTACAAACAGGATCAGGTCACTTCCCCAAGGTTTCCGGGAGATGGAATCCGGACCCAGGGAGTCCGACCCTGGAGGGTGCCCCCCAAACAGCTAGCTCACATGTTAAGTGTTGGGTGACACAGATGGGAAGACCCTGCCCTAACCTGTGGCTCACCATTTAGTGCTGCACCAGCCACATGCAGCTGTATATATTGAAGTTTAAGTCATTACCAGTAAATAAAATTTCAAATTCAGTGTCTCAGGCTTATTTCAAGTGCTCAAATAGCCACGTGTGGTCATTGTATGGATGGTGCAGATGTAGAAATTTCCATTATTACAGGACTGGACTTCATGGGTAAGATAGAAAAGGCCTGTGATATCCATCCACGTGGCAGTGGCAGGGATGGCGAGCATCAGGGCCTGGTTAGAAAATAGGGGCAACAGACTGGGGAGCAATTCAGCCAGCTGGACATTTCCTCCCCTCTTATCTTTAATCTACTCTTTTTAACCTTTAATCTGCCCTCTTGTGCCCGTTATTTTTTCCTACTCTCCACCCTCCCTCTGGCCTGTCTATCATTAACATCAATTCAGTTGTTATGGTTTCCTAATTGTGTTGGCAGACATCATGTTGAACTTTCCAGTGGGTTGAGTCAGAACTGTTTTTACACTGGAATCAATGTGTCTCTTTGGCTTGCTTCGGACTGAGTATATTCACAGGGAGAAGCTGGGTGTGGAGGTTGGGTTGGGAGAGGTCCAGGTTTGTGTCCTCTGTTTATTACCTGCGTGGATTTGGGCAGGTGACTTTGCCTCGGGGAGCCACTGTGTCTGTGAAATGGTCGTAACCACGTGTGCTTCCTGGGATAGCTGGGGACCGATGACAAGAAGGCCAGTAACAGCCCTGGCTGTGTAGCTCATTTAGTAATCAGTAGCTGCTGTTATTTTACAAACGCTGTCCTCTGCCTTCTCCGCTTAGAGTTCTTCAGGGCAGTGCATTTGTTCGTGACACAGAGTGCCAACTACAGAAACAGGATCTAGGATTTCAAGTCAGTGAATTAGAAATCTACACGATGACAGTTTACAGGTACCATCAGGGGTCACGTCCATGGATGGAAACTCATGTTGGGGTTCGTGGGCCATTGGACTTTTTTTTATTTGTTCCTGTGAAAAAAATCTGACTACCACTTCAGTAAAAACGGGCAATGTGGTTGTTAACAAAAGATCTGATAGAATGTGCTCCTGTGTTGTCATTTAATTAAAGAATGGCCAGAATATCCCAGTCCCCTCCTTTACAAAGAATAATTGTCATTTCCTTGCAAAGCAATCCCTAGATCCCCCCTTGCCCAGTAGGACTTCCGTGCCGATGGAAGCGTCCGCCCGTCTCTGCTGTGCAACGTGGTAGTCAAGAGCACATGTTGAAGGTGGCCAGGGTGAGACCCCGACGTTTTCATTTTATTTAATTTGAATTAACTGAAATTCACACAGCCGCCTGTGGCTTGTGGACCCCGTACTGGACAGTGAAGCTCTGCACGGAGAGCCTGAGCATTGGTGAAACAGCTGGAGGGCTTGCTACTCATCCCTGGCTTGGTCGAACGAATTGTGATTCCTGATTTGGGATCTAAGCATTGACATCATATCCCCGCCGAATTCATAAGACCGTTTTTGGGGACTAGTGTCTGTGCTTTTCAGAATCAGTGTGGCCGTGCACTGGTCATTTAGTTTCTCAGGAACTTGGATACCCAATCTGTCAAATGAGGGATGATAGTATCCCTTTTGCAAGGTGTTGTGAAGTCAGGCTAAAATCCTAACGCAGCTCTGCCTTTTCCTAGCTGTGTGACCTTAGGCAAGTTATTTAACCTTTCTCGGCCTCAGTTTCATCAGCTTTAATTTGGGAATTAATATTACCTCCCTCGTGAGATTATTGTGAGGATTAAGTAGTATCTGCAGAGTACTCATAGCAGTGCCTGGGACATGATTCAACCCGTATGTGTATTTGCTTCATTATAATGTACTTGTGAAAAGACTAGACAAAAATTGTAGGTCACGAAATAATTTAGTGAGTCTCCACTGGTGATTTTGGGAGCTCTTTACTGTTTCTCTTGGGAGTTATTTTCCCGTGTTGCATTAACAATTTATAAAACCATGTTTGATGTTCTCCTTTTAAGCAACGCTATTTTGCTTTGTGATGCTTTTGTTTTTGTTTCACAAGTATGTTTCATACTAGTCTTGATGTCAAATACATTCCTTAGTCCCAGTGTAATCAATTAGACAAGTTTTAAAAGCACTGCTTTAATATTTTTTTAAGTGGAAAGACCTCGAAATTATAGAAGAGTTACAAGCAGAGTACAAATAAATGATTTATCCTAAACTGCCCAGGAGTGAGTTGCCAGTATTATGTCCCATCACCTCTGGATGTTTAGTGTGCATTTCCTATGAATAAGGACCTTCTCCTACAAAACCAAAGTATGACCTCAAAAATGAAAAGTGTTAGCATTGAAAAATTACTACATCTAATCCTCCTTCTCCATTCAAGTTTTACCAGATGTCCCAATAATGACCTTCCCAGCGAAGGTTCCAATCTAGAAGCTTGCACTACATCCCCCTGTCCTGGCTCCTTAGCTTCCTTTAGTCTAGAAAAAGTCTTCCTTCTTTCCTGGAGCTTCATGTCTCTTGTGGACATTACAGGCCAGTTTTTCTGGTAGGAGTTCCACTAATTTGCATTCATCTCATATTTGCCATGGTCCGGTTATGCACCTTGGACAGGAGTGTCACAGAAAAGCTGTTAGCATCTTCCTCCTCCCATCAGGATGTGTGCGGTATTGCTCCTGCAAGGCGGTGTCTTCCGGACTCCACTGCAAAGTCACTCTTTTCCCTTTTGTAATTAATGTTGGTTCTGGGGAGATATTTTGGGATGATGCAAATATCCCATTCCTTATCAAACTTCTGACTTATTCATTTATTTAGTCTCATCAGAATAGACTGAGAGCATCAATGGGTTACAATTATACACATATATACACATGTAAATATTTATATACATATTTACATCTATATTTATTTTTACATCTCTGTATATTGAAACTCATGAGTTTTCCCTGGTATCTTCAATTCCAACCCAATGCTACAGGGTTTATTCTAGCTTTTTTCTTCCATGTAATTGCAGCTCAATTCTCCATCGGCGAGAAATCTGGCTCCTAAAGTCCTTAATGTACTTATTTAGCAGCTCAATTCCCCCTGAAAGTAACCAGTCTCTTACTCTGCCACTGTCCACACCCCCGATCCCTTGGGTGGACACCCTGCTTACCCCACCTGGGCTCTGATGCCCTGTTCTGAGCTCCATGTTCCCCCCACTTCAACCCCTTTTCCAGACACCTCCTTCCTTGTGTTCAGGAAGGGAAGGGAAAAGAGAGGAAGAGATAGATTCATGTGTTTCAAATAGAATAGATTATTGTTTTGCTCTTCCAGTTTCTACTGCTAAGTTTCTAGCTCTGCTTTCCTCTCCTTTTTCTTGTTAGAATGCTAGATTCTGCATGACTTCCATGTTCTTTTATTGACCTGGACATAGCTTAAAATTGTTCCTGGTACAGGGCTAAAGAGGAGTTAGAGAAAGAAGAAGGAGAAAGAGGATGACCCTCCAGAGCAGGAGGATCTAGCCCTGTGCAAGGCAACAGAGGCGGGAAAATGACATAATCTCATCCCTGCATTTTTCCCAAGGTTTGCTCTTTGAGGTCCATGTTTGCGCTTGGGAAACGGATTCCAACCCCAGGCAAGGCTGGCTGGGGACAGGGCGGGAGGCTCCGCCCCAACTGGCCTTGCTGGTTTCGCTTCTTCCCGGGTTTGTGTTTTTAATGAAGGGCTTATTTAATTTTAATTACATAAGTATTACATGAATATCTTCTTGCTGTAAAATATTCAAGTAATACAGAGAGAGCAAAAAGACCCTTTGAGAAACGGGCAGTCAACCAGTGGCAGGGGGGCAACTGGGAACGCAATGAAAAAATGTTTCAAAATGACGCACGCACGTCACTGTTGACTTGGTGGTTTTCCTCTTAGGAATTTACCTTTCAGGCACGGACTCATGTGGCTAACACGAGGTCTGCCCAAGTGATCCTGATCCCAGTAGTGTTTGTAATGGCAACAAGCTAGGAATAGCCTAAATGTTTATCAGGAGGGGGCTGATTACGTTATTTATGGTACATTCAGACAGCGTGGTGCTCCGTGGGCACTTAAAAAACAAGGCACATTTATGTGTGTTAACCTGGAGGGTTCGTGAAGATGATATTGTTAAGTGAAAAAAGACGCAGAGCAGTGTGAAAACCAAAATCTCTGCGCAAATGCTTGTCTATGCCTAGAAAACTTCCGGAAATACCCACCGGGCAGTAAGTACCGTTGCTCCTGGAAAGGGCATTGGGTAGCCATGGGCTGGAGGCAGGAGGGGGCTTTCCTGTACTTTCTGATACATCTTCCATCCTTCCTATGTGATTCTGGACAAGTCATATGGCTTTTCTGGGCCTCAGTTTCCCCATTTGGAAAGGGAGGGTCATTGAATGAGAAACGGGGGTTCTCACTGTGAGGCTGGCCCACTGGACAGGCCATTGCAAGAGGCTTTGCCACCCCCACCCTCATGGGCGGGGCCTTCACAGGGGCTCCCCCCGGCTTCCTGCTGCAGCCTGCGGTAAAGGGCCAGGAGCATCTGCAGCCACGTCAGCAGCTGGATGCGTGCGGGATTTTCCTGACTCCCTGGCAGTCTGTGGTAAGAGGGAAGATGATGCCATCCTTTCCCGTGTCTCTTCATTCCCTCCACACCCTTGTGCCCGGGTCCAGCTGTGAGTTTCCCCTTCGGACTCTGGAGAACCACCATCATTCCCTCTCCTGGGATCGTGAGAGGGGCTCTCTGGGCTGCTGCTCGCTCAGCCTGATGTGCTGCCTGGGGGAGCCCTCCCGGGTTCCGCGCGCACAGAGACCTGTCGGCCGGCTCCAGAGCCCGCCCCTTCCCCAGCGTGTGACTTTGGGCATGCCATCTGTCTGTGTCTCAGTTTCCTCCTCTCCAGAATGAAAGCAATACCTACGTCACAAAGCTATTGTGAACACGTACGAATTAGCTGATAGGTCTCCGTCTGCACTGTCCAGCAGGGCAGCCACCTGCCATCCGTGGCTGTTGAGCGCCTGGAAGATGGCTGGTCTGAACGGAGGTGTGCGCAAGTGGGAAATGCACCCGGGTTTTAAAGACTTAGTGTGAAAAATAAAAGAAGGTAAAGTACTTCATTAGTAATTTTGTATTGCTCACATTCTAAAATGATATTTTGGATATGTTGGGTTAAAGAATGATTAAACCCACATGTTTCTTTCTGCTTTTTTAAATGAGTCTACTAGGAAATTTAGATTTGCATATGTGTCTCGCATTGTATTTCTATTGGATGGTGCTGACTTAGAAAAGTGCTGAGCAACCAAATTGTAGCTGCAAGCATCCTAGAGCCCATTTTTGTTTTAACAGTCACTGGATTCCCCCCCCCCCAGCTTTACTGAGGTGTAATTGATGAATAAATATATACCTAAGGTGTACAAAATGATGATTGGATATAGTATACATAGTGAAATGATGACAACACTCAAGCTAATTAACTTATCTGTCACTTCACATAGTGAGAACCCTTAGGATTTTTTTTAAAATTTTATTTTGGTATCATTAATCTACAATTACATGAAGGACATTATGTTTACTAGGCTTCCCCCTTCACCAAGTCCCCCCAACATCCCCGTTCACAGTCACTGTCCATCAACATAGTAAGATGCTGTAAAATCACTACTTGTCTTCTCTGTGTTGCACAGCCCTCCCCGTGCCCCCCCCCACTATACATGTTAATCGTAATGCCCCCTTTCTTTTTTCCCACCCTTATCCCTCCCTTCCCACCGTCCTCCCCAGTCCCTTTCCCTTTGGTAACTGTTAGTCCATTCTTGGGTTCTGTGCTTCTGCTGCTGTTTTGTTCTTTCAGTTTTCCTTTGTTCTTATACTCCACATATGAGTGAAATCATTTGGTACTTGTCTTTCTCTGCCTGGCTTATTTCACTGAGCATAATACCCTCTAGGTCCATCCATGTTGAGAACCCTTAGGATTTACTCTTAGCAACTTTCAAGTATACAATAGAATATTCTTGACTACCAATACCAAGCTGTCCATTACAGCCCCAGAATTTACCCATCTTATAACTGGAAATGTACACCTTCTGAACAACATCTTGCATTTCACCTGAATGTTACTTTGATTGTCTTATGTGGTTGGTTTTTAAGAAGAAGAAATTAGGATAAATGACCAGCAGATACAGAATTCTGTGATTCTCAAATGCTTCTTAACTGTGCATTTCTTCCATTTCTACTGCCTGAGTGCAGCTTCTTTTTCCCTGGCCTGCGCCCTGTAGCTCTGGCTGCTTCCTTTCTCATTTCCCAGAGGCCACTTCTCCTCCTCTGCTGCTGGGCATTTGGGAGGATCACCCTTTCCCTGCCTTAAGAAATGCATGGCCATGTGACCAGCTGTGGCCAATGAAATAAGAGCAGAAGTGATACATGGTACTTCCAGGGGGAAGCGTTTGAACTGACGTGTGTGATTTCTCCTGTTCTCTGCTCTTGTTGGCATGACCACCAGCTTTCCAGATGGCAGAGGTTTAGTCAGCCAGGGTCAGAGAGTGAGTGCGATGTGGAACAGAGTCCTTGTAGAGCATAACAAATGTGGCAGGAGCAAGAAGTAAGCCTTGTTTGTTCTGAGCCCCTGAATTCTGGAGTTGTTCCTGCAGGTACCTGAGCCCATCCTGACTGATGCGTTTCTCCACCGCCTTCACTTGCTCTGCGGTTGGAATCGTTTGCAGATCTGCTTAAGTCCTCCCACGGTATATAATCCTCTCATGGCTCCCCAGCACGGTCAGGATAAGGTCCAAATACTTTACTGTGGCTTATGGGCCATCCCGCCCTGGCCCCGCGCCAACTGCTTCATGCTTATCTTCAGCCTCTCCCACTCATTATCCTCCCTCCTGTTCCAGTTGAGCTGAACTTCCAGTTCACTGCAAGCATCCTGCTCCTCTGCTCACTTCTTGGCCTTTCTGTGTGCTGTTCCTTCTGCCCAGAATGATTTTTCCCTTGCCCTGCTCTCTCTCTCTCTCTCTCTCTCTCTCTCTCTATGTGGCTAACATCTACTCCTTCAAGACTCCGTTCAGATGTCCTCTCCAGCAGGAAGCCCTCTCTGACCTCCAGTCTGTGTCAGGTGCCTCCTTTGGGGCTCCCACAACCCCTGGGCTTCCCCTGTAATTGTTCTGGTCACTCTAGAGCATCTCTTTCTGAGAAACAAGTCTGTCTCTGCCACTGGACTTTGAGTCCCCTGAGAGCAGGGCTGGGCCGAGTTGTCCTGCACTGACTGCCCAGCTTAGGGCCAGGCATGAGGATTTCAGTAAATGCTTGTTGAATGAATAATAAATGAGTTCAGATGTTAAACACATCTCTTTATTGCAGGATTTCTGAGAAATGGGGGTGCCATCTCTGCCTCTCTCCTCTTTATTTTTCTACTGACTAGTGTTCTCCAGAGCTGAGACTTGATAGTTGGCATAATTCATTCCTGAATGTTGCAGGGAAATGGCTGTGGTTTCTGTAGAAAGTCCCAGAGAAATCCTTTTTTTCTTGGCACCTCTAACCAATTCAATCCAAATTTCTTTGCTGACTCAACACCTTCACCAACTTTTGTTTCTTACATTTTCCCAAACATGTGTAATGAAAAATTTCAAACATTTGAAATTCACTTTTATAGTGAAAACTAAACTCAGGTACCTATCACCTAGTTTCTTCAATTAACATTTTACTCAACTTGTTTTATCACTTACCCAGCCATCTTTCTATTCCTCTGTCTATCTATCACTTCCTCTAATTTTTCTGATGCATTTCAAAGTAAGTTGACATCTCCAGTACAATCTCCCATTAGCACCATCCTGTGTGTAAAATCAACAGAGCCCAATATTTATTTACATTTTATTCTTACTTTGTTTTCACTGAGGTAAAGTTTGTGTGCACTGAAATGCACACATCTTAAAGGCACTGTTAAAGGAGACATGACAGATCTGTCCACCTGTGCCAGACAAATCCCTGTCACCAATCAGAGCATCCCCAATTACTCCAAGCATTTTATTGGAAACAATCTATTTAATCCACCTGATGACTCTTTGCAGAAACAGAGGACTGTAGAGGTGATGTCACTAGTTAAGTTTCAGAATGAGTAATTGGCTGGCGCAGCATCTGAACCCAGTCTTAACTGTTAAAGGTAAAAACAAACTGGCACCACTGTGGGGGTTTTGAGGCAAGAAGTCAGGTTGGTGTTTGAAGGCGCCCCCTGGTGGCCTAGAGGAGCATAGTCAGCTCTTGGTTTTTGGCCAACGAGGCTACAACGTTCAACTAAACCCTGCACAGAGGCACCAACAAGTGGACTCTGTCTGGGTTCTCCAGGGTCTCCTTGGGGGAGATGATGTTGGAGCAGGTCCTCAAACCACAAGCAGCAGAGGTTTGAAAGAGCCCGCCCTGTTCTGGGAAGAAGGATGCAGCTTTGTGTGGGAGGGAATAGAGAGAGGGGGCTGGCGAGATAGGTCCAAGCCCATTTGGGAAAGAACCTTGGCCTTGGGACTTTGTCCTGTGACCCAGTTAGGAGCCTGTGAACCAGCAAATTCCAAAGACAGAATTGGAGGGTGAGGCATAGGGTTTTTTATTCTGCCAGTACAGACTTAAAAAAAAGAGGCATTATTAGGCATGCTGAAGGCTTTTATTGAGCACCTACTGTGTACTAGGGAATGGTCTCGGGCAGGGTCTGGGTGTCTTTTGTCCAGAGTCACAGAAAGCCCTTCGTGGAAGGAATGGATGAAATTACAGATAATTGCAGGACAAGGTCAGGGCCGGAATGAACCACTGGGAATGCGTTGAGGTGAGGGGCTTACAGATGAGTTTGGAGAGAGAAGGAAATAAGCTTGAAAGCCTTTGCTCTTTATATTTTTTAAAAAATAGCTCATATGATTTTTATGGTCATTTCTTATATTCTGGGGATTTCGGATGGGGAAACATCCAATTCTGGAAAAACCATTATGCAAATGTTTTCTGTCGTATTGGGACACAGCCTTTCGTGCCTCCTCCAGTCCCCTAGGCTACCTCCTTGCCAGCGAGCTGGACAGGAGAGATGACGCGGCACGCCCAGGGCTGGGGAGTTACAAAGTCACGATTTGAATCCTGAGCAGGCTGGTTCAAGCTCTTACCATTTTCCCCTATTGTTTAAATGACCATTTTCTTGAATTGCATGTTTCTTTTAAGCCCGTGCTTTTCCTTTTGGCATTATCATTGGCTTTGCTCGCTCATATGTCTGGGGATCAACTGTTAGCCTACCCGGCTGGGTCTTGGCTGGGAGGCTTGGTTTTGCACTACGTGTCTGTCGCCTTCCAGTAGGCTAGCCCAGGCTTCTTCTTATGCTGGTGCAAAAGTACAAATGGCAATGTGCAAGGCCCCACAACCGAGACCTAGGCTGGAAACGGGCACCTCATTCTGTCTGTGAAAGCTAGTCACATGGCCAAGCCAGAGTCGTATAACTACGCAGTTACGTGCTGAAGAAGCGGGGCCGGCATCACAGTCTGCATAGTTCCATCAGCTAAGTTTTGGACTCTGCTCGGGGGCAGGAGAGATCAGAGGCCGTTTGGAGGAGGAGGACCCCTGGAAGCTCAAGGGTGGGGCATCTTTGAAGACAGCTCTCAGGCTCAGGGTGGCCAGGGCTGGTGCTGGGGAAGGCAGCAAAGTGGCAGAGGGCGGCTGAGCAGAGGAGCCGCTGTGTGTGCGTTCTGGCTCGGGTGTGGTTGTCCAGAGGCAGCCGGCAGGAAGCTGTGGAAGCGGCCACATGTGCTGGTTGTTGAGTGCAATGCCGTGACATTATTTAGTTCAGGTCACTGTGTTATCTGTTTTGAGCTCCTTAATCTAGAGAGATCCATTTAGATCTCTCTCTCTATTATAACTTTTTCTTAATTTTTGCCTTTGGCTCGATTGAGCACTGGTTTGTAGTAAAGGTGCAGGTGAGGGTTTCATGCATCCCAAAATCTTTTGGGTTCATTTCGGAATCTTTCCTTGTAGGTCTTCAGGACTCACGAACTTGTGTTCCATCCCAGCTCCATGCCTGTGATGTGCGGAAGCCACTCACTTGTCACAAGAGCTCATAAAGCCAGAACCTGGACCAGCCACATTTTACAAGTGAAGGAGATTTAGTGGTTTCCCCAAGCCAATTTCCCAGGACTTTGCTGCTTATAGAAAATAACTAACCCCAGATGATTCTAGAACTTCCCTGGGTAAGGCAGATTAGAGACTGCTGTCTGGGCACATTCCCTCCTCTCAGGCTCCTGGGATGTGGAATGGAGGGACAGTCCCATCTGCAGCAGCCGTTCATCCTCACAGTAACTGCGGGGCTGGCTTTCCTGGCTCCTGGTCTCCTGCAATGGCCTCCCTCTCCTCAGAGCTCACAGACTTGGACAGGCTCACGTCTGTAATAACAGCGCTTTATCAGCTAGTCTGACCAACCCAAACCCAGCCTTCCACAATTAAAAAACTTGTCTCTCCTGGTGCCTTTGGAGTGTAAACCACTTTCCCTGTGTTTTACCCATCAGAACTCAGCTCTTCTTGCCCTTGGTCTCTGAGCAGTGGGAGACAGCCAGTATGTCCTGGCCGCTCAGGTGTCATTCTGGCCCAGAACAAAGAACCTGGCTCAAGTGTGGGGCTTTTGCAATATTGAAGATACACCCGACTCCCCCGCCGATGCCACCACTGCGACCCTAAGAACTTTCCCAGCAGTGGCCATCGGCCCACAAACAAATTCCTACCCCCCAGCTCAGGTAGAGCTGGGAAGGAATCTAGCAGGCCCCCAACCCTGGCACCCTCAGCCTGTGACCACGAACATCCTGGGAAGGCTGCTCACATGTCAGGACAGCCCACGGATTAGGAAGTGCATGCATGGGGCCTGGAGGCAGCCGGCCCCTGGCAGCTTGAGTCCTGAGGGCCCCGGGTGCTCTGCTGGGCAGGGACAGGCTTACTGGCCTCAGGCTCCTGCCAGCTCCTGCCTTTCCACATCTCCTGCTCGGATGGTACAGCCAGAGTGCTTGGGTTCAGCTCCTCATTCTGCACTAGGAAGTGTGCTTTGGCATCTTATTTAGATGCCTCGTTCCTCAGTTTCCCCACCAGTAAAACAAGGATAATATAAAAGCACTGACCTCACAGAGTTGTGAGGATGAAATCAGTTGACACGTGGAAAGTGCTTCGAGCACTCCACAAACACCTTCCATATTATAATCACTCACAAGGGGTTGGACTCTTCCAGACACGTCGATCCCACTCCTGGGCACTGTGGGCGCCGAGAACGGGGAGGATGCAGGGCCCACGGTGGCTTGTACGACACGGTGAGCGTACTTATCTGTCCTGCTGCTGACAGGCATTTGGATTGCTTGCAGCTGGGACCGTGACAAGGAATGCTGCTAGGATCACCCTCGGAGCTGTCCCTGTGCATTTCTGTTGAGGACGTAAGCAGGACTGGAAGTGCGGGGTCCCAGGGTGTGCATATGTTCAGCTAAATACCGACAGACCATCTTCCAAAGCGGTCGTATATACTTACTGAATTTTAAGCCATGAGACTGTATTTCCTATTCAAAGAAAATGAAGATGTACAACTACAAATGCCACCAAGTTGCCCAGACATTGCTTGAAGTTGAATGTATTAGTTTCTAATTGCTGCCATAACAAATCGCCACAAACTTAGTGGTTTAGAACAGCACAGCTTTATTTTCATACAGTTCTGGAGGTCACAAACCTTAAATAGGTCTTACAGGGCTAAAATCAAAGGCTGTGGTCCTCCTAGAAGCTCTGGGGGAGCATCTGTTCCTTGTGCGTCCAAGCTGCTGGGGCCGCCCCCATTCCTCAGCTCCTGGCCTCCCCGCTCGGACTTGTCCTTCTGGCGTCAGGTTTTCTTTTCTCTCATCCTCTTGCCTCCCTGTTAGAGGGACCCAGGTGATTACATTGTACTCTTCCTGATAATCCAGGATCATCTCCCCATCTCAAGATACTTAATGATACGTACCAGGTCCCTTTTGCTGTGTAAACTAACATAGTCATAGGCCCAGGGGATTAGGAGTGGGAATTTGGGGGCCATTATTCTGTCTCCCTCATCGAGGTACAGAAAGACTCATGGGGCCCCTGTGAATGGACCATCAGGTTCTGGGAAAGAACGTAACAGCCAGAACAGGCTCTATCCTGTCTAGCTCAGCCAGGTTCCCAAGGCCTAGCAAGGCCCTGAAGAAGTGGGGTGTCAGGTCTTCCCCTACTGGTTACTGAGACTTCATCTCTTAATATCAATTCAGACAATGACATTGAGGTCTTCCTGTGCCAAGTGATGTCCTAGGAGTTTCATGAGAATTAACTCATTTTACACCACCACCACCAGTACCACCACCAGCAACGTCACCACAAGTTTATGTACCGTTATTATTTCCACTGTACAAATGAGGATCCTGAGGCACAGAGAAGTTAAGGAACATTCCCAAGGTCACACAGCTAAGACATGGCAGAGCTGGGATTCAGGCCTTTGCCCTGGAAGTGCTGCATTCTTCCGTAGTGAGGCCAGCAGCATTAAGCAACATTCCCACGCCAGGCCCCTGCCGTCCCTTTCAGGAGCACAAGGCCCTCCCCCTGCAGTGAGCGTCCTGACTTTTCCCAGAGGCCTGGGAGACACTTGAGAGAAGGGAGAGAGCCACCTTGTGGCGAGAGAGGGAATCTGAGCACCAAGGCTGTTTTACCCGTGTACACGCCACCCAGCCAGTCCTGCATTCTGGTGTCTCGGGTCTTGAAAGTAGAGACATACTTGTCTTTTAGTCTGTTTTATAGAAAAATTTAAAATTTCTAACTTTTTTTATGGGTTAAAACATAGAACAAAAAATTGAGGGGCACAGCTCAATGAATCTATGTGTCTATGTATACAATGTAACTACCACCTTGGCCAAAATATAGAATGTTCTAATAATTCCAGAAGGTTCCCTTGTGCCTGCTTCCAGTCGATACCACCCAAAGGTAACCACTTTCTGATGCACAGGTTAGATACGCCTGTTTCTGATATTTATATAAAAGGAGTCATACAATGACAGGTTCTTATGTCTCTGGCTTCTTTCACTTCATGTCATGAGATTCACCCAGGTTGCATGTAGCAATATTATTTTTTTTAAATTGCTGTGAAGCATTTCATTTTATGAATATACCACATTTATTTACCCCAATGTCTATTATTGATTTGGGCTGTTTCCAATTTTTAGCTATTATGAGTAGAGCTGCCATGGACATTCCTCTACATGGATAAATGTAATCACTTTCCTTGGGAATATACCCAGAGGTGGAATTGGTAGGTTATAGGGCATAAATATGAGCAATCTTGTATGTACCACCAAACATTTTTCCCAAAGTGAATACCAGTATTTTTTATCCATGAAATAATTATTTCAGTATTTGAAAAAGAAATCAGAGTCATTTGTTTTGAGACATGCCCAGAAAATCAAACACTACGTTAAAAGTTTGCCTTGGATTAAGGTTGCTCATTTCCTGATTATCCTGCCCTTGTTTGTAAAGCTGCCAAGGTAACATGTTGTTGTTTTAGTTTACATTTCCTGGCTTCGTAGGGAGAGGAATTGAACATCTCTTCCAATCTCCTAGCAGACTACATCATTTCTGGGTAATGCCATTGTCTCAGGCCTGGGTCCATGGCGGGGGTGTGGGGCTTGTGGACAACAATCCCAGAGGCACCCCTCATAGATTCTCCCCCATTTACATTTACAGAGACCACTGTAGACTACTGTCCTAGGGCCCTACCTCTCTTCCTTTAGGATAATTCTTTTAAAATTCAAGACTTTCTTTCCTAATTATCCCATCCAGACTTAACACTTACCTTGGAACCCTGGAGGAATAGTGTGGTGGCCAAGAACACTGTATGGAAGACAGCAGTGACCGAAGTCACTGAACAAATGTTTGCTGAGCACCTGTTCTGTTGCAGGCACTGTTGTAGGCATTGGGGCTACAGCAGGGAATGGACAGACAGAAATCCCTGCTCTTGTGGGGTTTGTTGTCTAAGGACAGAGTAAATGCTACAAACGAGTGTGATATATGATGGCACTAAGTACAAAGGAGAGTAAAAAGCCTGGGTTGGGAGGGCATGGTTGCAGTTTTGAGTGGTCAGAGAGGCGTCACCAAGAGCATTACCCATATGTATGCCCTATGATCTAGCAATTTCTAGCAAAGACCTGAAGGAGGGGAAAGAGTGCACTGTGGAACAGAAGGAACAGCCAGTGCAAAGGTCCTAAGATGGGAGCATGCCTGTTGCTTTGGCAGAGCAGGAGGGAGGCCAGGGTGGCCAGAGTCCAGTGACCCACGGGATGTGTTAGGAGATGAGGTCAGAGAGATAAGGGGGTGGTACAGAGAGAGCAGGACCTTGGAGGCCATGATACCTTGACTCTGACTCTGAGTGAGGTGGAAGCCACTGCGGAGTTTTGAGAAGAGGGTTTAGACTTAATTTTAAGAGGGACCATTGTGGCTGCTGTGTTGAGAATGGAACGGGACTGTTGGAGGGCACAGGCTGAAGCAGAGAGACCGCTGGCTTTTGCGGTAATCAAGGGGGAGAATGGGGGTGGCTTGGGCCAGGGAAGTAGCAGTGGAGACGATGTAATGAGAAGTGGGCAGATCCTGGAGGAATTCTTCCAAATTAGGAATTAGGCTGTGTGAGTGGAGTGGGTACAGCCCAGGAGAGGAAGAGAAGAAGGCCAAGCACAACTCCACTACTGTGGTCGGAATAGCACACTTAAAGAACCCTTTTATCATGGGTGATTTCAAACATACATGAGAGAAGACAGAAATAGTACAGGAAGCCCCACGCAGGCGCCTATGAGCCTCAGGAATAACCACCTTTGATCCATTTCATTTCTTCTATGAAGCTACCCATTTTCCATCCCATATTATAAAGCGAATCTCAGACTTTATTTCTTTTAATTTGTAAATCCTTCAGTATATTTCTTCAAAGAGATAAAAGAGCCCCCTTTTGTTAATAGACATGACACAAAACTATTATTTTAGCTGTGACTGGTTGACGTTCATAAAGACCACCGGAGTCTTGGGAATGCCACAAAGGGGAGAAGTAAGTAAGGCTAGTTGAGGCAGGTTTTCCAAACAAGGAACCGGCTAGGATTGGGCAAGGATTATGACGCAATGGTTTACGATCAGTGAGCACAACAAATGGGGGGCTTGTGACGTCTTGATAAGCCAACAGTTGTCTGATAAGTGAGCTTTTTGCCTAAGTGAGCAGTGTGTTCCCCTGCCAGGAGAGCTGCTTGCCCAGATAAATTGGTTTGTAGGAATTTCCTGGAGCAAACAATGAGTTCTCTATTGTTTTACAGACTCATTCTTTCAGGCAAGACGTCCTTGGAGCAAACCAATAAGTCATGTTGAAATACCTGGTTTCAGTTCTCATATCTAGTAGAGTTTAAATAGTTAATAGGTTTCAATAGCCAATCAATTAATTGATTTCCTTACCTGTCTCATAAAAATATTTTTCCTGTTTAGTCAAGTCAGGATCCAAACAAAATCCACACACTGCACAGATCCCCAGTATTTGGAAGACAGGGTCCTTATTACCCACTCTGGTTCCAGCAAGCTGCACGCAACCTACTCCAGGAGCATGTCGGTCATGTGGCCCCGGGTGGCAGACGTGTAGCTGCTACTGTACTAAGAGCTGAAGTTGACTGAAATGAACCGCAATTTGCCATCCAAGCCTGCCCCTGCAAGTTGCAAACCTTGAACTTCAACATAGCTTCCCCTCTTTTTCTCTCTCTCTAAAAATAATTTTTAACAAAGTCAGATCATTCATTGTCTTGTAGAGTTCCCACATCTGGATTTTGCTGATTGTATATCTGTGGTGTCGTTTAACATGCTCTTTTGCCCTGTAAACTCCTTTTAACTTGGTAGTTAGAACTACTGATCTAAGCTATGCAGCTTAAAAAATATGACAAACAGTGGGAAGATGGCAGAGCAGGAAGCACCAGAAATCTCTCTTCCCACCTTGACCTACACTTCTACACACTGGTAGAGTCTGTCTGATGTAACCAGCTTGGAACTCCGGAGTCTGTTCAATGTCTGTTCAAGGACATGCTCCTGGAGTAGGTTGCATGCAGCTTGCAGGAACCAGAGCGGGCAATAAGGACACTGTCTTCCAAATACCGGGGGTCTGTTCTCTGATCACTGGTTGCTGCTCCTGATCACAGAAGTAGACAAACCGGTGGGCAGCTATGACTGTCACACCTCTACCGTGGCAAGTCCCTCTCTCTCCAGCTGAAGTGACTCCCAGGGGATTTAAAGGGCTGACACCTTTTCTCCTTCCTTCATCTTTGCTTTTTCCTATGTGGGAAGTCAGACATTAAAGAGTAAGGCATTCAAAAACAACTATGTATATGGAAAAAAATTAGAAAGTGATTGTGTATGCCTAGGGAAAGACTCAGAAGAGACCTGAGAAGACTTAAGGTTACACCTCAGGCTGATCCTTAGTGCAGAGACAGCCTACAACAACCAAAACACAAAACCAGGAAAGACAGCAAGCCCTGGGGAAAGGAAGACTCCGGTGCCCAGAATTAACACATCGTTAGATCCAAATGTCCAGTATTCAACATAAAATCACAAGGCATACAAAGAAACAGGAAAATATGGCCATTCAAAGGAAAAAAATTTAACAGTTGATTTATTGGTGACAGCAGGAACAAATGGGTTGGGTTGGAATCTAGCAAACCACCAAACACAAAATTAGTTTTCTTGGTATAACAATCCTCCCCTCCATCTCTAATCTGATTTTGTTTAAAAAAGGTAATTTAAGGTAGGACTGAAAAACAGAAAAATTGTTACAGTATCACAGTTTGTGTGTGTGTTTACAGCTTTATTGAGTTATAATTGAAATACAATACACTGCACATATTTAAAGCATACAATTTGATGATTTGGGGCATATGCTTATACCTGAGAAGCTTCACTATTACCACAGTCAAGATAATGAACATACCTATCACGCCACAAGCTTCTTCGTGCTCCTTTGTTATCCATTTCTGCCCCCAAGCCCATCCTAGACGACCACAGACCTGCCTTCTGTCCCTGCAGATGCAGCTTTCAATCTCTAAGGTTGTACATAAATGAAGCCATACAGTATGTACTCTTTTCTGTCTAGCCTCTTTCATTCAGGATAATTATTTTGAGATTCATCTGTGTTTCTGCATGTATCAACAGTTCATTCTTTTCTTTTTTCTTGACTGAGCAGGATTCTAAAGACTTACCATTATTGATCTGTTCAGTGTTGATGGGCATTTAAAGTTGTTTCCAGTTTTTGGCTATTATAAATAAAACTGTGATGAACATTTGTATAAAAACCATTGTATGGCCTTATGCTTTAGCTTCTTTTGGGTAGGACTTGGGAAAGGAATGGCTGAATACTGTGCTAAGTGCATGTTTAGTTTTTAGAGAAACTTCCTAAGATTGGGAACAAAGGAAAGTGTCCACCCTCACTACTGTCGCTCATTGCACCATAGTCCTCACCAGTGTAATAGGAAAAGAAATAAAAGACCTACATACTGGAAAAATAAAAATAAAATAGTCCTTATTTGCAGATGACATGATGAAGCACTTGGGAAAACAGCTCCTTCATTTCTTGTGAAATCAAACACACTCCTGATGTATGACCCAGCAATCCTACCCCAGTTTATCCTGGAGAAATAAAATTTTGTTTACATAAAAACCTGTACACAAATGGGAATAGCAATTTAACTCATGCCTGCCAAAAACTAGAAAAATAAAACCCATCTTCAATGGGCTAGAAAACAAACACTGGCATGTCGATATAATGTTTTATCAATAAAAAAGAACAAAGTGTTCACATACACAACATGGATGAATGTCAAAGGCATCGTGCCAAGTGAAAGTAGCTGATCCCAAAGGTCCCACGCTGTATGGTTCCACGCCTGTGATGTTTTTGAAAAGCTGAATCTATAGCGATAGAGAACCGATCAGTGGTTGTCAAGGGCTGGGAGGAAAGGAGGACGCGATCACAAAGGAATAGAATGCGAGAGTTTTGGGGGTGAAGAAAGTATTCTGCTTGTTGCATTGTTTAACTTGTCCAAGTGATATTTTGCTGCAAAATAAATTTTTTTTTATTCTAGCACTGGTTTAATGGTAAGTGTTGCACGTCCAGAGAATGTGTCTGCCGCATTCTGCTTATCCATTCCCCTGGTAATGGATATTTCAGTCGCCTCCAACTCCCCACCAAAAACACATGGTAGGATTATGCAAACTGTAATTCTAAAAATTTTAGCATAGAACAAAAAACAGATTGTTCAATAAATGACTATTTTTATTAATATTAAATAATAATTAAAGGACCTGAACAACTAGTTTTCTAGCCCCTGATCAAAACTGACCTCACACTGACTTCACTCCCCCAAACCAGGTTGTGGCCACACGGCCACTGCAACACTATTAAGGAAATAGAAGAATTTTTTAATTCTTACCTTTCTGTAATGCACATCCTTCCTGAGCTTCTGCCTTTTTTCTTTATGCTTTTCTCTCCATATTAGTGAAAAATTAAAGTGACTGGGTACCGGTGGTGATGGTCAGTTTCGTTGTGGAGAGCGGGGTGTGTAGTGTAAATTCAGTTCACTTCAATAAGCAGCTTTAGAAAAATATATGATAAAGGAGCCATGGACATACAATGGGGGAAATGACAGCCTCTTCAACAGCTGGTGTTGGCAAAACTGGACAGCTACATGCAAGACAATGAAACTGGATTATTGTTTAACCCCATACACAAAAGTAAACTTGAAATGGATTAAAGACTTGAATGTAAGTCATGAAACCATAAAACTCTTAGAAGACAACGTGGGCAAACATCTCCTGAATATAAGCATGAGTAACCTCTTCCTGAATGCATCTCCTCGAGAAAGGGAAACAAACTAAAAAGTTTCTGTACGGCAAAGGACACCATCAATAGAACAAAAAGGCATCCTACAATATGGGAGAATATATTTGTAAATGACATATCCAACAAAGGGTTAACATCCAAAATATATAAAGAACTTACATGTCTCAACACCCAAAAAGCAAATAATCCAATTAACAAATGGGCAGAGGATATGAAGAGAAAGTTCTCCAAAGAAGAAATTCAGATGGCCAACAGGCACATGAAAAGATGCTCCACATCACTAATCATCAGGGAAATGCAAATTAAAACCACAATGAGATATCACCTCACACCAGTAAGGATGGCCAGCATTGAAAAAACTAAGAACAACAAATGCTGGCGAGGATGCAGAGAAAGGGGAACCCTCCTTCACTGCTGGTGGGAATGTAAGCTAGTTCAACCATGGTGGAAAGCAATATGGAGGTTCCTCAAAAAACTAAAAATAGAAATGCCATTTGACCCGGGAATCCCACTTCTTGGAATTTACCCAAGGAATACAAGTTCTCAGATTCAAAAAGACATATGCACCCCTATGTTTATTGCAGCATTTTTTACAATAGCCAAGATATGGAAGCAACCTAAGTGTCCATCAGTAGATGAGTGGATACAGAAGAGGTGGTACATACACACAATGGAATACTACTCAGCCATAAGAAAAAACAATTCCTACCATTTGCAACAACATGAATGGAGCTGGACATTATGCTCAGTGAAACAAGCCAGGTAGAGAAGGACAAGTGACAAATGATTTCCCTTATTTGTGGAGTACAACAATGAAGCAAAACTGAAGGAACAAAATGGCAGCAGACTCAGACTCCAAGAATGAACTAGTGGTTACCAAAAGGGAGGGGTGAGGAGGGTGGGTGGGCAGGGAGGGAGAAGGGGACTGAGGGGTATTGTGTTTAGTACACATGGTGTGGGGGATCATGGGAAGAACAGTGTAGCACAGAGAAGGGAAATAGTGAATCTGTGGCATCTTACTTCACTGACGGACAGTGACTGCATTGGGGTGTGGGTGGGGACTTGATTATATGGGTAAATGTAGTAACCACATTGTTTTTTCATGTGATACCTTCATAAGAGTGTATATCAATTGTACCTTAATAAAAAATTTTTAAAAAGAGTATGCATTATTTCAGATATATATGTATCTGAAGTTCAGTGTGAAACATGTTCTTTACTGTGTTCCTGGTCAAAAATTGGGAAGCCAATGTGGTGGGATTAATTGTATCTAATCAGAACATTTGGTTCTCTTTCAATCAGTTAAAACCAAAGCACACCCTCAGGCCAATGGGTTACTATTCTTTGAAGATACTTAAACAATCGTTGACTCAGAAATCTAATTAGGAAGCTAGTAGAGATTTTTCATCTGTTATAATTTCTCCCTCCTCCCCTGTTGCCCAATAGAAATAGCTCTCCAGTGGCCCTAATGGATGACAGTAAGTCATCTTTTTGAGAAGCTTAAATTATTATTAACTTTTCCCATTCAGTTTTAGTCTATTCAATGGGGAAAAAATGGTCAAGTCAGTTGTTTGGTATCATGTGGAAAACAGAGCACTGGATGGAATTTGTCATTTTTGATTAATTATTTTGACTTAGTGGAGGCCCACTATAAAGTATAGCCCTTTAACCACTAAAATAATCATCTAAAATACTCCTACTACCTAACACTTTTGAATACTTACATTCCAGGAGCTGTGCTATTTCCCATTCTAGCTACACTGTAAGAATCATCTGAGGAAGGCATTCAAAATACAGTCCCCGGGCCCTCCTCCCCTGAATCCTCTGATTCATGTCGTTATGGGGCCCAGGAACTTGTTATTTATAAAGCACCCTAAGAGATTGTTATCATTAGGTAAAGTTGTAGGAAAACCGCATCATCTCGTTTTATCCTCATGGAAAATCCTTTGAAAGCAGATTTTACCATCATCCCCACCTCACAAGTGAGGAAACAGAACCTTCCATAGATTAAGCAGCCCACCTCAATTTGCCTAGTTAACGAGTGGAGAGGCACGAATCCACTGGAGGGAGGGGAAATGGAAAACAATCTTGGTTCCTCAGAAAGTCAAACTAAGAATTACCATATGACCCAGCAACTGCAAATGCAGGAATCTCAGCTGAAATGCCAACTCCCGCACAGGCTGCATCCGGCAACTAGACCGACCAATCATTCCCATTCTCTTCTCCTGTCTCCTTACACTCCTAAGCCGTGTCCTGTGGAGGAGAATCCTGCCCCCCCACCGCCAGCTCCCGTCCCCTGAAGCCTTTCGCCTTCCCTTCCGCTCAGCTCTTCCTGTGACCCCACTCTGGCTTTGCAGGGGAGAACGCCACCTGCCCCTGCAAGGTTCTGTGGCCCTGTGCGGATCCTCCGGGTGGCTTCGGGGCAGGTCCTGCGCATGGGGGAAGGCTTTAACCGTCACCCCAGGAGTGCCATCTCCTTCCGTCCCCCTGTGGTGTGGCTTCGGGGCCAGAGACGGCAGCTGGGCTTTGGCGGCAGCAGCTGCGGGGGATGCTGCGATGCCCGGAGGCTTTCACGGTGGGAGGCGTTGGGCTCTGCTGTTGTAAAACCTGGAAACGGAGAGATGCTGGGGCAAGTGATCTTTGCTATCATAATTGAAGAATTGTTGCCATAAAACACAACATTGGAAAAGCAGTGTTTTAAATTGTATGGTGTTCTGTGTATTCACACTGCAATCACCTCCCTCTAGTTCCAAAACACTGTCGTCACCCCAAGGGAACCCCTGTACCCGTTCAGTAGTCATGCTCTAGTCACCCTGCCCCCAGTTCCTGGGAGCCACTAATCTGCTTTCTGTCTCCAGGGATCTGCCCGTTCTGAATACTTTACGTATAAAGGGAATTATACGTGACCTTTCATGTCTTATTTCTTTCACTTATCGGTACTTCATCCTTCTTATGGCTGAATAATACTCCATTGTTGGGATATACCATTACTTGTTTATCTATTCAGCTGTTGATGGACATTAAGGTTGTTCCTACCTTTTGGCTGTTGTGAATGGTGCTACTCTAGTGTACGAGTATTTGTCTGAACACCTGTTTTTAGTTCATTTGGCATATACCTAAGAGTAGAATTGGTGGGTCATAGAGTCATGCTATGTTTAACTTTGTGGAACCACCAAATCATATTCTATGGTGGCTTCTCCATTTACATTCCCAGCAACAGTGTATGAGGGGTGCCAGTTTCTCCACAACTTCCCCAACACTTACTCTTTCTCTCTTTTCTCTTTATTTTTTTGGATCCTAGCCATATTAGGAGTATAAAGTGGTATCTCACTGTGGTTGTGATTTGTATTTCCCTGCTGGCTGATGATGATGAGCCCATTGTTACATGATGGTTGGCCATTTGCAGATCATATTTTCTCTAAAGAAATGTTGATTCAGAGTTTACCTTTAACTTTGGAATCCTCCTCATCTCTTTCCCTGACTTCCTCATATTCAGTAGTATGGTAATGATAGTAGCTGCCTAATGCCAGGCACAGTGCTAAGCACTTTAAACACATATGTCCTTTAATTCTGTAAGGTTTTCTCTCCATTTTTAAAGATAAGAAGCTGGAAGCCCAGAGAAGGTTTAGTTGAACGTGGCTCTTTAAAACCAAGAGGCAGGGACTGGTTTCAAAGCCAGTTGCTCTGATTTGAAAAGCCTTGCTCTTAACCTGTACATCAAGGTCTATAGACTAGTTTGCATTGCTTATATACACTAGAAAATTATTTTAAGTACGTACCATCTTATACATTTTTAATAAGTTTAAGCAACTGAAAAGGATTGATTTGCCACATATTGTAAATATTATCACTTAAAAATCTGTTAGATCATTCTTTTAAATGTTTCCAAGGGACTCTAAATGCCATGGTGATACGGTACTCAGAACCATTGATTTAAAAAATTCTTGAACAATTCTTTCTTTCTTTTCCTTGAAATTGTACTTTCATTATTTTGCTTCCCCAGAATGTTATCATAATATAGCATTTTTCATGCTGGAAAGTCTCTTATTGGTTACCCTCTCATACTTTCTATATCAAAATATAAATGTAAACTAAAATTGAATTTGAAATAATTTCATATAACTATAAAGCTCTGGGTGTAATGATTCCTTCAGATTGTGTTATGATTAGTAATAGTAGTCAACTGATAAAACTGACAAAAATATATTACAGATTTTAAAAAATTATCAATAACTATAACAAACTGTATAGGAAGTGTACCTCTTTAGTAGGATTAATGGGATTCTTTTGTTATCTTGACTAAAGGAGAGTCTGTGCACAACAATTTATCAGCTTGTCCCTTTGACACCCCAGAGCATTTTAACTATCGAATGATGAGACATAACAAATTTGTGATAGGCAAAAGGCATGGGTTTTTTGTTTGTTTGTTTGTTTGTCAATTGGAAGAAGCTAATTTGAAAGGAGTTGTAGGAAAAAGAACCTTGCTTCTTTCACCACATGTAGATGTACTCTGAAACAGGTCAAGTTTAAGTTTAGGAAGGAGTATGTTTAGAAATAATGGATCTGGACATCGACCATTTCATCGTGATTCATGCATCTTACTCCTTGGAGGCTTTGTGTGCTCTTCAGCTTCTCTATGTTAGTGAGTGGCCTACCATGGCTCCAGCCCCACCCCATCATTTAATTTTGGAAGAACTTCACATCTCTGTGAGCTAGTGCACCCCAGAAAAAATAGCCACTTAGTGAGTGACTACTGTCAGCTAAGAATTTTGCACATGTGATCTTGTTCAATTGTTAGAACAACTCTGCAAGGTAAGACTATGCTTAGAGAGAGTAGTTTGTCAGGATCACAGAAATTATAAGTGGCTGAGCAAAATTTTGAACTCATTCTGTCTGCTCCCTTTTCCTTATTCTTTATTCGGCTGGTGTCAACTAGAAGCAGTGTAATTCAATTCATATCATTCTTGTCTGATTTTTTATTTCTTTTCCAAACTTTTACAATATTATTACTTTGTCTTTTCTTTCTTTTTTAAAAATAACTTACAGGGATAACAAAGAGCTCAACGTATGTATGTCTATTATTAGTGGACTATGAGGAGGAGGATTTTTTTGAACAGAGAAGTGATCTTGTATCCACCATCTACCACTGGCCCTGAGTCACTCACTACCTGAACTATAGTGTAAGATGGGCAAAGTCCCGCCCTGGTTTTGAAAGGGTGCATTGCTGAGGACCCCTAGCTCAGGCTTTTCTAAATTCTGAGGCTGTGACTCAGATTTTACACAGGAGAGAGAATTGTCTATCATTGGGGTGGTCATTGGGTGAAAACACTATCTTTTTTATCTTTTTTTTTAAGTGACATAATTGTAAAATCAAATCACTAAACTTTAGGGTAGTTACATTTTTCACATGGTCAAGAATTCAGATTTAAAAATATCTCAAACCGACTGTGTAATCTATTCATGAGTTACAAGGTAATGTTAGGTTTAGCCATCATTCTATAAATAGAGCAATAAAAGCACAGACCAGCACTTTTCAGTTACCCTGTAAGTAACTCCATGGTCAGATTTATCTGGTGTACTGAGCAGAAGGCCATTTTCTATCACATAATGAAAATATTGGGAAACCACTAGAGCAATGAAGTTACAGAACTCTTAAAACTGTAATTGTCTTATTCCATTATTAGAGTGGACAGCATTTGGAAATATCTTAGTTTCCAAGTAAATGGCAGTGAATCATTTGGAGAGTACTAATTGAAATGCCCCCCTCTTTCTTTTCAAAACTAAAATATCATGAGAAAACTAAAGAGAGAAAAAGGAAAAAGAAAAAAGGGAAATTTCAAAGGGAGGTCTTTGCTTTTGATATTGGTATTTCCTTAGATGACAGGCTGGTAACCTAAAAGTGTTAAAGTACTTAAAATGACAAGGTGTTTTGTAGAAGAAAAATATTTGAATGATTCCTTCACAAAAAAATCTTACACGGACTTTATAAAAGAAATAAACACATAAACAGAAAATGAGCCCCTTGCCTGGTAGGAAAAATTTTAATTACAGAAACATTTTAATTTTTTAAAGGTTTCTTTTCTTTGCTTTTCTTTTTTAAACACATTTCTGGCATTTCTTCCCCCTCTCTTCTGCTTTTTGCCTCTTAGGTAATTTCATTGCTTGTTAGAGGCTTTTCAACAAAGCAGGCAGGCTTAAAACATTGAGGAGATGAGACCGACAGACATTACTACCTTCTAGCACATTCTAGAAACAGTATCAGAGAAAGGTAGGGCATCCAAGTTGTGGATGATGAGTAGCTTTCAATTATCTGAATTACCAGGACACCCCTTGTCTAGACAATACATAGTTAATTATAGCTTGCTCCAGTATTCATCAATAAGTTTATGGAAAATCCCAGGAAAAAGGTGAGGCATACTCAGAGCCAAGAGCTCCACTGAACGTGTACACACACAAAAAGAGAAAAATACATCAGCACAGAATCAGCTTTTATTTGGGAAAATTCCACTTAGTGAAGTTACCTTGAAGGACGGATAAATGCTGGCAGACAAATTGGCCCATCTTGGGAGCCATTTTACAAGATAAGTGAACGCTTGTTTCTTTGAGTCCAAGCACGGTGCTACAACCTGACGGATCCTAGGCACAGTGCATCCGACAGCCCCAGCAGGTCCCTTGATCTCACAAATAACATTTCTTTTATTTATTTATTTATTTATTATTTTTTTTATTGAAGGGTAGTTGACACACAGTATTAGATTAGTTACAGGTATACAACACAGTGATTCAACATTTATATACATGATGATTCTAGCTACCAGCTATCACCATACAAAGTTGTTAGAATATTTTGACTATATTCCTTATGCTATACATTACATCCCGGTTACTTATTTATTTTACAATTGGAAGTCTGTACTTTTTTTTGTTGTTGTTTTTTGTGTTTTTTTTGAGAGGGCATCTCATATTTATTGATCAAATGGTTGTTAACAACAATAAAATTCTGTATAGGGGAGTCAATGCTCAATGCACAATCATTAATCCATCCCAAGCCTAATTTTCATCAGTCTCCAATCTTCTGAAGCATAGCGAACAAGTTCTTACATGGAGAACAAATTCTTACATAGTGAATAAGTTACATGGTGAACAATACAAGGGCAGTCATCACAGAAACTTCAGGTTTTGCTCATGCATTATGAACTATAAACAATCAGTTCAAATATGAATATTCGTTTGATTTTTATACTTGATTTATATGTGGATACCACATTTATCTCTTTATTATTATTATTTTTAATAAAATGCTGAAGTGGTAGGTAGATGTAAGATAAAGGTAGAAAGCATAGTTTAGTGTTGTAAGAGAGCAAATGTAGATGATCAGGTGTGTGCCTGTAGACTATGTGTTAATCCAAGCTAGACAAGGGCAATAAAACCTCCACGGATGCAGATTTCTCTCAGAACAGGGGGGGTGAGGTTCTAAGCCTCACCTCTGTTGATCCCCCAATTTCTCACCTGATGGCCCCCCTGCGACTGTGCCTGTCTTAGGCTGTTCCTCCCTTGAGGAATCTTACCCGACAAATGACATTTCTTTATGGGCAACTTGATAAGCGTAATTCCCCATCTCCAACTTTTCCTGTATTGCTTCATATCTAATCTCATCCTTTCTTCAAGAATTGTTTTATGCCTCTTAATGTATTGTTGGGAATTTGCTTTTAGGCTCTTGGGTAAGGGGGGGGGATGAATTGCAATCTAGTGGAATCTTGACAATGTAACCATTGCATTGTGAATGCTACCGCCAACAAGGAAAAGTAAAGATGAAGAGAGCAGTGTTTGATTCTGGTAAATTGTTACCTGTGCGGTTTTGCTTTTGTTGAATAAATACAGCCCAGGAAATAGCTGTCTAAGGATAATCTGTCAGTTGTTTTACTCGATGAAAAACAGAAGTAAATCATTTAATTTTGGAAGAACTTGACATCTCTGTGAACATCATTTGCAAGAAGAGACAATTATTGTTATTTTGCAAACATAACAAATTATACTTACCAGGCAACACTTATGATGAAATGTGTCTCTGTCATTAGGAAAACACACAAGTCTTGTAGTGAGAAAATGATTGCTTTTTTTCATTTCTGGGATCAGAGCAATTGCTGACAAAAAAATTAATTTCAGCTTTTGAAACAAGGACTTTTTGGTTGTTAAGCCTCAGTTATGTGCATAATATCTAGAAGAGTGTGTAAATACAGTTCAATGAAAAGAAAATAATCTATAAAACATTTCATCATTTGCCCTGTGAACTCACTTTATGCCTCTTATGGTGTGACCTTGGGGTAGGCATCTCGAAGACCATTTCCTTTCTGGTCTCCCTGCTCATTGCCTTCCTCAACATTTTACTTGGTCTTCCCTGGTCTCCTGCCTTTACCCTTAAATTCTAATTCTATCCAGTTGAAGGGTGTGGACATTATTCACAGCTCCATTATGGAAGTGCATCAGTAGGTTCTAATTATTCCTTGCAGGGGAAAGTTGAAGTTTTTCCAGTTACGAAAGAGAAATAACCATAATGCATTTAGAGAGTTTTCTTGCTAATAGTGACCCCGATCAGAACATTCCTGTCTGGGTTAACACACAAGGCTGTCTCTTTACTGATTTATTAAAGGTGGGGTGGTAAAAGAAAGAAAACACGGAGAAGGAAGAGTATTGTCTTGCCATGTAGCCCATATACACAAACTGTTTGAGAGTTAATTTAGCACCGTATTTGTAAACTTGACTGCTACTTTAAGATACCTTTTAAATTTTCCTACACATTTAAGGAAAGAACCTAAAAGAGTATATAAAGTAATAAAAGTTCAATATGAATATGGATCTAAAAATAGTGTCATGTGAGTTAAATTTTATTAAAATTTAAAAGTATGGTTAACTGAGAGATCATAGGTCTGTTCCAATATATTTCTGTTTCAGTAATAATAAAGCATTGTTTCAATAGTGAATAATGAAATGCTAGAATTATTGTAGTTACTATGTGCCTGGTACTGTTTTATATAGTTCATAGGTATTATTTTGAAATGGCAACTTACATAAATGGTCATAATCCTAAGGCACTGGATCTGGGAGGCTTTGGAATAATGTGGCATGTGTTTTTCTGATTGTTTTTGATATTGGAACCTTATTACTGGAGCTCAAGGGACAAAAGGTCAGTATGTGAAAATCCTGGGTCTATCATTCCTATTAACACATTTCTTCAGAGACTGAAGTTGAGACAAAGAAATCCCGGTGCTAGTCTTCAGTTCACATGCCTCTTTTAAATTCTTGAAAATGTTATTCCGGAGATGAAGCAAAAATCTGTACGTGACTAACTCCAGCTGGCGACGCAGCTGTCAGTAAACAGTCAACGTGCCTGTAATTCAGTAGTTCCGCAGCCGGCAGCGGGCTGTGCTTGTGCCCCTTGGACTAGCCCTCCGGATCTTGGCTCCTTGGCTGCCTCTCCCTTCCCATTACCAATGGTCGGGACAGGTGTGTACCTTGAATTCAAACTGAACACATTGTCTTGGGATCTATGATTTGCCTAATCCCTCTAATAACATGGAATCTGAGCTGCCTAACATCTTTTCAATAGCAAGAATTTAAGTTGAAAATTCCAACATGTGAAAAGAAGAAATGATGTAAAGACATTCCTGTAGAATATTAGAAACAAAGAATACTCGTATATTAAACTCTTCCATGGTGCATCCATCGCCTTGGATGTGAGGGGTTATGTCGAGGAAGGGTAACATGGCCAGAGTGCGTCTGTTCCTTTCTGTCAAGTCCTTCATACATCAGATAACATGACGGAATTGGTGTAGTGTGCACCTGGTGGAAGGCAACATGGACATGGAATTAAATTTAAGGAATAGAGAATTCTTTTTGGCCCTGCATAATCTCTCAAATTTTTCTCAGGAAGATAATTATACATTATATACTTTGATGTGCAAACATAATTTTCTCCTGAGAGAGAGAGCTTGTCAGTTTCCCACTTGTTTGAAATGTATACCCATACTATTATTTGCTTTAATCATTTCACAAAGAAAAAAAAGGGTAAATAATATGTTGACATTAAAATTTTTTCCTTAGTTACCACCCTTGGTTTCTTGAATCATGGTATATATTGACAGGATGCTTTCAGCTGCATTTTAAATATAAACTTACTCAAACCATAAAATATATTTATTGGGTCATCCTGCCCTTCTTTCCCCAGCTAAATCCCTCTTTCCAGAAGAATGCCATGTACTGATTAACTTAAATGTAGGCTATCAAAACTGATCACTGCAGGGGAAATGGATTTTGCTGAGTGCTTTATACCAGTCTTAGACCACCTCAGTTGCTGGGTTAACATCACTTTTACCCAGAAACATCCTACTCCACAATGAGGACGGAGTGGACTGGATAATGGGGTACAACCATAATGTCCAGGACTTCTGCATATGTACTGTTGAAAGTTTATTACTGAGGGATTTTTCTCATCTGCTGCCTCCTATTTTGGGGTCAAAGAAAAAATGAATAAATATTACTGAAAGATTAAGAAATCTAAATAGAAATTATAGCAAGCTACCTTCTATTATTGCAGACAATTCTCTTTGGCTCTCTTGTGTTTCTGAGAAGCCCGCTGCATGTTTAAGCATTACCTGGCCTGCTTTGTCCATTGCTGTGTGGAATTTGCAACTTAGGGAGCTGGAGAAAAGGCTGATACTTTAGCTACTGCTATCGCTGTGAGTAACTGATCGTTCTTTGTCTCTGATCAAGGAGTATCAGAGACAGTTTGGGGTCCACCTGTGTTTCAGCGGTACCTGCCTCGCTTTGTCTGTTGACAGTGCTGAGCATGATTTGTTCATCTAGTTTAGAAGCAACTGGCCTGGGGTTTGATTTGTACCCGAATTCAACTACTTACACTTATTTAATTTTGAATGACTGATCTTGCATTTTTTTTGCGTTTAATATTCTAATACTATATAAGTTGGTTTATGTAATTAAAATTACTGTGCGTGCTCTTTCTCAAAGATTAATTAGATTTGGCTTGCTTACACTGCGGTTCTCTTTTACAAAGAACGAAAGTGAGGTGGTTTCTGTTTGGGGCCTAAGATGCTCCCTACAGACCCCTTCTCAGTTTCACCTGTTTCTCTTCAGAGAAACTCCCTTTTGGGGTTGTGACCTCCTGCTTATGTGGTGCTCTCCCTTCAAAAGTGAACTTCCAGAAGGATTTACACAAGTGTAAATTATTTAAAATGTGTATTACCATATTACATCTCCCTTCACACACTGCACACTCATCCAATAACTATAAGCATGACTTTTTTTAGTGATAGAAATTCTAGTTATAAATATCAGGAAAGTAAAGCAGGGGCTCTCGGGCTGGGAGACCATCCCTTACACCCAGAAATCACACCGGGAGCCTCTACTTTCATCTCCTAAGCATAATACCACTGAAAATAGTCTCATGCTAAGTAGGTGCAAATTTAAATGAGAAAGTCTTTAAATGCTTCCAGAGTCCTACGGGAACTAAGGGCAATTTTACTTCTCATTTTAAGTGCTTTATATGTCACTGAAAACCTCTCTTACCAG
This sequence comes from Manis pentadactyla, assembly GCF_030020395.1. Lineage (NCBI taxonomy): Eukaryota > Metazoa > Chordata > Mammalia > Pholidota > Manidae > Manis > Manis pentadactyla. The sequence goes on from NC_080033.1 coordinate 20,784,225, forward strand.
TTTACTGAGTACCTTTCTTTAATAAGATCTCACCTTGTTTCACTATTTCCTTCCATAAAATGAAAACACTCCTACCTGCTCTTATTTATAAGATAATCAAGATGAGAAAGGTTGGGGTAGGAGTAAAGTATCATTTTTTAGCTGTGATTCCCTCTTAGAGGAAAGTATCATTTCTTGTGTTGAGAAAAGGAAAGAGAACTTTGCTTCTAGTTTGTGCCACAATAGCTTGTGGCGCCTGTGCACTGAGCGAGCTTGACGCTTCCTACTTCCTTCCCAGGACTCTATATTGTTGCCAGGCAGGCTGTCTGGCCACCCTGCAGAAGGAACACTTGCTCTCAAAATTGAGAATTCAGCTTTTGGTAACTTCATAGACAACCTGTTCTGTCATGTGTCTTGAGGGTTCGACAGATACTGTGTTACAGTCATTGGCAAAGATCAACAACTAATATGAAATGAAATGATCAATTCTCAGGTATGCAGCTTAATTGAGGCTGTCATTAATGTAGTAGAAATGGCCGGGCCACGGGCTCTGGAGCCCGACCACTCAGATTTACATTTCAGCTGCACCACGTGTCAGCCGTGTGACCTGGGTCAAGCCCCCCAGCCACTCTGCCCTGGTTTCACCCCACTATGAATGGAGAATGAGAGCAGCTGCCTTACAGAACTGCCCTGAAGAGTTAACGAGTCCGCATATAGAAAATCCTTAGTACATAGTGAGCACAATATAAATATTTGCTAAATAGTAATAATTTAAAAAGTACATCATGGGAAAAAGAGAGGGAAGTTTTGAATATGAAGCAGATTCCCAATGAAGTGTAGAATAAAATAAGATTTTTTATTAAAAGATAGTAATATAGCAACATTTATTGATACAAATAAGGAAACATAGTCCTGCCTTGAGTTTACAAGAAGAAAGAAAATTTATTTTAGAGACATTTACTCTATAGCTCTTCTGAATATAGTAAAAACGAACATAAAATGTTTTAAACTTGTTGGTAATTCCCATATTACTGTCAGATTTTTTATCTGAAAGAGATAATGTTTAATTGTACAGACCCATTATTGTGCCACATAGACTATAGGTGCCCAGTGAATCCATAGGTGTTCATGGCCACTCATGCAGAAATGAAATATTTAACTACAAAAATCTCTTGTATTTGGGAAGCTATTTGCAAACATCTCTTCCTCTGATATTTGGAGAACATGCAAAGTGATTTATGCACAGAAACTTGAAGGAAGTGCTCCCATAGTGACTTCCAGAATATTTTGAGAATACTGCTAATACATATTTTAAAAGTGCTTTCTACTGTGAAGTGTTTCAATTTTTTTTTATCATGTAAAAGCACATTGGGCAAACTAATCCTCTAGAGAAACTCCTTAGTTCCTCTCATCAAAAACAATAAGAGGATAGAGATGTCCATTTTTTCTAATAAAGCAGACAAGATGTGATGTGTATTAATTATGGTTATGAATTTAACTTTTGTTAAAGGAAAGATTAATTATAATGCTTTTCTTGTAGAATAGCCCTTCATTACTTTTAACTAACATGGAACATTTGCATAGTAGAAAATTATTTGGGTATAGTAAGAACAGTTATTAAGGAAAGCTAAGCATTCGTTTCATATTTAAAACTAACTAGATGTGTCTCTTTTTATAAGAAAACCTAATATATGAAAAGTTCCTACTTGCAAAAGAGATGATCCCTAGTTAACCTTGTGTTCTAAGGGATTTTTATTTTCAAAAGTCTTCTTTAAATAGCAGCTTTCCTGTTACATGTCAGTATCAGTTGCAGATCAATCTTCTCAACAAAGTCTAAGTGGGAAACAAAGAAACCATTTAAACCGCAATGTGAGCTCTCATGCTAATTAAGCTTCAATTATGTCTGAAGTTATAATGTAAGTCAGTGGGAAATGGTGATTTACAAAAATTTAATTTGGGTATGACACGTATGGAATAAAGTGAAAAAAATTCCACGTTCTTAAAAAAAAAATTCAAGGGATAGAAAGAACATTAGGATGTGCCGAAGAACGTGGAGTTTCTGGAGGGAAAGTGATGCATTCATTGCTGGCTGTACCTCCAGCCACAAATACTGTTCATGTTAGAAATTTATGTGAACTTCAGTATACAAATGTTATTTATGTGCTTAGGAGATATGTTTATTTTTTGCATGCTTAAAAATGTTCATGTCAAAATTTTGGTGAAATAATTAATAAATGGTCATTTTGACAGATTGTATAGTGAAAACAGTTTCTCACCTGGCTGACAGAGATTTCTGCCAGAAAAAAAAAATGTATTTGGGGGAAACATCATACAAAAGCAACTTTTCTAACTGGTACATATTAGCTAGGTTGGCTCAGTAGACATTCAAATGTATAAAAGTTAGAATTAAGTTTACAAAAACTGTGAAAACTGGAACTCAGAAACATGGTCACAATTTACATAATAAGTAAATTATGTAGCCAAGTTCTAGAACAGTACAAATTTCCTTTATCAAGTGATAATTCACTCTCTCCCATGTGGGAGTGAAATTCCTAATTTTTCTTGAGCTTCATTCTCAGGCTAGCATAGAATTTCTCCTACACTCATAAGACCAACTCAGCTCTTGCAGAAATTTTAATTGGCATACTTAAACAGGGAAAGTAGGGCTGTATGTCTAGAAAGGATATTTGAAGCCAGTATGATTTTGCATTTTGTCTAAGTAATCATAATAATCTGTTATCTTTTGAGACCTGTATCCTATGGCCACCATAGTTTTATAATCCCAAATCAGAGTACACGGTCTTGAAATTGGATTATCACATTGTTTACATGCACAATCAACACTATAACTACCTAGTTTGAATGCTAAAGATAAAATTTCTAGGTAGAATACTATCCATAATCATTTTGTTATGTTCTCTTAGAGAGTGGATACATTACACATGCCAGGCCTAAAGATCATTGATTTTTATAAAATCAGTATCATTTGCCAGTAGTGTTGAATTATTAGAGATTCAATTCCATTCTTTTCCCACAAAGGATACTTAATAATGTTTCCAGAAATTTTTAAAAACATTCTAGATTGTTCTCAGAGTTTCTCTACCTAGTCTTTTAAAGTGTCATTTGATTATAACAATTGGATCAGATTCATACTATATGATTTGAAAAGTAGAATAAGGAAAGGAATTGCTGATTTGGTAATCATTAAGTTGTCCAAAGTATTCCACTGGAACATGACTAAAAATGAGAAACCTTAAAACGGTAGAAATGAGACCATTTACCTCTCTTCAGGACTAAGGCCGGTATTATAAGGAGCTATGCACATCCCAACTAGACTGCTCTTTCGAAGTGGAATTCATTATTATATGAATTGTTATTTGTAAACTAAGTGTTTGTGGTATATTTGGTTATTGATCCCAATTTTTCCTTCTCCTTGTCCCTGAAATAATGTATATCGCCACCATCGGCATATGATATAGCACCTTTATATCAAAGGAATATACTTTCTCTACCTTGTTATTTGATTTGACTGTATGACTTGCTTTGGCCAATGAACTGAGCAGAAGTGACATATGCCACATCTGAGCAAAGATTTAAGACCTACTGTGTGTTAAGATTCTTGCTCTCACTCCCCTCTGTCCAAGGAACAGCATAAAGCAGATGGAGGTTGTTCTTTTATCCTAGAACCTTGAGTGAAGATGGTGAATGAGACAAGGGCTGTATTGCAACCAACCCACCCAGGCAAAACTTTGTAGTTCTCTTGGGATGATTCATTAGTGCAGCAAAACAGATTCTTTAATATCTATAGCTATGCAAAATTTTCTTTTAAATATTTTGGGAGCCAGTCTCTAAGATAGTGCCTACTGAGAATAATTCTTGTCTCTTGGTGTTTACTCCCTCCACATTTGATTGGGCTGATCTGTGTAACTATAGGATATTGCAGAACAAAAGGAGTGTGACTTCACAGAAGACATTGCCACTTCTGTTTTGCTCACTCTTGGTTCACTTGTAATGGGGGAAGCCAGCTGCCATATCATGACACAGACCCTCAACCAGCCCTGTGTGAAAATGGACAGAGGCCTCCTGGACACAGCCACACCTCCTTGCCAGTCATGGAGATGAGCCCTCTTGGAAGCTTATCCCACAAGCCCAGGTCAACATCTCGACTGCAACTTCTTAAGAGACCCTGAGCCAAAACCACCCTGCCCCCAGCCCATAGAATTCCTGATGCACAGAAACTGTGAGATAATGAATGCTTAATGTTTTTTTAAGTCACTAAGTTTAAGTGTAATTTCTTACATGTCAATAAATAACTAATAAAATATGAGGTCTCAGAAGACTTGCACTTCTGGGTATATAACAACACTTTCCAGCAGACCAGAGCTTCAGCTAAGAGCAAGCCTAATGTAATACAGACGACATCTGCTTAAAGGCAGTGGACTGCTGCTAAGGCAACCGAAACTGGAAATGCCAAGATTCCAGGGAGGAGGGACAAGTGAGTTAATGCTGTTCAGCCAGTTTTTCCCTAGAGGAATTTGCTGATTCCGAGCATAGAGCAAAAGTCTGAGAACCTGGTCTTCTTTGGGCAGAGGGAATGAAGAAACCAGGAAAGTGTTTAGCGGTCTTGCAAAGTTAAAAAGACTTGAGAGGCATGGATCCCTGTGAGCAGGGAAGAAAGAGAACTGAGCCTGACATATAGCCAATTTTTTCTTGACATTTGTCAGTGTCTGAAGTTGTGTGGGGCAGGTGGCTAAGTAGCTAAGCAGAAATTTTCAGTAAAGCAGAGTGGACTTATTGGCAGTCTGTGATAAGAAGAGGCAAAACTTAGAGGCTGGTATCTGTCAAGGAGGAGCCCTGCTAGACCACTAGGCTCTCAGCGGAACTCCTCAGGGACTGAGCCTGGAGAGGTGAAGCCGACCAGAGGCAGAGGAAAGCTTACCGTGTCCTCAACACAGACTCAACTCAATTCAGCAGCTAAACTAAATGGATCAAGATGATGAAGCCTTTATTCTGTCTTCCTAACTGAGAAAGACAAAACTATCAAGAGCCTCTGCAGTTTATTTGTGAAAATGGTTTCCAGTTTTTAAAATTATCATACATATTAATCCATCTAATAGAAAAGCATACAAAGTAGACTCCAGCGGATCCAAATATTTGAATGAGATGAGAGAGACACCTCTGGGGGAGGGAGCCCTCTGGGCAGGGAGCTGGCCTGAGAACCCTGAGATGATTCTTCTTTTTCCCCTTCTTTGTTAAACTTCTCTGTCTCTGTTGCTGTCCTGTATAAAAACGTATCCCCTCTTTCAGGCAAATTTCCACATCACTCAGTTTGATTTTCTTCAGAGCACTAACCACCATTTGAAATCCTTACACATATATACTTGTTACTTAATTTTTGCTTCTGTCTACAATTAATATGTAAAGATCATTTTGCTCATACCTACAGGTCAAGGTACAGTACTAGTTAAAAATACAGATTCCTAGTCCCCAGTCCAGAACCGGTAGCTTTGGAGTGGAACCTAGGAAGTTATATTTTTGACAGTCAGTGAAAATGAGAGTTATGCAAATTTAAGCTTAATAACCACTCTGAAATGGTGACTTTTCTTATTTTCAGGCATCTATTATTCAAACTTATTTTCTATCATCTAGATTTTACATGAACTAGATAAAAAGGTTTAATCAAGTAATAAAATGATTAAGGCAGTTTAACAGGAAAATTGAGAAGTTCAGATTGAGATGAATTATAAAATAGTAGGCCATTCAGCTTTCTTATTAAAGCTTTAAAATACTATAAGTTACTGGGAAAAATAGATTATGCATTACTGCCTTCTGATGAATGCAAGATATTTATTAATTCTTATGGGATATTTTCATAGCATTTAAATTTGATTTTGACATGACAGATGGAAGGGTGCTAGAAGTACCTACTGGTACATCTAACTTTCATATAAGCCATTGGTAATGTAGAACAGAAGATTCAAATATCTTTTCCCTTTCTGCTGAGATTTTTTTTTTATGTTTTCGCTAAATTCAGTTTTCTGAGAAATTTGTACGTGCCAAATACTGGGTAAACCCCAATGAATAAAGCCATAACTTCTGTCAAAGAGTTTGCATTCTAAAGAGGGGACAGAAAACAATCAATAACATCACAAATAAGTACGCAGTTATATACTGACTTGATCTACTGTCAATTTTGTAAATTTTTTATGACAAAAATTTTATGACACATTTGACAAAAGTGAATCCAAAATAATCAGGTGCCTCCATTACAGCAGAAATTAACACAGGGATTGTCAGGTCCATATTTTGTTTAGTCTTGGCTTAATATTTATCTCTTAAAAGCCTCATGTTTCTCTCTCTGTCACACAATTTATCTGTAAGAATGTGTATGTGTGTTTGTGTGTGTAAAATGTCTATGAAAAGATTAATTTGACAGAAGACTTTGAAAATAGCTAAAAACAGCCATGAGCATGTAGGGGGTGATCTCCGGTGTTTGGTTAGAAATGGTCCTGTAGTTCCCTTCATGCCTCCTGGGCTGAATGCATTATCATCTTGGAGAATGAAGCTGTAGTCTGCTGTTGCTCCAGGTTTTTTAAGAGTGGGGAATTTTGCCAGTTTGTTCAAACCCAATCTGCTGAAAACAAGATGACAGGATCCTCTTAGGGTGGCAGGGCTGTTACTTGTATCTGAACAACTGAAAAACGAAGTTAAGAGAAAGTTCACAGCCTTCTATGAACTTCAGCAACCAGTCTATGGAACTTCAGCCTTAGCAGAGGTATTAACTCATTTACATTTTGCAGAAGCAAAAATTGCATCCATTTGTTTATGAAATCTGAAAGTCAGAGGACTTGGGTTTATGTCTTCCTTTCTTTCCCTAGTAATAAGCATACTAACCAGAGAAAACAGACACAGTAGGTGATGGGAAATTTATAGCATGCTGTGGTGACGATCCACCTCCAAAGCAGTGACCTCGTGAGCATCCTGACCTCATTTCACATCCACCCACACTGTTTATACTCCGAGCTGAGAGCTCCTTCCCTTACCCTGCTCAGCACACCCCCTCAATGTTAAGTCATGGATATTCGGGAAGAGTGCTAGGAAGGTATGTGGTATTTCTTTGTCAGCTAAGACAAAAGATTTGACACATCCCTTCAGATGACATTGACTCAGGTGTTCTAGGCTGCCTTAAATAACGGGGTGTGAAGGCAACAGTGAAAGCTAGGTGGGGGGAGAAGTCGGGTTTTGCAAATCGACAATTAAAAAGGAATCTGAACCTGTCAAAACACCTTTCAAACTTCCTCACATCCTGCTTCCTAAGTTAGGATCCCAGGGGACAATCCGCTGGAGAGAAATGTTCTGCCATCCATTGCTTGTGGGCGCGGGTAATCAGGGCCTGGCAAATTGTATCGCTTCCTATTATGTACAGCGGGGCATTTGTATAATTTCTTTCTTCATACATATTTCATTATTATTAATCATCATAAGTAAGTAAGTTGCATCTTTTAATGACATAGGGGTTGAAGAAATAGACTATGTCAGTGTGTGACAGGGCTCTACAGTCATCATTAAGGGGATTTAATATTTTGGAAAAAAGCAAGTTAAATGACTCGGCTCAGTAGTCAAAAGTGCAATTTAGGGTTTATTGTGCAAAAACCTAAGGTGGAAACAGTTCTTCTGAATCTGTTTAACATACATGTAATTCAAACAACCTACTTTACAAGGCCTTCAGTGCATTCATGCTAGTTACACCAAAGTTCTCTGCCCAAGTTATTCCTTTCAGGCTTCGTAGTGTAAGGACAACATGAATACCTCGGCCGTAGGTGCTCCCTGAGGCAGCAAACACAGCTCAGTATCTCTCCTTCAAATACCAGGATTCCGGGGAAGCCTCTTTTTCCTCCCTTCAGAGGCAATTAATGGTTTTGAACACACCTGGAGATGATTCATCCAGGAGCCGACCTCCAAGCTGCAGGTCACATTTCACTTTGGTCCAGTAAGAAACCAAATAAAAGAGGGGTTTAAAAATGTAGGCAGTTTTTATGTTAATATATTTGCCTGCAAACTGTTCTAGCTTCTTTTGGCAAAGAAATAAAAATTTCCACTCGGGTAGCTTCAATGTAGCACATGAATATTACATTTTTTTTTACTTCAATTTAACTGTTTCAAACAGGAAAGAAAAAAAAAGTGCTCCAAGAAGAGCCCGTGTGGAGCAGTGTGGTGTGGTCCTCCGGAGCTGACCTGGAGAGGTGGCCACAGTGCAGAGAAGGCCCGTGCACGTGCAGGCACACACTCTTCGAGGCTGCTGCCTGGTCACTCCTAATCCCACAAGCTCCGTGTAGTCTCAGGTGCTTCTGATTTCTGGTTTGGGTCATAATTGAAGAATGACCAGAATATATCATCAGTTTTGTAAGGTGACTTCAAAACTCTTTAAAAAAAAATGACCTTCTCACTTAAAATTTAAATGCACATTTCTGAGTGCACTGTATAAGGTTTACTCTCAATCAATGCTCTCAGCCCTGGCTGCACATTAGAACCCCTCAGGGAACTTTTGAAACAGTGGGAATGTCCAGTCCTGCCCAGTATCTGATGTTAATTGATCTGAGGTGAGACTCAGAAATTTTTTAAAAGCTTTCTGGATGATTCTAATGTTCACCAGGGCTGAGAACAACTGCTCTAAATACTTAGAATAAGTATGGAAATTATCTTGATTACTTTTCTAAGTATTTTTCATGTTTTCTAAGTACGTTTCATGAGGCTGAGGTAGGGCATCACTGACACGTTGCAACATCTTGCAGTCTTACTTAGTTTGGAAAGATTTAAGTGTATGATTTGTTTGCATATTTCTTTCCTTATTCTCTACCTTATTGTTTTCTTTATCCCCGTCTCTCCAGCAAGTGCGCGCACACACACACACGCAAACACACATACACAAACACTTCTGGTTTCATAATTGTACCTTTTTTTTAAAACAGGGAATATATTACCTGTGAAAGTGCTTTGTATTTCTCTCAGGGTAATGGAAAATTTTATTTTATTTTTTGCTCCTTCCTTCCCTCCTTCACCAAGTAAACATTTATAGAGCATCATGTATTTAATCAAGAAATGGGGAAAAAAATTGCCCATCACATGAGAAAAGTAGATGGAAATTGATACGTTTCAGAAACAGAACCATACACAATAGTAATTTACCTAACATAGAGTGAAGGAGGGAATTGAGGTAAATATTAAAACAGAAACATATTGTGTCACCTAAATAATGCTACTGATTATAATGAACATGGGTGCTTTGCTAATATATTTTTGAGCAAATTAAATGAGCAGAAGCAATACTAGTAACCAAAGCAAAGTGAAGAGTGACGTAATACATGATTCCTATTAGAGGAGAAAAATGAACTTTCTAGATTCGTAGAGAAGGAAAGTTCCATCGGAAGTCATCAAGTCCATGTGTGTCCATCTTACAAATAAGGATATTGAGCCTGAAAGAATTACCAAATTTTCTCTTGTGGTTGCCTTGCTTATATTAAGAGCAAAAGCAATTGGCCTTTCTAACATATAAAAGTAGAGTTGAAAAGTTAGTGAAGTTTGCAATTAAGTGATTTATTTTATTATGAGTCCAAATCAAAGGATATCCACATGGTTCGGTCACTAAATTTTGTACCTATGATAGATTTCATACTGAAAAAGGAAAAAGTGAATACAGATATTTGAGGATGTTAATATCAACACAATTAGAAATATTTGAAAATCTCTTACAACCCATGATGTGTGAACATGTTACCATGTAATTATCTGAAACTCTGCTCCATGAAATAGAGTGAAGGTAAATACCTTGATTAGGCCCCATTTTACATACTGAACCTATTACAACACATGGGTTTATAGGAATAAATACTTTTATTGCAAAACGTATATTAAAAGTAAATATTTGATTTTAAAACTATAATGGTAAAATACATTTGATCACAAATATGCTAAATAAATAGATTCTATCCTCTTAAGAAATACTAAAATCAAAACAAGAGGTATTTGATATATGATCATATGCTGATTTTTTCCCTTTCATTAATACTAAATGTTCAAGTGTAGGATACTATATTTCATTCTCTAATTGAACATTTTAATGTCCAAATGACAGAAACTTCAAATATATTGTTGCCATAGTGAACATTATTTAAAATATTTTAAACACCATGCATATCCAGGCAGAGGCTTTTATTCAACACCATGAATAAAAGATATACTCGTATTTGCCAGTGAGATTTAGGCAAAGAAGATTAAAACTGCTGAAAGAGATTGTTTCTTGATGCTCTAGAATACAGCCAGAAATACTTAAAAGACCCTGATGAAATGGGCTTCATCTTGGAGGGCTAAATAAGATGTCAAAATGAGAGCTGCAAGTTTCCCCCATCTCCAAGTCACAAATACTGAAATACTCTAGGAAATTCTTGGTTGAATTGGTGTGTGGCACCTACTCATTTGTGAATTATTTACATGGATCCACATGATAATCTGGGTATAGACACAGCACTGGAGCTTTTTGAAGCCCTTCAGATTGAGATAGAAATGGCTCAGTGCTTGGGCCCATTCAGGAATGTTTGGGCCCATTCGGGAATGCTTGGGCCCATCCTGGAATGCTCCAGCAGCCAAGAGAAGGCTGGAATGACATCAGTCATCAAGATCTGGGGCTTTGGAACCCTACGAATGTGAATCATAGTTGGAGCCCTAGTTTCTTTACTAGTAAGCTTTAAGATATTGGCTAAATTATTTAATCTTTCTAAGACTTAGTTTTCTAGTCAATTAAAAAATGACAGTAATAATTATTTTAAAATGTTGGTGTGAGGATAAAATGAGATCATCTATGTAAAGGGCTTCACACAGTGCCAGGCATATAGTAAATACACAGCAGTCCTCAACAAGTGCCCCTGTGGATCTGCAGGTAGGCCACATAATCTGAGGGGCCCAGTAGAAAATGAAATTGTGGGCTTCCTTGCTCAGAAAGCAGGAAAAAGTGTCACTGAAGGTGTGAAACACAAAGCTTTATCTTTCTTCAGTGATCACTCTTTTGATGCATCATGATTTTTGTTTTTGCAATTTATTGTTCTAAGTAAAAAAAAATTTTTTTAATTATCAGCATTCATTTTTATATTGTTCAATGCCAGGTTTAAGTTAAAATAATAAAAGCATTTAGCCAATATCCAGATTCGCCAGAATACACAGTTTGTGTTTCACAGCTTGTACATGTGTAAATGTGTTTGGTTCATACAGAACAGTAAAAAACCTGCACAAAAGTAATGCAACTTCTTATTTCACTTCGTAATATGGGCACATTCTACACTTCCTGCCTTTGTCCCAAGTAAGGAAGGAATGCACAGAAAAAGAACTATGGGTTTCCCTGTCTTCCCCTTCCTCGTATGTCATTTTCTGTGTCAGTGCCTGGCTAGGGAAGTAACAGGAATCAGAGGCCAAAGTAGGGTTCCTCGGTCATTCATGTTGCTTAGAACACCATTGTTCTTTGTGTTTTTGAAGCAAGTTCTGGCTTGAATAGAAAGTGTAGCTTGTTGGGGCTGTCAGCACCCCACTCTCTCAGTCATGGATGTAACATACTTAGGTTTTAAGCACTTTGAATCTTGTTAAATGCCCACACCTGTGCATCCTGTGTGCACAGGACAACTTGAATACAATATGAGGGTGAGACAGCAAAGAAAAGAGGGCATGTATATTGAGTGTGTTTCTTCTACTCACATGCATGCTCTATTGTCCTATAGCCCTTCTCTTACAATACACAAGTTCAAAGATAAAACTAGGAATTTCTAGATGGCCACAACAGAGTGTTATCCAGGTAGAAGGCCACGTGCAGTTGCACAGATTGTGCACCCATAAAGACAACCTTTTGGGTCACACATTATTTTATGTGCTGAGATACCATGCTAAACACTACAGGCCATGCCATTTCTTTGTGGAGCTTCCAAGAAAACAGATGAGTAAAGAAAATTCAGAGGGTGACAAATGTAATTAAGAAAATAAAATTGCAAAATGTGCTGACTGTTACAGATCAGTGACTGGATTGGGTGTTTTTGATAGGGTCATTAATACTCCTAGGAAGCTGACAGCTGAGCTGAGACCTGTATGACAGAAGGTACTGGACAAAGATTTGGGGGAAGCAAAATTCCTAAGAGTTTAAGTTTTCTCCCATGTGTAGAGGAAATTATGAGAGGCTTTTAAAGGGGAGTACAACTGGGGACAATGAGGGTTTTCAAGGTTGGGAGCCAGTAGAAAGGGTGGAGAGGTACTAAAAGAGACCTGGGAACAATTTACCACTTTCCAGTTACCCTAAAGTTTCTCATTGGTGGCAATGACATAGAACAGCCACATAGCTCACCCAAGGGTCCTGGTCCTACATGTAGGCCTCCAACAAGGCACAGAGCACGTTGGGTCACTGTTGTGTTCTACATCTGTATTTCTCCATTTTCTCCTAGCCAAAAATTCATTCACAGCCTAAACCACATTTTGATTTTCTTTGCACTGAAAGGTCTTTAGGAATGCAATAAATGTGTATCAATATGAGTTGATTAAGAAAGTGTGAGTTAAAGAAACAGGAGGTTTGGACCTTCTTATAGGATGTGAGCCTGTCCTGGACTCTTCTTCATTTTTTCCTTTTTTATTTTTATTTATTTTATTTTATTTTATTTTATTTTATTTTATTTTTTTTTAGATAATTATTTTTTATTGAAGGGTAGTTGACACACAGTATTACATTACATTAGTTTCAGGTGTACAACACAGTGATTCAACATTTATATACATGATAATTCTAGGTACCAGCTATCACCATACCAAGTTGTTACAATATTTTGACTATATTCCTTATGCTATACATTACATCCCGGTTACTTATTTATTTTACAATTGGAAGTGTGTACTTTTTTTTGGTTGTTGTTGTTAGGGCATCTCTCATATTTATTGATCAAATGGTTGTTAACAACAATAAAATTCTGTATAGGGGAGTCAATGCTCAATGCACAATCATTAATCCACCCCAAGCCTAATTTTCGTCAGTCTCCAATCTTCTGAAGCATAACAAACAAGTTCTTACATGGAGAACAAATTCTTACATAGTGAATAAGTTACATGGTGAACAGTACAAGGGCAGTCATCACAGAAACTTTTGGTTTTGCTCATGCATTATGAACTATAAACAGTCAGTTCAAATATGAATACACATTTGATTTTTATACTTGATTTATATGTGGATACCACATTTCTCTCTTTATTATTTTTAATAAAATGCTGAAGTGGTAGGTAGATACAACATAAAGGTAGAAAACATAGTTTAGTGTTGTAAGAGAGCAAATGTAGATGATCAGGTGTGTGCCTGTAGACTATGTGTTAATCCAAGCTAGACAAGGGCAATAAAACATCCACGTATGCAGAAGATTTCTCTCAGAACAGGGGGGGTGAGGTTCTAAGCCTCACCTCTGTTGATCCCCAATTTCTCACCTGATGACCCCCCTGCGACTGTGCCTGTCTTAGGTTGTTCCTCCCTTGAGGAATCTTACCCGTCTCTGGCTAACCAGTCATCTTCCGGGGCCATACAGGGAAATGTTAAGTTGGTAAGTGAGAGAGAAGCCTTATTGTTTGAAATGGTTAGCTTTTTATTTCTTTGCATATTTATGCCCTGTGGCTTCTATGCCCAGCATTTGTCTTGAGGTATCTTTACCACTTGGAGGAGTTATGATACTCAGTAAATTTGATATGAGGCACGAATTCTATTTAAGAATTCGTTGTAATTAGGAAGGAAGAAGAAAAGCTATAGAAGTAGCAGGCGGAAGAAAACATGGGAAGATTGATTATTTCTTTGACATATCTTCTTGTAGAGTAACTTCAGCATGTATAGATTTTAAGCTACTACTTAAATTGCGCACACACATTAACATAATAGGAGTATAGTTACATAACCAAAGCATACCTGTAATTACCAGCCATCTCCAGTGAAACCAAGAAAACCAGTTAGGCACCCTAGGCATTTGTGAAAACTTATCAATGATATGATGGTTATTATCTAACTGAATTTGAATAGTTTGAGAAAAATCAGACAAATTAAAACAACCCATTCCTGGGCACTGTTCACATCCCATATGTTCTTTTAACAGTAAATAGTCTGTAGTTGTAAGATTTTGGAGCGCTACAATTTGCACTTCTCCTAATTCTTGGTTGAGTTCCAACAGTATAGATCCAGTCAAATTTGTTGTTTTACTGTATGCACAGGCCAGCTTAGATATCTCCTTCATTCCCATGGCAAGTCCAGGAGCTGGTGGGATGAGTGCATCTACAGCTGTAGCAGTGCGTGGATCTTTGTTGGGGTTTTTTGATGAACATCTTCTGGCATGAGTCTTCCCGAGAGTGCTGATGTTGGAAGTTCTCTTTCATATCGTATCTTAGTTCATTTTCGGGGTAGCCAAATTAGGCTTTGATCCTCTGTATAAACACAAACAGACCCTTTGCCTACACTTTTATATGTCCTTTATATCATTGTGTAGAACTCATTAGAGGTCAGCACATAGGAACTGCATTTTTTTTTTAATCATTAATCTACACTTACATGACGAATACTTTGTTTACTAGGCTCTCCCCTATACCAGGTCCCCCCTATATACTCCTTTACAGTCACTGTCCGTCAGCGTAGCAACCTGTTGTAGAATCACTACTTGTCTTCTCTGTGTTGTACAGCCCTCCCCTTTCTCCCACCCCGCTATGGATGCTAATCTTAATACCCCCCTACTTCTCCCCCCCTTATCCCTCCCTACCCACCCATCCTCCCCTGTCCCTTTCCCTTTGGTACCTGTTAGTCCATTCTTGAGTTCTGTGATTCTGCTGCTGTTTTGTTCCTTCAGTTTTTCCTTTGTTCTTATATTCCACAGATGAGTGAAATCATTTGGTATTTCTCTTTCTCTGCTTGGCTTGTTTCACTGAGCAAAATACCCTCCAGCTCCATCCATGTTGCTGCAAATGGTTGGATTTGCCCTTTTCTTATGGCTGAGTAGTATTCCATTGTGTATATGTACCACATCTTCTTTATCCATTCATCTATCGATGGACATTTAGGTTGCTTCCAATTCTTGGCTATTGTAAATAGTGCTGCGATAAACATAGGGGTGCACTGATCTTTCTCATACTTGATTGCTGCATTCTTAGGGTAAATTCCTAGGAGTGCAATTCCTGGGTCAAATGGTAAGTCTGTTTTGAGCATTTTGATGTACCTCCATACTGCTTTCCACAATGGTTGAACAAGTTTACATTCCCACCAGCAGTGTAGGAGGGTTCCCCTTTCTCCACAGCCTCGCCAACATTTGTTGTTGTTTGTCTTTTGGATGGCAGCCATCCTTACTGGTGTGAGGTGATACCTCATTGTAGTTTTAATTTGCATTTCTCTGATAATTAGCGATGTGGAGCATCTTTTCATGTGTCTGTTGGCCATCTGTATTTCGTTTTTGGAGAACCGTCTGTTCAGTTCCTTTGCCCATTTTTTAATTGGGTTATTTGTTTTTTGTTTGTTGAGGCGTGTGAGCTCTTTATATATTCTGGACGTCAAGCCTTTATCGGATGTGTCATTTTCAAAGATATTCTCCCATACTGTAGGGTTCCTTTTTGTTCTATTGATGGTGTCTTTTGCTGTACAGAAGCTTTTCAGCTTAATATAGTCCCACTTGTTCATTTTTGCTGTTGTTTTCCTTGCCCGGGGAGATATGTTCAAGAAGAGGTCACTCATGTTTATGTCTAAGAGGTTTGTGCCTATGTTTTCTTCCAAGAGTTTAATGGTTTCATGACTTACATTCAGGTCTTTGATCCATTTTGAGTTTACTTTTGTATATGGGGTTAGACGATGGTCCAGTTTCATTCTCCTACATGTAGCTGTCCAGTTTTGCCAGCACCATCTGTTGAAGAGGCTGTCATTTCGCCATTGTATGTCCATGGCTCCTTTATCAAATATTAATTGACCATATATGTCTGGGTTAATGTCTGGATTGTCTAGTCTGTTCCATTGGTCTGTGGCTCTGTTCTTGTGCCAGTACCAAATTGTCTTGATTACTATGGCTTTATAATAGAGCTTGAAGTTGGGGAGTGAGATCCCCCCTACTTTATTCTTCTTTCTCAGGATTGCTTTGGCTATCCGGGGTCTTTGGTGGTTCCATATGAATTTTTGAATTATTTGTTCCAATTCATTGAAGAATGTTGCTGGTAGTTTCATAGGAATTGCATCAAATCTGTATATTGCTTTGGGCAGGATGGCCATTTTGACGATATTAATTCTTCCTAGCCATGAGCATGGGATGCGTTTCCATCTGTTAGTGTCCCCTTTAATTTCTTTTAAGAGTGACTTGTAGTTTTCAGAATATAAGTCTTTCACTTCTTTGGTTAGGTTTATTCCTAGGTATTTTATTTTTTTTGATGCAATTGTGAATGGAGTTGTTTTCCTGATTTCTCTTTCTGTTGGTTCATTGTTGGTATATAGGAAAGCCACAGATTTCTGTGTGTTGATTTTGTATCCTGCAACTTTGCTGTATTCCGATATCAGTTCTAGTAGTTCTGGGGTGGAGTCTTTAGGGTTTTTTATGTACAGTATCATGTCATCTGCAAATAGTGACAGTTTGACTTCTTCTTTGCCAATCTGGATTCCTTGTATTTTTTTGTTTTGTCTGATTGCCGTGGCTAGGACCTCTAGTACAATGTTAAGTAACAGTGGGGAGAGTGGGAATCCCTGTCTAGTTCCCGATCTCAGCGGAAATGCTTTCAGCTTCTCGCTATTCAATATAATGTTGGCTGTGGGTTTTTCATAGATGGCCTTTATTATGTTGAGGTACTTGCCCTCTATTCCCATTTTGCTGAGAGTTTTTATCATGAATGGATGTTGAACTTTGTCAAATGCTTTTTCAGCATCTATGGAGATGATCATGTGGTTTTTGTCTTTCTTTTTGTTGATGTGGTGGATGATATTGATGGACTTTCGAATGTTGTGCCATCCTTGCATCCCTGGGATGAATCCCACTTGGTCATGGTGTACGATGGTTTTGATGTATTTTTGAATTCGGTTTGCTAAAATTTTGTTGAGTATTTTTGCGTCTACGTTCATCAGGGATATTGGTCTGTAGTTTTCTTTTTTGGTGGTGTCTTTGCCTGGTTTTGGTATTAGGGTGATGTTAGCTTCATAGAATGAGTTTGGGAGTGTCCCCTCCTCTTCTATTTCTTGGAAAACTTTAAGGAGAATGGGTATTATGTCTTCCCTGTATGTCTGATAAAATTCCGAGGTAAATCCATCTGGCCCGGGGGTTTTGTTCTTTGGTAGTTTTTTGATTACCGCTTCAATTTCGTTGCTGGTAATTGGTCTGTTTAGATTTTCTGTTTCTTTTTGGGTCAGTCTTGGAAGGTTGTATTTTTCTAGGAAGTTGTCCATTTCTCCTAGGTTTCCCAGCTTGTTAGCATATAGGTTTTCATAGTAGTCTCTAATAATTCTTTGTATTTCTGCGGGATCTGTTGTGATTTTTCCTTTCTCATTTCTGATACTGTTGATTTGTGTTGACTCTCTTTTCCTCTTAATAAGTCTGGCTAGAGGCTTATCTATTTTGTTTATTTTCTCGAAGAACCAGCTCTTGGTTTCATTGATTTTTGCTATTGTTTTATTCTTCTCAATTTTATTTATTTCTTCTCTGATCTTTATTATGTCCCTCCTTCTGCTGACCTTAGGCCTCATTTGTTCTTCTTTTTACAATTTTGATAGTTGTGACATTAGACCGTTCATTTAGGATTGCTCTTCCTTTTTTAAATATGCTTGGAGTGCTATATACTTTCCTCTTAAGACTGCTTTTGCTGCGTCCCACAGAAGTTGAGGCTTAGTGTTGTTGTTGTCATTTGTTTCCATATATTGCTGGATCTCCATTTTGATTTGGTCATTGATCCACTGATTATTTAGGAGCGTGTTGTTTAGCCTCCATGTGTTTGTGAGCCTTTTTGCTTTCTTTGAACAGTTTATTTCTAGTTTAATGCCTTTGTGGTCTGAAAAGTTGGTTGGTAGGATTTCAATCTTTTGGAATTTACTGAGGCTCTTTTTGTGTCCTAGTATGTGGTCTATTCTGGAGAATGTTCCATGTGCACTTGAGAAGAACGTGTATCCTGTTGCTTTTGGATGTAGAGTTCTGTAGATGTCTATTAGGTCCATCTGTTCTAGTGTGTTGTTCAGTGCCTCTGTGTCCTTACTTATTTTCTGTCTGGTGGATCTGTCCTTTGGAGTGAGTGGTGTGTTGAAGTCTCCTAGAATGAATGCATTGCATTCTATTTCCTCCTTTAGTTCTGTTAATATTTGTTTCAGGTATGTTGGTGCTCCTGTATTGGGTGCATATATATTTATAATGGTTATATCCTCTTGATGGACTGAGCCGTTTATCATTATGTAATGTCCTTCTTTGTCTTTTGTTACTTTCTTTATTTTGAAGTCTGTTTTGTCTGATACCAGAATTGCAACACCTGCTTTCTTCTCTCTGTTGTTTGCTTGAAATATCTTTTTCCATCCCTTGACTTTAAGTCTGTGCGCGTCTTTGGGTTTGAGGTGAGTCTCTTGTAAGCAGCATATGGATGGATCTTGCTTTTTTATCCATTCTATTACTCTGTGTCTTTTGATTGGTGCATTCAGTCCATTTACATTTAGGGTGATTATTGAAAGGTATGAATTTATTGCCATTGCAGGCTTTAAGTTTGTGGTTACCAAAGGTTTAGGGTTAGCTTCTTTACTGTCTTACTGTCTAACTTAACTCGCTTGTTGAGCTATTATAAACACAATCTGATGATTCTTTATTTCTCTCCCTTCTTATTCCTCCTCCTCCCTTCTTCATATGTTGGGTGTTTTGTTGTGTGCTCTTTTTAGGAGTGCTCCCATCTAGAGCAGTCCCTGTAGGATGCCCTGTAGAGGTGGTTTGTGGGAGGCAAATTCCCTCAACTTTTGCTTGTCTGGGAATTGTTTAATCCCTCCTTCATATTTAAATGATATTCGTGCTGGATACAGTAGTCTTGGTTCGAGGCCCTTCTGTTTCATTGCATTAAGTATATCATGCCATTCTCTTCTGGCCTGTAGGGTTTCTGTTGAGAAGTCTGATGATAGCCTGATGGGTTTTCCTTTGTAGGTAACCTTTTTTTTCTCTCTGGCTGCTTGTAATACTTTGTCCTTGTCTTTGATCTTTGCCATTTTAATTATTATGTGTCTTGGTGTTGCCCTCCTTGGATCCCTTGTCATGGGAGTTCTGTGTACCTCTGTGGTCTGAGAGGCCATTTCTTCCCTTAGTTTGGGGAAATTTTCAGCAATTATTTCTTCAAAGACATTTTCTATCCCCTTTTCTCTCTCTACTTCTTCTGGAATGCCTATGATTCTTATATTATTCCTTTTAGATTGATCACTCAGCTCTCTTAAAATTCTTTCATTCCTGGAGATCCTTTTATCTCTCTCTGCATCAGCTTCTCTGCGTTCCTGTTCTCTGTTTTCTAGTCCATTAATGGTCTCTTGCATCTCGTCCATTCTGTTTTGAAGTCCTTCCAGAGCTTGTTTTATTTCTGAATTCTCCTTCCTTAGTTCTTGCATATTTCTCTGCAAGTCCATCAGCATGGTTATGACTTTTGTTTTGAATTCTTTTTCAGGTAGACTGGCTAAATCTATCTCCCCAGATTCCTTCTCAGGGGAAGATGTAGCAGATGCTGAAGCTGTCTGGGTTAGTCTTGTCTGGATCATATTTTTTTGCCTTTTCATGTTGACAGGTGCTATTGACTGTCAGCTGGGAGGGCCAAAATTTTCACTTGCTACTGGCCTTTCTTTACTGGGGCAACTGCGACCCCTAGTGGCTTGTGTTGGGTAATTGCGTGTAGAGTGGGTCTTTGTGTCTTGCCTGGCGGGGAGGGAGAAATTTCCCTTTCTGTGGGCGGAATCTGTCTCAGGCTGCTTCTCTGCTTTCGCAGCGCCCGGTGGGGTGATGGATGGGGGGGCTGCTTGACTGTTTGCCTCCGTGAGGGGTCTCAGAGCTGTTGCCCAGGGGGTTAGTGCACCCGGTTTTCCCTGTAATTTCCAGCTGCTGTACTGTGACCTGGGTTGTTTCCGTCAAGCTGTTAAGTCCCTGTCCCTTTAAGACTTTCAAAAAGCCCCCGCTTTTCTTTGTCACAGTGGCATCAGCTTCAGCACCCACTCAGAGGTCTTACTCCCTGTTCCCCCAGTATCCAGGGCCCCCTGGGCACGTACTGTGTCTGCGCTCTGGCCCGGATGGCTGGGGCTGGGTGTTCGGCAGCCCTGGGCTCCGTCTCCCTCCCGCTCTGCCTATTGTTCTCCCGCCGGGAGCTGGGGGGAGGGGCGCTCGGGTCCCGCCGGGCCGGGGCTTGTATCTTACCCCTTTCACCAGTCGCTGGGTTCTCGCTGGTGTAGTTGCAGTCTGGCCACTGTCCTGCGTCTTCTGGTCTCTCTTTTAGGGCTAGTTGTGTTTGTTGTATTTTCAAAAGTATATATGTTTTTGGGAGGAGATTCCCACTGTCCTACTCACGCCGCCATGTTGGCTCCGCCTCTCTTCTTCATTTTTTCATGCTTCGAGCACATCAGTATATTAAAAAAATGCAATAGTAGGAGATAAAATGCTGAAATGTTCATACAATTCTTTAGCTGAATAACAATATATTTTTAATTTGAGAAAGCTTTTTAATGAATCTTGTTAAAATTTGTTGATACTGCCTAAGTCAAGCATTTGTCCTCTGAGATGTGTTGTAAGAGTTCAGGAGGGCCATGTTGCATGATGACCTGTGAACAAACCACACGAGTAACAGAGACCATCCCCCTGTCACCCCCCTGCACTTGGACCTGCTGCCAGAACGTCTTGCTTTCTTCTGGTGCTCTTGGCTCCTGAACTCAGGATCTATCCTTGTTGAGAAAATTCAGGAGGCTCTAATGCTGCCATTCCCCCCTCTACCCATGGAAACTTGACCTCCCTCTGTCAGGGTCTGGTAGGCTGTTTTTCAGTTGTTTCTGCTAATAGCTAAAAGATGGCTTACAGTCAAAGTTGTAACCCAGTTTTTATGACCACAAGAGAACATTTAAGGAGAATGGAATACTATTTTTTATTTAGGAGATACAACAATCCTTACATTTCTTATTGCTTGATCGATGTGTCAGACCTTTCTGGCATTCCTGTTTAGGATTAGGATTACAACAATTTTTTGAATTACCAAATCATGGTTCAATTAGGTAGTCTATGTCACATTGTCTTCTAAGCTTTTATTAAATCTGATTTGATTTCACTGCTGCCAGCATAAAAGGAACAAAAAAGGGGCTATTTATTTATTGTGTCTCAGTGCTGAAAGTTCCCTTGTTTTTATTAATATAAACTTTAAATATAGACTTTAAATATACTTTAAATAAACTTTTAATATAGACTTTAAAGCTAAACCTAAATTGGAATCACTCTTTAAAATTGCAGGCTCCTTTTTCATCAGGAAAAGGTTGGTTTGTCGACATGGATTCACTCTTGAGCACATAATCCTTTTAGTAACCTGTGAGTAAGTGTCAAACATTATGTGCTGGAACAGTGTGTCAGCTATGACTAGTTTAACAGATGCTTCTCCCTGCTGCCGACATCCATCATCTCTATAGCTGCATCTGCGCCAGAAGACTAGGGTTTCTATTTCTTTCTCTTCCAGTCACTAGATACAGTAAGCATGTTTCTATGGAGATTTTATCAATGTCAGGTTATAAACACAAAATTCCTCAGGCAGAAGAGTCTTATTTATTTATTTTGCACAAATGTAAACAGAAAGAAGAGAGAGACTTCTTGCCATTCCAGCCATTGTTTTTCTGTTGCTAATCCTCAAAGTTTTACAAATCAGTTTTAAAAATTAGAGATTTAGAAGTTGAATTTATTAGTTTTAAGCTACTAGAAGAAAATAATAGGCATCAGAAAATTAGCCAACCTCACCTTGCTGTGTATACCATCTGTGTAAAATCCCAAATGAATGAAAGTCATTGTGTCATATTTGGTTACACAGCAAACTCTCTGCCTTTAAAATTGTCTCTGTATCTTGTGGGACTTGTTAAGCTGTTGGGCTTCTACTCCTTTTTTGAGACATTTTACCGCTGAGACCATTTTATCTCAGTTGGATTTGGGAACATCTTTTTCTACGGAAGGAAAACATAAGCAGTTACAGAATGAGCTCTGAATGGAGGCTTGCTTTGGTCCTCTGACCTGCAGCCTGGATTCCTGCCTTATGCCTGAATCCCTGCAGTGATTGGAATTGCTTCTCCTGGACCCAGTTCTCTCTTCTGGGGCTCCTCCATGCCCATGGCCAGATCAAGCAATCCCAGTCCACCCACTTGCCCTACTCCTAGCAAACACAGCCCCTTGCCCTAGAATGGTCATGTGCCCACGCAGGTTTAAGATGATTTGGTTCTTAGATTTGGTCCCATCTCTTCAGCTAACCGTACTCACAGCTTGCCTGTCTCTTGTACTTCTAGGCTTATCTTAACCTAACATTCCTATTTCCCCACACTACAAACACCAGCTCTTGGCCTTTCTCCCATGATTAGCCCCGTCGGCTCTGACCGTATGGATGTGACTGGATTTTTGTGGATAGACGCTGTTCTGACACAGCCTGCTGCTGCTCGTGCTTGAAGCGTGATGGGATGCAGGGCTTCTGAGCAACCTGGTTGTTGGTACACTGTAATCCTTGACAAAAATTATTAGTCTTCCAAGACTTCATCTCCCTGTGACAGCATGTATCAGCCCAGTAATTGTTCTGTAGATAAAATTGATAGGAAATCTGAATAATAATTTCTGTTTTGGTTGCTGGCTATGTACCAGGTATTTTGCTAAGCACTTTATAAATATTGTTTAATCTATGTAAAGTCTTCAGCCTCATTAGAATCCTATGAGGTAGGTGTTATTTCTCACACTGTGCAGATGAGACTCAGCGAGACTGAAACACATACTAAGCCTCAGTCAGGAAACAATATTTGATCATCAGTGTGTGAGTCCAAAGGGCATGTTCTTAAATGCTCACTAAGTTCTACATGTGCAGAAGATAGTCTATATTTCAGATTTTTATTAATGGTTTACCTTCAACTCCAGTAAGACTGCATTTATAAGGTTCTAGTGTAGATTATATGCTTTGAAAAAAACCCAAATATCTGATGGTAAAGTAATAGAGTGGGTTAAAGTGATTTTCTCTACTAACTTCTTGCCTCTATCATATCCAAGATACCGGAGATGGGGACTGTGTGGAAAAGGCAATATTGGAACTATTTTGTACACTTCAAACAAAAAAAATAACTGAACTGGGTGAACATGCTCTTTATTTCAAAAATTTTCTGTCTAGATATATAAAAGCATAGAGACAGCTTATGACATTAAAATAATAATAAAGGCAATTAGAAATAAAGCCACAATGAGAAGTAGAGGCTCATGGCAGAAATCCAGCACCACAGCTAGTACTAGAAGCCAAGAGAAGAGGGAAGGCTCTGGCATTTTATAATTTGTATTGCCTCAAAAAAAGAAAGCATATGCTCCTTAGACATCTAATTAGACCAAGTTTACCTTTCTGAGTTAGAAGTCATGAAAGTTCAAGTGGTTCTCTCTTATATTGATTAAAGGAGAAGGACATCATGCTAAATATTAAAGAAAGAAAAGATGACTAACATTTGGCAAGTACCTATCTGCACATAACTTCATGTGAGGAACTTCTACATTGCTTAGATACATCCTGTCAAGAAAATCTCTGTGCATGTCTACACTAGCACTTAACTGACATTGTATTTGTTCCTCTGTTCCCCGCATTGATTCAGAGATTTCTTGATGATCTTGTCTTACCTTTCCTACCTCTGTCAAATAAATGTTCATGTCCTGGATGGAATCTTTCCTGACTACTATTTCTAAAGCAACGGTATTCCCACAACCTCACTTGCTCATTCTGCTTTATTTTCTGCATATTTCCTACCACTTATTTGAATTTATATTGAATTAGTTCTTGGTTTCCTCATTTATTTTCTGAACACTTTGCTAAAATACAAGCTCCCAGGAGGGGGACGTTGTCAGCTTGTTCAAAGATTTGTCCTTATCCCTCAAGACAATGCCTAACATACAGTATATACTCAAAATAAATTAGATCAATAAATGAATGAGTTTGTCTTATACCTAACTCCAGCGCAAACCATGGTATGTAACAGCTATTCTAAGGATGTTTGCTGAACTAAACTGGATTTCTAAAATTCTCTTGCTGGTGGTAAAACTGGGTTCAAGGTGAGTTAGCACTTTTATGAAGGTCCCATATTTACATATATATAGTGGAGGATTAGAACATGAACCCAGTTCTCTGTATGCACAGAGTCCAAGAACATTGATTTCTGGTAATGCAGATTATCAGAGGATGAGGCTTGGAGAATCTAGAGAGATGGACACTTAATCTCAAATGAGTTTTATGCAAGCGTAGAATGGAAGTCAATTCATGAGCTATTTCTTTGTGTTATTAACTGAAAGGAGATCCATAGCTTTACTAATCAAACATGCCTGGTGCAGAATTAATATTCCTTTATAAAAGTTGAAGAACTCAAAATGTACTTTCTTGCAAAGAGCCAGCCCATCGGTACATAGGAGTGGGCCATGGGTACCTTTTGAAAGGACTATATTTTTCCTTAACAGGAGCCTTGAAACCACTCCAGCTTTTGAAAAAATGTACTTTGGTATTAAATGTTTCATTGCTTCATTATACAACCTGGAAAAGGCATTTAGTCCTGAAAAAAATGTAATGGTACATATTAATAGTGGAAGTGAGTTGGACAGGAATAAGTTTTATGTGCCCTGTGAAATGCTTAGTTCTTTTGCAAAGTACTTTATCATGGTAGCCAATCAAGGTGAGTGGGCAGCAAAATGCAGCCAAAGTAGCTGAATGAATTGACCTGTTGAGTGGGGTTTTTAGTATTTTTTACCTGAATAATAATGTTTACCAAATAGACATGGTAATAATTTTTATTAAGCTGCTGCTTCTGACAGTAATTAATAACTACTGTCAGCTGCTTCTGCAAGTCTGCTCCTAGTTAGATGTAATAAAAAACATACATCAGTAGAGAATGACTCATGATTTCCTGGTATAGTGGAAATAACACATGCTATCGAGTCGGTCCAGCCTGGTTTCAAATTCTGATTATGCCACTAGGCAAGAGGAGAGATCAGAGAGAATCTCTTTGCTTCATAAAGTTGTTCTGAAAAGGAAAGGGAGTGACACATGTGAAGTATCTACCTAGCCCGGTGCTTGCCCACAGTAGATGGGACTCAGTAAGTCTTCTATAACCTAGATACAAACTCAAAAGTATATTTGGCCCAAGCCAAAGGGCTAGTAGAGAGTTTGATCTCCATTTGCTTCTCTTCAGGAACATGAAGTGCACCCTACTTCAGAGCCCACTGCAGTGTTTCCTAAATCCTGTCTTGTTTCCTTCACATGTTCTGTGTCCCCACAGCTTCTTGGTGCCTCTCACTTAGCTCTCTTAGTGTCTCAAATAACAATTGAAAAATATATTTTTCTATGCCCAGTTCATGTCATTATTATACTTATTTTGTTCAGAATTGGGTCTGCTAAGTGCTAGCGGCAAGTAGCAGTTGCTTATAGGAATTTATGAGATACTCTCCTGCATAAGAAAGGTCAATCTAGACTTTCAGCTTTCCATGCAAAACTGGTCTACCTCTCCAGCTGTAGGGAATTCCACATGAAGATTGGAGAAGGAGCTTATCCTGAGCCACCGGATATTGGGCCACCCTTCCAGCCTGCCAGATTCTTCCCAGCATCGTGACCCTGAGCTCTAGCATTCAGACTTGGTTATGGTGTGTGGCCAACGTAGCCACAGAGAGAACTGGACAGATTGCTTTGCATTGCAAACAAGTCCAGGGTTGCTTAATGAATCCTGGCTATAACTGGTTTCTGCTTCTACTTTGAAAGAAATGATTTGTCCTTTTAGTTGTGCTTTACTGCTTGCTGACAAAAAGCTTGTCGTCAAAAAGCTTGTCATTAACACAGATACGGAACGTTTCTGCCCTCTTACTGATTTGCAGCTATAAAGCCCAGCCCCTATCCACTTCTCTATACACTTGTTGAAGGGAAAATCCTCCAAAGAAATCAAGTCACAATTACTTCAGGTCAGAGAATCCTCCCAATAGGTCCTCACTTAGTCTCTGTCATTTCTCAGCATTCAGGGCTAATGCTTCTGCAGCATTTGGATTCCATGATCTACTTATGGCTTTAAGTCTCTGCTCCTGTCCCGGGTACAGTGCTGCCGGAAATCCTTTGTCTCCTGGTAGGAAATAGCCCCTGCGTGGTCCCAAAGCCTGCTTGATTGCAAATCGCGGGATGGCAGCCACGTCCCGGGTCTTCCGTTTCTGCAGGAGGACGGGCAGCATCCCTGAACCGATCTGGGAGCTCTGACATTGATGTCTTCTTTCTATCCAAACTCTGTCCACCGAAATTGAAGTTAAAATTAAGTTTCATTTTACAATTTCATTAAGTGAATTTTGAAAATTACATATAATATCACATAAATCTGGCTTTCTTCTTAAAAGATCCAGTCTTAAACAGAGGTATACTTCCTCCAAAATAGAAATTCCAAAATCTATATTATATCTACCATATGTCTCTAATGTTGAGGTTGTATTCTTAGAACCATGCATCCAATATTTGGACAGTGGGCACATTTTTTTCCCACAAAATTCCAACAACAAGATGAAGTTTCTATGTTTTAATCTGAGATACAGTTACATATATTACCTGAAAGTAAAAATCGCTTTAGGAATCCCCAGAATGGAAAAGTGGCACCCAAGAAACCCCACCTATTTTTCCCAGCTTCATTGAGATATAATTGATATGTAATATAACGTAACTATAAGGTGTACAAAGTGATGATTTCATACACATATGTATTGTGAAATGATTTCCACAACAATGTTAGTTAACACATCCATCACTTCATATATTCACCATTTTATTTTTTGGCAGTGAGAACACTCAAGCTCTACTCTCTCAGCAACTTTTCAGGGATATAATATGGTATTGTTAACTATAATCAACATGCTGTACATTAGATTTCCAGAACATATTCCTCTTATAACTGGAAGCTTGTACCCTTAGCCAGTATCTCCCCATAAACCCTATCCCTCAGTCCCTAGAAACCACCGTTCTACTCTCTGTTTCTAAAAATAGCCTTTACATAATGTAAGCAAGATCATACAGTTTTCAAAATCCCACCTTTAACAGAGTTCTATTCAAAGAAGCACAGTAACATTCTCTGAAGTCCCGTCCTTCATATTTATCTTACACCCCATCATCTGCTTCCACTAGGAAATGGTAATATCTGACTTAGAAAAAAGAAGTGTGTGTATATATTCTAAGTCTATCATGTCAGTATTTCATACGGTTCCTCACGAACAAGATGATCCCTAAACTCCTCTGCCGTCAGAACAAGTTTGAAGTCCGTCGTCTTAAACCATTCAGTTCGCAAGTTTGCAATCACTTCATTCCTCCTGCACAGTCTCCCTCCTCTTCCATTCATCCCAGTATCTTTAAGAGGCAGGAGGTGTTTGTTATTCTCTGATAAAGGTGAGAGCGCTGTTCCCCCTCAGCCCATGTTGGACCCAAAGCGCACCTCTTTTTCTGCTCCCTCCCCAGCTCCCCTGCGTTTCCTCGGTGGGGGTCTACTTCCCCTTTCTTATCTATCCTTTTTTGTAGCCTTTCTTTTTTAGAGTTGGTCCATAGTTTCTCTTGCCAGCTTTGTTTTCTTCATTGATAGTTGCAGAACAGCTTGGAACTGGAGTGGTTTAGGATGAAAGGCTCGGTTTCGCCTCAGTGACTCCCAAATCCGGCTCATGATTGGAATCTCAGCGGCAGGTGAAGGACCACCTCTCAGCAGGGCCGCTCTCCCAGAAGAGGAGGTCTGCTGTGAAGTTGAGGCACCTGTAATTTAAAGGGAAGACTCCACAGGTGATCCCAGTGGGCAAACCCTGTGCCTTTGAGTTTTAAATTCCTAGGACTACCTAGAACAGGGCCTGGAACTAGCAGATGTTCATAATGTATGTCATACTATTGACACAATTATTAATTGATTGATATTGTAGCAAATAGGAGTGATAGTTGGCAAACTATGCTGTACAGCAGTAAGTTAAGTATTCCTTAGGGGACTGTTTCCTTATTACATAAAATTGGGGGGAAATCTGGGTTCATCAGTAGTAAACAAATTTACTGAAAGCAGGACTATTCAGACTTTTAGAAGGCTAGTGTGAGAGATGAATCTTCCGGAAATACATTCGTCATCACTCTGCATCCATCCCTTCTGAGTTACTTTTGATTGTGGGAGGGAGCCTTTGAGGGGCCAGTATTATGCAGAATACAGTTGGGGAGAGTTCCTCTAGGACTGGCCAGATACTCACCGAGCTCTCCAGTGCTACACATCTGTGTGGGTTACCTGCATCAGATCTCTCCAACTCTGGCTGAATGTTAGAATTACTTGAGGGAACATTTAAAACTCACAGATGTCCGGGTCTCACCCAACACTAATGTAATCAAAATCTCTAAGGGTAAAGTCAGTAGAATTAAAGAAAAAAATCCTCAGATGATTTTAATGTGCTGATGATATTGAAAACCATTATTTAGAAACTAAGTAAATGTAAAATACATTCTTAATTATTGGCCACCATTAATAGGTCACATTTATTGTTGATTTTGTGCTAGGTATTTTCCTCATGTATTCTCTAACTAAAATCTTCATTGTTATTTTATGAGACAGATACCATTATTATCCCCTTTTAAAGATGAGAAAACTAAGGCTGAGATAGAAAAAGTAATTTGCCTGAGGACATGGAAGTAGTAAGTTAGGGGTTTCATGTCTAAGCGCTTTGATTTAGAGTGTAGATATTTAACCATTGAAACTACACTGCTTCTCCAACCTCTTCTTTTAGCAGACTCTCTACCTGCTTAAAACGAACACATTATCTGCATTTAATATACTAAAATGCTAACA
The DNA here is from genome assembly GCF_030020395.1 of Manis pentadactyla. Lineage (NCBI taxonomy): Eukaryota > Metazoa > Chordata > Mammalia > Pholidota > Manidae > Manis > Manis pentadactyla. The sequence continues at coordinate 20,813,260 of NC_080033.1, forward strand.
AGAATCTGTTAACTTCAGTGCCAAGTTCTTCTACCCACAAAATCAAATACTCTAGTATTTTGGCCATTGTAAAATATTTTGGTATTTTTTTAATCTCCTCATCAGAAACTTCTGTAAAAGTTTGTACACATAGAACATAACCAACATTTTTCCTCCCTTTTACTCCCCCTTTTGACAGTGGAACAGGGGACTGACTTAGGCCAAATCTTCATTCCACTAAAAAGACATTAAAGCTGATTCAGACAGTCAAAATAATTCAACCCTGCTTTCTCTTGGGTTGTATTTACTTTGTTTACTGAATTCACATCAACTAAATACGAAAAAAATCTCTTCCTCTATCATTTATGTAATATAGCAAAACTTCAATTGAATGGACCCCAAATGATGGAACTTTTAAATAATGTGGGGATTTTTTTAACATTCTATTTCTCCCTCACTCAAAAGCAACGAAAGAGTAAGCAGCTTGCAACCAGGAGCGTTCAACAGCTGTATCACTGTTGTTCCTTCTTCGGAAATTCTATTCCACTAATTATCTATATAATTAATAGAAATAATGTTGGTTTTCTCCTAGAATCCTTTAGAAATCAACACAGAGCTGGCTGCTGTGACCTCAGAATCAAGAAGACAGATCATCTTCCATTTGGAATTTAGGACATGCAAATTTGTATTGTTATTTATTTTTCTTTCTCTTTTAAACATCCACGCTGTTGCTGCAACTAGATATTAAGTCCCTAGGGTCTGTACATTCTTTCCCTTTAGATTCTTAGCTCCTAGCAATAAACACATAAGGATGGTGGGGTGATGTTGGGAGGAATACAGAACCAGTTTCCAGTATTCGGCTTTTACAACTATAACACAGAAGCAAATTGATACTCTTCAGGCACTTTAAGATCAGGAATCAATAAAAAATATTAAATTATTATGATGTATGTTCACTATCTGCTATTTACACTGCTATTCTTATTATTTATTGAAAAATATTTAGGCCATACATTGTTATTCTTTCTCTGTGCTTACACTATGTTAATGTTATGGGCTGTTTTTTGTTCCCCTTTCCCAAATTTGTATTTGAAGTCTCCAGCACCTCAGAATGTGGCTGTATTTAAAAGCAGTGTTTTTCCAAAGGCCAGTAAGTTGAAATGAGGGTGAGCCCTAGCCCAACATGACTCATGACCTTATATGAAAAGGAATTAGGATACCAGTGGCACAGAGGGAAGACCATCTAAACACAGGGAGAAGATGGCCATCTGTCCCCCAAAGCAGAGTCTTCAGAAGAAACCAACCCCAACACAATCTTGAGGTAGACCTCCAGAACTGTGTGAAATTCGGTATCTGTTGTGTAAGGCTGTGGCACCTCGCTATGGAAGCCCTAGTGAGCTAACACAGGTACTCTGGCCTGCTAGAATCTTACATGCATACTTGCTGTTCTGAGTAACATAATGTCTTAGCACTTTCTTAATATTTTTAGTGCTTTTTATTATTCAATAATTCTATTTTGTTGTCCACTTGGATTTCATAACCCCTAGATGGAAAGCAAGGTAGGTCTTTATTTCTGCTTTTCTCCTTTCTTGTAATATGCAGTTTGACCAAAAATGAGCAAAGCGAATTGCATCTGTTCTAATAACTAGTTGTGAGTTTATCTAAACATTAGTCTTTATTTGGGATCATTTAAAAACTAACTTTCTAATTTGAAAGGAAATAAAGGATTCTTCCCAAAACATACTCAACAGCAAAATGACCATTTAGGAACTGCCATGATGATTTGCACTGACACCCTAAAGTTCAGATCAGTGCCTGGAGGGTCTTGATGTGCACACATCCCAGAAGCACCTCTGCTCCCTGGGTGGACATCAGACCGGGAGGCATGCCTGGCTACCTGGGATTTGAACATTAAAGATTGGGATGCTCTACACAAAGTACCTGAAAACTTTTACCAGATCCCAAACATATCTTTTTCAAAAATTGGTCTTCAAATATGTTCTTGTAAAGGAATTACATACCTGATACCAATAAATACCAAAAACTTAAAAGATCTTATTTTATTGTGTAACTGACATCTTCTGTATTTAAATATTTCTTTTTTTTGCCTCCATCATAAAGTTCCTTTTAGTTTTGCCCTCTCCTCTTTTGAAAAATGTCAATTTCTAACCCCAGCTCAGAATCTTTCTTTCTTTAACTTCACAACTTAAAAACAGGTAGAGTAATAATATTTGCTTCTAAATGATCTTTTAAGGTTACATAACATAAAGCACATCAGGCATTGTCTAGATTGATTTTCACATTCTAGGAGCTCAAAGTGTGGGTACTATTAGTAATAATAACAAAATATCTTGCACTAGATCTTATGTGAATTCACATAAAAATAGATTATCATGTGGGACAGTTATAAAACAATTTACAATATACTTGAAATATATCTTCAAAATATAGTTAAAAGATCTTTCACATAATGTAAAGAATATTTCAGATGGTGTAATGAAATGCTTTTTATGTGCAATATTTTGCTGAATCTTCAGTAAACCTAATGAATTGGTATCATTCACACCATTTTACAGATGTGAAATATGGGCCCGCATAGGTCATCCATGACCTGCCCCGCAGAACCCCACTGCTGGGAGCTCGCAGTGCCAGAGGGCAGATGCAGGCTCCTCTCCAATCCAGTGCCCTTTCCACTCAGCCATAGTTGCATTTCTGGGATAATTAACTTTGGCTATTCCTGCTTGTTAATACATCTTGCACAACATGGTGTTTCTTTTATTACTATCTTTTTTCAATAAATAACAAGCTATAGTTATATACTTGGGGCTCTCAACCTTTCCTGGCTAGGATTCATATTGGTAATTTGACACCTAATTCTCTCCCGCTTCTGAGATTTCTCTTATAACACAGGCATTGCATCACCTGCCTCTATAAGGGACATCATTAGACACAGCTCCTTGCTATGTCTCTTATAATGATGGGACTTTATTGTTCATTCCTTTATAAAGTGTCCCCTCTCTTACACTCAGATTGCACATCAAAATGCTACAGACTTCTGCACTAACGCTTGATTTTTTTACCTCATAGATACCGTCATCCTTGCATTTAAATGTAATTTTCCCCTTGATGATACAAGCTTAGAGCACATTTTGAGTTCCTCTTCTGCAAGTGGATACCACCTCTTGTATCTGGGATCCTGCCTTCATTCCTGTTCCCTTCCTCCTTTCCTCCTTCATGTTCTTTATCTTTCATTCTTACTACAAGTTGGAAAGTTTTATTTTGCTACATTGTATGCATGTTTGTAAATACCTAAAACCCTTCTGGAACAAATCGATCAAGCAACTTTGGCTTTTGTGCCCACTTAATTAACCATTTGATTTCAGGTAACCTGGTCGTTCCAAAGGAAAACCCAGAGATTCAGCTGTCTTGTTTTGTTTTGGATCACACAGCCAACTTACAGTGTGACAACCTGGGGATCAGTAAGAGGCTCAGCCCTGCTTTGGAGCAGCAGATAAGCCCACAACGTGGTTAAGGATTCCTGCGGAATGTGGTCAGCAAGTTCCTCTCTCTGAGAATGATGAGACAACAGAATGTTTTGTTGAGGGGAAAGTATGAAGAAAAAAATAAAGCCTTTCTTATTACTCATTTGGAAAATGAGGTTAAACCAGGCATTACAATTATACCATGGAAAGGAATGCTCTGCTGGAAACTGGGTTGACCAGAAGACTCAAGAGTCTAAGTGAAATCTCATTTGTAAGTGAAATGATTGGATAAAGATTCCGCTTAGCAAAAAAAAAAAAAAAAAAAAATTCATTCCTTAACATAATGCAGCAGTCTCTTCCAAAAAATTTATTTAAAATATTTCAAATAGTGCCGTGTAACTGCCTTCCCTTTCCACTGACCTCCTACCCAGCACCTTTAAATTGGGCAGCAGGAGATGCCGTAGTGAATATATTATCCTTATAATTTCACAAGTCCCTCAGCTGGAGTTCAGGATCAATTCTCACACTTTAATCCTATCTGCCAAAGAAATTTTAAACTACATAACTGGCAAATAACCTGAGCTGCAATTTATGGATTTTTTCCTCCACGGGAAACAGGTAGTCACAGCAGCTTTTTAGTACAGATCGCCTTGCGGTGCTGTGAGAGCTGAGTGATCTTACCAAGACCAACAGACTCCGCAGACAGAAACAAACAGAAAAATGAAACACAAGAGCAACATCAGAGCAGTGGCTAGGTCTGTGTCTTTAATAAAAGACAAATTTTGAACCTAGCCCTCTGACATGTTTCATTTACAGTCTAATCCTCCTGTATTCCTTTTTTTAAAAAACAATTTTTCATAGGTTATCTTCCAATTCCTCTCCCAGTTGTTTACCCTCCTGATTAGACTCTTTTCACTTTAGTAAAATCTTTATATGTAATGCGTTTAGATTGTGGTCTTCTTTGAGTTGTGTATGTATATCTGGAAAGATGGCAATGTTTAAATCTTGTTTATATTTCAAAACTCCCTAATGACTGTCCAGATTTTCCCATGTATCCAGTTGCTTAATTGACATCCACATCCAAACTTTGCAAAGGAAAGGTGGCATGTCTAACGTGACCTTTTTCTTCTTCCTTGCCCCCACCTAGTCCTATTTCCGTGTACCTGTCTCAGCGAATGCAATGGCCTGTTTTCTTTCCTGTACTGAGCACAGTCAGCCCAATATGTTCTAAGTGTCTCCGAATCCACCTTCTCCCTCCTTCCTTGGTGCTGTTATAACCGCTCCCTGGGCTAATGCTATAGGCTCCTGTGGTGATTGACGCTGTGTAACTTGATTGGGTGGAGAGCCCAGAAAGATGGTGAAACATTTCTGGGTGTGTCTGTGAGAATGTTTCTGGAAGAGACTAGCGTTTGATTCAGTAGACTAAGGGGCGAGACCTCCCCTCATCCACTCCATTCAGGGCCCAAACAGACCAAAAAAAGGTGAAGGAGGGGCGAATTCTCCCCCTCTCTCTCCCTCCCTCTCACTTTGTGTTGAGCTGGGACACCTTACCGTGACCCCTGCACCTCTGGGGCGTCGGGCCTCTGATTGGATGTAACATCATTGGTTCCCTGGGGTCTCGGGTCCAGTCTCAGACTGAATCACACCACTGGCTCTTCTGGTTCCCCGGCCTGCAGGCGGCAGGCTAGGGGACTTCTCGGCCTCTCTAACTGCAGGAAGCGACTCCTATAGTAAACGTCCTCTCATGTAAATCCAGATGCCCTAGTGGTTCTGTTTCTCTGGAAAACTGACTAACAGAGCTCCCGATGCTGATCCTCTCCTAGATTTTGGCTTGCATTCCTTCCATTCATCATCCAAATGCAACCAGAAGGGTCATCCTGAAGAGCTAACGCAGCCACATCAGTCAGCTGTTTAAAACGCTCTGGTGAGGTGGTTGGTTTTTCTTTTTGTTCCTTTAGAAGAAGTTGTAAGCTCCTTACATGGCCCCAGGGATGTCCACATCTGCTCCTTCTTCAGCCTCATCCTTCAGCTTCCGATGTCCCTTCCTCTAGCCACACCAAACGTCCTGTACATTTACGAGTTATACTCTCTTTGGCTAGCTGTTGCTCCTTAGAAGAGAGTTCTTCTGCAGTGACCCTTCCTCTGCCAAGACTCATTTAGGTGCCCCTGCAAGGTACTTGGATATGATTTTCCTTGTTAAACTACTGGGCCACCGTATCTCAATTGTTTATCTTCTGTCTGCATCTCATTCACAAGACGGTAAGCAGTCTGTGTCCTGCTCATCTGTGAATACACAGCACCTAACATGTTCTCCAATTCATACATTTTTAATGCAATTTTCTCTCCAACTTTCTTTTCGTATACAGCAATTCACATTATAGCTTCATTGTTTAAATGATTTTAAAAGTACTTACAGATATATTAAAGATTCTACTGCAGATGAAATAGAAAATATACTAGGTGATTCCATTCTGTCAAAAATTTAAAGGTACTCTGATTATGAGGACTTTAACAAATTATTCTTCTGCCCCTTGACAAGGCTGTACTTAAAACTTTACAAAGATAAATCTGTTTAAGAACAATGTCAAGGATGTATGCTTCAGGAACAATCATTGTAAACATTAATTATGAGCAATATTTACATGAAGAGAGAATGCAGTTCATTCAAAAATTTCATTTGGTCAACCAGTAATACTGCTTAACATCACAAAATTCTCCAGTGCATTTTGCAGTTGACTCCTAAATAACTTCTTTCAAATACTGAAATATTTATGCATACATCCAGATAGCAAAGATAAAATATCAGTCACATTTTTCCAATTGGAAAACTTCAGTGTTTCTTTGAGCAACATAATAAAAATCTCAGTTTAACAAATAGTGTGTTTGTAGTTCATTCCTAGCTCTGTGACTTTTCCTGTTCAGTTTTTAGCTTACTTGGTTACATAACCATTGCGTTTGCTTAAAGGTCAGCCAAGAGTAAAGTTATGTCTTGCTGGAGGTGTGTCTGATCTTGCCCTGCCATTTTTCTTAAATCTTCTGCAGAGCTGGGTGAAATTGTGCCAGTATTCATAAAAGAAGATTACGTTTTAGAATCTGTATTGTATTATTCAATAAATATTCCAAGGTGTCTGCAAACAAGGATTAATGGGTATTATATTTCAGGAAACCAGAAAGGTATCAACCCAACGAATTAAATAAAACACTCCTGCATGATGCTCATTTAAACTGTAACTTAAAACAAAATGTGTGTAAACTTCCTTTTCCTTTTGTTTCATGTTCCTGTCATAAGATAATGTAAAATAAAATGAAATGAGACCAAAAAGAAAGGAGATTTTAAAAAAATCTAAATTTGACCTTCACACTGAAAAGTAATGCCTTTCTTTAGTCATCAGTGATGGTACCGGTATGCAATTAAAACATATGGAAGAAAAATGCATGTTTCAAAGCCTCGGTGGTGTGTTTCACTGGCTCACCGCACCCTGGTGCCGCTGGAAGCATCCGGGCAGTAGGGACCAGCACTCTAAAGCCTTGCAGTGGAAATTTCCCATGTAGTAGGTATTGGAATGTTTCATCATATTTAAATGCTTGGATTCTTGTTTTTGAAAAATATTCAATTTGCGCCATCAAAGGGGCGTACGTATTAGGTTGGATCTTCTTTCAACACTTACACTCAGGGGACGCACTAGTGATCTCAGATGGGCTTCTCATCTGTTGCGCAGCTCACATAAGAGCCTCGCGTAACGCTGCACCCCCACCTTTCTGTCTCTGCTCTTGCCCCGGGAAATTCTGTAAACAGGGTGGCTACTGCTGCCTAAATATCCTGTAGTAATTTAAGACGTCTTTTCTCATATTAGCCACGTTCATTTTTTTCTTTTATTATTTTATTTTTTTAAGGAATAGCTCCTCTCCTTGAAATGTAACATAGACCTTGAGGAGAGGAAATAAATAATAAGTTAGGATCTCTTCGAAGTGTTATTCTCCTTCATTTTTCCTGTCTAGAAAAGTCATATAGTTCAAATAATCCCGGTCACATTCTAGGCTGCCGTTGAGAGGTCCAGAGAGGACTTGATTCTAATTATAATCTGTGTATTTTTATTTTTTGATCTCCAAGTGATATTTTTATTGAGACATAATTGACGTATAACATTGTATTTGTTTCAGGTACACAACATAATGATTCGATATTTGCATATGTTTCAGAATAATCACAGTAAATCTAGTGAACATCCATCTGAATTATTTTTACGGCCATTAAGGCTTGAGAAGCAAGGCTTAGATGAGTAGCTTTCATCTCGGACTCCCAGTCAGGATCACACGTGGAGTTCTGAGAACTGCCATCGCCGTGCCCTCCTCCCAGAGACTCTCGGGCAGGGCGTGAGCATCAGCGTGGTGTTCATTAAGTGCCCCAGGTGATTCCAGGTGAGGCCAGGGCCAAGGATGGGGGCTCCCGAGATGACCGTGGGAGTCGAGCCCGGCCTTTGGCTGCGGGGGAGGTAACCGGGGCGGTTCAGGCAGCCGGGCGGGTCAGCCGCAGCAGCGCGTTAGGGCGTCTCTGGACGGAGAGAGCCCCTGAGACGGAGGAGAAACCCCAAGTTTGGTCGCTTCATTGCAGCTCATTGTTCTTGAATCTCTCCAGAGACAGAAGACAAAGGTGGACTTCTCTGGGTTTCAAGTCCCATCTGCCTGTGGGTGTGGTGGTGGCCGGTGGAGGGTCTGTGCCCAAGGCTTTGAAGTCATATTCTCAAGAAGCATAGGTGACTCCTCCTCATAGTCTTACCCGAGGAGGAAACTCAGCTAAAGAAGAGGAAGAAATGGCAGGTTCTCAGGTAAAGGACATGTCCTGTGCCAGGGCTCTGCCCTCTTTCCCTCCTGAGGTGCCGCGGTTTCAGAATGTGTCAACATTTACTTCGGTGTCTCTGGTGTGCCTGCCTAACAAGTGTGATTTCAGCTACTTTTCCCCCTGCTCCTCTTTTGTCAGACAAGGTTCGTTCTTTAGAACACTTCTCCCCTGCATCCCAGAGCCTTCTCTCCATTTTCACCATGTGCCTTGAGCAACGCCCGCCTTTGATTAATGACTTGCCACCACTGAAAATGTCCCCTTTGTGGCAAATCAAGTCGGGAAGGCGCTGATATCCGAGACCCCTATGTGGGATGAAGGGGGGTACAGGCTGCTGGGGTTTCAGGGGAGAAGGAGAATATGTAGTCTTTAGGTCCCATCCGGATGCTCCATCAGTTCCATGAAGAACAGGATAAAGAAAATGCACATCTAAATAGGATGGCATTAATGGCCCAGAATAACCAGAAATTTCTGAAAAAATAAGACGAATTAGAAGGGACAGGCTCTCTGGTATGCTAAAGACAGTTTACTTATATGAATTTTTAGAGATTATGGGATATAGGTGCTCTGTGTGTCTTGATGTTTGAATAAAACTGATGTTTTTCATGATTAGATTTAGATTATGATTTATGTGTTTTTCTGGTCAATATCATTGAAGAGATTATGTGTCCTTTGGAAAACATCAGGCACATGGTACCAATTTGTCTCATCACAGCTGATGCGACTTCATTCACTTGGCTCAACTACCCTCTGCCAGATCCCTCCATTACTCTTCTTTGTACTTTTTAAAAATTACTTAAAACAAATCTAAAACTGTTGAAGGAAATGGATTCATGTTGAATGTTTTTTAAAGATACCACTTGAAACAGAGTTATTTTTGTGGTCTGAACCAGACATGTACTTGGAGCTTATTAACTGATAACAGTATCAGCACACAAGTCCCTGTATGCTTCTATGCCTAGGTCTGTCTCACACATGGTGACTTATTTTTGTTCAAAATTGAGCTCTGGTGGCAGCCAGTCGTTCCCATTCTTGGGTGCCATTATCTCAGATGACGAATCACCTTAAGTATTGTCTTGCCAATGGGTTTCAGCCCCAGGCAATTTCGCTATGGATTCAGTGTGACCAAAGAAAATGACAGCAAAACATTCTTGGGGTGAAAGGGAGATACCCAACTTTATTTCCAGGTGGCAGGTCAGTCACTAAAATCCCATTCACTTAGAGCAAGTCTGCATGCAGCAAGCTGGTCTCTCCCCTTGTCTCTGGGCCCATCTGTCCAGATGACCATCCTCTGGGCCTCTCTGCCTGCACAGCCATCCCACACGGCCATCCCACACAGCCGAACTCTGGGCCTCTCTGCACAGTTGTCCTGCACAGCTGTCCTCTGGGCCTCTGTCCTCGGTGCTGCCACCACTCCAGCCTCTGCTCTGCTCTCCTGCAGCCTTGCAGCCCTGCCACCATGTTGCGCCCAGAGCACTGGGCAGAGCTCTTTATATAGAGTCAACAGCCATGTATTGCCCACAGGTGTGCAGTGAGCTAGTCAACCAGGGCCAGGTGAGAATCCTGGCCACCGGAACTCTCATTTTATCCACAGTATTCTCATCTTGGTCTTTGGCTTCTGTTAACCACATTTAGGACTTTCCATAAGTAGTTCTACAGACCAGGATCTCCCAAGCATGCCTCCGGAGAGTCGAAGAGATGCTTTTCACAGAATCTATTAGAGTTAACACTGAACTTGGCACTGAAGAGACAGTCTAAGAAAAGTACCTCACGTATTTAACATTTTAGCCTGTAGGTAAGAGGCAAGAAAACAAGTAACTTGAAGTTTGAGAAGGAATTCTTTTTGCCTAGACTCTGATACTTCCCCTTTCATTTCCTATCCCTTGAAAGTAAGGTTACTATTTAGGTGGCTAACAGTTTCCATTTATAGTTAACACAGGAATATTTGGAAATATCCACTTAAAATAGTAGTAGTGAGAAAATCAGAAAAATGAACTTTCTCCATGTGTATCCAGAAACTTTACTGGCAATTTCATCTGATAATTTCCCCACCAATTACTCACAGCCTAACCTATTGCAACAGAATATTAACCTTCTGAGGAAGAAACTATGTGTTATTTCTTGATGTCCTTTCTTCCCTTTTCCTATGGTGATACAATTTGTGATTTTAAATTTTGTTGAGTAGATGCCATCCAAACTCAAAAGCCATTTTCCTGTCTCTGTGATCTAAGAGTAAGTGTGGTTAGGTTCTGAATGAAAGGGTAAGCGGTATATGCAATTTCGGAGATACTTTCTTACAGGGAGGGCGTGCTCTTCCTCTGCTGCCTTCTGGCCGGCTGGGTGTGAACAACGTGGAACACCAGCTCCCTGTGTGTCTCTGGAAAAATATTGAGAATCTCTGCCCATTTCAGATCGCTTTTGAGTTCTGAGTTGCTATTGAGTCACAGGAGTTCTCTCTGTATTTTGGGTCTTAGCCCCTTATCAGATACAGGATTTGCAAATAATTCCTCCCACTTGGCAGGTTTGCTTTTCATTTTGTTGACAAATTCATGTTTAGATACTACCCCTCCTAGTCCTGGCGCCTAACTACAATACATGCAGTGGAACAAACAACATTGTTTTTCCAGTTGTTAAATCAATGTAACAAATTGTACTTACATAAACAGATTGTAATAAAATGGAAAAGGTTATTCCGATGTAACAATTTGGACTAGAGGATTGTCTTTCTTTTCTTTCTTATTGTTATATAATTACTTCTTCATGGTCTCTTCAGTAATTAAAATTATACTCAACATAGAATTTCTTAAACATCCCACTTGGTTTAATCAACCACTTTCTCATATTTGTGAATTCTAAAAGTTCTTTCCATCAGTCTAAAACTTCTTTCACCTGCAATTGTAATTCTCTTTCTTCCATTTAATTTGTTCAACTTCTAAGAGATTGTAGTTGTGGCTAACATGATGAGACCTTCAAATAAGCATAACTTTCAGAGTTGTCATTAATCTAAAAAATCCAACCTCTGTGTCTTTGTTAATATTGTTCCCCACCTCCCCCAGGGCAGCCATCAGTCTGCTGCACGTGTTTATGAGTCTGTTTCTGTTTTTTTTTTTTTGAGAGGGCATCTCTCATATTTATTGATCAAATGGTTTTTAACAACAATATCATTCTACACACTCATTAATCCACCCCAATCCTAATTCTCATCAGTCTGCAATCTTCTGAAGCATAATGAACAAGTTCTAACATGGTGAACAAATTCTTACATAGTGAATAAGTTCTTACATGGTGAACAGTACAAGGGCAGTCATCACAGGAACTTTCGGTTTTGATCACGCATTATGAACTATAAACAATCAGGTCAAATATGAATATTCGTTTGATTTTTATACTTGATTTATATGTGAATCCCACATTTCTCCCTTATTATTATTATTATTATTTTTAATAAAATGCTGAAGTGATAGGTAGATGCAAGATAAAGGTAGAAAACATAGTTTAGTGCTGTAAGAGGGCAAATGTAGATGATCACGTGTGTGCCTGTAGATGAGGTATTAATCCAAGTTAGACAAGGGCAACAAAACATCCATGGATGCAGAAGATTTCTCTCAAAACAGGGGGGGGTGAGGTTCTAAGCCTCACCTCTGTTGATCCCCAATATCTCACCTGATGGCCCCCCTGCGACTGTGCCTGTCTTAGGTTGTTCCTTCCTTGAGGAATCTTACCCGTATCTGGCTAACCAGTCATCTTCCGGGGCCATACAGGGAAATGTAAAGTTGGCAAGTGAGAGAGAAGCAATATTGTGTGAAAAGGTTGTATTTTTACTTTTTTGCAAATTTATGCCCTGTGGCTTCTATGCCCCGCATTTATCTTGAGGTATCTTTACCACTTGGAGGAATTGTGATACTCGGTAATTTCGATATGAGGCACGAATTCTACTTAGGGGTTGTAATTATGAAGGAAGAAGAGAAGCTATAGAAGTAGCAGGCGGAAGAAAACATGGGAAGATTGATTATTTCTTTGACATATCTTCTTGTAGTGTAACAGAAGCATGTATAGGTTTTAAATTACTAATTAAATTGTGTGCACACATTAACATAATAGGAATACAGCTACATAACCAAAGCAGACCTACAATTAGCAGCCATATCCAGTGAAACCAAGAAAACCAGTTAGGCACCCTAGGCATTTGTGACAACTTATCAATGATATGATGGATATTGTATAACAGAATTTGAATATTTTGAGACAAATCAGACAAATTGAACCAACACATTCCTGGGAACTGTTCACATCCCATATGTTCTTTTAACAGTAGATAGTATATAGTCGCAAGATTTTGGAGCGCTGCAACTTGCACTTCTCCTAATTCTTGGTTGAGTTCTGACCGTATAGATCCAGTCAAATTTGATGCTTTACTGCATGCACAGGCCAGCTTAGATATCTCCTTCTTCATTCCAATGGCAAGTCCAGGAACCGGTGGGATGAATGCAGCTACAACTGCAACAGCACCAGGATCTTTGTTGAAGTTTTTTGATGATCATCTTCTGGAATGACTCTTGCAGAGAATATTGATGTTGGAAGTTCTTCATATCGTACCTTAATTCGTTTTCTGGGTAGCCAAATTAGACTTTGATCCTCTGTATAAACACAAACAAACCCTTTCCCCACACTTTGATATGCCCTTTATACCATTGCGAAGAACTTACTGGACATCACCACACAGGAACTGCTTTTTTTTTTTTAAAGAGAAAGGAATATTATCAGAAAAATGTACTTCCATAGCTGATCATCTGACACCCTTTAAATGATCAAAATTAAGGGTATTTAAAGCATGCATTAATCGGTGATTTGCAGTTAGTTTTATCCTAACAGGGAGTAATCCCCATTTTCTTTCTTTTTTTGTTATCATTAATCTACAACTACATGAAGAACATTATGTTTACTAGGCTCTCCCCTATGTCAGGTCAACCCTATAAACCACTTTACAGTCACTGTCCATCAGCATAGCAAAATGTTGTAGAATCACTACTTGTCTTCTGTGTGTTGTACAGCCCACCCCTTTCTCCCTCCACTCCCCATGCATGCTAATCTTAATACCGCCCTTCTTCTTCCCCCCCCTTATCCCTCCCTACCCACCCATCCTCCCCAGTCCCTTTCCCTTTGGTACCTGTTAGTCCATTCTTGGATTCTGTGATTCCGCTGCTGTTTTGTTCCTTCAGTTTTTCCTTTGTTCTCATACTTCACAGATGAGTGAAATCATTTGGTATTTCTCTTTCTCCGCTTGGCTTATTTCACTGAGCATAATACCCTCCAGTTCCATCCATGTTGCTGCAAATGGTAGGATTTGTTTTCTTCTTATGGCTGAGTAATATTCCATTGTGTATATGTACCACTTCTTGTTTAACCATTCATCTACTGATGGACACTTAGGTTGCTTCCAATTCTTGGCTATTGTAAATAGTGCTGCGATAAACATAGGGGTGTATCTGTCTTTTTCAAACTTGAGTGCTGCATTTTAGGGTAAATTCCTAGGAGTGGAATTCCTGGGTCAAATGGTAAGTCTATTTTGAGCATTTTGAGGAACCGCCATACTGCTTTCCACATTGGTGAACTAATTTACATTCCCACCAGCAGTGTAGGTGGGTTCCCCTTTCTCCACAACCTCGCCAACATTTGTTGTTGTTTGTCTTTTGGATGGTAGCCATCCTTACTGGTGTGAGGTGATACCTCATTGTGGTTTTAATTTCCATTTCTCTGATGACAAGCGATGTGGAGCGTCTTTTCATGTGTCTGTTGGTCATCTGTGTTTGTTTTTTGGGAGAACGGTCTGTTCAGTTCCTCTGCCCATTTTTTAATTGGATTATTTGTTTTTTTGTTTGTTGAGGTGGGTGAGCTCTTTATATATTTTGGACGTCAATCCTTTATCGGATCTGTCATTTACAAATATATTCTCCCATATTGTAGGATACCTTTTTGTTCTATTGATGGTGTCTTTTGCTGTCCAGAAGCTTTTCAGCTTAATATAGTCCCACTTGTTCATGTTTGCTGTTGTTTTCCTTGCCCGGGGAGATATGTTCAAGAAGAGGTCACTCATGTTTATGTCTAAGAGGTTTTTGCCTATGTTTTTTTCTAAGAGTTTTATGTTTTCATGACTTACATTCAGGTCTTTGATCCATTTTGAATTTACTTTTATGTATGGGGTTAGACAGTGATCCAGTTTCATTCTCTTACATGTAGCTGTCCAGTTTTGCCAGCACCATCTGTTGAAGAGACTGTCATTTCACCATTGTATATCCATGGCTCCTTTATCAAATATTAATTGACCATATATGCTTGGGTTAATGTCTGGAGTCTCTCATCTGTTCCACTGGTCTGTGGCTCTGTTCTTGTGCCAGTACCAAATTGTCTTGATTACTATGACTTTGTAGTAGAGCTTGAAGTTGAGGGGTGAGATTCCCCCCTACTTTATTCTTCTTTCTCAGGATTGCTTTGGCTAGTCGGGGTCTTTGGTGTTTCCATGTGAATTTTTGAACTATTTGTTCTAGTTCGTTGAAGAATGTTGCTGGTAATTTGATAGGGATTGCATCAAATCTGTATCTTGCTTTGGGCAGCATGGCCATTTTGATGATATTAATTCTTCCTAGCCACGAGCATGGGATGAGTTTCCATTCGTTCGTGTCCCCTTTAATTTATCTGAAGAGTTTCTTGTAGTTTTCAGGGTATAGGTCTTTCACTTCTTTGTTAGGTTTTTTCCTAGGTATTTTATTCTTTTTGGTGCAATTGTGAATGGAATTGTTTTCCTGATTTCTCTTTCTATTGGTTCATTGTTAGTGTATAGTAAAGCCACAGATTTCTGTGTGTTAATTTTGTATCCTGCAAATTTGCTATATTCCGATATCAGTTCTAGTAGTTTTGCAGTGGAGTCTTAGGGATTTTTATATACAATATCATGTCATCTGCAAATAGTGACAGTTTGAATTCTTCTTTACCAATCTGGATTCCTTGTATTTCTTTGTTTTGTCTGATTGCCGTGGCTAGGAACTCCAGTCCTATGTTAAATAACAGTCGGGAGAGTGGGCATCCCTGTCTTGTTCCCCATCTGAGAGGAAAAGCTTTCAGCTTCTCACTGTTCATTATGATGTTGGCTGTGGGTTTATCATACATGGTCTTTATTATGTTGAGGTACTTGCCCTCTATTCCCATTTTGCTGAGAGTTGTTTTTTTTTTTTAAAATAATTATTTTTTATTGAAGGGTAGTTGACGCACAGTATTACATTACATTAGTTTCAAGTGTACAACACAGTGGTAGAACATTTATATACATAATTCTAGGTTCCAGCTATCACCCTACCAAGCTGTTACAATATCTTGACTAATTCCTTATGCTACACATTACATCCCGGTTACTTATTTATTTTACCATTGGAAGTCTGTCATTTTTTTTTTTTTTTTTTGTGAGGGCATCTCTCATATTTATTGATCAAATGGTTGTTAACGACAATAAAATTCTGTATAGGGGAGTCAGTGCTCAATGCACAATCATTAATCCACCCCAAGCCTAATTTTGGTCAGTCTCCAATCTTCTGAGGCATAACAAACAAGTTCTTACATGGAGAACAAATTCTTACATAATGAATAAGATACATAGTGAACAGTACAAGGGCAGTCATCACAGAAACTTTCGGTTTTGCTCATGCATTATGAACTCTAAACAGTCAGTTCAAATATGAATACTCATTTGGTTTTTATACTTGATTTATATGTGGCTACCACATTTCTCTGCTGAGAGTTTTTATCATGAATGGATGTTGAATTTTGTCAAATGCTTTTTCAGCATCTATGGAGATGATCATGTGGTTTTTCTCTTTCTTTTTGTTGATGTGGTGGATAATGATGGATTTTCGAATGTTGTACCATCCTTGCATCCCTGCGATGCATCCCACTTGGTCATGGTGTATGATGCTTTTGATATATTTTTGAATTCGGATTGCTAATATTTTATTGAGTATTTTTGCATCTACATTCATCAGGGATATTGGTCTGTAATTTTCTTTTTTGGTGGGGTCTTTGCCTGGTTTTGGTATTAGGGTGATGTTGGCTTCATAGAATGAGTTTGGGAGTATTCCCTCCTCTTCTATTTTTTGGAAAACTTTAAGGAGAATGGGTATTATGTCTTCTCTGTGTGTCTGATAAAATTCCAAGGTAAATCCGTCCGGCCCGGGTGTTTTGTTCTTGGGTAGTTTTTTGATTACCGTTTCAATTTCTTTGCTCGTAATTGGTTTGTTTAACTTTTGTGTTTCTTCCTTGGTCAGTCTTGGAAGGTTGTATATTTCTAGGAAGTTGTCCATTTCTTCTAAGTTTTCCAGCTTGTTGGCATATAGGTTTTCATAGTAGTCTTTAATAATTCTTTGTATTTCTGTGGAGTCTGTCGTGATTTTTCCGTTCTCATTTCTGATTCTGTTGATTTGTGTTGATTCTCTTTCTCTTAATAAGTTTGGCTAGAGGCTTATCTATTTTGTTTATTTTCTCAAAGAACCAGCTCTTGGTTTCATTGATTTTTGCTATTGTTTTATTCTTCTCAGTTTTGTTTATTTCTTCTCTGATCTTTATTATGACCCTCCTTCTGCTGACTTTAGGCCTCATTTGTTCTTTTTTTTTTCCACACTCATTATCATTAGTTTATTACCTTTTCTTTATACGTTTCCATATTTATTCCTTCATTACACAGGTATTTATTAAGCATTTACTATGTTCCAGGCCTTGTGCTAGGAGTTCACAATCCAGCAATGTACAAGACAGGTTAAGTAACGCCTAGAGGTGATCTTAAATAATTACACAAATAATTGGAATTGTCTTAAGGGCCTAAGTTTTTACAAAGCAGAACTTAAACACACAAACACAAAAGCCAAGCAATTTCCGATAAATAAATTTTAAGGTTACGCATGGAGACTCATACAAACAATGAGATCAATTAGTATTAATTTTGGAAAGGACTCCAATACCGGAACTAGGCAGGCAGTAGAAGAGAATGGAAGGTGGGGTGGCAGAGGAAGGAGTTAGCAGCCCCTTCTCGAATTACCCACTGGGGGGGCGCCCCGTTGGCGGGTAGGCGCTAGCTAGGCCTGCCACGCGTTGGATCCCACGCCAGTGTTGGCTGGCTGGGACGCCGCGGACTCAGCTCCAGCGCCTGCGCTGGAGTCCAGACCTGCGTGGCAGCTGCAGGAGCCGGGACGGCCACAGGGGAGCGTCCCCGTGAGCGCCCGCCCTGCCGCAGCCCCGCCCCCGCCGCCGGCTCCAGCCCTGCCCAGCTCTGCTCCGTTGCGTTCCGGACCCAACGCCTGCACGCCCTGCACTGCCGCTGCTCCAGCTCGCTGAAGGGCTCAAGCTCTCGCGCCCCTGGCACGCACTCCAACGCCCGGGATCGTTCCATCGTCCCCGCGCGCCCCCCGCGCTGTGCTTGCCGCTCCCCGGCACCTTCGGGGGGCCCGCCCGCTCTGCACCCTGAAGCACCGGGCCGCGAGTCTCTACCAACTTCTCTGGATCCTCGCGGCCGTGGGCGTTGTCTGCAACACTTGTCCGCCCGAGGGAGGTAGGTGCGGGCCTCGGTTGGCCAGCTGGCGTCGCCGGGATCGGGCGCTGCAGGCCTGCGCGCCTCCCGTGCGCTGGGTCTGGGGCTTGGAAGTGGGGCCGGAGGCAGGGCGGAAATAGTGTGGGAGACGCTGCTTCTCTGGTTTAAACTCTTCGGTGCTCAATGGTGGTTTCTGTGAAATGGGGGAAGTCGTGTTGATTAACGGCAGTGTCGGTCAGGAAAACACTTGGTACGCAGTGGACTGGGGGAGTCAGTTTGGGGGCCTCGGCCTGGGGCGCCTCGGGGGCCCGCAGAGCGTGGGGGCGGCATTGCCTGATTGTCCCCTGCAGGGCCTGGAGCCGCACCCCCACTCCGGGCCCCTAAAAAAGAGGTCCGAATTCTCGGAAACTCGAGGACGGTGTAGACACGGCCTTGCTTCATTGTCGGCTGCGGGAGTCGGGGTGTTGGCAGGCTCGGTTGACAAGTGCGCCAAGCGGCCGGCATTAATGTGCGGTGCGGTGGCGGGGGCGTCTGTTCCTGTTTTGTTTGTTTGTTTGTTCATGTGTTTTGTTTTTTAGATTCCACATGTAAGTGAAATCATATGGTATTTGTCTTAGTCCGGCTGTCTTCATTTAGCATAATACCCTCTAGGTCCATCATGTCACAGATGGCATGTTTTCTTTCTTTTTTATGCCTGAGTAATATTGCTTTTTGCAAATTGGTACCACTGTTGTGTTTCTGAGTTTTAAAAGTAACATGTTAAGTAAATTATTTATAAGCATTATTATTTTGTGGAATCATACGGCTTCGAATTTTTTTAACTTGAATATTTCAACTTTAAAAAATGTAAAAAAAAAAAAAAGAAAAGGAAATTGAATTAATTTTTGTGACTATGTAACAAAAGATCGGTGCTTGGGAAAACAAGACCAGAAGGTTAATAGCACAAAAAGCCCAGACTATGTAATGCTACTGAAAAGTTTTAGTTGAACGCTGTGGTAACCAACCTGTTCTTTGATTACAACTAATAAAGTGTTTTTAAAAGACAGAATTGCCTGGACTTCATCTTAACCTTTTGAATTAGTATCCCTGTGGACAATGTCTGGTAATCTGTATTTTTAGAAAGTTTCCAAGGGTCTGGTAGTTCGTGGTTTTGCATTGGAGACCTGTCCTCTAAAGAATACAGTACAGCATCTGTTCATTTCTTGAGAATGCTCGGACTTGTAGAGTTTCCTTAGTACACCTGAAAGTTCACATGTCCTTCCCTTTTATTAAGGATGGCTGTAAGAAATAGCAATATATAGAGCATTTCTGAATATTTTGCAAAATTATTGTTAAGGAGAGTATCGAGTGATATGCATAAGCCTGATACATGGAATGAAGATTCATGTGCTTCAGATATTTTTTTGAACCTAACTTGAAAGGTGAAGGTCTGAAAGGTGAAGGTCAGTGTGAATGAAGGCCATCACACTTAAGAGTTCTGACATTTTTATTTCAAAATTCACATGAGATTTATGTGTGTGATAACATTGTTAATTTTTTATATATGACTATTTTAAATACATCAAAATCTTTGTACTCCTGCTTTTCCCTTCATTTACAAAAATATATTAGAGACCAGAAAAACCAATGTGGTCTGAACCCTCTCAACCTTGAATGATCCTAGCTAATAAATATCTTTAAAATTTTAAGAGAAAGTTTAAAAGAGAGCATAATGCTGATCCAAGTTTAAAAACTGGCAACAACAGGGTCTCAGCTTATGTTTTCTTTCTCCCTGATTTATACCACTGACCCAGCAAACGGTCTACAGGGCAGAGATTCCGTGAGATCAGGGAACCATGGGGTGGATATGCATCTGCTTGTGGCCTGCTTTGCTCTCCCTGAAGTTCAGTGGTCACCTGTGTTGAGTGAGCAGTTCAGTCAGAGGCCAGGGATGTGTGCCTTCTACATACTGAGCGTAATGGGGAGGCTACTGGCATGCAGGGCTCCAATTTTGAGTGGCCGCTGTGCCATAGTTGCGTACTTCTGAGCTCTTTGTTGCTTCATAGCTGGGCCCAGAATGATTCTGATGAAGCCTACCCAAGGAGGTGACTCATCATGCCATCATGTTGCCTTGTCTCTTGGCTTCTCGATCTTCACTGTTTGGGTGTTTGATCTCTGTGTGTATGTGTCCACGACAGCAGACACTTAGACTTGTTCATCAGTGACTCTCCAGTGCCTTCAACCAGGCTTGGCTCAGAATAAGTGCTCAAAAATTATTGTTTTCATAAAGGAATGAATGCAGGAGCTTCTCTGAATTGTAAAACTAAATAAACTGAAAATTTCTAACAGTTTTTTTGTTGTTTCATTTAAAAAGCCTCTTCGAGAAGACAGTTTTTTGGAACACATCAAGCTATTTATTTTCTGAAAAGTAAGCTGTAACAAGACACGTTCCTTAGTTACTTTTTTGCATTTAATTCTTGCTAGTCAATCAGTGATCGTCACTATGTATAGAACGTTATACTGGGCACTTGGAGTAATAAAATATTTAGCAGACATAGCTTATAATGAAATTTTTTTTTTGAGAGGGCATCTCATATTTATTGATCAAATGTTTTTTAACAACAATATCATTCTACACACTCATTAATCCACCCCAAGACTAATTCTCGTCAGTCTCCAATCTTCTGAAGCATAATGAACAAGTTATTACATGGTGAACGAGTTCTTACATAGTGAATAAATTCTTACATGGTGAACAGTACAAGGGCAGTCATCACAGAAACTTTCAGTTTTGATCACATATTATTAACTATAAACAATCAGGTCAAATATGAATATTCGTTTGATTTTTATACTTGATTTATATGTGAATCCCGCATTTCTCCCTTATTATTATTATTATTATTTTTTTTTATTTTAAATAAAATGCTGAAGTGGTAGGTAGATGCAAGATAAAAGTAGAAAACATAGTTTAGTGCTGTAAGAGGGCAAATGTAGATGATCACGTGTGTGCCTGTAGACTAAGAGTTAATCCTAGCTAGACAAGGGCAGTAAAACATCCACGGATGCAGAAGATTTCTCTCAAAACAGGAGGTGTGAGGTTCTAAGCCTCACCTCTGTTGATCCCCAATTTCTCACCTGATGGCCCCCCTGCGACTGTGTCTGTCTCAGGTTGTTCTTCCCTTGAGGAATCTTACCCGTCTCTGGCTAACCAGTCATTTCCGGGGCCATACAGGGAAATGTAAAGTTGGTAAGTGAGAGAGAGGCAATATTGTTTGAAAAGGTTGGCTTTTTACTTCTTTGCAGATTTATGCCCTGTGGCTTTTATGCCCAGCATTTGTCTTGAGGTATCTTTACCACTTGGAAGAATTATGATACTCGGTAAATTCGATATGAGGCACGAATTCTATTTAAGGGTTGTAATTAGGAAGGAAGAAGAAAAGCTATAGTAGTAGCAGACGGAAGATAACATGGGAAGATTGATTATTTCTTTGACATATCTTCTTGTAGAGTAACTTAAGCATGTATAGGTTTTAAACTACTAATTAAATTGCATACACACATTAGCATAATAGGAATACAGTTACATAACCAAAGCAGACCTATAATTACCAGCCATCTCCAGTGAAACCAAGAAAACCAGTTAGGCACCTTAGGCATTTGTGAAAACTTGTCTATGATATGGTGGATATTGTCCAACTGAACTTGAACAGTGTGAGAGAAATCAGACAAATTAAAACAACCCATTCCTAGGGACTGTTCACATCCCGAATGTTCTTTTAACACTAGGTAGTCTGTAGTTCCAAGATTTTGGAGCGCTGCAACTTGCACTTCTCCTAATTCTTGGTTGAGTTCTGACCATATAGATCCAGTCAATTTTGATGTTTTACTGTATGCACAGGCCAGCTTAGATATCTGCATCTTCATTCCAATGGCAAGTCCAGGATCCGGTGGGATGAGTGTAGCTACAACTGCAACAGCACCAGGATCTTTGTTGAAGTTTTTTGATGATCATCTTCTGGAATGACTCTTGCAGAGAATATTGATGTTGGAAGTTCTTCATATAGTACCTTAATTCATTTTCTGGGTAGCCAATTAGGCTTTGATCCTCTGTATAACACAAAAAAACCCTTTCCCCACACTTTGATATGCCCTTTATACCATTGGGAAGAACTTACTGGACATCACCACACAGGAACTGCTTTTTTTTTTTTAAGAGAATGGAATATTATCAGAAAAATGTACTTCCATAGCTGATCATCTGACACCCTTTAAATGATCAAAATTAAGGATATTTAAAGCATGCATTAATCAGTGATTTGTAGTTAGTTTTACCCTAACAGGGAGTAATCCCCCTTTTCTTTCTTTTTTTCTTATCATTAATCTACACGTACATGAAGAGTATTATGTTTACTTGGCTCTCCCCTATACTAGGTCCCCCCTTTAAACCACTTTACAGTCACTGTCCATCAGCATAGCAAAATGTTGTAGAATCACTACTTGTCTTCTCTGTGTTGTACAGCCCTCCCCTTTCTCCCTCCCCTCCCCATGCATGCTAATCTTAATACCGCCCTTCTTCTTCCCCCCGCCTTATCCCTCCCTACCCACCCATCCTCACCAGTCCCTTTCCCTTTGGTACCTGTTAGTCCATTCTGGAGTTCTGTGATTCCGCTGCTGTTTTGTTTCTTCCATTTTTCCTTTGTTCTTATACTCCACAGATGAGTGAAATCATTTGGTATTTCTCTTTCTCCGCTTGGCTTATTTCACTGAGCATAATACTCTCCAGCTCCATCCATGTTGCTGCAAATGGTAGGATTTGTTTTCTTCTTATGGCTGAGTAATATTCCATTGTGTATATATACCACTTTTTCTTTATACATTCATCTACTGATGGACACTTAGGTTGCTTCCAAATCTTGGCTATTGTAAATAGTGCTGCGATAAACATAGGGGTGCATCTGTCTTTTTCAAACTTGAGTGCTGCATTCTTAGGGTAAATTCCTAGGAGTGCAATTCCTGGGTCAAATGGTAAGTCTATTCTGAGCGTTTTGAGGAACCTCCATACTGCTTTCCACATTGGTTGAACTAATTTACATTCCCACCAGCAGTGTAGGAAGGTTCCCCTTTCTCCACAACCTCGCCAACATTTGTTGTTGTTTGTCTTTTGGATGGTAGCCATCCTTAGTGGTGTGAGGTGATACCTCATTGTGGTTTTTATTTGCATTTCTCTGATGACAAGCGATGTGGAGCATCTTTTCATGTGTCTGTTGGCCATCTGTATTTCTTTTTTGGGAGAACTCTGTTCAGTTCCTCTGCCCATTTTTTAATTGGATTATTTGTTTTTTTGTTTGTTGAAGTGGGTGAGCTCTTCATATGTTTTGGATGTCAATCCTTTATCGGATCTGTCATTTACAAATATATTCTCCCATACTGTAGGGTACCTTTTTCTTCTGTTGATGTGGTCTTTTGCTGTACAGAAGCTTTTCAGCTTAATATAGTCCCACTTGTTCATGTTTGCTGTTGTTTTCCTTGCCCGGGAAGATATGTTCAAGAAGAGGTCACTCATGTTTATGTCGAAGAGGTTTTTGCCTATGTTTTTTTCTAAGAGTTTTATGGTTTCATGACTTACATTCAGGTCTTTGATCCATTTTGAATATACTTTTGTGTATGGGGTTAGACAGTGATCCAGTTTCATTCTCTTACATGTAGCTGTCCAGTTTGACAGCACCATCTGTTGAAGAGACTCATTTCGCCATTGTATGTCCATGGCTCCTTTATCAAATATTAATTGACCATATATGTTTAGGTTAATGTCTGGAGTCTCTAATCTGTTCCACTGGTCTGTGGCTCTGTTCTTGTGCCAGTACCAAATTGTCTTGAGTACTATGGCTTTGTAGGAGAGCTTGAAGTTGAGGAGTGAGATCCCCCACACTTTATTCTTCTTTCTCAGGATTGCTTTGGCTATTCGGGGTCTTTGGTGTTTCCATACAAATTTTTGAACTATTTGTTCTAGTTCATTGAAGAATGTTGCTGGTAATTTGATAGGGATTGCATCAAATCTGTATATTGCTTTGGGCAGGATGGCCATTTTGACGATATTAATTCTTCCTAGCCACGAGCATGGGATGAGTTTCCATTCGTTCGTGTCCCCTTTAATTTCTCTTAAGAGTGACTTGTAGTTTTCAGGGTATATGTCTTTCACTTCTTTGTTAGGTTTTTTCCTAGGTATTTTATTTTTTTTTTGGTGCAATTGTGAATGGAATTGTTTTCCTGATTTCTCTTTCTATTGGTTCATTGTTAGTGTATAGGAAAGCCACAGATTTCTGTGTGTTAATTTTGTATCCTGCAACTTTGCTGTATTCCGATATCAGTTCTAGTCGTTTTGGAGTGGAGTCTTTAGGGATTTTTATTACAATATCATGTCATCTGCCAATAGTAACAGTTAACTTCTTCTTTACCAATCTGGATTCCTTGTATTTCTTTGTTTTGTCTGATTTCCGTGGCTAGGACCTCCAGTCCTATGTTAAATAACAGTGGGGAGAGTGGGCATCCCTGTCTTGTCCCCGATCTCAGAGGAAAAGCTTTCAGCCTCTCACTGTTCAGTATGATGTTGGCTGTGGGTTTATCATACATGGTCTTTTTTATGTTGAGGTACTTGCCCTCTATTCCCATTTTGCTGAGAGTTTTTATCATGAATGGATGTTGAATTTTGTCAAATGCTTTTTCAGCATCTGTGGAGATGATCATGTGTTTTTTCTCTTTCTTTTTGTTGATGTGGTGGATGATGTTGATGGAAATTCGAATGTTGTACCATCCTTGCATCCCTGGGATGAATCCCACTGGGATGAATCATGGTGTATGATTCTTTTGATATACTTTTGAATTTGGTTTGCTAATATTTTATTAAGTATTTTTGCATCTACATTCATCAGGGATATTGGTCTGTAATTTTCTTTTTTGGTGGGGTCTTTGCCTGGTTTTGGTATTAGGGTGATGTTGGCTTCATAGAATGAGTTTGGGAGTATTCCCTCCTCTTCTATTTTTTGGAAAACTTTAAGGAGAATGGGTATTATGTCTTCTCTGTGTGTCTGATAAAATTCCAAGGTAAATCCGTCCGGCCCGGGTGTTTTGTTCTTGGGTAGTTTTTTGATTACCGTTTCAATTTCTTTGCTCGTAATTGGTTTGTTTAACTTTTGTGTCTCTTCCTTGGTCAGTCTTGGAAGGGTTTATTTTTCTAGGAAGTTGTCTATTTCTTCTAGGTTTTCCAGCTTGTTGGCATATAGGTTTTCATAGTAGTCTTTAATAATTCTTTGTATTTCTGTGGAGTCTGTCGTGATTTTTCCGTTCTCATTTCTGATTCTGTTCATTTGTGTTGATTCTCTTTTTCTCTTAATAAGTTTGGCTAGAGGCTTATCTATTTTGTTTATTTTCTCAAAGAACCAGCTCTTGGTTTCATTGATTTTTGCTATTGTTTTATTCTTCTCAGTTTTGTTTATTTCTTCCTTGATCTTTATTATGTGCTCCTTCTGCTGACTTTAGGCCTCATTTGTTCTTCTTTTTTTTTTCACAGTCATTATCATTAGTTTATTACCTTTTCTTTATACCTTTCCATATTTATTCCTTCATTACGCAGGTATTTATTAAGCATTTACTGTGTTCCAGGCCTTGTGCTAGGAGTTCACAATCCAGCAATGTACAAGACAGGTTAAGTAACGCCTAGAGGCGATCTTAAATAATGACACAAATAATTGGAATTGTCTTAAGGGCCTAAGTTTTTACAAAGCAGAACTCAAACACACAAACACAAAAGCCAAGCAATTTCCGATAAATAAATTTTAAGGTTACGCATGGAGACTCATACAAACAATGAGATCAATTAGTAGTAATTTTGGAAAGGACTCCAATACCGGAACTAGGTAGGCAGTAGACAGGAATTGAAGGTGGGGTGGCAGAGGAAGGAGTTAGCAGCCCCTTCTCGAATTACCCACTGGGGGGGCGCCCCGTTGGCGGGTAGGCGCTAGCTAGGCCTGCCACGCGTTGGATCCCACGCCAGTGTTGGCTGGCTGGGACGCTGCGGACTCAGCTCCAGCGCCTGCGCTGGAGTCCAGACCTGCGTGGCAGCTGCAGGAGCCGGGACGGCCACAGGGGAGCGTCCCCGTGAGCGCCCGCCCTGCCGCAGCCCCGCCCCCGCCGCCGGCTCCAGCCCAGCCCAGCTCCGCTCCGTTGCGTCCCGGACCCAACGCCTGCACGCCCTGCGCTGCCGCTGCTCCAGCTCGCTGAAGGGCTCCAGCTCTCGCGCCCCTGGCACGCGCCCCAACGCCCCGAGATCGTTCCAGCGGCCCCGTGCGCCCCCCGCGCTGTGCTTGCCGCTCACCCTGTGGGTGCCCGCCCGCCCTGCACCCTGGAGCACCGGGCCGCGAGCCTCTGCCAACTTCTCTGGATCCTCGCGGCCGTGGGCGGCGGCTGCAACACTTTTCCGCCCGAGGGAGGTAGGTGCGGGCCTCGGTTGGCCAGCTGGCGGGTCTGGGATCGGGCGCTGCAGGCCTACGCGCCCCAGGGCGGCCGGCGCCCCCCGTGCGCTGGGTCTGGGGCTTGGAAGTGGGGCCGGAGGCAGCGCGGAAATAGTGTGGGAGACGCTTCTTCTCTGGTTTAAACTCTTCGGTGCTCAATGGTGGTTTCTGTGAAATTGGGAAATCGTGTAGATTGACGGCAGTGTCGGTCAGAAAAACACTTGGCACGTAGTGGACTGGGAGAGTCAGTTTGGGGGCCTTGGCCTGGGGCGCCCCAGGGGCTCGCAGAGGATGGGGTCGTCATTGTCTGATTTTCCCCTCCAGGGCCCGGTGCCGCACCCCCACTCCGGGCCCCTAAACAAGAGGTCCGAATTCTCGGAAACTCGAGGACGGTGTAGACACGCCCTTGCTTCATTGTCGGTTGCGGGAGTCGGGGTGTTGGCAGGTCGGTTGACAAGTGCGCCAAGGGGCCGGCATTAATGTGCGGCGCGGGGGCGGTGGCGTCTGTTTCTGCTTTGTTTGTTTGTTCATGTGTTTTGTTTTTTAGATTTAACATGTAAGTGAAATCATATGGTATTTGTCTCTGTCCGGCTGGCTTCATTTAGCATAATACCCTCTAGGTCCATCATGTCACAGATGGCATGTTTTCTTTCTTTTTTATGCCTGAGTAATATTGCTTTTTGCAAATTGGTGCCACTGTTGTGTTTCTGAGTTTCAAAAGTAACATGTTAAGTAAATTTTTTATATGCATTATTATTTTGGGGAATCATATGGCTTCGAATTTTTTTCAATTTGAATATTTCAACTTTAAAAAATGTAAAGAAAAAAGAAAAGGAAATAATTTGAATATTTCAACTTTAAAAAATGTAAAAAAAAAAAGAAAAAAAGAAAAGGAAATTGAATTAATTTTTGTGACTATGTAACAAAAGACCGGTGCTTGGGAAAACAAGACCAGAAGGTTAATAGAACAAAAAGCCAGCCTAAGTAATGCTACTGAAAAGTTTTAGGTGAAGGCTGTGTTAACCAACCTGTTCTTTGATTACAACTAATAAAGAGTTTTTAAAGGCAGAATTGCCTGGACTTCTTCTTAACCTTTTGAATTAGTATCCCTGTGGACAATGTCTGGTAATCTGTGTTTTTAGAAAGTTTCCAAGGGGCTTGTAGTTCGTGGTTTTGCATTGGAGACCTGTCCTCTAAAGAATACAGTACAGCATCTGTTCATTTCTTGAGAGTGCTCGGACTTGTAGAGTTTCCTTAGTACAGCTAAAACTTAACATGTCCTTCCCTTTTATTAAGGATGGCTGCAGGAAATAGCAATATATAGAGCATTTCTGAATATTTCGCAAAATTATTGTTAAGGAGAATATCAAGTGATATGCATAAGCCTGATACATGGAATGAAGATTCATGTGCTTCAGATATTTTTTCGAACCTAACTTGAAAGGTGAAGGTCAGTGTGAATGAAGGCCATCACACTTAGAGTTCTGACATTTTTATTTCAAAATTCCCATGAGATTTATGTGTGTGATAACAGGGTTAATTTTTTATATATGACTATTTTAAATACATCAAAATCTTTGTACTCCTGCTTTTCCCTTCATTTACAAAAATATATTAGAGACCAGAAAAACCAATGTGGTCTGAACCCTCTCAACCTTGAATGATCCTAGCTAATAAATATCTTTAAAATTTTAAGAGAAAGTTTAAAAGAGAGCATAATGCTGATCCAAGTTTAAAAACTGGCAACAACAGGGTCTCAGCTTATGTTTTCTTTCTCCCTGATTTATACCACTGACCCAGCAAACGGTCTACAGGGCAGAGATTCCGCGAGATCAGGGAACCATGGGGTGGATATGCATCTGCTTGTGGCCTGCTTTGCTCTCCCTGAAGTTCAGTGGTCACCTGTGTTGAGTGAGCAGTTCAGTCCGAGGCCAGGGATGTGTGCCTTCTATATACTGAGCGTAATGGGGAGGTTACTGGCATGCAGGGCTCCAATTTTGAGTGGCCGCTGTGCCATAGTTGCGTACTTCTGAGCTCTATGTTGCTTCAGAGCTGGGCCCAGAATGGTTCTGATGAAGCCTACCCAAGGAGGTGACTCATCATGCCATCATGTTGCCTTGTCTCTTGGCTTCTCGATCTTCACTGTTTGGGTGTTTGATCTCTGTGTGTATGTGTCCACGACAGCAGACACTTAGACTTGTTCATCAGTGACTCTCCAGTGCCTTCAACCAGGCTTGGCTCAGAATAAGTGCTCAAAAATTATTGTTTACATAAAGGAATGAATGCAGGAGCTTCTCTGAATTGTAAAACTAAATAAACTGAAAATTTCTAACAGTTTTTTTGTTGTTTCATTTAAAAAGCCTCTTCGAGAAGACAGTTTTTTGGAACACATCAAGCTATTTATTTTCTGAAAAGTAAGCTGTACCAAGACACGTTCCTTAGTTACTTTTTTGCATTTAATTCTTGCTAGTCAATCAGTGATCGTCACTATGTATAGAACGTTATACTGGGCACTTGGAGTAATAAAATATTTAGCAGACATAGCTTATAATGAAATTTTTTTTTTGAGAGGGCATCTCATATTTATTGATCAAATGTTTTTTAACAACAATATCATTCTACACACTCATTAATCCACCCCAAGCCTAATTCTCGTCAGTCTCCAATCTTCTGAAGCATAATGAACAAGTTCTTACATGGTGAACAGTACAAGGGCAGTCATCACAGAAACTTTCAGTTTTGATCACATATTATGAACTATAAACAATCAGGTCAAATATGAATATTCGTTTGATCTTTATACTCAATTTATATGTGAATCCCACATTTCTCCCTTATTATTATTATTATTATTATTTTTTAAAATAAAATGCTGAAGTGGTAGGTAGATGCAAGATAAAAGTAGAAAACATAGTTTAGTGCTGTAAGAGGGCAAATGTAGATGATCAGGTGTGTGCCTGTAGACTAAGTGTTAATCCAAGCTAGACAAGGGCAATAAAACATCCACGGATGCAGAAGATTTCTCTCAAAACTGGGGGTGTGAGGTTCTAAGCCTCACCTCTGTTGATCCCCAATTTCTCACCTGATGGCCCCCCTGCGACTGTGCCTGTCTTAGGTTGTTCCTCCCTTGAGGAATCTTACCCATCTCTGGCTAACTAGTCATTTCCTGGGCCATACAGGGAAATGTAAAGTGGGTAAGTGAGAGAGAGGCAATATTGTTTGAAAAGGCTGGCCTTTTACTTCTTTGCAGATTTATGCCCTGTGGCTTTTATGCCCAGTATTTGTCTTGAGGTATCTTTACCAGTTGGAAGAATTATGATACTTGGTAAATTCGATATGAGGTACGAATTCTATTTAAGGGTTGTAATTAGGAAGGAAGAAGAAAAGCTATAGGGAGTAGCAGACGGAAGATAACATGGGAAGATTGATTATTTCTTTGACATATCTTCTTGTAGAGTAACTTAAGCATGTATAGGTTTTAAACTACTAATTAAATTGCATACACACATTAACATAATAGGAATACAGTTACATAACCAAAGCAGACCTATAATTACCAGCCATCTCCAGTGAAACCAAGAAAACCAGTTAGGCACCCTAGGCATTTGTGAAAACTTATCTATGATATGGTGGATATTGTCCAACTGAACTTGAACAGTGTGAGAGAAATCAGACAAATTAAAACAACCCATTCCTAGGGACTGTTCACATCCCGTATTTTCTTTTAACACTAGGTAGTCTGTAGTTCCAAGATTTTGGAGCGCTGCAACTTGCACTTCTCCTAATTCTTGGTTGAGTTCTGACCATATAGATCCATTCAAATCTGATGTTTTACTGTATGCACAGGCCAGCTTAGATATCTCCTTCTTCATTCCAATGGCAAGTCCAGGAACCGGTGGGATGAATGCAGCTACAACTGCAACAGCGCCAGGGTCTTTGTTGAAGTTTTTTGATGATCATCTTCTGGAATGACTCTTGCAGAGAATATTGATGTTGGAAGTTCTTCATATCGTACTTTAATTCGTTTTCTGGGTAGCCAAATTAGGCTTTGGTCTTCTGTATAAACACAAACAAACCCTTTCCCCACACTTTGATATGCCCTTTATACCATTGTGAAGAACTTACTGGAGATCACCACACAGGAACTGCTTTTATTTTTTTAAGAGAAAGGAATATTGTCAGAAAAATGTACTTCCAAAGCTGATCATCTGACACCCTTTAGATGATCAAAATTAAGGATATTTAAAGCATGCATTAATCGGTGATTTGCAGTTAGTTTTATCCTTACAGTGTGTAATCCCCCTTTTCTTTCTTTCTTATCATTAATCTAAATGTACATGAAGAACCTTATGTTTACTAGGCTCTCCCCTATACCTGGTCCCCCCTTTAAACCACTTTACAGTCACTGTCCATCAGCATAGCAAAATGTTTTAGAATCACTACTTGTCTTCTCTGTGTTGTACACCCCTCCCCTTTCTCCCTCCACTCCCCATGCATGCTAATCTTAATACCGCCCTTCTTCTTCCCCCCCCTTACCCTCCGTACCCACCAATCCTCCCCAGCCCCTTGCCCTTTGGTACCTGTTAGTCCATTCTTGGGTTCTGTGATTCTGCTGCTGTTTTGTTTCTTCCGTTTTTCCTTTGTTCTTATACTCCACAGATGAATGAAATCATTTGGTATTTCTGTTTCTCCGCTTGGCTTATTTCACTGAGCATAATACCCTCCAGCTCCATCCATGTTACTGCAAATGGTAGGATTTGTTTTCTTCTTATGGCTGAGTAATATTCCATTGTGTATATGTACCACTTCTTCTTTATCCATTCATCTACTGATGGACACTTAGGTTGCTTCCAATTCTTGGCTATTGTAAATAGTGCTGCGATAAACATAGGGGTGTATCTGTCTTTTTCAAACTTGAGTCCTGCATTTTAGGGTAAATTCCTAGGAGTGGAATTCCTGGGTCAAATGGTAAGTCTATTTTGAGCATTTTGAGGAACCGCCATACTGCTTTCCACATTTTTTGAACTAATTTACATTCCCACCAGCAGTATAGGAGGGTTCCCCTTTCTCCACAACCTCGCCAACATTTGTTGTTGTTTGTCTTTTGGATGGTAGCCATCCTTACTGGTGTGAGGTGATTCCTCATTGTGGTTTTAATTTGCATTTCTCTGATGACAAGCGATGTGGAGCGTCTTTTCATGTGTCTGTTGGCCATCTGTGTTTGTTTTTTGGGAGAACGGTCTGTTCAGTTCCTCTGCCCATTTTTTAATTGGATTATATGTTTTTTTGTTTGTTGAGGTGGGTGAGCTCTTTATATATTTTGGACGTCAATCCTTTATCGGATCTGTCATTTATGAATATATTCTCCCATACTGTAGGGTACCTTTTTGTTCTATTGATGTTGTCTTTTGCTGTCCAGAAGCTTTTCAGCTTAATATAGTCCCACTTGTTCATGTTTGCTGTTGTTTTCCTTGCCCGGGAAGATATGTCCAAGAAGAGGTCACTCATGTTTATGTCTAAGAGGTTTTTGCCTATGTTTTTTTCTAACACTTTTATGTTTTCATGACTTACATTCAGGTCTTTCATCCATTTTGAATTGACTTTTATGTATGGGGTTAGACAGTGATCCAGTTTCATTCTCTTACATGTAGCTGTCCAGTTTTGCCAGCACCATCTGCTGAAGAGACTGTCATTTCGCCATTGTATGTCCATGGCTCCTTTATTAAATATTAATTCGACCATTTATGTTTGGGTTAATGTCTGGATTCTCTAGTCTGTTCCATTGGTCTGTGGCTCTGCTCTTGTGCCAGTACCAAATTGTCTTGATTACTATGACTTTGTAGTAGAGCTTGAAGTTGAGGGTGAGATTCCCCCCTACTTTATTCTTCTTTCTCAGGATTGCTTTGGCTATTCGGCATCTTTGGTGTTTCCATATGAATTTTTGAACTATTTGTTCTAGTTCTTTGAAGAATGTTGCTGGTAATTTGATAGGGATTGCATCACATCTGTATATTGCTTTGGGCAGGATGGCCATTTTGACGGTATTAATTCTTCCTAGCCACGAGCATGGGATGAGTTTGCATTCGTTCGTGTCCCCTTTAGTTTTTCTTTAGAGTGACTTGTAGTTTTCAGGATATAGGTCTTTCACTTCTTTGGTCAGACTTTTTCCTAGGTATTTTATTCTTTTTGATGCAATTGTGAATGGAATTGTTTTCCTGATTTCTCTTTCTATTGGTTCATTGTTAGTGTTTAGGAAAGCCACAGATTTCTGTGTGTTAACTTTGTATCCTGCAACTTTGCTGTATTCCAATATCAGTTCTAGTAGTTTTGGAGTGGAGTCTTTAGGGATTTTTATTACAATATCATGTCATCTGCAAATAGTGACAGATTAACTTCTTCTTTACCAATCTAGATTCCTTGTATTTCTTTGGTTGTTCTCATTGCCGTGGCTAGGACCTCCAGTCCTATATTAAATAACAGTGGGGAGAGTGGGCATCCCTGTCTTGTCCCCGATCTCAGAGGAAAAGCTTTCAGCCTCTCACTGTTCATTATGATGTTGGCTGTGGGTTTATCATACATGGTCTTTATTATGTTGAGGTACTTGCCCTCTATTCCCATTTTGCTGAGAGTCTTTATCATGAATGGATGTTGAATTTTGTCAAATGCTTTTTCAGCATCTGTGGAGATGATCATGTGGTTTTTCTCTTTCTTTTTGTTGATGTGGTGGATGATGTTGATGGATTTTCAAATGTTGTAACATCCTTGCATCCCTGGGATGAATCCCACTTGGTCATGGTGTATGATTCTTTTGATATACTTTTTAATTCGGTTTGCTAATATTTTATTAAGTATTTTTACATCTACATTCATCAGGGATATTGGTCTGTAATTTTCGTTTTTGGTGGGGTCTTTGCCTGGTTTTGGTATTAGGGTGATGTTGGCTTCATAGAATGAGTTTGGGAGTATTCCCTCCTCTTCTATTTTTTGGAAAACTTTAAGGAGAATGGGTATTATGTCTTCTCTGTGTGTCTGATAAAATTCCAAGGTAAATCCGTCCGGCCCGGGTGTTTTGTTCTTGGGTAGTTTTTTGATTACCGTTTCAATTTCTTTGCTCGTAATTGGTTTGTTTAACTTTTGTGTCTCTTCCTTGGTCAGTCTTGGAAGGGTTTATTTTTCTAGGAAGTTGTCTATTTCTTCTAGGTTTTCCAGCTTGTTGGCATATAGGTTTTCATAGTAGTCTTTAATAATTCTTTGTATTTCTGTGGAGTCTGTCGTGATTTTTCCGTTCTCATTTCTGATTCTGTTCATTTGTGTTGATTCTCTTTTTCTCTTAATAAGTTTGGCTAGAGGCTTATCTATTTTGTTTATTTTCTCAAAGAACCAGCTCTTGGTTTCATTGATTTTTGCTATTGTTTTATTCTTCTCAGTTTTGTTTATTTCTTCCTTGATCTTTATTATGTGCTCCTTCTGCTGACTTTAGGCCTCATTTGTTCTTCTTTTTTTTTTCACAGTCATTATCATTAGTTTATTACCTTTTCTTTATACCTTTCCATATTTATTCCTTCATTACGCAGGTATTTATTAAGCATTTACTGTGTTCCAGGCCTTGTGCTAGGAGTTCACAATCCAGCAATGTACAAGACAGGTTAAGTAACGCCTAGAGGCGATCTTAAATAATGACACAAATAATTGGAATTGTCTTAAGGGCCTAAGTTTTTACAAAGCAGAACTCAAACACACAAACACAAAAGCCAAGCAATTTCCGATAAATAAATTTTAAGGTTACGCATGGAGACTCATACAAACAATGAGATCAATTAGTAGTAATTTTGGAAAGGACTCCAATACCGGAACTAGGTAGGCAGTAGACGGGAATTGAAGGTGGGGTGGCAGAGGAAGGAGTTAGCAGCCCCTTCTCGAATTACCCACTGGGGGGGCGCCCCGTTGGCGGGTAGGCGCTAGCTAGGCCTGCCACGCGTTGGATCCCACGCCAGTGTTGGCTGGCTGGGACGCCGCGAACTCAGCTCCAGCGCCTGCGCTGGAGTCCAGACCTGCGTGGCAGCTGCAGGAGCCGGGACGGCCACAGGGGAGCGTCCCCGTGAGCGCCCGCCCTGCCGCAGCCCCGCCCCCGCCGCCGGCTCCAGCCCAGCCCAGCTCCGCTCCGTTGCGTCCCGGACCCAACGCCTGCACGCCCTGCGCTGCCGCTGCTCCAGCTCGCTGAAGGGCTCCAGCTCTCGCGCCCCTGGCACGCGCCCCAACGCCCCGAGATCGTTCCAGCGGCCCCGTGCGCCCCCCGCGCTGTGCTTGCCGCTCACCCTGTGGGTGCCCGCCCGCCCTGCACCCTGGAGCACCGGGCCGCGAGCCTCTGCCAACTTCTCTGGATCCTCGCGGCCGTGGGCGGCGGCTGCAACACTTTTCCGCCCGAGGGAGGTAGGTGCGGGCCTCGGTTGGCCAGCTGGCGGGTCTGGGATCGGGCGCTGCAGGCCTACGCGCCCCAGGGCGGCCGGCGCCCCCCGTGCGCTGGGTCTGGGGCTTGGAAGTGGGGCCGGAGGCAGCGCGGAAATAGTGTGGGAGACGCTTCTTCTCTGGTTTAAACTCTTCGGTGCTCAATGGTGGTTTCTGTGAAATTGGGAAATCGTGTAGATTGACGGCAGTGTCGGTCAGAAAAACACTTGGCACGTAGTGGACTGGGAGAGTCAGTTTGGGGGCCTTGGCCTGGGGCGCCCCAGGGGCTCGCAGAGGATGGGGTCGTCATTGTCTGATTTTCCCCTCCAGGGCCCGGTGCCGCACCCCCACTCCGGGCCCCTAAACAAGAGGTCCGAATTCTCGGAAACTCGAGGACGGTGTAGACACGCCCTTGCTTCATTGTCGGTTGCGGGAGTCGGGGTGTTGGCAGGTCGGTTGACAAGTGCGCCAAGGGGCCGGCATTAATGTGCGGCGCGGGGGCGGTGGCGTCTGTTTCTGCTTTGTTTGTTTGTTCATGTGTTTTGTTTTTTAGATTTAACATGTAAGTGAAATCATATGGTATTTGTCTCTGTCCGGCTGGCTTCATTTAGCATAATACCCTCTAGGTCCATCATGTCACAGATGGCATGTTTTCTTTCTTTTTTATGCCTGAGTAATATTGCTTTTTGCAAATTGGTGCCACTGTTGTGTTTCTGAGTTTCAAAAGTAACATGTTAAGTAAATTTTTTATATGCATTATTATTTTGGGGAATCATATGGCTTCGAATTTTTTTCAATTTGAATATTTCAACTTTAAAAAATGTAAAGAAAAAAGAAAAGGAAATAATTTGAATATTTCAACTTTAAAAAATGTAAAAAAAAAAAGAAAAAAAGAAAAGGAAATTGAATTAATTTTTGTGACTATGTAACAAAAGACCGGTGCTTGGGAAAACAAGACCAGAAGGTTAATAGAACAAAAAGCCAGCCTAAGTAATGCTACTGAAAAGTTTTAGGTGAAGGCTGTGTTAACCAACCTGTTCTTTGATTACAACTAATAAAGAGTTTTTAAAGGCAGAATTGCCTGGACTTCTTCTTAACCTTTTGAATTAGTATCCCTGTGGACAATGTCTGGTAATCTGTGTTTTTAGAAAGTTTCCAAGGGGCTTGTAGTTCGTGGTTTTGCATTGGAGACCTGTCCTCTAAAGAATACAGTACAGCATCTGTTCATTTCTTGAGAGTGCTCGGACTTGTAGAGTTTCCTTAGTACAGCTAAAACTTAACATGTCCTTCCCTTTTATTAAGGATGGCTGCAGGAAATAGCAATATATAGAGCATTTCTGAATATTTCGCAAAATTATTGTTAAGGAGAATATCAAGTGATATGCATAAGCCTGATACATGGAATGAAGATTCATGTGCTTCAGATATTTTTTCGAACCTAACTTGAAAGGTGAAGGTCAGTGTGAATGAAGGCCATCACACTTAGAGTTCTGACATTTTTATTTCAAAATTCCCATGAGATTTATGTGTGTGATAACAGGGTTAATTTTTTATATATGACTATTTTAAATACATCAAAATCTTTGTACTCCTGCTTTTCCCTTCATTTACAAAAATATATTAGAGACCAGAAAAACCAATGTGGTCTGAACCCTCTCAACCTTGAATGATCCTAGCTAATAAATATCTTTAAAATTTTAAGAGAAAGTTTAAAAGAGAGCATAATGCTGATCCAAGTTTAAAAACTGGCAACAACAGGGTCTCAGCTTATGTTTTCTTTCTCCCTGATTTATACCACTGACCCAGCAAACGGTCTACAGGGCAGAGATTCCGCGAGATCAGGGAACCATGGGGTGGATATGCATCTGCTTGTGGCCTGCTTTGCTCTCCCTGAAGTTCAGTGGTCACCTGTGTTGAGTGAGCAGTTCAGTCCGAGGCCAGGGATGTGTGCCTTCTATATACTGAGCGTAATGGGGAGGTTACTGGCATGCAGGGCTCCAATTTTGAGTGGCCGCTGTGCCATAGTTGCGTACTTCTGAGCTCTATGTTGCTTCAGAGCTGGGCCCAGAATGGTTCTGATGAAGCCTACCCAAGGAGGTGACTCATCATGCCATCATGTTGCCTTGTCTCTTGGCTTCTCGATCTTCACTGTTTGGGTGTTTGATCTCTGTGTGTATGTGTCCACGACAGCAGACACTTAGACTTGTTCATCAGTGACTCTCCAGTGCCTTCAACCAGGCTTGGCTCAGAATAAGTGCTCAAAAATTATTGTTTACATAAAGGAATGAATGCAGGAGCTTCTCTGAATTGTAAAACTAAATAAACTGAAAATTTCTAACAGTTTTTTTGTTGTTTCATTTAAAAAGCCTCTTCGAGAAGACAGTTTTTTGGAACACATCAAGCTATTTATTTTCTGAAAAGTAAGCTGTACCAAGACACGTTCCTTAGTTACTTTTTTGCATTTAATTCTTGCTAGTCAATCAGTGATCGTCACTATGTATAGAACGTTATACTGGGCACTTGGAGTAATAAAATATTTAGCAGACATAGCTTATAATGAAATTTTTTTTTTGAGAGGGCATCTCATATTTATTGATCAAATGTTTTTTAACAACAATATCATTCTACACACTCATTAATCCACCCCAAGCCTAATTCTCGTCAGTCTCCAATCTTCTGAAGCATAATGAACAAGTTCTTACATGGTGAACAGTACAAGGGCAGTCATCACAGAAACTTTCAGTTTTGATCACATATTATGAACTATAAACAATCAGGTCAAATATGAATATTCGTTTGATCTTTATACTCAATTTATATGTGAATCCCACATTTCTCCCTTATTATTATTATTATTATTATTTTTTAAAATAAAATGCTGAAGTGGTAGGTAGATGCAAGATAAAAGTAGAAAACATAGTTTAGTGCTGTAAGAGGGCAAATGTAGATGATCAGGTGTGTGCCTGTAGACTAAGTGTTAATCCAAGCTAGACAAGGGCAATAAAACATCCACGGATGCAGAAGATTTCTCTCAAAACTGGGGGTGTGAGGTTCTAAGCCTCACCTCTGTTGATCCCCAATTTCTCACCTGATGGCCCCCCTGCGACTGTGCCTGTCTTAGGTTGTTCCTCCCTTGAGGAATCTTACCCATCTCTGGCTAACTAGTCATTTCCTGGGCCATACAGGGAAATGTAAAGTGGGTAAGTGAGAGAGAGGCAATATTGTTTGAAAAGGCTGGCCTTTTACTTCTTTGCAGATTTATGCCCTGTGGCTTTTATGCCCAGTATTTGTCTTGAGGTATCTTTACCAGTTGGAAGAATTATGATACTTGGTAAATTCGATATGAGGTACGAATTCTATTTAAGGGTTGTAATTAGGAAGGAAGAAGAAAAGCTATAGGGAGTAGCAGACGGAAGATAACATGGGAAGATTGATTATTTCTTTGACATATCTTCTTGTAGAGTAACTTAAGCATGTATAGGTTTTAAACTACTAATTAAATTGCATACACACATTAACATAATAGGAATACAGTTACATAACCAAAGCAGACCTATAATTACCAGCCATCTCCAGTGAAACCAAGAAAACCAGTTAGGCACCCTAGGCATTTGTGAAAACTTATCTATGATATGGTGGATATTGTCCAACTGAACTTGAACAGTGTGAGAGAAATCAGACAAATTAAAACAACCCATTCCTAGGGACTGTTCACATCCCGTATTTTCTTTTAACACTAGGTAGTCTGTAGTTCCAAGATTTTGGAGCGCTGCAACTTGCACTTCTCCTAATTCTTGGTTGAGTTCTGACCATATAGATCCATTCAAATCTGATGTTTTACTGTATGCACAGGCCAGCTTAGATATCTCCTTCTTCATTCCAATGGCAAGTCCAGGAACCGGTGGGATGAATGCAGCTACAACTGCAACAGCGCCAGGGTCTTTGTTGAAGTTTTTTGATGATCATCTTCTGGAATGACTCTTGCAGAGAATATTGATGTTGGAAGTTCTTCATATCGTACTTTAATTCGTTTTCTGGGTAGCCAAATTAGGCTTTGGTCTTCTGTATAAACACAAACAAACCCTTTCCCCACACTTTGATATGCCCTTTATACCATTGTGAAGAACTTACTGGAGATCACCACACAGGAACTGCTTTTATTTTTTTAAGAGAAAGGAATATTGTCAGAAAAATGTACTTCCAAAGCTGATCATCTGACACCCTTTAGATGATCAAAATTAAGGATATTTAAAGCATGCATTAATCGGTGATTTGCAGTTAGTTTTATCCTTACAGTGTGTAATCCCCCTTTTCTTTCTTTCTTATCATTAATCTAAATGTACATGAAGAACCTTATGTTTACTAGGCTCTCCCCTATACCTGGTCCCCCCTTTAAACCACTTTACAGTCACTGTCCATCAGCATAGCAAAATGTTTTAGAATCACTACTTGTCTTCTCTGTGTTGTACACCCCTCCCCTTTCTCCCTCCACTCCCCATGCATGCTAATCTTAATACCGCCCTTCTTCTTCCCCCCCCTTACCCTCCGTACCCACCAATCCTCCCCAGCCCCTTGCCCTTTGGTACCTGTTAGTCCATTCTTGGGTTCTGTGATTCTGCTGCTGTTTTGTTTCTTCCGTTTTTCCTTTGTTCTTATACTCCACAGATGAATGAAATCATTTGGTATTTCTGTTTCTCCGCTTGGCTTATTTCACTGAGCATAATACCCTCCAGCTCCATCCATGTTACTGCAAATGGTAGGATTTGTTTTCTTCTTATGGCTGAGTAATATTCCATTGTGTATATGTACCACTTCTTCTTTATCCATTCATCTACTGATGGACACTTAGGTTGCTTCCAATTCTTGGCTATTGTAAATAGTGCTGCGA
Source organism: Manis pentadactyla (assembly GCF_030020395.1). Lineage (NCBI taxonomy): Eukaryota > Metazoa > Chordata > Mammalia > Pholidota > Manidae > Manis > Manis pentadactyla. The sequence goes on from NC_080033.1 coordinate 20,852,948, forward strand.
TAAACATAGGGGTGTATCTGTCTTTTTCAAACTTGAGTCCTGCATTTTAGGGTAAATTCCTAGGAGTGGAATTCCTGGGTCAAATGGTAAGTCTATTTTGAGCATTTTGAGGAACCGCCATACTGCTTTCCACATTTTTTGAACTAATTTACATTCCCACCAGCAGTATAGGAGGGTTCCCCTTTCTCCACAACCTCGCCAACATTTGTTGTTGTTTGTCTTTTGGATGGTAGCCATCCTTACTGGTGTGAGGTGATTCCTCATTGTGGTTTTAATTTGCATTTCTCTGATGACAAGCGATGTGGAGCGTCTTTTCATGTGTCTGTTGGCCATCTGTGTTTGTTTTTTGGGAGAACGGTCTGTTCAGTTCCTCTGCCCATTTTTTAATTGGATTATATGTTTTTTTGTTTGTTGAGGTGGGTGAGCTCTTTATATATTTTGGACGTCAATCCTTTATCGGATCTGTCATTTATGAATATATTCTCCCATACTGTAGGGTACCTTTTTGTTCTATTGATGTTGTCTTTTGCTGTCCAGAAGCTTTTCAGCTTAATATAGTCCCACTTGTTCATGTTTGCTGTTGTTTTCCTTGCCCGGGAAGATATGTCCAAGAAGAGGTCACTCATGTTTATGTCTAAGAGGTTTTTGCCTATGTTTTTTTCTAACACTTTTATGTTTTCATGACTTACATTCAGGTCTTTCATCCATTTTGAATTGACTTTTATGTATGGGGTTAGACAGTGATCCAGTTTCATTCTCTTACATGTAGCTGTCCAGTTTTGCCAGCACCATCTGCTGAAGAGACTGTCATTTCGCCATTGTATGTCCATGGCTCCTTTATTAAATATTAATTCGACCATTTATGTTTGGGTTAATGTCTGGATTCTCTAGTCTGTTCCATTGGTCTGTGGCTCTGCTCTTGTGCCAGTACCAAATTGTCTTGATTACTATGACTTTGTAGTAGAGCTTGAAGTTGAGGGTGAGATTCCCCCCTACTTTATTCTTCTTTCTCAGGATTGCTTTGGCTATTCGGCATCTTTGGTGTTTCCATATGAATTTTTGAACTATTTGTTCTAGTTCTTTGAAGAATGTTGCTGGTAATTTGATAGGGATTGCATCACATCTGTATATTGCTTTGGGCAGGATGGCCATTTTGACGGTATTAATTCTTCCTAGCCACGAGCATGGGATGAGTTTGCATTCGTTCGTGTCCCCTTTAGTTTTTCTTTAGAGTGACTTGTAGTTTTCAGGATATAGGTCTTTCACTTCTTTGGTCAGACTTTTTCCTAGGTATTTTATTCTTTTTGATGCAATTGTGAATGGAATTGTTTTCCTGATTTCTCTTTCTATTGGTTCATTGTTAGTGTTTAGGAAAGCCACAGATTTCTGTGTGTTAACTTTGTATCCTGCAACTTTGCTGTATTCCAATATCAGTTCTAGTAGTTTTGGAGTGGAGTCTTTAGGGATTTTTATTACAATATCATGTCATCTGCAAATAGTGACAGATTAACTTCTTCTTTACCAATCTAGATTCCTTGTATTTCTTTGGTTGTTCTCATTGCCGTGGCTAGGACCTCCAGTCCTATATTAAATAACAGTGGGGAGAGTGGGCATCCCTGTCTTGTCCCCGATCTCAGAGGAAAAGCTTTCAGCCTCTCACTGTTCATTATGATGTTGGCTGTGGGTTTATCATACATGGTCTTTATTATGTTGAGGTACTTGCCCTCTATTCCCATTTTGCTGAGAGTCTTTATCATGAATGGATGTTGAATTTTGTCAAATGCTTTTTCAGCATCTGTGGAGATGATCATGTGGTTTTTCTCTTTCTTTTTGTTGATGTGGTGGATGATGTTGATGGATTTTCAAATGTTGTAACATCCTTGCATCCCTGGGATGAATCCCACTTGGTCATGGTGTATGATTCTTTTGATATACTTTTTAATTCGGTTTGCTAATATTTTATTAAGTATTTTTACATCTACATTCATCAGGGATATTGGTCTGTAATTTTCGTTTTTGGTGGGGTCTTTGCCTGGTTTTGGTATTAGGGTGATGTTGGCTTCATAGAATGAGTTTGGGAGTATTCCCTCCTCTTCTATTTTTTGGAAAACTTTAAGGAGAATGGGTATTATGTCTTCTCTGTGTGTCTGATAAAATTCCAAGGTAAATCCGTCCGGCCCGGGTGTTTTGTTCTTGGGTAGTTTTTTGATTACCGTTTCAATTTCTTTGCTCGTAATTGGTTTGTTTAACTTTTGTGTCTCTTCCTTGGTCAGTCTTGGAAGGGTTTATTTTTCTAGGAAGTTGTCTATTTCTTCTAGGTTTTCCAGCTTGTTGGCATATAGGTTTTCATAGTAGTCTTTAATAATTCTTTGTATTTCTGTGGAGTCTGTCGTGATTTTTCCGTTCTCATTTCTGATTCTGTTCATTTGTGTTGATTCTCTTTTTCTCTTAATAAGTTTGGCTAGAGGCTTATCTATTTTGTTTATTTTCTCAAAGAACCAGCTCTTGGTTTCATTGATTTTTGCTATTGTTTTATTCTTCTCAGTTTTGTTTATTTCTTCCTTGATCTTTATTATGTGCTCCTTCTGCTGACTTTAGGCCTCATTTGTTCTTCTTTTTTTTTTCACAGTCATTATCATTAGTTTATTACCTTTTCTTTATACCTTTCCATATTTATTCCTTCATTACGCAGGTATTTATTAAGCATTTACTGTGTTCCAGGCCTTGTGCTAGGAGTTCACAATCCAGCAATGTACAAGACAGGTTAAGTAACGCCTAGAGGCGATCTTAAATAATGACACAAATAATTGGAATTGTCTTAAGGGCCTAAGTTTTTACACAGCAGAAGTCAAACACACAAACACAAAGGCCAAGCAATTTCCGATAAATAAATTTTAAGTTTATGCATGGAGTCTCATACAAACAATGTGATCAATTAGTAGTAATTTTGGAAAGGACTCCAATACTGGAACTAGCAGACAGTAGACGAGAATTTAAGGTGGGGTGGCAGAGGAAGGAGTTAGCAGCCCCTTCTCGAATTACCCACTGGGGGGGCGCCCCGTTGGCGGGTAGGCGCTAGCTAGGCCTGCCACGCGTTGGATCCCACGCCAGTGTTGGCTGGCTGGGACGCCGCGGACTCAGCTCCAGCGCTCGGCTGGAGTCCAGACGTGCGTGGCAGCTGCAGGAGCCGGGACGGCCACCCGGTAGCGGCCACGTGAGCGCCCGCCCTGCCGCAGCCCCGCCCCCGCCGCCGGCTCCAGCCCAGCCCAGCTCCGCTCCGTTGCGTCCCGGACCCAACGCCTGCACGCCCTGCGCTGCTGCTGCTCCAGCTCGCTGACGGGCGCCAGCTCTCGCTTCCCTGGCACGCACTACAACGCCCCGGAATCGTTCCAGCGTCCCCGCGCACCCCCCGCGCTGTGCTTGCCGCTCCCCGGCACCCTCGGGGGACCCGCCCGCTCTGCACCCTGGAGCACCGGGCCGCGAGCGTCTGCCGACTTCTCTGGATCCTCGCGGCCGTGGGCGGCGTCTGCAACGCTTGTCCGTCCGTGGGAGGTAGGTGCGGGCCTCGGTTGGCCAGCTGGCGGGGCCAGGATCGTGCGCTGCAGGCCTGCGCGTCCCCCGTGTGCTGGGTCTGGGGCTTGGATGTGGGGCCGGAGGCAACGCGGAAATAGTGTGGGAGACGCTGCTTCTCTGGTTTAAACTCTTCGGGGCTCAATTGTGGTTTTTGTGAAATGGGGGAAGTCGTGTTGATGAACGGCAGTGTCGGTCAGGAAAACACTTGGCACGCAGTGGACTGGGAGAGTCAGTTTGGGGGCCTCGGCCTGGGGCGCCTCGGGGGCCCGCAGAGCGTGGGGGCGGCATTGCCTGATTGTCCCCTGCAGGGCCTGGAGCCGCACCCCCTCTCCGGGCCCCTAAACAAGAGGTCCGAATTCTCGGAAACTCGAGGACAGTGTAGACACGCCCTTGTTTCATTGTCGGCTGCGGGAGTCGGGGTGTTGGCAGGCTCGGTTGACAAGTGCGCCAAGCGGCCGGCATTAATGTGCGGCGCGGTGGCGGGGGCGTCTGTTCCTGTTTTGTTTGTTTGTTTGTTCATGTGTTTTGTTTTTTAGATTCCACATGTAAGTGAAATCATATGGTATTTGTCTTTGTCCGGCCTGCTTCATTTAGCATAATACCCTCTAGTTCGATCATGTCACAGATGGCATGTTTTCTTTCTTTTTTATGCCTGAGTAATATTGCTTTTTACAAATTGGTACCACTATTGTGTTTCTGAGTTTCAAAAGTAACATGTTAAGTAATTTATTTATATGCATTATTATTTTGAGGAATCATATGACTTCGAATTTTTTTTAAATTTGAATATTTCAACTTTAAAAAATGTAAAAAGAAAAAAAGGGAATTGAATTAATTTTTGTGACTCTGTAACAAAAGATCTATGCTTGGGAAAACAAGACCAGAAAGTCAATAGAACAAAAAGCCCAGCCCAGCCTAAGTAATGCTACTGAAAAGTTTTAGTTGAAGGCTGTGGTAACCAACCTGTTCTTTGATTACAACTAATAAGGAGTTTTTAAAAGACAGAATTGCCTGGACTTCATCTTAACCTTTTGAATTAGTATCCCTGTGGAAATGTCTGGTAATCTGTATTTTTAGAAAGTTTCCAAGGGGCTTGTAGTTCATGGTTTTGCATTGGAGACCTGTCCTCTAAAGAATACAGTACAGCATCTGTTCATTTCTTGAGAATGCTCGGACTTGTAGAGTTTCCTTAGTACAGCTAAAACTTAACATGTCCTTCCCTTTTATTAAGGATGGCTGTAAGAAATAGCAATATATAGAGCATTTCTGAATATTTTGCAATATTATTGTTAAGGAGAATATCGAGTGATATGTATAAGCCTGATACATGGAATGAAGATTCATGTGCTTCAGATATTTTTTTGAACCTAACTTGAAAGGTGAAGGTCAGTGTGAATGAAGGCCATCACACTTAGAGTTCTGACATTTTTATTTCAAATTTCCCATGAATTTATGTGTGTGATAACATTGTTAATTTTTTATATATGACTATTTTAAATACATCAAAATCTTTGTACTCCTGCTTTTCCCTTCATTTACAAAAATATATTAGAGACCAGAAAAACCAATGTGGTCTGAACCCTCTCAACCTTGAATGATCCTAGCTAATAAATATCTTTAAAATTTTAAGAGAAAGTTTAAAAGAGAGCATAATGCTGATCCAAGTTTAAAAACTGGTAACAACAGGGACTCAGCTTATGTTTTCTTTCTCCCTGATTTATACCACTGACCCAGCAAACAAACGGTCTACAGGGCAGAGATTCCGCGAGATCAGGGAACCATGGGGTGGATATGCATCTGCTTGTGGCCTGCTTTGCTCTCCCTGAAGTTCAGTGGTCACCTGTGTTGAGTGAGCAGTTCAGTCCGAGGCCAGGGATGTGTGCCTTCTATATACTGAGCGTAAGGGGGAGGCTACTGGCATGCAGGGCTCCAATTTTGAGTGGCCGCTGTGCCATAGTTGCGTACTTCTGAGCTCTATGTTGCTTCAGAGCTGGGCCCAGAATGGTTCTGATGAAGCCTACCCAAGGAGGTGACTCATCATGCCATCATGTTGCCTTGTCTCTTGGCTTCTCGATCTTCACTGTTTGGGTGTTTGATCTCTGTGTGTATGTGTCCACGACAGCAGACACTTAGACTTGTTCATCAGTGACTCTCCAGTGCCTTCAACCAGGCTTGGCTCAGAATAAGTGCTCAAAAATTATTGTTTACATAAAGGAATGAATGCAGGAGCTTCTCTGAATTGTAAAACTAAATAAACTGAAAATTTCTAACAGTTTTTTTGTTGTTTCATTTAAAAAGCCTCTTCAGGTAGACAGTTTATTGAAACATATCAACCTATTTATTTTCTGAAAAGGAAGCTGTACCGAGACATGTTCCTTAGTTATTTTTTGCATTTACCTCTTGCTAGTCAATCAGTGATCTTCACTGTGTATAGAACGTTATACTGAGCACTTGGAGTAATAAAATATTTAGCAGACATAGCTTATAAGGAAAATTTAAAGCCATTTAGTTAACTTCATATTTCCTGGGGGAAGTAAATTTTATAAAATGTTAGAATCTTTATAAAAATAAACTACCATACAAGTGTATATTTATAGATATTATATAGGGAGATAATTATTTCCCTAAAGTTTGAAACTGGTTAAAAATTATAATTACCCAAATCATAAGAGAATAAATAATTTTCAGTGTGAAAAATTTAATACAATGCAAAAAACAAATGCAAGGCAAACCAGGAAAGTTCCTCTTTCATCCCACCTCCTTTTTACTCATCACTTAACCTGATGCAACCACAGAAACACAGTTAACAGCTTGGAAGCATTTCATCCATTACATTTCCTAGGCACTTACATTTCCACATACATGGTGATAGTGCACATCTTTTTTCACCCAGCAGTTTGCCTTGGAGATCTTTCAAAGTTAGTACAAAATAGATTTATACCATTCTGTAAGGCTAAGTTATTTGGCATTAACAATTCATTTGGTTGAACTAGTTTCACATTATGTAGATAGGCATATATGAACAATGTTTGGTGTTTTTCTAAGCTAATTTATTTTTCAATATTTCTTCATATTTTACCTTACTGGCAAGTGCTGAGATGACCTTATTTTGAGAATATTTAGCTTTTGAGATACAAGGTGATATAAAATTTGCTTTATCTGTATTAAATGTCTTTAAATAGCAAGTGACACTTTTTAATTTATTCCCAATTTCTTAAGCTTCAAAATGAACAATAGATCCTGTTTTTCCAATGAAACAGCAGAGTGAGCCTTACGTGCTGACTCATTTCTCTTTCCTCGTTTTGTACGCGTCTACCGCTCTGTGTCTCGTGCTATTTGCAAATTGAATATTGGACAAGGGCTAAAAAGGAAAGTAGTCCTTAGGTGATCACTGACATATTTACTGGAATTCTGTAAGACTCCCAAGGTTAATTGTTAAGAGAATTTTTGTTGTTGTTGTTTGTCACTTGATTCTTTCGCCATGTCCCATTCAGCTAGTTGTTTGTTGTTTTACTAGAAAATTGAACATTTAGAATTTGGACTGTGTATGTCTTTAAAGATACGCTTTTGTGTCCAGGAAACTTCTGCTTCAACAATACATTGCTGCAGTATGTGTTCAGATCAAAAAACTCAATCAAAATTTGTAATTTCTTAAAGTATATAACAAATCTAACAAAGAATGACAGTCATGCTCTTTGGCTCTGAAATAGAGTTTTCTACTCTAAAAGTACATAAGCTGGGTGTTAACCGCCAGAGAACAAAAATATACTGAGCGCTGCTATTCCAAGCGAGAGGTTGGATCAGGAAGGTCACCCATCATAGTAACACAAGGGAAGGGAATGATGAACTCTCATTTACAAAACACAAGCTTCACAATCCCACTAATCTAGATTTAGATCCAGGCTAGAAAGTATTTTATGTGAAGAAATTATTAAATTTGCCCATTAGCCTGCTTTTGATTCATAATAAGTTTCTTTAGCAGAAATGTCCTAAGAGTGAGAAAGGGATTCCTGCTCTGCCCCAGAGAGCACAGCAGCGATTAATTCCACCACCTGGAGCAAAAGAACTCAGAGCAGAAGATTGGCCTTCAACGTGACAATCCCAATTGAGAAAAACAGTTTCTCCAAATGTTCTTTAATGTATTCTTGTTTCTCATACTATATAAATTTTCTAGTCCCCATATTGTTCAAGCTTATGTGCTACCTATATTCTCTTTTATATCTAGGGTACTTTTTAACTCTTAACAAATATCAACTGGAGCCCTTCCCCTTGTTTCTAATTTACTATTACTTCATCTATTAGAAAGGGTACCTTTTAGTGATTTTGTGGTTCTATGTAAGTTTTATGTTAAGTAGCTTACTTCTGAAAGAAGAATATATATTTATAAGAACTACTCTCCTAGTCACTGAACAAAAGTTAATTTTTTATATGATTGTTTCATTTCTAACTTTAGATAGACTGTAATACTGGGAATTTAGTTTATTAGTTGTGAACAAAAACTAGAGATTATTTTGAGTGTCTCTGTATGGATGGGTGGTAGGAATCAAGAAAAGTTTCAAAAATTATTCTAGTTTTAGGTGGTGTTTAAGTCACTTGCAAACCAGCTTGTGTCCTCAGCAGTATAATAAAATTACCCTTTCTGAGATTACTGGTAAAAATTATAAGTTAAAAGCCAAAGATCATTTTTTGGTCTTCAAGCCCTTTTTCAACTTCTTTGACTTTACCGTCACATGTGCAGCCCCTCTGGTGTCTGTTTCCTACATTAACCATGATATGTGTGGTCACAAGTGACTAAAGACCCAATTCAAACTTGCTTTAGCAAAAAGAGAATATTTTGGCTCATGGAACTGGGAAGGATAGGGATATGCCCACTCTTGGGTCAAACTGAATTCCTAAACTGACAGAGTTCTTGTCGTTTCCCCATCCCTCCTGTCAGCCTCCTTTTATTTATTCCAGGCTCTTTCTTTCCTAATACAAAGGGATGCTCTCCATTGGGCAGAGAGTAAGGCTGTTCGCAGCTTGAGTCATTGAAGTTTGTGAATCTTGGGGAAAGATCATTTCTCTTTTCCAGTAACTTGCTATGAATTTCTGGGAAGGACTCTCCTCAGGACCAGCTCTGGCTACCGTGATGGCCGGGGCCAAGGCTCATGTCCGCCCCTGTGATCATAAGGCAGTTCACACTGACCAAAAGCCCCAACAGAACGCTGTGGAGTTGGGGCAGGAGAGGACGGTCCCTAAAGGATTCACCAGGGAGAAGATGGGGAGGGGTTGAGGAGACATTTCATTGCCCCCACATCCCCTTTAGCATCTCTGATTTCTTTTTTCCTAAGTACTGCATTTGTTCTCATCTTCTTTCCCCTGCCTCTCACTTAGTCATTCTCTAGCATTCTGTTCTTGTAAAGTCTACATTATTTTCCACAAATAGTTCATCTTAACAAGTTTCGCCTAGTGTATCTTTGCAGAAGCATTGTAAGTTTCTATCTTTACACATCAGTACCATCACTTTCTACTTATTGAGTGCGAGCATAGATGTGAGCTGTGCATTTACCTATCCTCAGGAAGCTATATACTCTAAAAGAAATACAGACATACAGTATGTATGGTAAGGTTAATTTTTCTCTGATTTCTTAAATCCTAATAAAATTGTTATGAACCACATTTTACCTTTTTCCAGCCCCCCTGAGACTTAAGTATGGAATGGACATTCTTACTAACAGTTAGCTAAGAACTGTAATTAATAGAACTGTTTTTCACATATGAGAAACACCAAATGCATATACCTACCCAGAAACATCTAGGGCAGCTCACCTTTGAAAGAGAAACCTTTGCAGTGTATTCTACATTATGATCCTGTTCCATCTCTTCATTCCAGCATTCTACTGAATCCAGCAACTTGAGTCCTCACTACTTTTTGAAAGGGCACAGTAGACAGAAAAACAAATTAGGAAGATGATAAGTTTGATGTTGAACATTATTTTCAATTTTGAGTTTGAAAAACATCCATCCAGAAATTGAAAATTGGAGTCTAGGGTCCAGGATAGATTTCTGCTAGAGTTTGAAATATGGAACCATCTAATTAGTCAAATTCTCCCAAAGTTTTGCTGTGTGAATAAGCAAATAACTTAATTTCTCAGCATCCTGGTGCCCCTATCTTCCAAGTGGGCGGAGAATATATAACTATAAGGATTTTTGTGAGGATTATTAATTTCTGTAGGAAAACTTTGTTGCCCAATGCATATTAACTAGATAACCAGTGTTCTCAGTATCTTCATTGCCTTTACAGTTTGCTGGGTCTGTGTCAGCCTGATGGGAGTAAATGAAGTTGTCACAGAGTCTGATAGGAAGGGCTGCCGCGTGAGGCTCCCTTGATGACCGCATTCACTGGCTGTTGATCACTCTGTACCTCTCTTCTCATCTCCCTGGACTTTATTCTTTGTGATCCATTCCATCACTTTTATATCTTCAATCCCTCCACTGGTTAATACTGCCAAAGCATATCACTGGTATGATTTTGTTACTAATAGTATTGTGCATCACTTACATTTACTAAGTAACCACCCAGTGAGAAAATTGAGTCAGTCCTATTGAGTAGCTGACCCACGGTGCACAGAGTAAGTGACACAGTCAGAACTGGAACCAAGACAGTCTGAAGTAAAATCCCTCAGGCTTCACCACTTCCTCAAACTTCTCTTTATAGGGGAAATAGTTGTACTAACTCCTCTTTGTTCAAGTTCTGCCCATCTGATAATTATTCCCAATCTCAGATCTTCAGGAAAACATTTACTGAACCCAGTGGCCATTGATGGTCTTCTCTAAACCTCAGTGTTCACACACATCTTGCCCAAGAAGGTATGATTCAGAAAAGAGTGCTGCATATGATACTGTGATTGGTGAGAATAGTAGGATTGTCAGAGTTTGGGAAGGTGGAGAGAAAGAAAAGAATCTGTTTGCAGAGAGATGACGTGAGCCCGAGAACCACTCAGGAATGAGCGTAGACGGTCAGAGCAATGGGGAGGCCCCTCCTGGGATAGAGAAGAGTGAGGTAAAGATGAATAAGGAGAGTGAGCACAGAGGCTTAATGACAGATTGAAAGCTTTGAACTTGACCTTACAGGAAGTGGCTGAACAGAAAATTTTAGAAATGAGGCTAATAAAAATTCAAGGTTACAAGAAGACTTAATCTGTGACTGGTATCTGTAATATATTGAAAGACAGAAAAACCAGACTAGGAAAACTACTAGAGAAGCTGGGGTAGCTATCCGCATGTAGGACATACGCAGGCCGAGTGAGTGGAGGGTGACGGTGCTGGGAAGCGCGCGCAGGAAGCCGCGCTGACTCACAGAGCACCTGCAGGAAGGCGCGAAGGAGCCTGGGGAGTCCCAGTGTAAAGTCAGGGTAAGTGGGGAATAGACCAAACCACACGCACTGAGGCTGGGCAGATCTTTGCCCTGCTTGGAATTATTCTTCTTTTTAGTTGGAGTCAACAGCTAAGGAGCTTTGTATTATTATGTCCCTCCTGCCTTAGCTTCTTACTGAGATGTGGATCTACTTAGTAATAAGAATTGTGACTTTGTCAGTTTTTGAACTGATACCATCCTTGCCCGGAATCCTTTTTGACGACAGACTTACTATGAGGTGATCTTGGAATTACTTTACTTTGCATTCCTCCAGCCCTCACTGCTCCTCCTTGGCTGTTCAGTGAGGGAAAAGAAAATGGGGAGAAAGAATTGTGAAGTTGCACGAATTATACGATTTCACTTATTTTCAGATGTTTCATCCAGTAAAATAAGCTCTGTGTTCAGGATGCCACCCTAACTTGGGAAAGCAGGAGCCCTACTTTGATTTAGAACATCTCCCCCACTGCCCCAGGCAGAAGTAGTTGATTCTCCTTATTTTCTTGTATTATTTATTAAAGTGTGGCTTTTACCTCATCCTGTCTGGGTTCGGTACACGGCGGCAGCAACTACCACTGGATTTTAAGTCCTCAGGGGCAGTGTTTGCACTTGGGAGCCAGATTTTCAAGGTGGTGTTACCATTTTTTTTTTTTAAGAAGAAAATGGAGAAAAGGAGGAAAATGAGAAAAAGGGCTTGGTTGTAGGGAGATGTCATTGGTATAAGTATACATAGAAACAAGAAGAGAAGGCTTGAATAATAGAGGTGCACATGTTTATACATCCGACACACACATACACTCACGGTGCTGGCTATTAAAAGCCTGACAAATTATTTACTATTCAAGTTTCATTTAAAAAGTGTGTCAGTACATCCGTGGTGTTGACCAAGAGCAGTAAGACTCCCTTTTTGTTGCTCCTTTGCTAGTAGTAGACATAAGCAGATTCCTCCTTGACAGCCTGGTGTCTTTCCATAGAATGAAGCTGATTGTGCCGTGATAAATCACTTCCTGTAGGGTTGATGACTGAGCCAAGAGGGAATGACAATAAGGTTGGAGATGAATTATTGGGGGATGAAACAGTGCTCTTTCTTAGCCACCCAGTTCCATTTGTGGATGTTTCTGAGACACCTCAATGTTTTCTTTGTATATAGATTTTATTTTGCATAGTTTCTCTCTCTTGTGACCCCTTATGAGCCCTTATGGTTAGTAACCACAATTAAGTAACTTAGTGCAGAATCATATCTTATTTATTTTGAAATTTCTTGTATCTAGCTTAATCCCCAGAATATAGCAGGTAGCTTTATGTATTTAATAAATTGAATTTAATGAATGAAAGCTTTCTATATTAAATGTTTTATGATGTACATATATTTAATTTATGTCCTATCAAAAGTTTATTTTCTGTTTCTTTTTCCTTTTTATTGTTTTTGATCAACATTTACTGACTGAGCACATTCATCCAATCCTGAAGTAAGTTTTAGGAAATCTTAAAAAATGCCTGAAAGAAATACAAGGAAACGTGGTTCCTACTCTCAAGAAACAAACTCTATTGTCACATAATGTCAACTCTACTCAATTCTTATTTGCCTACTGGGTGTCTACTTTCAAAGGCTATTTATCTAGATCTAGTTTTTCAGAATTTTATTCTCTATAAAGAGCAGAAACTTAACTATTTTTGTAGGAATTGAACTATTTGCCTCCACCCTTCATTTCTGCTTTCATTCTTCATTCATTTACTTCTATTAAAAAAAAAGAAATTAAATGAAATCTTAAGTGCTAAGATGACAAGTGAAATGATGAAAATTCAGAGGAAGCAATGGAGTGTGTGACAGTCCGTAATACCTAGCTAAGGTGTGAATTAGTTAATCTAGTTAAGGTGAGAATATTTATTTTATGGGTCTATATTGCCTCCATGCCTCAAATTGTATAATGGCTTGAAAGAAAAATTGAGGTTATCTATTTTGTCATCGTTTAATAAATACTCCATAGCATTTAAGATGGTACTACTATATGAATTTTACCACTGAAAAGAACTTAGGAGCTAACTGATTCTGGTCAGGTAGTTTAACAGATGAGGGTACACTGGCACGGGTCCCAGTGACGGGCTTGCAAGGTAAAGGCAGAACTTTGGACAGAACCCCATATCCATACTCATCCAATCCAAGGATCTTTGTCATACACTATGTTTCTGGAAAGTACCGTGTAATTTATTTTACTATTCCATTTCATATACCACATATATCTTTATTGTCATAGTAATTCTAACACTACTTGTATATATAAGGCTTTGTCCACATTAACACTAGATGAGGTTACCAAAAGGAACAGCATTTCAAGGTGTTCATCTCTTTAGAAAGTATTCAGAGTGCCTATAAGGGCCAGGCACCTTGCAAGATGCAGGAAATACCTTAGCTGTAAGATAGACTTGCCTCTTCCCTCTAGGAGTTGAATGGCTTTTGCAGTGTTTCTCAAACTGTTTTTTAAAACTCTCCATTTCCATGGAAGCGCATCATGGATTAGGCCAAACACAGAAGTTTCCACAAACCAATAAAAAATTTTAAAATAACCTGTTCCCTGATACTATCTATACTGCACATGGTGCTGGGGAGTACTTCACTTGAACAAAGAATTCTAAACCTACTCCAGTGGAATCAACTAGCTTATAGAAAAGAGAATAAACTATAGTTCACATAAAAAAAGACTATATCTACATATATCCATAATAGTAGACACTATTTTTTTATTGAAGGGTAGTTGACACACAGTATTACATTACATTAGTTTCAGGTGTACAACACAGTGATTCAACATTTATATACATGATAATTCTAGGTACCAGCTATCACCATACCAAGTTGTTACAATATTTTGACTATATTCCTTATGCTATACATTACATTCCGGTTACTTATTTATTTTACAATTGGAAGTCTGTTTATATATATATATATATATTTTTTGTGAGGGCATCTCTCATATTTATTGATCAAATAGTTGTTAACAACAATAAATTTCTGTATAGGGGGGTCAATACTCAATGCACAATCATTAATCCACCCCAAGCCTAATTTTCATCAGTCTCCAATCTTCTGATGCATAACGAACAAGTTCTTACATGGAGTACAAATTCTTACATAGTGAATAAGTTACATGGTGAACAGAGTAGACACTATTTTTTTTTAATGTGTCCCTATTTTCTCTGTTTTTCTTATTGAAGTATAATTGACATATATTAGTTTCAGGTGTACAACATGGCTCAGTATTTGTGTATATTGCTAAGTGATCACCACAATAATTCTAGTTACTATCCATCACCATATACAATATTTTTCTTGTGATGAGAACTTTTAAGATCTATCCTTAGCAACTTTCAAATATGCAATACAGTATTATAAACTATAGTCACCATGCTGTATATTTATATTTCCATGACTTAATAATTAGAAGTTTGTACCTTTTGATCCCCTTCACTTATCTCACCTACGCCTGATACCCACCCATGTCAGTCACCAATCCGTTCTCTGTATCTGAATTGGGTTTTTTGTTTGTTTATTTTGCTTTTTAGATTCCACATGTAGGTGAGATCATACTCTATGTGTCACCCATTCCCAGTATGACTTATTTCACTTAGCATAATACTGGCAAGGTCCATCCATGTTGTGCAATGAGAGGATTTCCTTTTTTCATGGCTAAATAATACTCATCTGTGCATGTGTATCACACTTTCTTTATCCATTCCTCCGTCAGTGGACACTTAGGTTGTTTCCATATCTTAGCTATTATAAATAATGCTGTAATCAACCTGAAGGTGTATATATATGTTTGAATTCCATTTTTGTTTTTTTGGATAAATACTGGAAGTGGAACTGCTGGATTGTATGATAGCTCTATTTTCAATTTTTTGAGCAACCTCCATACTGTTTTAAATAATGGCTGTTACCAATTACATTTCCACCAAGAGTGCACAAGGTTTCTTTTTTCTCTGCATCCTTTATTATTTTCTTGTCTTTTTGGAAATAGCCAGTCTAACAAGTGTGAGGGGATACCTCACGGTGGTTTTGCTTTGCATTTGCCTGGTGATAGTGATGTTGAGCACATTCTCGTGGACCTGATGGCCATTTGTATATCTTTGGAAAAATGTCTATTTAGATCTTCTGCCTATTTTTTAGTTAGATCATTTGTTTTTTGCTATTGAATTGAATGAGTTTTTATATATTTTGCATATTAGTCTCTAATCAGTTATAACTTGCAAATATTTTCCCCCATTTGGCAGGTTGTTTTTTCAATTTGCTGATGTTCCCTTTTTGGGCAGAAGCTTTTTAGTTTAATGTCTCATTTTTTATTTTTATTTTTGCTTTTATTGTCAAATCCAAAAAATTATCACCAGATGGATGTCAAAGAGCTTATCCACTAGGAACTTTGTTCTAGGAGGTTTATGGTTTTAAATCTAACATTAATCTTTAATCGTTTTGAGTTAATTTTTCCGCATGGCATTAGATAGTGGTAGTTTCATTCTTTTGCACGTGGCTGTCCAGTTTTCCCGCAACCATTTACTGAAGAGTCTGTCTTTTCTCCCTCGTATATTCTTGGCTTCCTTGTCATAAATTAATTGACTGCATATGTGTGGGGTTATTTCTGGGCTATTTTCCATCGAATGGCTTGTCTGTTTTTATGCTAACACAATCCCATTTTGATTATTATAGCTTTGCAGTATAGTTTAAAATCAAAGCCTGTGATGCCTCCAGCTTTGTTCTTCTTAAGTTTGCTTGCTTTGGGTCTTTGGGGTCTTTTGTTGTTCCATACAAATTTTAGGATTCTTTGCTCTACTTCTGTGAAAAATGCCATCAGCAGTTTGATAGGGATTGTGTTGAATTGGTAGTTTGGTTAGAGCACAATGGACTTTTTAACTACTAATTCTCCCAATCCCTAAGCAGAGAATATCTTTCCATTTACTTAAGTTTGCAAACATCAGTATCATATAGTTTTCAGTATACTGTTTTTTCACCTTCTTGGTTAATTTATATATAGGTGTTTTATTCTTTCTGATGGAGTTGTAAATGGAATTGTTTTCTTAATTTCTTTTTCTAATAGATCATTATTAGTCTATGGAAATGCACCTGATGTTTTTATATGTAGATTTTTGTATCCCTGGAAATTTACTGAATTTATTGATTAGTTCTAACCACTTTTTGGTGGAGTCTTCAGGATTGTCTACATATAATCTGTTATCTGCAAATTGTGGCCCTTTTACTTATTCCTTTCTGGTTTTTGAGGCCTTTTCTTTTTTTTTTTCTTGTCTGATTTCTTGAGCTGGGACTTCTAATACTATGTTGAGTCAAGGTGGAGAGAGTCGGTATCCTTGTTAATTTCTGTCTCTACTTTTAATATTCATTCTGATGTATATTTTTGATCATTTTGATTCTAATCTGATCATCTTGTTGAAAGAAAAGCTACTTCCCTATAAGTGTAAACTTTTACACTTAAGAGAATGCTTTCCTGTGAATGTTGTGACAGTTTTGTTGTGCAGTTGATTCAGTTATTTATATTTGCTTAAATAAACATTTGCCACTAGGCATTTTCTATTAATAATAAAAGTGCCTATTCCTGAACACAGGGGTTATAGGCTGAAGCAACATTACCTAGATGATGAAGTGACTGGTACACTGTATAAACAGTTGGAATCTCCTGAGTAAATGTCTCAGATACCGTGTTCATGTTAGCACACTTACTGAACTTAGATCTGTCCCTTTGTTTTTGTGCTATTCTGAAATTTGATTTAATTGTGCTAATGGGTCATAAAATGCTCTAGTTTTCTAGAGTTCTTGAATTTCTCAGCTATGTAAAGTCATGCAACTTGGATGTACACTATCCAAGGTGTCAAAATTACACAGAAACTCACATATTTTACTGCTTTTAATTTCTCAACAACCAGTTGATCTTCAAAGATGATTCACCAGGAAACCAGAGGGTATGTTGGGTTTGTTCACATTATGAGATTAGGTCATTTCTGGATTCTTTTAGCTAAATGAAAAAATAACTATAATGCCATGTGATTTGTTAAATGGCTATAAATTTAATTTCATATACATCTTGCAGAATTAGGAGACTTTGAGAATTTATCCAAACTTCTGCATCTATTACAAGGCCTTTAAAAATAAGAGCTATGCAATGAGCACGATGAAAATATGTTCATTACAACTGAAGATGCTAATTCTTTTACCTGTTTAGGCTGCATTCTTCGGGGTATATCAGCAGGAAGGACCTTGTTTATTTAAAAAAACCCTTTTAAACTTGGTCATGTAGTCCTCTGGAAACATGGCTTTTCTATTAATTTCTACTACAAAATTTAGAAATAGCATTTAATGAACGGTAGACTAGTAAGTAATGGGGTTAAGTAAATAGCTTCTGAATATTATAACTATATTTTTCTAAAGATTTTGCTATGCATTCAGTATGATGAACTCATATAATGAAGATGTATTCTGTCAATATGCATTCACAGCATACATGGATAATGGTTCCAAAGAAACTGTTTTAAGATATGCTCTGAATATGTATGAAGAACAATAGACACAGGTTATGGGTTCAACAAATAGTAAGGGCCCAAAAGCAGAAGAAATGGCTTTATTAATCCTTATTCACTGAAAATACTTAAGAAACAAAAAAGAAACACACCATGTTATAAGTCTATATATACACCACAATTTTAGCAAGTCTTTATGAGCCCATTGATACTGCACAGTAATGTATTTTGTTACAGGATATTAGCTAGTCCATAAACATAGAGAATGGTTTAGATTATTAATGTAACTTACATTTTAATAAGATAAAATATTTAGAAGATTTTTGCACCAGTGATCTGTTGATCAAATCACAGGCTCGGTGGATTGCTTCTCTTTTGTGGGAACTCCTAAGAGACTCCTAATCCCACAGATGACAACTATCAGTTTTGGAGAAAATACATAAAACAATTACCTGAAGGCTATGGATAAAGACAACGAAAAAAGGGTGAGGAATTTTGGAAGGGAGTCAATACTTGAATGAAGGAAATGACGTGGTTTGAGTTACCAGTTTTTGCAAGTTTTGGACTAAAGACAAAACACTGAGGTCCAGTAGAAAACTTGTGGTCTTTCTGGTTTAACAAATCAGAAGACAACTCAAGGCATTACTGCTGTAGGAAGATGACAAGTAACCCTGAAAATTAAAGAACCAGAGAAGGAGGAGCCCAAGCTCTGTGGATAAATTCTATACAAGTCTCTAAATCATGCATAAGGACCAAAAAAAAAAAAATTAACTGTGATTTGAGATGCAGTGGGTGAGGCAGACTTTTCAGTTTGAAAATCAAATCGAGTTAATTACCTGTCAAGTCAGAAATACCAACACTCTTCAAAGGAATAAAAAAGAAACCAGAGTCTCCACAACATAACACTCAACACTATCCAGGACACAATCCAAAATTACTGTTACACAAAGAACCAGGAAAACGTGACGCATTCTCAAAGAAACAGGTAATCATCAGAGGCTATAATCATTTCATTGCTAACAAATTATCACAAATTTAGCCGCATAAACTACATAGATTTATTATTTTGCAGTTCCCTTGGGGCAGGATATCAGGCTCAGCCTGGGGAAATCCTGTGCTCAAGCACTAAAAGGGTCCAGTCAAGGTGTCTTCTGGGCTGAGCTCTCACATGGAGGCTCTGCTAGGGAAGAATTTGCTTCCCAACTCACTCATGTTGTTGGCAGAGTTCATTTCTTCATATGACTAAGGACCCAGCATGTTAATGGTTGTCAACAGGAGGCCATCTTCAGATATTAATGCCTTCCAATAGTTCCTAGAGGCAACCTGCCATTCCTTGACACATGGGATTATCCACTGTGGCTTCTTACTTCATCAAGAATTGATCAAATTAAAAGAAAAATAGATAATAACTCTACAATCACAGTAGAGTATTAGGTCTGGGATTTGAGTGTACTCTACAAGACAATAAATTAGCTAATTTCTGTTTCATAGATGTTAGCTGAAAATACAAGACTTGTGAGTCAGAAAAAGAGTTTATTTTTCACCACAAGCATAAATATCAACATCCTTGCATCAGTTCCCCTTGGTGCTGAGTACCCTGAGGGGAATCAGACAGGTGTGCAGTGCAGGTGAGGAATCTACTGTTTTTATAACAAGCAGTGTGCCATATCCCTGGGGTTTGTGGGGTGGTATGTCCTCTCTTAAGGTCACCAGTGACATTAAAAGCTCTAAGAAATGGCTCAGATAAAAAGAAGTCAGAGTCCTACAGTCCTGGCACACCTAGCAAAATATGCATGAATATAAGGTCCAGTGAAAACTGTATCTCACAAAAAAATAGTAACACCACACTCAGCAATTGATACAAAAACTAGACAAAATATCAGTAAACACATAGAAGATCTGAAAAATACCATAAAAGTAATTTCACCCAATTGATATTTGCAGAACACTATACATAAATATAGTGATTATGGTCTGTTTATGAAAATAGACCATATACAGGGCAGCTAAATAAGTCTCAATATATTTGAAAGAATATAAATTTCTGACCAGAACAAAATGAAGTTAGAAATTTATAACAAGATTCCAGGGAAGCTGTTAACATCTGGAAAATAATAATACACTGTGAAATAATTTGCAGATCATAGGGAATTGTAAGGGAAAGTAGAAAAAAATTTTTGATAATATTAAAAATACAATGTATCAGAGTTGTTGGTAAAGAGCTCTAAAGCAGTGCTAAGAGGGAAATTTATAGCTTTTAGTTTTTATGTGCAAAAGGAGGAAAGTTCTAAATCAATAATCCACCTTAGGAGCCAGAAAAAGTAGAGCAAATTAAACCCAACGTACATAGAAAAATTTGAGTAGAATTGAATGGGAACCGACAAAGAATAGGGGCATTTTTAAAGCCAAAACTGATTAGTTGAAGTGATCAACAAAATTGATAAGTTCCTAGCTTGCAGGTCAAGCAAAGGATGAGAGCTAGGAGAGGGAGAAAGCGAAATCAAGAATAAATGGTGCATTTCCTCTCCTATATATGTTAAAAGGAAAAAAAAAGGATATTAAGAATGACTTTTGCCAAAAAATTGCTTTAAATATAATTTACCAAAATTAAAACAAAAATGGAACAGCAATCTGCAACTTCGGTAAGGGCAAAGATTTCTTAGAAAGGGACAGGCAGTATTATACTTCAATACAATCACTAAATAAAATACAGGCTTGAGGACTAGATTCACGACATTGTATTTGTTTTGTAACAATAGGGCTTTAGAGTCTTCAAGTGTGTGCGTGAGGAAAACACCAGAGAACGTCCCAGTAATGTTATGAGGCTTAAACATGTGGTAAATACTTCAACTATGGCAGGAAGCCTGGGACACGGCTCCCAGCGCTCTCTGTCTCGTGGGATTCACCCCCTCCTTTAATCTACTCCCCTTTAATGTGGTCTGCATCTACCGACTTGCTTCTAACCGATAGAATATGTTTTTGTTTTTGGTCTGGGTTTTGTATTTGTTTGCAGTTTGCTCTGGTAGCTTAGCAGTGTCACTGGGAACTGTCCCCCTGTGCTTTACCTCTTTCTCTTTATTGACTGTCTGTGAGGGGGACTGTTGCCCAGCATGTTCAACGACTCCTTTAACAATGGGCATTCGCATTATTTCTAGTTCTCGTCAACAAACACAGTGTCGGACACAAGCAACATTGTACACGTATCCTCACCCACTGGGGATATCTCCATGAAATAGATTCCCAGGAGTTGCGGTGGGTAGAAAGGTATATGTAATTTTTATTTTAATTAAAGTTGCCAGGTTACTTTTCAAAAAGAAATATTTTCTCCTATTACCACCAGCATTGTCATTGCAGAGCCCCCTGCAACAATGTATATTGTTCCTCATCTACTGTCAAATATATATACATATATATATGTATGTGTGTGTGTATATTATATGCATGGGTGTATATATAAAACATGTATATGGTATGTATATACATAAAATATGTTTTACTTACATATAGGTATTCTAGATTTTCTGTCTTGGTAAGAAGTTTCCATGGTAGATAGAGTTTCACCTGTAGATTATATATGTAATTGCCTAGTTTCCCTCTAGGATTTAGATTTTTATTTTTTACACTTAAATCCTTTTATCATATATATTATTTCTGGACCTGTTTCACCAATCTCTTGCTTTATTCCTCTCTCAATACCATATTGATTTGGCTACTGTGACTGTGTAGAGAGTTGTGATGACTGGTAAGGCAAGTCTTCCGCAGCGTTCTTTTATATCAGCTGTTTGAGGACGGGCATGCAGTTAGTCTCAGGTATTTATTCTTCCATATTAATTTTGAGATATTTTACCCCCAAATAAAGAGGAAACCAAAAATTGCAACCAGAATTCGAATTGGAATAATATTAAATGTAAAATTACATTTGAGACAAATAACATTTTATATTAAAACGTCTCATTTTGGAATGTAGGCTATCTTCCCATTCAGATCTTTTTTTATGAGATTTTATACTTTTCTTTATATAGGGCATGTGTCTTTTTAAATTTATTTCTGGAGACTTCATAATCTTTGTCAATATTGGGCAAAGCATATGATTTCATTTCCATTTCCAGTTTCTTATTGTCTATTTAGAGAATAGTACTGAATTTTAAAAACATACTTATTTTATATCCACCACATTACTATAATAGTAGTTACTGTTTTTACTAGTGCCATAATTCTAGGGATACAACGTAACTGCCACAAAAAGCTTTACCATCCCCACTGATGACCTCACCATGTTTATACTGATCATGCTTCATTTGTACTATATTTGCTAGGTTCCAGACAATATTAAATAATAGATAATAACATTATTTAATATATTTTATTAAATTGGCTTTAGTGTTAGCTAGAATAATGTTTGTTCTTGATTTCTTTAAAGACTATTGCATTTAAGCAGTTTCCTCAATTCCTTTGACTTAGTGCTTTTATTGGTGATGACTTGAGTTTTATCAAATGCTTTATTTGGCATTTTTCTCTTTAAATTATTTGACATATTTTATTAAGTTGACATTTCTCAATGTGGAATCATCCTTGCATTACAGGAATAAATATTTATTCCATATCCCATATTCCAAATGTTTATCATGCCTTATTCATTTGCTACATGCTAGATTCTATTTGGTATTGTTTTATTTTAAATTTGAATGTGTTATAAGGTTGATCTGTACTATTATTTATGTTGTTTATCAAGTTTGGACTTACTGTTACTTCAGTTTTTGCACAATAAATGGAGGACTTTTACAAGTTTTCCTTCAGTCTATAATGGTGTATTTGACATTTAATTTGTGTACTCTTTGAAAGTTAGATGGGAGTCAGTAATAAACCAGTGTAATCCCAGTGCCTTTTTCAATGGTAGATCTTAAATCATTTTTCAAGTTTCTCCAGTGGTAACTGGAATGATTGGTTTGTCCACATGTGATCATTTTGGTAGTTCATATTTTTTCTCAAATATTTTACAAACCTAGAGGAATTAAATTGCATGGAATTTTATGTTCTAGCCTCATAATTCTTTTTTGGGGGGAGTGGGTCCACCACCGGTTGTATTTTGTTTTCTCTCAGCTGTATTGAGGTATAGTTGGCATAAAATTGTAAGATATTTGCAGTGTACATTGTGTGATTTAGTGTATGTGCACACTGTGAAAGGATCCCCCCATCTAGTTAATTAACATCCATCACCTCAAATATTTACCTTTTTTTTGGGTGTGGGGAACATTTAAGTTTTACTCTCAGCAAATTTCAATGGTGTTATCAACTGTAGTCACCATGTTTTACATTAGGTCCTCAGACCTTATTCATCTTAGAGCTGAAAGTTTGTCCCCTTTTACCAGCCTCTCCCTATTTCTCCCATTGCCCAGCTCTTGGCCACCACTTTTCTACTCTTTCTCTGAGTTCAACTTTTTATTTTGTTTAAGATTTCATATATAAGTGACAGCATGTAGTGTTTGTTTTTCTCTGGCATATTGCACTTAGCGTAGTGACCTTAAGATCCATCTGTGTTGTCACAAATGGCAGGATTTCCTTCTGTGTATATATGTAAGATCACATCTTTACCCATTATCTATTCATGAACATTTAGGTTGTTTCCGTCTCCTGGCTGTCGTGAAGAATGCTGCAGCGAGTATGGGGGTGCAGAATCTCTTTATAGCCTATGATCATTTCCTTTGGATCTGTGCTCAGAAGCGGGATTGCTGAATCACACGGTGGTTCTACTCATGATTCTTGCAGTGTCTCCTCTACAGGTCTTTCTTACTCTTTTCTAATTCTTAATTTCTGTGTGTGTGTGTGTATGTGTGTGTGTGTGTATGTGTCTAATTTATTCTTAATCAAGACCACATTGGGTTTGATAGATTTTTTTCAAAGATTCATCATTGGATTGTTTATCATTTCTTTCTTTTAAAAAGTTATTAGACTTAAACAAATCTGGAATTAATAGACTATCTGATAGTTTTAAATATTTGTATTCTTTTAAGTTTCTTTATATGAATATTATTTTCATATTTTTCATCTTTTTTAATTTGAATAAAGGCATTTAAGCTTACACCTTTATCTCAGAGGATAGCTTTTCCTGTCTTTTCTAAGTTTAGATTCAAATTATTCTCCATTTCTTTGTACTCCAGTGAATTTGTATCTCACTTTTGATTTTTCTTTTATCTAATGATTTTCTAAGAGTATGTTTCTTAATTTTAAGGTAGTTTGGATATTTTTGATCATTGATTACTTCTTAAATGTACATAAATTAATTACATGTCTATATACTAGGAAATTTGAAATTTTAAATCCCATGTAAAACAGCATCAAAAAAACATAAAGTTGTTGGTAGACAATTTTCTATTCATCTCTCCCATTTCTGCATATCTTAGCAGCATAGGCACTGCCTTTGTTCTGAAATATCTTTTCAAGGGTGCCTGTGTTGGAAAAAACACCAGAAGACAGATAGTGTCTCTTGCTACAGAGCAAAGGGCAGGCTTACTTACTGCTTGTTATAAAATTTTTAGGCCTCTAAGTTTGTGTAGTTATCACATGACCTTTCTTGCATCATCCTACGGGAACTGCATTTGGAGAAGCTGTACAAATTCTGATACTCTGGCAGGTGCTGTTGCTGTGAGCTATAAACTATCTTTAGTTTGTGATCCAGGAGTCTCCTGTCTTCTGCCAGCATGCACATAACTGTGGTAAGCTAAATTGTTAGCTTGCAAATAGAGTAAAATTTCAGAAACTCATAATTCATGAGAAAAATACTTGGGGATAAAGCTAACAAAATGTGCAATACCTTTACATTCAAATTACAGAAATCACTGGTATTAAAAAAGACAACTAAATGGAGAGATACATTACTATTGGTTGAGAGATTCACTATTGTTATGTTATCCATTCTTCCTGTATTAATATTATAGATTCAGTGCAATCCTTTTCAAAATTCTAGCAGGATATTTTGAAGAGATAGACAATATTCATAAATTTATGTGGAAATTCAGATGATTTAAAAGTCACACCAATTTCTAAGAAGAACACTGTTGGAAGACTTGTACCTTATGATTTCTAGACCTATGATAAACTATAGCTACAGGTATTGATAATGTGAGGAAAACCAATTGATGGAATAGCATAGAATGTCCAGAAATACACCTACATGTTTATGGTCATTTGATTTTCAACAAAACTGGAAAACGTATTGAATGTGGAAAGAAAAGTCTTTTCAACAAACTGTGTTATATATGAAAATGAAAAATTTTGAATCAAGACCCCTCTCTCACTTCATACACAAGGAATACAATTTGAGAACAATGTAGACCTAAATTTAAAACTCAGTCATAATGCTTTTCAAAGAAAACAATCGAAGACTATCTTTTTAACTTCAAAGTAGGCAAAAATGTCTTGAACAGGCCACAATACCATAGCACAAACCGTAACACTTAAAAAATATATATTTTAAAATTCAGCCTTTTAGGTCATCAAAAGACTCCATTAAAAATATGAATGGGCAAGCTACTGGGAAAAAATATTCATAGTGCATTTATCTAACAAGGGGCTTGTATCCAGAACATACACACACACACACACACATACATACATACACATATATAATATATATATTAAATATATATGTATATATACACAAATGACAAAAATTCAAGGAACTCAATATAAAAATGGTCAAGATATATGAATGGTTTATAAACAATGAAAAAACCCACAACCTCATTAGTTATCAGAGAAGTTCAAATTTATACCACAGGGAGATACCACTTTTACCTACTACAATGGCTAGTTTTCTTTTTCAATTACAGGATAAAATGTTACAAAGGATATCAAACAAGTAGACCTCTTCTATATTGCTAATGGTATAACTTCTTTGAAGAAACCTTCGGCAGTTTTTCAAAAGTTAGCTATATGCTTGGCCAAAAATCCTACTTCCAGGTATTTGCCCAAATAAAAACATGCACACGCAAAATTTGTACTCAAATGTTCATAGATTTATTAGGAATATGCAAAACTTCAAATACCCTAAATACCCATCAGCAGGTAAATGAATAAACAAATAATGGATAAACAAATCCACATAAATGAAATAGCAATACAAAGAATAAAGTACTGATACATGCACCAATGTGGATGAATATAAATATGATAATGTTATGCTAATTAATATAGACACAATAGAATGCACAATGTTTAAATCCATTGTTATAAAATATAGCTTGAGACAAAACGAATTCATATTGATAGAAATAGATACTTGTTGGTAGGGGGTTGCAGTCAGGGAGGAGGAAGGCAAGAAGAAACTTCCTGGGGTGATGGAACATTGTATAGCTTGTTTTGGGTGGTGATTAGTGATTATGTATATATATATAAATTTATAACTGAATATTGCATTATATATTAATATCTCAATTTTTTAAATATGGGAATATATGGTGCTTTGGTGAGGCAGAGGAATTCACTTATTTTACGCATAGGTATGATAGAAAAACTCAGACACAAAATTTACTTTTTGGCTGAAGGACAATTCCTGTGTTTATTTGGCTTGAGAAGCAAGGGAACAACGATCCTCTGCTCCTGGAATATCAACTTAGTACTAAGTTGATATCAGCTGAGTACTAAGGTGGTTGTCAAAGATGAAACACTCTCTTTATAGTTCTGAACGGTGTTCTACTGTACTCTGGATTTAGAAAGAAGAAGTGCTAAATGATTGTATTAGTTTTCTATTGCTGCATTACCAATAACTCCCAAAGCTTTGTGAGTGATTTGAAATAAATGGCCATCTATTATCTCTATTATGTCTGCCGGTAATGAATCTAGGCGAGGCTTAGTTTAGCTGGGTTCTCTGCTTCAGGGCCTCTCACAGGCTGAAATCAAGGTGTTATCTAACACTGTGGTTTCCTGTGAAGGCCCAACTGGGGAAGGATCTGCTTCCAAGCTCACTTGTGTGGTTTTTGGCAGGGTTCAGTTCTTTGAGGGCTGTTGGCAGAAGGTCACCCTCAGTTCCTTGTCTTAGGGCAGAGAGAGAAAGAGTGAGTGAGAACCAGCAAGACAGAGACAGAAAGCAAGCACTAGCAAGATGGAATTCTCAGGCTTTTGTAGCACAGTCATGGACGTTATATACCATCATTTTTGCCGTATCCTGCTCATTGCACACAAGTCACTCGATCTAGCCAACTCAAGGAAAAGGACTACACAGGAGGTGAGAAACACTGAAGGTCATCCTAGAATGCTGCCTGCCAAGATATTTACTGATTTGTCTAGTACAGGAGAAACTAGATGAAAGGTACTATTTTATGGGAAGTAGTATTTTCTGGTCTTCAGTTAGCATGAATTACTTTATTTAATAATATTGAAAAATATACATGCTAGACAGAAACTTTAACAATTTCTCAATATACATGCATAGTACATAGTTATAAGTGTATAATATAAACATCAACGGGAACAAAGCAATCTTTTAAAATTACAAATTATTAAATATGCATTACAATTTGTATAGTTAAGGACTCTAGCAAATATAGCTTACATGTTTTCAAATTTTAAAAAATGAGATACATACAATAGCATGCATGAATCTTAGTGTTTAAATATTTTCTGACATGTGTGCACTCATGTGACCATGACCCAGATCAACATATCAAGCACTCTCACTAACTTTTTCCCTTTCACCTATTTCACCCATTCTCTACCACCTTTCCCTGTGGCAACCACCAGTCTGTTCTCTGTGTCTATGTGTCTGTTTCTGTTTTGTTTCTTTGCTTTTTAGAGTCCACATGTAAGTGAAATCATATGTTATTTGTCTTTTCTGACTCATTTCACTTAGCATAATACCCTCTAGTTCCATCCATATTGTCATAAATTGCTAGAGTTCATTCTTTTTTATGGCTGAATAATATTCCATTGTACATATGTACTACGTCTTTTTTATCCATTCATCTGTCGATGGACATTTGGGTTGTTTCCATGTCTTGGTGATTGTATGGTGTGTGAGAATGTGTGAATAGCAGGCTTTCCTGCAGGCTCTTCACTTTAATATATAGTAAGGGGCAGTAATAGCTAATGTCATAGATAGCAAATTTGACACGTTTCCATTTATCTTTTGTAATGAATTATTCAAGGTTGAATTATGCTAACGTTTACTACTATAACTATTTGAATATGCCTGTAAATGTGAAAAGTCCTAAGGGCTGCCCAGAATGGGGTTCAGCACTAACTATCTGCCATGGGCCACGAACATGGCATTTCTACCCCAGTCTCGCATCCTCACCCTCCTCCGATTGCCTGGCAACCTGGCAATGGTCACAAGGGCCTGCGTGATTCTTCCTCAAAGAAAATTGGCATTTCCATTTGAACAAATATGAGCTTCACATTTGGGTATATACCTCTGTCTACCTGGTCGGAGAATACGTGATGTGCCATCTCTGTTCTCTAAATCACCCTAACACATCTGGGCATGTACAGGTTGTGGGTACAGAGTGTAGTGAAATAATGGCCAACGCGCTTCAGGCCGGATTTATGCTTCATGAGCTAAAATGGTTCTTAACTATTTATGTTGCCACATTAGGTAGCCATTCACTTTTAATGTGTTTCTAATAAGAAAACACTATGCAAAGATGTATTTCAGCAGAATTTTATAAGCCCTCTATGCAAGAGGTAATAACCAGCATCTTGGAAATAAACTGTCACTTTTACTTGCATTTTAAGCCAGATTAATACCTTCCTTTCATTTATAACTTGGTCCTAGACTGAAAGCAAAATCACTATCCATTTATTTCTTATTCAAAGGTTGGAAGAAAAAGGTACCAAACAAAATGATTTTGTATAAAAAGTTTCCAGGTTCTGGCGGCAAAGGTCTGGATTAAAGCCTCGGCCTGCTGTTCACCAGCTGTGACTCGGGATGCCGCTGAATGTTTGGCTCGGTAGTAAAACGGGATCATATTGATTCTAGAGCTGTAATGACATCTCACCCTTGTGATTCACACCCTGGACTTGTCTTGACACAGCTGTGTTCTGCTTTTAAAATCTTAAATCTACAGCATTTCAATCTCAGAACACAGCCTTTGGCCATTGGCGTTGATACTCTCTCCTGTCCTGCACACATGCTCTTTGTTGTTGAATAAACCTCTCTTGTCTCTTCTGTAGGTCTGTTCCCATGCAGTTCTAACAACTTGTCCACTCCTCTGGGGGCTCCACAATTCCTTAATTTAATGATTTGAAGACAACTTGTGCTATCTCCTTCACCCCTTGCTCTTCCAGAATATCCACCTTGGAGACCCCTTATCTAAAGTCAGTCCAGCCGTTAGCTTTCTTTTGCTGCATTTGGGCCGCACAGCACAGCCCAGGGAAGAGAGCAGCGCCTCACCCAGTGAGCAGCCCAGTGCTATGTCCCAGCCGACACTGTCTGTCCTGGCTCAGTTTCTTCTCCTGCTCCCTAGAAGAGTCACTCCAAACCTTCACTTCTTTCCCGTCCCACTACCCCTGCCTTCGCTGCTCTGCAGGTCACCTTTCCGCCTGCCTTTGAGAAAGTGGGGCCCTCGGAGAGCTCTCTGCAATGCCTCGCTCCCCCTCCACACCCCGCAGCCCCTGTTCTCGTCTCCTCCCACCCTGCCTCGGTGCGGGACTTTCCTCTCCTGTTCAAGGCTCATGCTCCTCCGTCGGCGAGGGCCCCCTCCTCCTCCTGTTTCTGGTGTCTCCCACCGTTTTCTCAGGATTGCCTCTTTCTTCTCAGCACACAGACATTTTCAAATGAGGTCTTAGCATCAGTTGCCAACTCTTTCCAGACAGAGCCAGCTTTTTCCTACTTCTTTGTCTCCACTTTGCCACCTTCCGTTGTTAACTTCCCACCGTACAGTCTGGCCTCCGTCCCTGCCTGGTGATCCCTCTTGCTCTCCAGGGCCTCGGAACCGCCAGATCCAACAGGCCTGTCCAGTCCTCGTTCCCCTGGGTCTCCCTTGGCATCTGGTTCTGACTCTGCCCTCCTTCATGAAACTCGTCACAGCCTCTGCTCTGAAACACCCTCCTTCCTTGACTTCCAGTGACATTGTGACTTTCTCTTTGCCCGCCATCTAGCTGTTTTCCCTTAGTGTCCTCTGTGAGTCCTTCTCTTTCCTGAGACCTGCTGGCCCCCTGGAGCTCAGCCCCTCCACCTGGGATGCCTGATGGCTACATCTGTCTGGATGTCTGTCTGGGCCCTGAGAACTTCGTATGTCCCAAACTGAAGTCATGTCCTTCCCCCTCCATGTTTCCCGCTGAGTAGAGTGTCTCAGTGGAGGTACCCTTATCCACCAGATGCACCCCAGAAATGTCAGCTTCTTCTGGAGTCCTTCTGTCTTAGTCTCCAACGCCCCATAAAAAGTCTGGTTGAGGCTTGTTTGTTTGTTTATTCCTTGGATCCATTCTCTTCTCTCTGTACAGACTTTGTTTCATTTTTGACTAGTTTAATAGGCTACAAATCTTGGAGGAGTTGGATGAAGTGCAGCCCCACAGCTGGGGGCAGTGGGGGGTGGGGAGGAGAGAGGAAGATGGTCATGGGGTGTCCTTTCTGGAATCCCATCTGATCCTATGACTCCGGTGTAAACCCTTCAGTGTCACACTCCTTAGTACGATAGGGAGCTCTTCTTGGCTGGGATCCTGTCTGTTTTCCAGCCTCATTTCTTGCTGTTTTCCATAAATAGTGATGCCACAGCCATACACTGATTCTGGTCCTTCCTAATATGTTATCCAGTACCTTTATTCTCAGTGCCTTAGATACGCTTCTCTTTTCCTGACCTGGTCCCTCGGTTCAATTATGACTGAATCACAGTCTTACCTTTGCTCCTATTCCTGTCCAGCCCAGTCCAAGTTGGGAATGAGTGTAAGGTAATAAAGTGAAACGAGTGGCAAGAGTAGAGTGTTAAGTGTCTGCTGCCAGAGGGACCCGGAGATCTGGCTCTGAGCATCCTAGTGGCCAAAGCACAGAGGTGAACGTCATAAGTTACAGGGGAACTTGTTTGGGCCAACTGTTATGGCCTAACAGAAGCTTCTCCCATAACACCTCATAAAGAGCAGAGTGTGGGGTGCAGGCTTACACTCTCCGGCATCCAGAAAATAGATCTCATGGTGCACCGCTTAGGCATGTTGGTTAAAATATCCTCTGATGCAGGTCAGTGGCTTCGTGCAAACCCACTTCACGAAGTGGGCGGGTGGGTAGGCGGAGGAGAGAAGCTCTCAGAGTCACCCACGGAAGTTCTGTCTTACTCTGGGGACACCCGCGCATTACCTGGATGTGGGGAGCCTCTGGGATCCATTGTTGAGGACTGATGGAATTGCCATCTGGCACATGACCTCTGGGGTCAGCTTTTACTGCCAGTAATGCTGTTCCCATCCCACCCCCACCTTTTCTTACAGGCTTTTCTTCCTAGGCTTAGCAGAACTTGATCATGTGAGGCAGTAAATCACCAAAGTCCAGAGCAAATCTCACTTGACATTTTTATCTGGACTCTTCTGGGGGCCTTTAATTAGCATGATTGCACCACGGAAGAGTGCTCCGATGGAATCTGTGTTGCTCTTGGTTGGGGTAATAGCTATTGAAGGTTCTCTAGTTTCTATTTCTGGTCATCTAGGACAGACTCTGATTAAAAGTGATTTAAACCCCTTAATATGGTATAATAAAGGGTGGTTGGCAGTGTGTTTACATGGATTTTAAAAATGCATTAGCACATGAACTTACATAGTTGTAAAAAAGTCACTCCAAGAGTCCATATGTTTGCCATTCTGGCTCCCTCAAACACAAAACATATGCCACTGTGTAGGAATCCATTGCTGGCATGGTCACTGCCCCATAGCCCGTGCAGCCAAGGTGTCCTTGGCCGTATTACCCACAGCCATGATATTCTCGGCCCTTGTTAATGGGATTTTGGGGGGTGCAGCCCAGTACATCACATCTGGGGCCTTGCAGGTCAGATGGGCTTCAAGGAGCATCAGAATATGTTGTGATTAAAGACAGAACTCTCGTTAGCATCAAGGGTCCCGACCCCCCAGTTCCTGAATACAGGTTGCAGTGAAAAACCTCCTGCTGGTGCAGAACGCACTGTAGCAGTGGTTCTGAACCAGGTACCTCTGCTCCTCAGGGGACATTTGAGACCATCTGGAAACATATTTGGTTGTCCTAATGTCTTGGAGGGTGCTACTGGCACCTAGTGGATAGAGGGATGCTTCCACACCTCCTTCAGTACACAGGACAGACCCCACAATCAAGAGTTATCTGGCCCCAAATGTCAATAGCATCAAGGCTGAGAACTCCTACACTCTAACTTTCAAAGCAGATGCCCATATTACTTGCTTAAAGCTCGTTGTGGCCTGGTGAGGGAGGAGGTGTAAAAGTTTTATCTCCATTTTACAGATTGAAAATCTGAAGCTTAGAGGGGTGATGGCCCTTCCCCTTCCCACGGGATCCGGCCATCTGATTAATCGTCCGGTTCTCATTCTGCTGCTCATCCACGTGCCTGGGCCGACAAGAGCCCTGGGGTCTCTGCAAATGTTCAGAAGGGCCGTGAGCTTTATCTAAGTGTTGATGGAACATCTCTGTGACCCCAGATTTCTCATGAAGGATGGGAACCCCAGTGTCATATCTTTCTCCTGGGTATCAAAGAGCACGTGTCTATCAGAAGTACTGTGTAATAGACTTGATCTCACTTGACACTTGGAGAAGAATAATGTCTTTACAATGGGTGGAAATGTGATTATTTGCACAGTCCAATACCAGTTCACACCTTCAAATGCTTTATTTGTGGAATGTATGACACGGTCTGTTGTGACCACAGGCAAGAGTGGTGTTTTTGGAATTGAGAGTGCATGACCTGCCGCAAAGCGTTTACATTAAAAATCATGTACCCCTCAACTCTCTGGGTGTCTGTCTGGCTGCATATCTGCAGGGGGACTACCTTCCAGAGCCTGCCAGTTTAGTGAAATAATGAACCCGAGAAGGGTCACACAGGCCGATAGCAGTACAGCTGTGTTCACATACCCATTGCCTGGGACTTGTCGTATCAGGAGATTCTGTAGCAGAGAGTTCAGTGCAAATGCCTCTCTGCCACTTCACTGCCTTGTCTATTCTTAGGACATGTGTGGCTGCCCCACTGGGCATTTCTTCCGGGCCATGGCTGGAGTTAGCATCTCATTCATGCTGACTGAGCCAGGGACTGTGCTGCACACTTTAGTTACATATCTAGCCCTTCGGACCTCAAAGCAAGCAAGATTATCTCCATGAAACATTAGAAAGCTTGAGCTGAGGGGGTGGCTTCACTTGTGTGTGATCCATACCTGGCTGAGGGCAGACCTAGAAGCGAAACTGAGGATGTGCTCATCCCGCTACTGAATGCTGCTGTCTTAAATAGACACGGCAGTTGGACTTCAGTCTTTGCTTTTCAGTTAAGAAGGATACTCTCATCCTGGTTCGCAGAAGAGAAAACAGGGCCACTAAGGCACCGAATGAGTTGACCATAGTGTAGAGCACAGAAATTACACCTCCGCCTCCTGAGGCAGCCAATGTGTTTTGGGGGCTAATAGACACAGGGAAATCCCAAAAGAATTCATCCACGCACGCGCACACACACAAAAGTTTCTGAAATAAATTGACCCAACATTAGTCTCAGTTCTTCCCTTGATCTTATCAAATCTAAAGCGGCTCTACTCTGAATGGAGCAGGACCGCAGTGCTCAGAGCTGAGAATTGCTCTGTGCCTTAAAATGCGTTGTTTGAACAGCGTCATTTAATGGCAGGAGTCTTGCCTCAGGTCTGATGAAGTCAAGTCAAGGGCATAGGATTTCTAATTCTTACTCTAACTGTCGCCGCACTTCCTGGGAGGGTTGCAGGCGTGCTGTCTTGGGTGTGTGCAGAAAGCACGCTGCCTCCCCCGCTGCTGTTTTCAGGTGCCCCGACTTTGGCCAAACGTCCTGTTATAAGTCACACTGGAGAGACCCGGAGCTGCCCAGGACCTCCCCACCCCCCCACCTTTCCCACCTCCCACATTTAATCAGATGCTGAACTTTTGATTTGCATAAGCGCCCTCTGCATTTACCTGGCATCCGCCCCCTTTGGCTCTCCTCCCATGGTCGCAGCCTCGTTACCACTGTCCTGCCTGCTTCAGTCACCCTTCCATCCAGGGGTCTGCACACTACAGCCCGTGGCCCAATCCAGCCCACCACTGCCTGGTTTTTTTTACAACTCAAGAGCTGAAAATGGTTTTTATACTTAAAAGTGATTGGGAAAATACCAAATGGAGAATCATCTTTCATAATATGAAAATGATATGAAATATACATTTCAGTGTTCATAAATAAAGTGTGTGGGAACACAGCCACGCTCATTCATCATGTATCATCGGTGGTTTCTTTCACTCGACAGGGGCGGAGCTCAGTACAGGAGCACCTCATTTTATAGCACTTTCCTTTATTGCATTTTGCAGATACTGTGTTCTTTACGAATTAAAGGTCTGTGGCAACCCAAATTGGACAAGTCTGTTGCTGCCATTTTCCCAACATCATTTGCTCATGTCATTATCTTTGTGTCACATTTTGGTGATTCTCTCAATGTTTCAAGCCCTTCCATTATTATGATATTTGTTACGGTGTCTGTGATCAGTGATTCCAACTCACTGAAAGCTCAGATGATGGGTAGCATTTTTTAGCAATGAAGTCGTTTTTTAATTAAGGCCTGTACATTTTTTTTGGACCCTAATGCTATATTGCACAGTTAATAGATTACAACGTCGTGTAAACATTATGTTTACATATGTTTTTATATGAAGTAGGAAAGCAAAACATTCATTTGACTCACTTTATTGTGATGTTTGCTTTACTGCGGTGGTCTAGAGCTGAACCTGCAGGTCTCCAAGGTAGGCCCGTATTTAAGATGCGCATTTCACAGGGCTACCGCTGCCATAGGTAGAGATCCCTCTGACGGATCTGGGCAAAGACAACTGAATCCTTCTGGAGAGGATTCACTCTTCTAGATGCCATTAAGAACATTCATGATTCATGGGAAGAGGCCAAAATAACCACATGAACAGGAATTTGGGAGAAGTTGATTTCAGCCCCCGATGGCTTTGAGGGGTTCAAGACTATTCCCACTGCAGATGGGAATAGCAAGAGAACTAGAATTAGGAGTGGAGCCTCAGGATGGTCCGGAATTGCTGCATCTAATGATGAAACTTGGAAGGCGGAGTTGTTTCTTATGGATCAGCAAAGAAGTGGTTTCCTGAGGTGGAAGCTACTCCTGGTGAGGATGCTGTGAATATTGTTGAAATGGCAACAAAGAATTTAAAATATTGCATAAATATTGCTTTTGATAAAGCAGCAGCAGAGTTTGAGAGGATTGACACCAATTTTGAAAGTAGTTCTGGGGGTAAAATGCTATCAAATAGCAGCATATGCTGCAGAGAAACTGTTTGTGAAAGGAAGAGTGACTGATGTGGCAACTTCACTGTTGCCTTAGTTTAAGAAATTGCCACAGCCACCCCAGCCTTCAGCACCCACCACCCTGATCAGTCAGCAGCCAGCAGTATGGAGGCAAGACCCTCCGCCAGCAAAAAGATGATGACTTGCCGAATAGTCAGAGGATAGCATTTTTTAACAGTAAAGTATTCTTATTTAAGGTACATATGTAGTATTTTTAGACATAATGCTATTGCACACTTAATAGTCTATATGTAGTGTACACATAACTTTTATATGCACTGGGAAACCAAAAAATTCACCTGACTGGCTTCATTGTAGTGGTCTGGAGCTAAATTCACAATATTTTTGAAGTATGCCTGTAGTTGCAACAGAGACCTTATAGCCTATAAAGCTGGAAATATTTGCTATCTGGTCCTTGACAAAAAAAGCTTGCTGGTCCCTACTTGCCCTGTCCAGTTCCACCCATCCCTCTCTTCCATTCACCTTTATCTACTCTCAGGCCACCTCGTCTTTCAAATCCTCAAGACTCAACTATCCCCCAAACTCCTGAAGTTCCTTCCAGATCTGCCCTAAACTAATTGTCTCTGTTCATTTCTTAGTGGGAACTCCTTGCACTTCCTCAGGTGTACCTTTTACCTCCCATTAAGACCATTGCTCACATGTTTTGTTTTGTTTTATTCTCTGCTGGGAATAACTTCCCTTTCCATCTTCTTAGATGGGAATCTTCTCTCCTTCAAGCCTCATTGCAAATGCAACCTGCTCCCAGGAGGTTGCATCTCACACGGTAGTTAAGTCCTAGGAATTCCCTCTTGCTCTTCTGGTAACTGCTTTTATGACTGGAGGCTCTTGGCTGTTTCAGCCGAGGCCGCAGGGCCCTATCTAGGGTAGAGGCCCTCCTGGAGGTGGTGCCTGCAGCCCCTTGCATAGACTTGTGCGTGCAGGTGTGTTGTTCCTGTAAACTTCCTTCTCCCAAGCCTTTGTTCCTTTTGTTCTCCCAAACCTATGTGACATTGTTTTGAAAGTGGGAAAAATTTCAACATTTGGAAATTGATTTTCGACATTCAGTAGAAAGACCATATTCATTAGTTGATGCATCATTTAGTCTGAATCTCTTATCCACATGTCTTCCTGTGCCATATCTATTGATCTATCTTCTGTCTGTCTTCATTTACCTATCACTCTTCATCTATCTGCCCATCAATTTATACTAGACCCTTGATTGGTGATGTCCTGCTTTTATGAGATCACTTGATTGGCACTGTCCCTTGATTGGCAGTGTCCTGTTTATACAGATACTCACAGGTACTCCCAGGATACTGGTTAGCCACCTCCTCTACTGAGCTGCTTCTCCATTTCTCCCTCACTGTTGCTTTATGTTCCAGCCAAATAATGCTCTTCACTTTTCTGGAAAAAAATTCCTGTTTTAGTTCACTAGGGCTGCGTAGCAAAGTCCAATATACTGCATGGCTTAGAAAAACAGAAATTTATTGTCTCACTCACAGTCCTGGAGGCCAGAAATTCCAGATCAAGGTGTCTGCAGGGCCATGCCCTCTCTGAAGACAGTAGGGAATGGTGTGCTCCGT
The DNA here is from genome assembly GCF_030020395.1 of Manis pentadactyla. NCBI lineage: Eukaryota > Metazoa > Chordata > Mammalia > Pholidota > Manidae > Manis > Manis pentadactyla. The sequence goes on from NC_080033.1 coordinate 20,889,478, forward strand.
GCCCCTTTCCTGGCATCGGGTACTTTGCTGACTATCTTGGATGTTCCTTATGGACACATCACCCCAGTCTCTCTCTGCCTTCATGGTCACATGGATGGCGCTCTGTGTGTATGTATGTGTGTGTGTGTGTGTGTATCTTTGTGTCCAAATTTCCTGTTTTCTTTTTTTTTTTTTGTCAAATTTTCCATTTTCATAAGGACACAGTCATATTGGATTAGGGACCACTCTAATGACTTTGTCTTAACTTAGTCATCTTCAAAGACCCTCTTTCCAAATAAGGTCACATTAACATTCTGAGGTGCTGGGGTTATCTTTTGTGGGGCACATAACCCAAACAATCTGTCACACTCGCTATACCATGTCCATGCTTTGCCACCATTTGGAATGCCCTCCATGTGCTTCTGCCTGGCGACCATCTGTACTACCTCCTTTTTTCTCTCCCCCATTGAACTCCCACAGCTCTGGGTGGGCATGTCTCTCTTCACACTCACTAGAGTATATCCCATATTATAATGATTTGCTTGATGAGCCCAGTTAACTATAAACTCCCCCTCCCCTTTTTTTTTTCTTTTTTGGCTCCTGAAAGTCGATGCTCTGGTATTTGCCCTGGATTTTAAGCTTCTCGAGGGCAATTACTGTGTCTTACTCATCTTGGTATTCCTTCCCCCATTTCCAGCTCTGAACATAGGTACCCATAAACATAAGAGGCCCTCAACACATGTCAGCAATTTGGAGATTTAGAGCACAATGAAAGCAGGGTTGAGCGTGTACATGCTGCCATCTGCCACAATGTCTGTCGTTGCAGAGTGCTGACATTTTGTGACTTGCATGACATATATCTGCTGCTCTTAATTTGGGTCTTTGGGAGACTGGGACATCTCTACTTCCCCACAGGCATGAGTTTTGTTTGTAAGTGTCTGTGTATATGCACACTTCCATCAAATTAGAAGGCCCTAAGAAAAGTCAAGAACTATTTCTCTCTACAGATGTTTGGTGGGACCCTCCTCTGTCTCCTTTTTTTTGTTTGTTTGTCTGTTTTTTGTTTTTTTTTCTTATTCATTCATAATTTTTAAATTCATTTTGTTATCATTAATCTACAATTACATGAAGAACATTATGTTTACTAGAATCCTCCCTTCACCAAGTCCCCCCCACAAACCCCATTACAGTCACTGTCCATCAGTGTAATAGGATGCTATAGAATCACTACTTGTCTTCTCTGTGTTGCACAGCCCTCCCCGTGCACTCCCCCCCACACATTATACATGCTAATCGTAAGGCCCCCTTTCTTTTTCCCCTCCCTTATCCCTCCCTTCCCACCCATCCTCCCCAGTCCCTTTCCCTTTGGTAACTGTTAGTCCATTCTTGGGTTCTGTGATTCTGCTGCTGTTTTGTTCCTTCAGTTTTTCTTTGTTCTTATGCTCCACATATGAGTGAAGTCATTTGATACTTGTCTTTCTCCGCCTGGCTTATTTCACTGAGCATAAGACCCTCTAGTTTCATCCATGTTGTTGCAAATGGTAGGATTTGTTTTCTTCTTATGGCTGAGTAATATTCCATTGTGTATATGTACCACATCTTCTTTATCCATTCATCTACTGATGGACACTTAGGTTGTTTCCATTTCTTGGCTATTGTAAATAGTGCTGCGATAAACATGGGGGTGCATCTGTCTTTTTCAAACTGGGCTGCTGCATTCTTAGGGTAAATTCCTAGAAGTGGAATTCCTGGGTCAAATGGTATTTCTATTTTGAGCTTTATGAGGAACCTCCATACTGCTTTCCACAATGGTTGAATTAATTTACATTCCTACCAGTAGTGTAGGAGGGTTCCCCTTTCTCCACAGCCTCAGCAACATTTGTTGTTGTTTGTCTTTTGGGTGGTGGCGATCCTTACTGGTGTGAGGTGATATCTCATTGTGGTTTTAATTTCCATTTCTCTGATGACTAGTGATGTGGAGCATCTTTTCTTGTGCCTGTTGGCCATCTGAATTTCATCTTTGGAGAAGTGTCTCTTCAGGTCCTCTGCCCATTTTTTAATTGGATTATTTGGTTTTTGTTTGTTGAGGTGGGTGAGCTCTTTTTTTATTTTGGATGTCAACCCTTTATCGGATCTGTCATTTATGAATATATTCTCCCATACTGTAGGGTACCTTTTTGTTCTATTGATGGTGTCCTTTGCTGTACAGAAGCTTTTCAGCTTGATATAGTCCCACTTGTTCATTTTTGCTTTTGTTTCCCTTGCCCGGGGAGATATGTTCATGAAGAAGTCACTCATGTTTATGTCCAAGAGATTTTTGACTATGTTTTTTTCTAAGAGTTTTATGGTTTCATGACTTACATTCAAGTCCTTGATCCATTTTGAATTTACTTTTGTGTATGGGGTTAGACAGTGATCCAGTTTCATTCCCTTACATGTAGCTGTCCAGTTTGGCCAGCACCATGTGTTGAAGAGACTGTCATTTCCCCACTGTATGTCCATGGCTCCTTTATCATATATTAATTGACCATAAATGTTTGGATTAATGTCTGGGGTCTCTATTCTGTTACACTGGTCTGTGGCTCTGTTCTTGTGCCAGTACCAAACTGTCTTGATTACTGTGGCTTTGTAGTAGAGCTTGAAATCGGGGAGCGAGATCCCCCCAACTTTATTCTTCCTTCTCAGAATTGCTTTGGCTATTCAGGGTCTTTGGTGTTTCCATATGAATTTTTGAACTATTTGTTCCAGTTCGTTGAAGAATGCTGTTGATAATTTGATAGGGATTGCATCAGATCTGTATATTACTTTGGGCAGGGTGGCCATTTTGATGATACTAATTCTTCCTAGCCAAGAGCATGGGATGAGTTTCAATTTGTTGGTGTCCTCTTTAATTTCTCTTAAGAGTGTCTTATAGTTTTCAGGGTATAGGTCTTTCACTTCCTTCGTTAGTTTTATTCCTAGGTATTTTATTCTTTTTGATGCAATTGTGAATGGAATTGTTTTCCTGATTTCTCTTTCTATTGGCTCATTGTTAGTGTATAGGAAAGCCAGAGATTTCTGTGTGTTAATTTTGTATTCTGCAACTTTGTTGTATTCCGATATCAGTTCTAGTAGTTTTGGGGTGGAGTCTTTAGGGATTTTTATGTACAATATCATGTCATCTGCAAATAGTGACAGTTTGACTTCTTCTTTACCAATTGGATTCCTTGTATTTCTTTGTTTTGTCTAATTGCCATTTCTAGGACTATGTTGAATAACAGTGGGGAGAGTGGGCCTCCCTGTATTGTTCCTGATCGCAGAGGAAAAGCTTTCAGCTTCTCGCTGCTCAGTATGATGTTTGCTGTGGGTTTATCATATATGGCCTTTATTATGTTGAGGTACTTGCCCTCTATGCCCATTTTGTTGAGAGTTTTTATCATGACTGGATGTTGAATTTTGTCAAATGCTTTTCCAGCATCTATGGAGATGATCATGTAGTTTTTCTCTTTCTTTTTGTTCATGTGGTGGATGATGTTGATGGATTTTTTAATGTTGTGCCATCCTTGCATCCCTGGGATGCATCCCACTTGGTCATGGTGTATGATCCTCTTGGTGTATTTTTGAATTTGGTTTGCTAATATTTTGTTAGTATTTTTGCTTCTACATTCATCAGGGATATTGGTCTGTAATTTTCTTTTTTGGTGGGGTCTTAGCCTGGTTTTGGTATTTGGGTGATGTTGGCTTCATAGAATGAGTTTGGGAGTATTCCCTCCTCTTCTATTTTTTGGAAAACTTTAAGGAGAATGGGTATTATATCTTCTCTGTATGTCTGATAAAATTCTGAGGTAAATCCATCTGGCCCGGGTGTTTTGTTCTTGGGTAGTTTTTTAATTACTGCTTCAATTTCTTTGCTGGTAATTGGTTTCTTTAGATTTTGTGTTTCTTTCTTGGTCAGTCTTGGAAGGTTGTATTTTTCTAGGAAGTTGTCCATTTCTTCCAGGTTTTACAGCTTGTTAGCATATAGGTTTTCATAGTATTCTATAATAATTCTTTGTATTTCTGTGTGGTCTATCATGATGTTTCCTTTCTCGTTTCTGATTCTGTTGATGTGTGTTGATTCTCTTTTTCTCTTAATAAGTTTGGCTAGAGGCTTATCTATTTTGTTTATTTTCTCAAAGAACCAGCTCTTGGTTTCATTGATTTTTTTCTATTGTTTTATTCTTCTCAATTTTATTTATTTCTTCTCTGATCTTTACTATGTCCCTCCTTCTTCTGACTTTAGGCCTCATTTGTTCTTCTTTTTCCAATTTTGATAATTGTGACATTAGACTATTCATTTGGGTTTGTTCTTCCTTCTTTAAATGTGCCTGGATTGCTATATACTTTCCTCTTAAGACTGCTTTCGGTGCGTCCCACAGAAGTTGGGGCTTGGTGTTGTTGTTGTCATTTGTTTCCATATATTGCTGGATCTCTATTTTAATTTGTTCATTGATCCATTGATTATTTAGGAGCATGTTGTTAAGCTCCATGTGTTTGTGGGCCTTTCTGCTTTCTTTGTACAATTTATTTCTAGTTTTATACCTTTCTCGTCTGAAAAGTTGGTTGGTAGAATTTCAATCTTTTTTAATTTACTAAGGCTCTTTTTGTGGCCTAGTATGTGGTCTATTCTGGAGAATGTTCCATGTGCACTTGAGAAGAATGTGTATCCTGTTGCTTTTGGATGTAGAGTTCTATAGATGTCTATTAGGTCCATCTGTTCTAGTGTGTTGTTCAGTGCCTCTGTGTCCTTACTTATTTTCTGTCTGGTGGATCTGTCCTTTGGTGTGAATGGTGTGTTGAAGTCTCCTAAAATGAATGCATTGCATTCTACTTCGTCCTTTAGTTCTGTTAGTATTTGTTTCAGGTATGTTGGTGCTCCTGTATTGGGTGCATATATATTTATAATGGTTATATCCTCTTGATGGACTGAGCCGTTTATCATTATGTAATGTCCTTCTTTGTCTTTTGTTACTTTCTTTGTTTTGAAGTCTATTTTGTCTGATACTAATACTGCAACACCTGCTTTTTTCTCCCTGTTGCTTGCATGAAATATCTTTTTCTGTCCCTTGACTTTTAGTCTGTGCATGTCTTTGGGTTTGAGATGAGTCTCTTGTAAGCAGCTATAGATGGGTCTTACTTTTTTATCCATTCAGTGACTCTATGTCTTTTGATTGGTGCATTCAGTCCATTTACATTTAGGGTGATTATCGATAGGTATGTACTTATTGCCATTGCAGGCTTTAGATTTGTGGTTACCAAACATTCCAGGTTACTTTCCTTACTATCTAAGAATCTAACTTAACTCACTTAGTATGATGTTACAAACACAATCTAAAGGTTCTTTTCTTTTTCTCCTCCTTTTTCTTCCTCCTCCATTCTTTATATATTAGGTATCATATTCTTTACTTTTTGTTTATCCCTTGATTGACTTTGGAATAGTTAATTTTGCATTTCCTTAGTAATTAGCTGTTCTACTATCTTTCCTGTGGTTTTATTACATCTGGTGACAGCTATTCCAACTTAGGAACACTTCCATCTATAGCAGTCCCTCCAAAATAGACTGTAGAGATGGTTTGTCGGAGGTAAATTCTCTCAGCTTTTGCTTAGCTGGAAATTGTTTAATCCCTCCTTCAAATTTAAATGATAATCTTGCCGGATAAAGTAATCTTGGTTCCAGGTCCTTCTGCTTCATGGCATTAAATATATCATGCCACTCCCTTCTGGCCTGTAAGGTTTCTGCTGAGAAGTCTGATGTTAGCCTGATGGGCTTTCCTTTGTATGTGATCTTATTTCTGTCTCTGGCTGCTTTTAGCATTCTGTCCTTATCCTTGATCTTTTTCATTTTAATTACTATGTGTCTTGGTGTTGTCTTCCTTGGGTCCCTTGTGTTGGGAGATCTGTGGATCTCCATGGCCTGAGAGACTATCTCCTTCCCCAGATTGGGGACGTTTTCAGCAATTACCTCCTCAAAGACACTTTCTATCCCTTTCTCTCTTTTCTTCTTCTTCTGGTCTCCCTATAATACGAATATTGTTCCATTTGAATTGGTCACACAGTTCTCTCAATATTCTTTCATTCTTAGAGATCCTTTTTTCTCTCTGTGTGTCAGCTTCTTTGTATTCCTCTTCTCTAGTTTCTATTTCATTTATCGACTCTTCCACCTCCATTAGCATGTTGATGATTTTTATTTTGAACTCCCTTTCAGGAAGAGTCAGGAGGTCCATATCATTTAAATCTTTCTCAGGAGTTGTAGTAATAATTTTACACTGGACAAGGTTCCTTTGGCATTTCATGTTTGTATATGGCGCCGTCTAGTGTCCAGAAGCTGTAGTCTCTGGAGCTGCTCAGTCCCTGAAGCAATGTTGGGGGTCACAGGGGAGCAGTATTGGTGCCTGGGGGGTGGAAAGAGCTGTTCCCTGCTTCCCGGCTGCTGTGCCTGTCTACACTGCCTGAGCCAGTGGGCCAAGCACATAGATATAAGCTTTTGTCCCAGAGCAGCCGGATATGGATCCCTGCTTTCCACAAGTGGTGGGAATCCCAGTCTCCCCAGGAACTGCTTGTCCCAGCTTTCCAACCCCGTAATCAGAAGAGTATGATGAAAGCACCATGAAATGTAGGTTTGTGCTCCCGGCACAGGACTCTGGAGCTAGGTATTCAGCAGTCCCAGGCCTCCACTCCCTCCCTGCTCCATTTCTCTTCCTCCCGCTGGTGAGCTGCGGTGGGGGAAGGGCTCGGGTCCCGCGGAGCCACAGCTCTGGTACGTTACCCCGTTCGGTGAGGTCTGCTCTTTTCTCCAGGTGTGTGCAGTCTGGTGTCATCCTCTTTCCTGTTGCTCTCTCAGGATTAGTTGCACCAACTATATTTTCTAATTGTATCGAGTTTTAGGAGGAAGCCTTTGTCTCTCCTCTCACGCCGCCATCTTTAATCCGAATCCTCTGTCTTCTTTTTATCTTTCCTTCATCATCATCTTCAGTATCTTCATCACTAATCATAGAAATTCAGAGCCAAGAGAGGAACTCGTAAGTTTATATTAGTTAATTGTTGAGGCTGTTGACTTAAGAATGCCCTGGCTATCTGATCCTGTTAGTGATACCCTACTGTAAGTTAACCTGCTTAAAATTGATACTACCGAGGGATTTAGACTTTATTGGTTACATTTACTGGTAGACTCTGGCCTTTGTGTTGTGCACATTGGGCCCTGAGCAATATGGCCATTACCCTGAAGAGAGTGGGGCACCTTGTGGTACCAGATGATTTGAGGATTTTGGTTCTGGGAGGGCCACATAAAGTTGAGGATAAGAGGCATTGATGCTAAGATAATTGTTTTTGTTGTTTTACTTTTCCTTACTTTGCTATTTTGAGGCTAACATAATCAATGTTTGAAGTTTATGGAAGAAGAAATGCTTTGAAAGTGCCAAGATACTATAGTAGATCCTGAAGATAATGTGGCCTATTGTTATACAGGTTCACACACACACGAGTCTTACCGCATTTCTAAAAAAATTTTTTTCTATTGTTTAAATCACAGTCTGTCAGGTGGGAAATAGAACTGTTGGACATGCTTTCTGCCCAGGTTTCAATGTAGCAGATTCTGATTCAGTAGGTTTGGAGAGGAGCCTAAGATTCCCCATTTCTAACAGGCTCTCAGGTGATGCCGTTATTGCTGGTCTGGGAACCATTCTTTGAGTAGTAAGGGTTACAGGCTGGAGAAACACCACTGGTACAGGGGGAGGAAGAGAATCCAATAGAATGAAGGGGAGTAGAAAGATGGGAAGATGAGCAGGGTGGTGCAGTATTACAGATGTCATGGGGGATGTGGGGTGGTCAAAATGCCACACTGGGGAATGATCAGGGTAACAGGGAAAGATGAAATCTGTTCATGGAATAACCATGATGATCTTCAAGAGAGCAGTTTCTGGAGTGAATAGAACTTGGATTACAGTAAGTTAAGTATGAATGATCTGGGAGATAGTGGAGGTTCCAGGTGGAATTGAGTCATGCAAATTGTTGGTACCCAAGGGATGTAAGGATATGGGATGAGAGCAAATGATATAGTAAAGTGGATTAAATTGCTCCATCTCTTACTAGATTCAGAGTCAGGGAGTGTGGGCATCTGTGGGTTTGGTACATGTACACATACCAAAAGATACAGGTGACCATATATAGATTTCTGTAGGAAGGGGAACAGAATAGAGAGACGCTGGACAGATAAGAAATAATTGAAGAAGGAAGTTGGAGATAGGGTTGAAGTTTTCATTTAAATTAGTCTTAGAAATAAGGCAAATGCATTTTTTTCTCAATATTAGAAAGAAAAAAATAATCAAGCTCTGGTTAAGCTGGTACAGTGAGTTAATGCTTCGGTGCATCTCCTTTGCTCCAAACATGTTACAATGATAGAAAAGTATAAAAAGACATAGCTGGGCCCCAAAACATGATAAATAACCTGATGGATCAAAAAAAATACAGAAATAAAAGGTGATTAATAGAGCTAAATTTATTCTCAAGTCTGGAGGCAAAAAAACAAGGACAAGAATTTAGCTCCAGATGGATCTACAGAACTATATGTGCTCTGTATTATCAGGGGATCAGACTCATTGCTTGAAGCCCTCAGCTGGGGACAAGTTCCCACACTGATGAAGAGTCTGAAAAAATGTTGCTACCCCCATCTGGAAATACAAGAAATAGGAAACTCTGAACCTAAGGAAGTGGGGAGAGAGGATAAAGATGTAGCCTTTGAGAAGATAAACTGAATCAAGCTGCTCAAAGAGCTGAATACTGTTGTGCTACATCCGTAGTATTGGCAGAGGCTGCCATGCCATCATTATAGGATTGGTTCAAAACTGATGTTCTAAGAGTCTGGGTGGAAGTGGCAATAAAAACCACACACACAAAAAAACATTAGACGATGATGAGTGAGCACAAAAGGAAAAGGAAAATGGAGGAAGAAAGGAAAGGAGGGAGGATGGGAGGGAGAGAAGCCAGGAAAAAAAAACATCCTATGCAAAACGAGTTGAAATCCAAAAGCATGAAACACGTGAAAAAAAGTCTAATGATAAGGATGCTTGTTATGATGACTTACTCAACAATGTTCTGGAAAGCCTAGCCAATGCAATAAGACAAGAAAAGAAACATAAGAATTGGGAATTCAGATGACTGCCCTTGTCATGAATGATATGATCACCCTACATAGAGTATCAAAGAACTCTAAAGTTAATGATAGAGTTCAGAAAAGTTGTTGATACAAGATCAGTAAACAAAATCAGTATATTCCCTAGGCATTTCTAGAAAATGTAACTGAAAACAAATCACATTTAAAATACTAAAAATGAAATAACACCAAGAAATGAAGCAAAAAAGTATGACTCTAACAAAGGGTATGCAAGTTCTTCTGGAAACTTAGAAAACATTGTTAATATTATAAAAGATGAAAGAATAAATGGAATAGATATCTTCTTCATGGACAGGATGAACCAATATAATGAAGATGTTGATTCTCCCCCAAGTCTATAAATTAAATACAATCTCAGTAAAATCCCAGTAGGTTTTTGAAGATACTTCCTGATAAGGTTATTCTATAATTTATATGGAAGAATGAAAGACAATGAACAGCCAAGATAGTGTTTGAAAAGAAAATTTGAAAAATAGGGGAGTCTTTCCTTAATACATAAAAAGGCATTATAAAGTTATAGTAATTAAGACAGGGAGATAACTGGCCAAAGTATATATTTTTAGCACTCAGAAAACATACATGTGTAACTATATAGATATATAAATAGATGAACAGACAGAGAGTAGAGGGATTGTGGGTATGTGGGCATTTTTGATATGTCATTATAAATCGATATTAAAGGGAATAGGTATTCAGTAAAACCACATGAGGAAAAATAAAGTTATACTTCCTACTAGTCACAAAGTAAATGATAAATTCTGGGTTAAATTTAAAGGTAGAACTGTTTATTTTAAATAAGGCTTTTATTTGAAAATAATTTTAGGTATCCAGGCAGTTAAAATGATAGCACAGAGAATTCCCTCATATACCTCGCTCAGCTTCTCCTATTGGAATTATCCTATATCAACATGATACATTTATTACACTATACATTATAGATTATAGTTTACATTATAAACTCAGTACTTATTCTGATATCACTAATTTTTCCCCAAATATCATTTTTCCGTTCCAGGATCAGCATTACATTTAATTTTCATGCCTCCTTCATGTCCTCTGGTCTAAGACAGTTTCTCAGACTTACCTTGTCCTTGATCACCTTCACAATTTTGAGGAACACTGGTCATTTTATGCAGAATGATTCCCAGTTCAGGCTTGTCGGTGGGGTCATGGGTTTTGGAAAGGAGGACCACAGGGGTGATCGCCACTCTTGTCATATCATATCAAGAGTATGTGCTTATCACATGACATCACTGATGATGCAAACCCCGATCACCTGGCTAAGAGAGTATTTGCCAGGATTCTCCACTTGAAAGTTGCCTTTCCCCCTGGCAAACTCTTTGGAAGCAACCTAATCAACACAATGCACATTCAAGGTAGGGCATGGACCTCCACCTTCCTGAGCAAGGAATCTCTACATAAATAACTTGCGATTCTCTAAGGGAGATTGTGAAGTGCAGCATTTTTAAAGGAAAGGAGAATATCATTTGACTTTGAGGCGGGAAAGTCTTCTTAAGGTACAGATTAAATATAACAGAAAGGAAAAGATTAATGCCTTTGAGTACATTAATTGAAAAACAAGTCTATATAAGATACCATACATAAAGTCAAAAGACAAGTCATAGACTGAGAGAACATAATACCAATGCATGATTCCAACAGAGTTTGCATGCAGAATTAATAAACTCCTACAAAAAATATATATGTGTATATACATATATGTGTGTATGTGTATATATACACATATAATGGAAAACATACAGATGTATATTGTGTGCATATATATATATTGTAAGATACACACATAGTGAGGAAAGGGTATGAAGAGAGAGTTCACAGAACAGGAAACTCCAGTTGAGATGTTGTGCCACCTCAGCAGTAATCAGGGAAACGCACCCAAAGCTACGAGGAGCTAGTGTCTACCACACCACATACTGTTAGATATGAAGATTAAAGGGTAAGAAGTTCATCCATTTGGTGATTATAGAAATATGAGTTAGTATCATCACTTTGGGGGAACATTAAACAATACAGGGAAGGACTTATATACACTAAGGTATCGGGTTATCCTCTAAAGCCATTCTTCTTAAATATTTCTGTGCACAGAAATCGCCTCTTTGAAGAGCTTGTTACGATGCAGATGTTGCTCAGTGGGGGCTGAGGTTTCCCTTCTACTAAACTCCCCGCTGCTGCTGCTGCTCCACATTCCGCACTTCGAGTGACAAGCCTCTAGAGTAGAGGGCAGAAAGGGCGGCCTGTGGACCCAGGACCAAATCTGGCTCCTGACTGTTATGTAAATAAAGTTTTATTGGAACACGTTCATTTGTTTACATGTTGTCTATGGCTGCTTTCAGACTACAGTGGCAGAATTTAGTTAGTAGGAACAGAGGCACTATGATTTGTATAAAGGTTCAAATATTCATTATCTGACCCTTTACGGGAAAAAGTTTGCCAGCTGCTGCTCTAGAGAAGCTCTCCCACCTGCACAGAAAGAGGCTTGTGAAATAATGTTCTTTGTAACTTGTTTTGGAATAATGATAAAATGGAAATAAGCATCAGTTGTTAGAACAGGCAAATAATTTGTGGCATATTCACATAGTGGACTACATCAGTTAAAATTAACGAATAAGAGCAATGTATATCAACACAGATAAATCTAGAAGATACCCCTTTTTTTAAAGTTTAAACCAAGGGAAAACAATACGATAATTTGCTTATGGATATATACCTATGTAGCAAAATGATTAAAAGATGCCCAGAAATGATAGTCGCCTATTTCAGGCCAAGGGTTACTCTTTGGTGAAGGAAAAGAGGGGGACACACTCATAAATGGACTCTCAGGGGTTCTCCACCATACTGTGATGTGTTATTTCAAAAAATGTGGAAAGAAGATATCAAAATATGAACATTGTTAATGCTGGGCAGTGGGCATGTGGTTTTGATACTCTTTACCTTCTGATATTTCATCTATTTGAAACATTTGTAAAGAGTAAAAGGAATCAAGAAAGGAAAATTTATGCTGAATATAAAGATGGGGAATTTGAAAGGCAGGGAGAGGAACGGAAATAGAGAAAAGTTGTTAATACCTGAGGCTCTCTCTCCTCCCAATTAAACAATAGGAGATGTTTGGGGATTACACACTGCCCCTTACATAGCTAATTTTGAGAATGGTAAACAGGTTTTGCCATGTGACTAATTTGACTCTGTGGCTTACGGGAGTATTTTGATATTAAGGTGTCACTTCATCCATTTCTATGCACAGTGAAAGGAATTTCCCTTCCCCCAGGGCTATCATTTCACTCCTCAAAGTCAAGGTCAGCGTGCTGTTGGGACAGTGTCAGCATGCCAAGGGTGAAGCCCCCGGGCACATCTTCCTCCATTTGGGTCCAATGGAATACCCACCTTGCAATACCCACCAGGGAAGCGTCGTCAGAGCCTATGAGATTCTTTTAGGGACAGCCTTTCACTTTCGTCGGAGAATCTCAGTGTTCCCTGTCCTTTCATCTCCCCAGGGCGTAGATGCCCTCCCACTTCCTCTGGGCACGATTCCATAAGGTAAATCACACCTGAGGTGCGCCCAGCCTCGGCCCCCTCCCTCAGAGCACCTGAATGCAGCTGGAACCAGACTTGCCCCCGGGCCCAGGCATCTCATTTTGCCAGCAGTACTGAGGCGGCTTTGCAGGCAGGGGGTGCTGGGTTTGATGTTGGGCATCTCAGCTCCACACTCTTCTTCATGAAGTACATCCGGGACATTTCAGGTCCAAGGACGTTTCCATGAACTACAGAACCCTGTGTAGCTTGTTTGCTATTATAGGGATAGGAGAACACTTTGGGTCAAATCATGCCCCGTGAACTAGAACAGCTATATTACAAAGTCCTGCTAGCTGGCACTTACAACCTGTGGTCAGCCAGCTGATGGCACAAATGCCACCTTTCCACCAACAGTAGCTTCATAAGTGGCCTCCAGCATGTTTTCTTATTGGAAACCTGGTTTCGAACACAATGGCCTCTTACCCAAACTCTCTCCCCCCTTCTGAGATGTCTGTTCCTCTCATGTAGGTTTCCAGTCACTTCTCTGTAACTCTGAACGCTGACTCGAGGGAGCACAATCTGTTATAGGGACAGTCACCAAGGCTCGGTGAGATGGCACTTCCCTAATCTCTAACGTGCAGCCCATGTTTATTGTAACACGTAAGCATAGCACACAGCTCTATGTTTGTTGTAAAGTTTTAACTCAAATGCTACGACTAACCATGTGGGTGTTGTCAATAAGTGGAGGGTCGGAGGGAGTGTGGGCACACAGCAATCTGTCTACACCGAGGGGTCACTGCCTTGCTGTAGCTGCTTGTCGCTGTCCCAGCAGAGCCAGAACACTTGCATCTCCAAGGGAAGCTGGAAAGGGGGATATTTTCAGGTTGGCAACTTCATCAGCAGTTTTATTTTTTAATTTATGCTGAAAAAGAGCCACATATGGCCTATAGGTTAAGATGACAACCTCAGAGCAACACAGGAGAAGATCTAAGGGTTTTGAGCAAGCTGATTTGGTCTGCAAGCCTGGGTGTCTGGGTCTCACCCGCCTAGGTCATTGCTATTGAATCTGAGGGCAGAAGAAAGCACTTAAATTTTAAAAAGCAGTAGCCACACCAGGAGGCCAACGTATAGAATAAAGTAAAGTAACATCCATATTCTAGGAACCTTTTTCCCCATGACCTTGAGGAGGTCACCACGGAGGGAGTAAACAGGCACGAGGTGGCTCTGTGGGAGCTTTTCTTTGCCCTGATGCATTTTCCTGCCCCTTCCTGCTCCTGTAGTGGCCTCCAGAGAGAGTTCTGGGTGAATGCTTGGCTTCCGGGGGTATTCCAGATACTTCACACTCTTGCTATGGGTGTGACTATGTTCTGAATAGTTGCTCTTCTCTCCAAACCCAATATTATTTCTCTTTCCTCCGGTTTGCTTTTCATCTCTTTTAAGCTAAACTCCCAGAAGTAATATCAAACCCAAGGAGTCAATGTGTAGATAGAGTTTGGGACGCCTTTCTTGGAGGTCCTCAGTACCTACAAAGCGTTGTTGTGAGAGTGGAGGTTGTGGCAGGCCAGTGGCAGCAGAAAGTGAGGTGGCCTGGGGCAGGCCTGGCCCGGCGTGTGCTGCATGGGAGGCCGTGGCCGGGCACCGGGTGCTCATCTCCCTGGCTAGGGTGGCAGTTAGGCAGGAAAGAAAAGTCTAGCCTCGCAGGAGGAGCCAGACAGAAAGCCCTGCTTGGCCTGGAGAACGTCCCCACCGCTGTGGCTTTGACCTCCTTTTCAGCCTCCTTTTCCTGGATATTGATTTTCAACATAAGGAAGTCATCTTGCCGTGTTCATTTTAAGGACTTTTGAGTTATAAAGAGCTTGGTTCAATATCGGACTCTGACACAAAGTGAACTTGCTGTATATATGTTATCGGTATAATAACACATATTAGTATAATTGGTGTAACATATATATTATTGAGCCTTCGTTTTCCCACATCTAAAATGGAGTTAAGCATAACTTTTAAAGATATTGGGGGAGACTGAGATAACTGGAGGCAGTGCCCAGCCCTGTCACTAACTTAGGTAGATCTCGGCATTCCGGAGTGATCGTGATGCGTCTGATGGTCGGATTATCATAGCTGAGCATTGCTTAAGCACCCTTCTTCAGGCCGTATCTCCGCACAGTATGGCCCATAACATTTCACCTCCTCCTACCCCATGGCACAAGGTGGGGAGGCTGTGGCAAGAATGCCCACTGGCCAGGGTGATGCGGAGTTGTCTCTCTGGACAAGGATCTGAAGGGCTCTGTGCACCCCGTTCTCTGTTGCTAAGCTGCCCACGGCCTCAGCACCGGGACCCCCATGTATTTCAACACACTCTTGAGTATGAAGTGCTTTGCTCACAGGCTGTGCTATGTGAGTGATAAGTGTCATTATGATACAAGGATTTTAAGTTGATGAATGAATATATTGGAGGAAAATAATCCAGTAGAGGTCCATCTGGTACTGGGCCTTTTATCCAGGCCGTAACCTGAACCACTTTATGGAGTTAGGTAGTCAATTTACCATGTCAGGTAACAAAAGGAAGCAGCAGGGATGGAAGGGGAGGCCTTGAAATCCAGAGTGGGATGAAGGGTGTGAAGCTGGAAGGCACAGGGGGTGTTCTCACTGGCGGGTGCTGGAAGGTGGTGGCCCTGATCTCTCAAGACCAGAGTGCAGGGATGGGGCTGGGGTGAAACCCCAGAGAGGGGGAGATGAAGAGGGTCTGGGAGATGGTCCAAAAAACAGAGGTTTGCAGGTCTGGGCCACCTGTCCTATTGCCCAGCCACAGCAGCCGGCCCTTCTCTTGCTGCGGTGAATACTGAAGGACTTGCCTTTGAAGATACAACCTGCTTTTGGCCCAACGGGCTTGGCTGCAGAGCCTGTGATCCAGTCCTATGGGTGCTCAGCCCTCCTGCCCCCCATCGCTGCCTTCCCAGCTCTCCTCCCTTCCCCAGATGAGCCCAGAGCCTCTGGCTCGCCTCCCAGGAAACATGTACCTACACAGTCCCCCAAAGACCAGGTTCTCTCTGAACCTGAGGGTCTACAACTAACTTTGTGCCAGATGACTTTGGAGAAAGCTGTTGACAGACGGTGAAGAAGGTTAGACCTGGGGGTCCGTGGGCCACAGGTGGGCGAGGCCTTCTATGGAGGTGTATGGAGGTGTGTTTGCCCTGTCCTTCCTGCCACCCCTCCGGCCCTTTCCCAGTCAGTGTCCACGGTGGCCCTGGCCTCCCTGCCCTGCCTGCAGCAGATGCATTTCCCTTCCCGGAGGCTTTGGAGCGGTGCCTCTTACGCCATCAGGATTCAGCATTTAGAATCTTGGGAAGGCTCCACCTGGGAAAGGGTTCCAGAGAAAACAAGCTTCAGATCCCGGCTGATATGGGAAAGGGCTCATGTTCACGGACACAGCTTCAGGGACCTTGGCAGACGCTTAGGCAGGCCTGGCCCCTGCTTTTAATGGATCCGACATGGAGCCTTCCAGGGCCCACGGTGCTGCATGGCCTCCAAGGGCCATTTTGCTCTCAAGCTGTACTGACATCACTGTCACAGGAGGTGTAGTCGCGGGGTCTGCAGTGAACCAACCACAGCTTCTGTTCTTTCTACTGCTTATGCCCTAAGGCCAAGGAGATGTTAAGGGGCCTGACACCCCCTCTCAGCTCCTCCTTATCTTCCCCTATTAAGTTGTTTCCCTCTCAGAAATGAGCTGTGTTTTTTCTATGGCAGAAAATGGGCCTGAAAGAGGGTCTGGGGACCTGCAGGATCATGGCCCCAGTCCCCAGAATCGCCTTCCAGCCCCAGAAATGGCATCCAGAGTAGCAGTAACGGGATGAGGTCAGGGTGCTCTGGCCCAAGGAGGGAAGGGAGGCGAGCATGTTAGGGAAAGGGCGGGGCGGAGTTCCTGGGGGTGGGCAGTCTTCTCTGATTCCCAGGCCCAGTTCTTTAATGCCACTGTGTGATACTCAAGAGGACCACGTATGTAGATTTTGTGCATACAATAAACCAAGTAAAGCCCCTACAGGTAAAGTGAGGGCAGGAGCAGGGAACACCTGGATTTCTGTTTCTGGCATTGTGCACTTAAGAAAAACACTCCCCCATGTTTTTGTCCTTGGGGCTTCATACTGACCATTGACTTCCCCGTGTCTGCCTCTTCTGCCAGGGGTCTTTTCAAACATAGACAGTCATGGGATATTAAACTGGAAGGACAGTAGCGATCATCTAGTCCCGTCAACTCACTATGTATATGAGGAACCTGAGGTCCAGAGTGGGGAAGTGTCTTACCCGAGGTCACATGGTGAGTTACCTCCTTCGACGTCTTTGTGTGCAGTACAGACCCCTCCCTGCCACCAATTTTGATTCTTCAGCTCTTAAGACATCATGAAGTCTCCATATATCCCAGAGGACTAAGGGGTAACTAGGCTCCTGGTGTAGAATTGGTACTAAAATCCCTTCGTTCAGAGGAGTCTCCCAGGGAGCATACCTCATAGGGCCCAGGTGAGAGGTGTGAGACGGTCAAGAGAGGGAACGTGGCTTGGAGAGAAGCAGTGGTGTCACAGACCTCCTGGCAGGCTGCCCAGACCAATGGCTTCCTTCCCTTCTGCCTCCACCCAAGGGAGCCCTTGCCCCATGTTAGCAGAGGGAACCTATCATGGAAACATCTCATTTTGAAATTGAGCCTCCCTCTAAACATGATGTTATAGACAGGGAAGTGCCCTCTATCTTCACCAGTCTGACCCCACTCCCTGCGGATGGAGGACTCCTAACATCCAGGACGACTTAACTCTGTTTGGACCATAATATGTCCTGGGAATGAGGAGAGGCCCGTCTCCGTGCAGCCAACTCAGTCTCTTTCCATCATGTCCCCCCAACATCCAGCTGCTCATTATGCCCTTCACATGCCTGCACGTAGCTTGTATCAAAAGGTAGGCTTGGTCCTGTCTTGTTTGCACACATGCGTGTAAACAAACATACCCTCTTTACAGACATTATTTTGTGACATTATTGTAATCTGGGGTCGATTGAGAAACCTTGTTCTGGAGGTGTGATGGGGAACACCCCACATCTGTGGACATCCTAATTCAGTCCATGACAGTGTGGCCAGAAAATCGCTGAGCAGTCATGGAAGGGCTCCTTACTTGGGGCAGCCCTTGGCCTGGCGGCCACAATGTCACTCCTCCAGGGTAATTCCTTTCCCCATAGCACTTGGAATTAGGAGAGGGCTGAGAGATGAGCTATCATTTCCTGAACCTTCCACTGACCTGGTGAAAAGTCAATGACAGAGAGCTTGTAGGCTTAGAAGCACAGCCCCCCCACTCCCGGGTGGGGTCAAAGGTGGACCATACAGTTCCAGCCTCTAAGATTAGCAATGGCCCCGTGGTGTCCCTGAAGAATGTCCGTTCTGAGAAAGCGTTCTCCTCTCACCCCTTTGCCCCTCAGTGACCCTCGTGGTTAAACCCCTTTCCCACCTGTCAGCTTATCAGCAGGGGCCCCCCCACTTAGATGAGGCTATTCCCACTCATCTGTGATGGTCCAAGTCCCAGCCCCCAAATATTTGCTCACTTCCCTTCCTCGGTTCAGTGGAGGCAGCAGCAAAACGGAGGGGTCCCAGTGCCTCTGGCCGTGCTTGGCTTTCGGTCAGCCCCTCCTCCTGTCCCTGCCTCTCACGCACAGTTCACTTGGCCGTTCCCAATACACCTGTGTGCATACCTCCAGCTCTTCCCCCCTTTTGAGCCCCCTCTCTGTTTCCCCTCCTAGTTTGGATCCTCTTTGGGGATTTTGGTTTTTACTTTATTTTGCTTTTTTCTGTTTTTGTTTTTTTTATAGGTTTCAGAGAAATTATGTTGAATCCAATAAGCCTTCCCGGACATACATTCCAAGCCTCTTAACCATGGCTTCTATGTTGAGGATGTCAATGTTTATTTCAGCAAACGACTTCATGGCTTTTAAAAACTCCTTTTAGGCCTCCCTGTTCTGATGTCACCTTGGTAGGCGGGGCCCTCTGAGAGCGGGCGGAGAGAGGGGGAGCTCTAGGCCCTGTTGTCTTTGGATCCGGGAATGCTAAGTAGAAACTGCATGAACCACCGGTGCCCCCCGCACCCTTTCCACCACCCAGCCCGGTGTTTCCCCGTCCACCACGGGCAGGCTGCCCCTTCCCTCCAGTCAGCACTGTGCTCCTCTTCTTCTGGCCTCTGAGGCAGCCCCTGCCACCCATCTTTAGAGCCAATAAAGAGAATTAAACACCTGTGCACCAGGAGGCATCTTTTACACCCACTAGACATTCTCTGGCTTTCCAAAAACAACCCAACCAGCACGAGAAAGCTGATGAGGCCCAGCCGTGCTCTGGCTTCACTTGCCCTGCTTGGAAGCGTGGGGTCTCCCTGGCTCTCCCTCGGACACCAGGCTCTCTTAGCGACCTCATCGCCCTGCAGCCTCCAGTGGGGAAGAGCCTCTAAGCGGAGGTGGAGACGGCGTGGTGAGAGGAGGGGGGAGCCGGGCTCAAGTGTTGGCACCAGATTAGGCCTCAGAGGAAAAGAATGGAAACCAATCACTGTCTGTATTTGTTTTGGTGGAGAAAACCATCCCTTTTTTTTGGACACACATCCCCCCTACTCCCTCTTCTCTCTGGAACGGCTCACAATGAGTGTGATGTTAGAAAACTCCTTGGAGAGGAAGATTTCTCCAGGGCTGCTCCTTGGCCCCTAGAGCTGCAGTTCCGACAAGCTTTGGCTGCGGGAGGTCCTGCCTGTGAACTGACCGTGCCTCTAGGACCACAAGGGACCGAGGGAATCAGGGACCGAGGCCCTTCCTGCTCGTCCATGATCCCGGGATCTCCTCCCCCACTTTCACTTATTTTGACTCCGAGAACTTTCGGAACCAATGGAATCACCATTTCAAGGCCAAGACGAACTGAAGGGGAAGAGAAGTAAGACTTGGCCTCCTCCAGCCCCTCTCGCGGCACCAATGGAAGTGTCATCCTATTCTCTGGTCAATGTATGTGTTCACTTTGCTTGCTTTGACTCATGCCTTACTCCGGGGCCACCCTCTCCCAAAGACGGGGTTTGTGTCCCCTGTTTTCAGCTAATCCACTGGGGAGAGAGCGGGGGATGCCTTCGCCTGCTCCGACAGGACAGGCACAGCGGCAGGGCCTGAACTGCTCCCAGGTCTGCAGCCATGTTGGCCGAGTGCCCTTCGGGCTTGGCCCGCTCCCCGCAACCTATGGTGCCTCCGTCGTGGGAGGTCAGCACGGGCTGGAGCAGGGGACCTCCCACTGATGGCTCTTAGCACTGAACGGTGGTGGTTCTTAACCTGCTAAGTTTCGGAGTGGAGTCACACAACTACAGATAGCAGATTCTCTGCCTCTGGCAAATTTACATGGGAATTAAGATCCCCACTTAGGATTTTCCTTCCTGGGTCCTGTGGATGGTAGTTCTTCATGCCAGGTCCTCAGCCTGAATCTGCGGATACCTCCACGGGGTTTAAAAACAAAACCTTTTTCCAAGTTCTTGCCCCATATCTGGGTGACCTCCCAAGGCAGCTAAACATGGGGATTCAGGTTCTCTCCAGGGCCTTGAGGTGTGTGTTTCTTCAGCCCCTCCCAGCTCCCCACCATCCTGCTCCCCAGTGCTTCCCGCCAGGCTGTCCCCCATCATGTCCTGCTGACCCTTTGGGCCAGGGCCGCCTCCTGAGTGTGGCTTTAAGGAGTAAGCTTGAGGATGATGCTTTTTAATTATTGTAAATCATTACCTCATTTCCAGCCTCCGAGGCTCCACCCATCCCAGCATCTTCTATCCTGCCATTTTCCTCACCTTGTGCTATGACAACGGGGCGTTGTGTTTCCAGAGACTTATATAAGTGTTCAGTGTATAGTTTCTTAATAAACACTTTATTTTCAAATGAAATGACTGGATCAGACCTCTTATTTGGCAATTTTGCAAAGAATATTAATGATACAGGAATTCCAGACTGCCCACATTTTTGTTTTCCTATTTTACGGTTACTTTTAAAGGTGTTTCTTCACTCAGACCTCAGTCTTCAAAGAAAGCTGTTTACAGTCAGTTCCACTGTTTGCTTTCATTGAGATCCCTCCAGACAGGTCAAGTCCATCTAGGGAAGTGTTTCCTCATCCTACTGAAGAAGGAATTAGAGATACAGAGAGGTTGAATGGGTCTCCCAGGGTCACACAGCGCAAGAGGCAGAGGCCAGATTCAAACCTGACACCTCCAGACATGACTCAGGCCATTGAGAACCTTGGTGGCTGTGAGACTGTGCTGTTTGAGCAGCTGTGACTTACAGAGACCCTCTCTTCTGAGCTGTTGCATAAGGGGATTTGGGAGTAGGGTTGAGGGACCCTTCATCTCTGGTGCACCAGCAAACCAGTGGGAATTTCCCTCAGATGGAGTGGAGTGGTATCTTCCCTGCGGATCTTGGGGAAGTGACCTTGTCTGGGGGAAGAGGAGCTCTGGACCTGCAGGTCAGTCTGCTGAGCTTTCAGGAACACCCCCTACACACACACACACACACGTACTTGGGGAGGCCAAACTCTCACGGCCAGTCTCACGTGGGCTGCCAGAAGGGGGCAGGCAAAAGAGTCCTGGGATCCTATCAAGAGCAGAATGCTGCCCCCGGGGTTCCTGGGCCCTGACCCAGCTAGAAATGCCTTCGCTAACTCACAATACCTCCCTGTTAGCAGGTAGGGACTCTGTATGAGGGAGCAAAAACAGGGACAGGGGCTGGGGAAGAGTTCCCGGTTGGATTTGAACCCTTCATTGGGCCCAGAAGGCTTTGATGGAGCTTGCTTACTCAGCAAGTAAAGGAGACGCAGGGAGAGTAAGTTGGGTGAGCTTAAGGTAGAAGTCCGGCGGAGGACTGACCAGGCTTGGGTGGTATTTTGTCTACCTACCCTTACTCAGTCTCCTCTTTAAGTATGATTTGGTTTGAAACCCCCACCCCCAACCGAAATGGACTTTCCTCTTCCCTAGAGTGGCCGGCTAGGGGTTTGTCCCAGCACCTATTGAGAGTCAGGCACTTTTTGCCCACGAGGAAGCTGAGGCTCAGAAAGATTCAATAACTAGCCTGGGTTTCACAGCCTGTGACCAGCAGAAAGCAATGCCGACAGGGGGGGCACTCCTTGATGATACACCTCTTCCCTAGAGTGGCCTGGCTAGGGGGTTCTCAGTGGTTCTGGGGTTGGAACCGGGATGCCCCAAGAGCTGGAATTGTCCTTAGGACCATGGGGATGCATGGGTGCAAGGGGAAACTTTCATTTTTATTAACAGAGATTTGAGCTTTGCTCATCCTGATGCAAAGAGCCTGTTGATGCATGAACAGAAACGCCCCTGAGAAGATGAGAGGCAAAAGCTCACAGCTCAGGAGGAGGGCGTCAGCCATGTGGAGTTCATCCATTGTATCTGAGACAAGAGGAAAGATTCGTCCACTGTATCTGGAGATAAGGAAGGAAAGGAGTTCTTGTCTGGTGGCTTCTGTTTTGCCTATAAAGTGTAAGGCAAGGCCGAGTGCTGTGAGTGTGAAGCTTTGGGGAGAGTGGAGAAGGTCTGAAATAGGGGAAGAGGCTACGGCAGATGGTGGAAGTGTGGAAAAGCTGCCAGGTGGGACGGGGATTCACGGAGAATGCAGGGCCATGTCTACTGTCCAGGACTCTGTTTTCTGTGTTTTCCTACTGGGCCCTGAAGTGCCATGGCCTTTACTCCAGTGTGAGAGCCTGTGGGGAAGGCAGAGCCTGTGGGGCTAAATGGCATCCAGAGCGCAGGACAGACCTGGGCTCAGCCCAGAAGGACGCTCGTGTGGAAGGGTTCCGTGCCCGGAGGCTCAGGGAACCAGCCAGACCCGCAGCTCCCTGGCCTTCTGGGTCTGGAGTCTCACCCACAGGATGTCACAGCGGCTTTCTTGGGCTCAGGCTTACCTTCTGGCGCTGTGTCACGGGTTCTCCGCTGACACAGGCCGTGAGTCCGGTGTGCTTACCAGGCACTCTTAGGTCTCCATTTTGTGGGGAGGGTGAAGGGCGGTGGTTCTGAACCCTATTCACTGAATCTTGGAGACTGGGAACCCACCATGTAGGACAGTGGTGGAAACAGGTGCAGGGCCTTCCAGGGACATGGAGAGGACCTGAGTCTTTCATCAGGGTGATGTGGCCAGATTGGGGACTGGTTGCCAGGTTTCAAAGAATGGGTTCACCTGTGACTCATTAATAATCCTTGTTATGTGGAACTTATGAAGCGCTTACTCAGAGGCAGGCGTATTTTGCCCATGAAGAAGCCAAGGACCGAAAGAGTCAAAAACTAGCCCAGGTGTTCACAGCCTGCGACTAGCAGAACCAGTGTGGACCCGAGCTCTCCTGGACGTCAGAGTGCCCTTGGCCTCTCTGCTGCCCTGAACAGCAGCCCAGCTTCTGTTCCTGGAGGGCTGCAGTCCTGGGGGCTGCACAGTCACCATCCCCGCTGCCCCCACTCCCAGATGAAGAAGCCTCTCAGGGGTCTTGGGGCTGGATGCCATCCCTCACTTCCTTCCGGAACCACCGGAGCAGGGTGGTGTTAAAGACTCCCCAGGAACAAGTGTCTACAATGTTCTCTTCTCACCCACTCTAGCATTTAGGGACCCTTGGTACCTGAAAGTGCGGTTGGTCTTAGATCTAAGGTTAATTACTACCCGGCTTGCAGTTGGTGAGATTCCCAAGCAGACAGCAGTGGCATCTTTGATGTTGGGGAGGACTTGCTGGGTGAGACACACCTGACCTTCAGGATGGTCCGTGAGGCTGCCCATGTCTGGGCAGGTGTGAGCAGATTCAGACGGGAAGGTAATTGGAGGTAGGAATGCCTTGCCTGACTTTCCTACCCCACTTTGAACTTTCTTCACCCAAGTCTGAGACCTCCTGGTGTGTGGAAGTTCAGCCATGTGCTTCTCACCCCAGGAAAGAACAAAAAGTTCACCTCTGGGCTGCCCTGTCTCGCCCCTCCTGTGTGGGAATTCCTTTCTGTGGGCAACCTCCCAGCAGCCTCATCCTTACCTCCACCTCCCCAGTGACAGGTGTGACCTCACACAGATGTGACCGGCTGCAACACCTGTCCTGGTTCGGCCCCATTCCTGCAGGTCAAGCCCAGGAGTGCGCCATATACAAACGTGGAACACCAAAGGAACCTTGTCCAGAGTAAAATTATTACTACAACTCCCAAGAAAGATTTAAATGATATGGACCTCGTGACTCTTCCTGAAAGGGAGTTCAAAATAAAAATATTCTAATGGAGGTATGGAAAGACATCCAAGAACTCAGGAATGAATTCAGGTCGGACGTGCAATCATTGAAGAGCAAGATGGAGGGTATTAAAAGCAGGTTGGATATGGTGGAGGAGACAATAAATGAAATAGAAACAAGAGAAGAGGAATACAAGGAAGCTGAGGCACAGAGAGAAAAAAGAATCTCTAAGAATGAAAGAATATTGAGAGAATTGTGTGAACAATCCAAACAGAACAATATTCACATTATAGGGGTTCCAGAAGAAGAAGAGAGAAAAGGGATAGAAAGTGTCTTTGAGGAGGTAGTTACTGAAAACTTCCCCAATCTGGGGAAGGACATAGTCTCTCAGGCCATGGAGATCCACAGATCTCCCAACACGAGGGACCCAAGAAAGATAACACCAAGACACATAGTAATTAAAATGGGAAAGATCAAGGATAAGGACAGACTGTTAAAAGCAGCCAGAGACAGAAATAAGATCACATACAAAGGAAAGCCCATCAGGCTAACATCAGACTTCTCAGCAGAAACCTTACAGGCCAGAAGGGAGTGGCATGATGTATTTAATGCCATGAAGCAGAAGGGCCTGGAACCAAGATTACTTTATCCAGCAAGATTATCATTTAAATTTGAAGGAGGGATTAAACAATTTCCAGATAAGCAAAAGCAGAGAGAATTTACCTCCCACAGACCATCTCTACAGTCTATTTTGGAGGGACTGCTATAGATGGAAGTGTTCCTAAGGATTAACAGCTGTCACCTGAGGGTAAAAAACCACAGTAATGAAAGTCAAACAGCTAATTACGAAGCAAATGCAAAATTAAATTAACTATCCCCAAAGTCGATCAAGGGATAGACAAAAAGTACAGAATTTGATACCTAATATATAAAGAATGAAGGAGGAAGAAAAAGGAGAAGAAATAGATAAGAACCTTTAGATTGTGTTTGTAACAGCATACTGAGAGAGTTAAGTTAGACTCTTAGATAGTAAGGAAAGTAACCTGTAACCTTTGGTAACCACGAATCTAAAGCCTGAAATGGCAATAAGTACATACCTATTGATAATCACCCTAAATGTAAGTGGACTGAATGCACCAATCAAAAGACATAGAGTCACTGAATGGATAAAAAAACAAGACCCATCTATATGCTGCTTACAAGAGACTCACCTCAAACCCAAAGACATGCACAGACTAAAAGTCAAGGGATGGAAAAAGATATTTCACACAAACAATAGGGAGAAAAAGGCAGGTGTTGCAGTACTACCATCAGACAAAATACTTCAAAACAAAGAAAGTAACAAGAGATAAAGAAGGACACTACATAATGATAAAGGGCTCACTTCAGCAAGAGGATATAACCATTATAAATATATATGCATCCAGCACAGGAGCACCAGCATATGTGAAACAAATACTACCAGAACTAAAGGAGGAAATAGAATGCAATGCATTAATTTTAGGAGACTTCAACACACCATTCACTCCAAAGGACAGATCCACCAGACAGGAAATAAGTAAGGACACAGAGGCACTGAACAACATACTAGAACAGATGGACCTAATAGACATCTATAGAACTCTACACCCAAAAGCAACAGGATACACGTTCTTCTCAAGTGCACATGGAACATTCTCCAGAATAGACCACATACTAGACCACAAAAAGAGCCTCAGTAAATTCAAAAACTTTGAAATTCTACCAACCAGCTTTTCAGAAAACAAAGGTATAAAATGAGAAATAAATTGTACAAAGAAAGCAAAAAGGCTCACAAACACATGGAGGCTTAACAACATGTTCCTAAATAGTCATGGATCAACAACCAAATTAAAATGGAGATCCAGCAATATATGGAAATAATTGACAACAACACAAAGCCCCAACTTCTGTGGGACGCAGCAAAAGCAGTCTTAAGAGGAAAGTATATAGCAATCCAGGCATATTTGAAGAAGGAAGAACAAACCCAAATGAATACTCTAATGTCACAATTATCAAAATTGGAAAAGAAGAACAAATGAGGCCTAAAGTCAGCAGAAGGAGGGACATAATAAAGATCAGAGAAGAAATAAAATTGAGAAGAATAAAACAATAGAAAAAAATCAATGAAACCAAGAGCTGGTTCTTTGAGAAAATAAACAAAATAGATAAGCCTCTAGCCAGACTTATTAAGAGAAAAAGAGAATCAACACACATCAACAGAATCAGAAATGAAAAAGGAAACATCACGATGGACCCAACAGAAATACAAATTATTAGAGACTACTATGAAAACCTATATGCTAAGAAGCTGGAAAACCATTTGGACAACTTCCTAGAAAAATACAACCTTCCAAGACTGACCAAGGAAGAAACACAAAATCTAAACAAACCAATTAGCAGCAAAGAAATTGAAGGAGTAATCAAAAAACTACCCAAAAAAAAAAACCCCGTACCAGATGGACTTACCTCAGAATTTTATCAGACATACAGAGAAGATATAATACCCATTCTCCTTAAAGATTTCCAAAAAATAGAATAGGAGGGAATACTCCCAAACTCATTCTATGAAGCCAACATCACCCTAATACCAAATCAAGGCAAAGACCTCACAAAAAGAAATTACAGACCAATATCCCTGATGAATGTAGATGCAAAAATACTCGACAAGATATTAGCAAACTGAATTCAAAAATACATCAAAAGGATCATACACCATGACCAAGGGGGATTCATCCCAGGGATGCAAGGATGGTACAACATCTGAAAATCCATCAACATCATCCACCACATAAACAAAAAGAAGGACAAAAACCACATGATCATCTCCATAGATGCTGAAAAAGCATTCGACAAAATTCAACATCCATTCATGATAAAAACTCTCAACAAAATGTGTATAGAGGGCAGGTACCTCAACATAATAAAGGGCATATATGATAAACCCACAGCCAGCATCATACTGAACAAAGAAAAGCTGAAAGCTTTTCCTCTAAGATTGGGAACAAGACAGGGATGCCCACTCTCTCCACTGTTATTCAACATAGTACTGGAGGTCCTAGCCATGGCAATTAGACAAAACAAAGAAATACAAGGAATCCAATTGGTAAAGAAAAAGTCAAACTGTCACTATTTGCAGATGACATGATATTGCACATAAAAACCCTAAAGACTCCACTCCAAAACTACTAGATCTGATATCAGAATACAGCAAAGTTGCAGGATACAAAATAAACACACAGAAATCTGTCACTTTCCTATACACTAACAATGAACTAATAGAAACAGAAATCAGGAAAACAATTCCGGTCACAATTGCATCTAAAAGAATAAAATACCTAGCAATAACCCTTACCAAGGAAGTGAACGACCTATACCCTGAAAATTACAAGACACTCTTAAGAGAAATTAAAGAGGACACTAACAAATGGAAACTCATCCCATGCTCCTGGCTGGGAAGAATTAATATCATCAAAATGGCCATCCTGCCCAAAGCAATATACAAATTACCAACAACATTCTTCAACGAACTAGAACAAATTGTTCAAAAATTCATATGGAAACACCAAAGACCCCGAATAGCCAAAGCAATCCTGAGAAGGAAGAATAAAGTTGGGGGGATCTCGCTCCCCAACTTGAAGCTCTACTACAAAGCCACAGTAATCAAGACAGTTTGGTACTGGCACAGGAACAGAGCCACAGACCAGTGGAACAGAATAGAGTCCCCAGATATTAACCCAAACATTTATGGTCAATTAATATATGATAAAGAAGCCATGGACATACAGTGGGGAAATGACAGTCTCTTCAACAGATGGTACTGACAAAACTGGACAGCTACATGTAAGAGAATGAAACTGGATCACTGTCTAACCCCATACACAAACGTAAATTCAGAATGGATCAAGGACTTGAATGTAAGTCATGAAACCATAAAACTCTTAGAAAAAAGCATAGGCAAAAATCTCTTGGACATAAACACGAGCGACTTCTTTGTGAACATTTCTCCCCAGGCAAGGGAAACAAAAGCAAAAATGAACAAGTGGGACTATATCAAGCTGAAAAGCTTCTGTACAGCAAAGGACACCATCAATAGAACAAAAAAGTACCCTACAGTATGGGAGAATATATTCATAAATGACAGATCCGATAAAGGGTTGACATCCAAAATATATAAAGAGCTCATGTACCTCAACAAACAAAAAGCAAATAACCCAATTAAAAAATGGGCAGAGGAGCTCAACAGACAGTTCTCCAAAGAAGAATTTCAGATGGCCAACAGACACATGAAAAGGTGCTCCATGTTGCTTGTCATCAGAGAAATGCAAATTAAAAGCACAATGAGATATCACCTCACACCAGTAAGGATGGCCACCATCCAAAAGACAAACAACAACAAATGTTGGCGAGGTTGTGGAGAAAGGGGAACCCTCCTACACTGCTGGTGGGAATGCAAATTAGTTCAACCATTGTGGAAAGCAGTATGGAGGTTCCTCAAGAAGATCAAAATAGAAATACCATTTGACCCAGGAATTCCACTTCTAGGAATTTACCCTAAGAATGCAGCACTCCAGTTTGAAAAAGACAGGTGCACCCCTATGTTTATCACAGCACTATTTACAATAGCCAAGAAATGGAAGCAACCTAAATGTCCATCAGTAGATGAATGGATAAAGAAGATGTGGTACATATACACAAGGGAGTATTACTCAGCCATAAGAAAAAAACAGATCCTACCATTTGCAACAACATGGATGGAGCTAGATGGTATTATGCTCAGTGAAATAAGCCAGGCGGAGAAAGACAAGTACCGAATGATTTCACTCATATGTGGAGTATAAGAACAAAGAAAAACTGAAGGAACAAAACAGCAAGAGAATCACAGAACCTAAGAATGGAGTAACGGTTACCAAAGGGAAAGGGACTGGGGAGGATGGGTGGAAAGGAAGGGATAAGGGCAGGGAAAAAGGAAGGGGGCCTTATGATTAGCATGTATAATGTGGGGGGGCACGGGGAGGGATGTGCAACACAGAGAAGACAAGTAGTGATTCTACAGCATCTTACTATGCTGATGGACAGTGACTGTAATGGGGTTTGATGGGGGGTACTTGGTGATGGGGGGAGTCTAGTAACCATAATGTTCTTCATGTAATTGTAGATTAATGATAATAAAGTGAATTTTTAAAAAAACCCCACAGTAGGAGCTCTGGGAATGTTTTTCTTTTCCATTTAAATACATTCCATTTCATGTGTAATTAAATGTGTGGGATTGAACTAATGTTTTCTTCTGAGCATTCTTGGCAGCCTGAGACCCTAGGGTCTGGCTAGTGCAAAGAAAACACACGCTTCTCAGAGACCCTCCCCCACCTTCTCTTCCCATTCCCTCCTCCCCCCTTTCCTGCCAAGAATCTTCCTCCTCCTTCATGCACACAGTCACCCTTAGGCCTTACCTTGTAACTCAAGAGCCCCCGAGGCTGTTGGACCCTTTGTTCTTCTGGGAGTGTTGGGGCTTTGGTTGTCTGTCCTCATCTCCAGAAGCCACCTCAATGCTCATCTTGAACTCAGGTGGCGATGACAAATGGTGGCAAGAACGGAGTACCCTGGCAATGACTCTCTCCCTGTCCTTTTCGATGCCATTGGTCTCCACCAAGTGCTGTGGACAGTTCAGAAGGCAGCATTTCTCCCTGGTGTAGGGGGTCACAGAAGCAAAGGGGGCTGGCACATGCTGCTCATGCAGACCTTCAGAGTCCAACGAGACACCTCTAACAGCTGGGTGATCTTGGACAAATTCTCCTGAGCTTCAGCCACACACTGTGCAGAAACGAGTTGTAAAGATGAGTCAGATAGTGCATGCAGAGTGCTTAGCATGGGGCCTGCCACAGGGTGAGGACTCAATTGAGGAGAGTTATTTTTATTATTAATAAGGGCTCCAGGGGATAATAAGCTGAAAGAGATAGGCACAGAGTGAGACAGGGTTGATGGGGGAAGATCTGAAAGGTCTCAGCAATGAGGCTGGCCCCAATTAGGGACTGGGGGTTATCATTACAATGGGCCAGAGAAGAAGGGAAGGTGGGGTGGTCAAGAGAACACACCAGGGCTCAGCTTTAAGAGCACCTGGCCAGCCCTTCGTGGTGCTGGGAGGGCCTGCTTCTGAGTCCCTTAGGTCCAGAGAAAGGTGATCTCAGCACTGCACACGTGGAGTACTTTTAGGACAATAATTAGGCAAAGCACCAAGGTGGCCAATGAGCTTTGGGGACAGCATCTGGGTCTGAATGAAGGAACACTCTGGCTTTGGGGGGCTGACTTTGCTGCCTGACATACAGCACAGTCAAGATCACCATTATTTATAACCACCAACGTGGGAAATCTGGTTTCTCTCTGCTGATCAACAGCAATCTGTGTAGGTGGCTGTCTCAGCTTCAGATGTCTTTATCCCACTGTCTGACCAACCTCCTCCCAGTAAGTATTTTGGCCTCTGTAGGAGGGGGTAGGACAGGCTGGGGCAGGCTGCCAGTGACCCCAGAGTCAGGATCGGCTCCCCTGCTCTCACCCCAGCAACCTTATACCATTTTATTTCAGGAGAATATCACCATCCTTCATCAAGTTCCTCTCCAAGCCACTACTTTGTTCGAGGGTAGATTGAGCAATTAGTTAACACCTCGCAGAAAGGAAGGAGACACACTTTGTTACATGTCCACTATGGTTCAGATATTTCCTATTACCTCTACTGTCTAAAATTTTAAGTCAGTCCTCTTCCCATTAACTCTGCCAAGTAGACAGACACTTCCTTGCTCTACAGTTAAGGGAGCAGTGCCCGAGGGGGGACCAGGCAGGGTTGGGGTGCAGACACAGACCTGTTTCCTTTCCCGAGTCCTCACAGCATCTGGTGGGCTTTCTGCGTCCCCTTCGTCCCTGGTCAGAAGGGCCGAGCAGTTCACGGTTGCTGCACACCTGTTTTCCCAGGAAATGGAGGTGCAGATAACAGTGGTACCTGCATCTCGGGCCACCTCCGTCTACCCCCTGGTCCTGGACGGGTCCCAGAAGGTGTGGCAGGAAACCTCTTCCTCCCGGGAGGAGGCAGCCCAGGCGAACAGAGGCCGGAGGAGGGGGAACGGCAGCGAGCCCGCTAAGCTCTCAGGGGTCTGAGGGCCTCGGGACAGGGCCTGCGGGTGACCTCCTTAGATTAAGCCAGGTCAAGGTTGCTCCAGGCCTGGGGAAGACCTCCCGGAAGTGAATCCCACACATGCAGAACGATGATCTTGGTCCTCAGTACGGAAGAAAATGTGCGGAGCAGTGACTGAAATGCAGGAATCCTCCTGTGTTTGTCCGACGACCCTCTTGTCCTGTGGGAAGAGAAGCTATTCGACGGCTTTCCCTGGTGGAACCTAGTCGGTGGCTCTCTCAACACGCGGAGTCAGGGAAGAGCGCGGCCAGGAGGTGCCGGGAACCCTTTTCACCTCCCCGTGACCCTTCCCCCCCCACACCAGCCCCCTGCTGTCCACTCAGACCCTCACTGCTGGAGATTGGGAAACCTTCCCACGGCCCCGGCTGTGTGTCCCCCTCTCTCCTCCTCCCCTGCCAGTGTCCCGGCATCTGAGACGTGTGGCCCGGACTCGGCAGGGCCAGCCAGCCAGGCAGTAAAAGGAGACTGATGCCCTCCCCTCCCAGGGACATCTACCACTTCTTGGCACGCGGGTGAAATGGCCTTACCAGAGGCAGCCCTGAGCAGCGCTCTGTGAGCTAAAAACAGCAGAAAAAGAGGCCCAAATAGACATGTGAACGTCAGAAATGGAAATGGTTCACTGTGGCCCTTCCCCAGGGTCCGAGCAGCGCCCTTTCCTCCCACAGCCTCCCACCCAAACCCTTCTCCCCAGGGCCTCTGGGAAGGGGGGCAACCCCTGGCCTTTCCCTCGGGAAGATGAACAGGGAAAGAAGCTGGGCAGGAGTAGGAGAAAGGAGAAGTTGGGGAGTCACGCTTCTGTGGACAGGGTTCTCCTGGTGGCCACAGAGCAGCAGAGGCTGGTGGGAAGGCAACAGTGGGTAAGGGAAAAACACAGGGGCTTGGGAGCCACAGAAAGAGGGGGGTTCTTCCTTGGCCGTGTCTTGGCTCTGAGAACTTTGGAAAGTTACCCTCTGCCTCTGTTTTCTCATCTGTGAAAGGGGTTCAGTTACGCTTACTGTCATGGTTATCATGAGAACAGAATGTCGAGCGAATAGTAGGACTGGGCCCAGATTTATTCCCTTTTCCCTACTTCCTCCGACTTAGGATCAGGGAAGGCAGCTGCTCGCATGGTGCTCTGGTCCAGAGCCTGGGTGGCACGCACGGTTGTCCGCACGGAAGGAATTTGCCTTCTGAGCTGGGCCCGTATCCAGCCTCTCTCTGCTGAAACGGCTCTGTTGCCTTGTGGGACTTCTCCCCGTGTCTGGGAGAAAGTTCTCTCTTGGGAGCAGGGGAACGAGGGCAGGATTCCTGATGGAGTTGGGGGCTGTTTTTATCTTCCATTCCTTCTGCTGGCCCTTCCTGAATCTCACCACCCCGTTCCAGCTCAGGTACTGGTTTCAGACGACTCCCTGAAGACAAAGGGAGTGAGCCCAGGCGGTTCTCTACTGAGCCACTGCATGTTCTGTGTGTCTGAAAAAGATCTGTTTGCAGATTTGGGGAAAACACTGTGGTCCGTGGGAGGCTTCCTCTCCGGGTTTGCAGAGAGCAGACGGATTTCCAGCAACACCGTCACCTGCCCGTTGCTACATCCAAGGCCCACGGAGGTCATAGCCCCCCCTCCTGCAGTGGGAGTTTTGCAGCTGCCGCCAGGTGCTCAACTCCTGGGATGTAGAGGGAAGGCTGAGAAACAGCTCCCTGTCCTCTGCTCCCTCTTGGCTGCCTGAATCTTCCAGCGCCTGAGATTCTTGCCGCCAGGGAGGAGATGGAGGTTTCTGAGACGTGCCTTAGCACCACTGGAGAACCAGAGCTCTGCAGAGCTTCTCCGTTCTCTGCTCTCACTGTAGCTGAGAGTGGGGAGCTCTCAAGGAAGCTGGTGAGCTCGCCCAGGCTGGAGTTGGGCTTAGGGGTCCAGGAACTTTCATGCTATGGCTTTCCCTTTGCAGAGGCATGTCCAGAACACAGGAAGGCAAAAGAGGCATGGTCTCCACCATGTGGATGAGCATGTGAGGCTCTGAGAGGGGGTCTGACTCAGCCTAAGCCACACAGCTGGGAACGGGGGAGAGGGGATCCTGGAGGGGAGCCATGATTGCAGGCCCCCCTCCTGGGCTTCCAGCTGGGAGGCACGACTGAACTGTTCATGGACTTGGGGCTTGCTGAGGCCAAGCTGTAAAGGGGAATGTCTCATCCGCTGGCTAATTCCTCACCCCAACAGGGGCGTCCTGTTTCATGGTTCTCAAAAGAGGTGGCCAGGCCGGCAGCTTCGCCATCACCTGGGATCTTGTGAGGAGGGCAAATCTCAGGCCCCATCCTGCCTCCTGAATGGGCATCTCTGGGGAAAGGGCCCAGCGATCTGGGCGAGCCCTCCAGGAGATTCTGACGTGGCTTGGGTTTGAGAACCATTGTCCTCTTGCCATGCTGAGGGAGGCTGGAGTTGGGATGGGGTCTGGGGCCGAAGGGGGCTTATCCCCAACGATTTGGCTGCACTGACATGTCCTGGTGCTCTGGATTCTAATTCTGTCTCAGCTACCAGTTAGGGACACCTGACTTGGCCTTTATTTTCCTTTCTTGTAAAATAATATCGATAATGAAGAAAACACCTCGACACACCAGCATGATAGAGGAGGCGAGCATTTGCAACCCTTTACATACAATAGCTCATGGAGCGCATAAACTGGACTGTTTAATCCTCCCCCACCCATTTTCAGACGAGGAAACCAAGCCGAGATGTTTGGGGAGGTGCGCAGACCCGAACGGCTGGGGGTTCCAGGTCCTGCCGCAAGAGCCCCGACTGCCCATTCCTGACCAGCCCCTGCACGTCCGGAGGCCTTGAAAGCTGCCACCATCAGCCCGTCTCCACTCCGAGGCTGGGCCGGGACGCTCCCCTGGCAGGGCCCGGGCGTCGCCCATAGTCACCTGGGAATGACTGCACAGTAATGAGCATGTGGCTCCCTCCAGCGGTCCTAACCTCCCGTTTCCTCTCAGTGGGAGACCCTTTAGCCTTCCCCTCCCAGGCCGACAAACACTCTTCCACAGAGGCCAGGAAAGAGCATCACAGGGTGTGAAGAAGGAAGCAGGTTGGAATGCCCCTGTTGCAAAGGCTGGCGCAGCAAAGGCTTCGTGTGCTGCAGCCCCGTGGCCTTGAGGAGCGGCCGCCAGCCGCTGCGAGCCGGCAGGTCTGTCTTGCTGGGAGGAGGGAATGATGGTCTGCAAGGCTTCCTCCCACAAGGCTCTGCTGCCAGGTCATCTGGGACATGGGGGGGTGGATCCCAAGAACTCC
Source organism: Manis pentadactyla (assembly GCF_030020395.1). Lineage (NCBI taxonomy): Eukaryota > Metazoa > Chordata > Mammalia > Pholidota > Manidae > Manis > Manis pentadactyla. The sequence continues at coordinate 20,923,856 of NC_080033.1, forward strand.
TGATAGAAAAAAAAAAAAGACGTGTGTACTCAGAAGGGAATCCCCACGCCAGCCAAAACACACGCAAAGCCTTGTAGCCACGCCCCTCTGTCCCTGTCACATGTCTCGTCGCTCAGGGGGACAGTCTGCCTGGCCCATCTTCAGCTTTCACTTTCTGACAAGGTCATCTGAGACAATCCCCTCTCCTGGCTCTGCGGTGTATCTTCATCATGTCGATACGGGTATTTAATGGGCTTCCGCCTGCTGAACGATTCAGTGAGTAATCTCTGGCTTGCCCCTTTCGTCACCAGCTCAGGGCTGGGGCAGCAACTTTGTAGCATTCTTTCCAAATAGGTGGGAGAGCTGAGGTCACATCTTTGCTTTCTCCTGGCAGACAGACTCTAATTAGGTTGCTAAATTAGCCGAGGCAATGGCAACCCTTCTCTTTGCAGAGACCCTTGTTCTGGGGAGGTCTCGGGACCTCGCCTGCTTGAGCTCATTGTTCTTTCTCTCAGAGGGAAGGGATTTCTCAAGTAGAGGCTTCTCCCAGATAATTTTAGCTGCCGTTCAGTAGTCTCTACCAGGAAGCAGACACTTAAGGATCGCTACAGCCGTTACGCTACAGCAAGAGCCAGTGTGTGTCCCTGTGTGTGTGTGTGTCTTTCGTTTGTCGCAGGCACTGAGAGCTTGTTAGAAATGCAGATTCTCAGATGCACTGGCTCGGAGTCTGTACGAGGCCCACAGGATTCTGTGACCAGAGACGGGCTGTAATCTGTCTCGTGCAGCTGCAGCTGATGATGCTAGCTAGAATCCTGCGTGTCGGCGACTGTTGATTGCGTTTTCCTGCCGAAGCAGCTATGTTTTGGGGAGGCTCGGGGCTGGGCAGGGGCAGAGCTGAGAGGATCCTGGGTCGGAATCTTGGACCACTGGGTGATGGCTGGTTTCGTGCCCCCCTGGGGTGCTGAGTTCCGTCACCCTGCCGTGGACTCAGGAGCAGATCTCCCTGCGCTAGACGCCGGTGCCCTCCTGACCTCCTGGGCCTCTAATGGGGACAAGTGCCTGGGACTGACTGGGCCACTCTCCTCTCTGTCCCCTCCGACAGATGTGCAGCACATGACGGGGCGGGACATCGTGTTGAAACGAGAACTGGGCGAGGGAGCCTTTGGGAAGGTCTTCCTAGCAGAGCGCTACAAACTCAGCCCTACCAAGGACAAGATGCTCGTGGCCGTGAAGGTAAACCCCAGAGGCATGTGGGCCCAGGCAGGGAGAGGGCTGGCTGGGGCCGGGAGCCGGAAGAAGGGGCTCACTCCACTGGATGAGATGATGCAAACTGCCTCTATCAGAGGTCAGGGGCGCTGCTCCAAGGCCGTGAAGTTTCCTTTGGACCCAAACCGACTTCCTTTGGCTTCAGAGGTTAAGAGCCGTGGCAGGGAGGGGGTGGGCCTGAGGGGCAGCTGGGGAAGCGAGGTATATACCATGAGAGGCCCTGGTTCTCTCCTGGAGGCCCTGGGCACTGTGGGCCCCCTGCCGGCCCTCCTTCCTCCTCAGTGACTTTGTGAGATGTATTGGCCGTGCCTAGAGAGTCACTCGACCGTCTCTCAGGAATGGAGTTGGATGGTGGGGGGGTCAAGGGGCCCTAGGAGCCACCGCTCAAGGGCAGCAGACATCTCTGGGGATTGGAGGTGGGGTGGGGGTCAGGGATTGAGCACAGGGGGGACAGCGAGTGAGGCTGGGAAAGATTTTTAGATAACCCCCATGGGATCCAAGTTCAGCCCCCAGGGGGAGGCATGCCTGAGGGTAACTGCCTCCTGGCAGCTACCGATAGGTCTCTTACTCACAAGGCTTTTTGTTGCCAGGCCAGCTGTGCAGATCTGCAGCTGGGGGCAGTGGGAAGGGGCTTTGTTCCTAGTCCCCCGCCTGACACTTCCTCCAGCAGAGAGCAGCTTCTACCGTAAATCAGTGTTGGACATGGTTGGCACAAGCCAGAGGCCAGGAGCCTTGCTGACACACCCACAGGTCCCGGGAGCCGTGCTCTGGGCCATGGGCTGGTCTCCCTGTGTGCAGCAAGCAGGCCTCTGAGGTCAGCAGGGGTTACTCTTCCCCATGAAGACGCTCACTCAGGCCTGGCCAGGCCTTAGTACCAAGAGCCACAACCAAACCACCTTCACAATGGCAGCTTTACACTGTGAGACTTCCGGGTGTCTGGATACAGTTGCCTCCATCCACAGAGGGCAGCTGACCTCCACAGATGTGGGCTGTGCAGGCTATGGGCATAGCACAGGCATCAGAGAGCCTGGGTGGGAGGCCCAGCCCACCTCTGATTAGCTGTGTGACTTTGAGCAAGAAGCTCAACCTTTTGGGGCCTCAGGCTCCTTCTCTGTATAATAGGAAATGTAATATCTCCTCCTGAAAACTCCCATGATTCAATTACATAACATGGGAAATCCTTAGTGCCCTGCTTGGGACACAGTAAGTGCTCAATACAGAGTGGTTGGTATTTCTTGTTATCACTGTTCTTCACGTTGACATGACTGAATGTGCGCAGACATGTGGCATGCTGCCTGCCAAGCTCATGTTGACCATCTAATATAGGAGCTGCTAAACTTTTTGTCTAAAAGGGCCAGATAGTAAGTATCTTAGGCTCTGAGGGACATATGCTCTCTCTTTTAACTACTTAACTCTCTGCCCATATAGGTGGGAAAGCAGCGCACACAATATGTAAACTGGTGCCGGCTGTTTTCCAATAAATTTTTTCTTTTTACAAAAATAGGTGTTGTCTGCTGACCTTTACTTTAGAAAATCGATAAGGAGCTAGAGTATTGCCCCCATGAAAGGCTAATGATTATTATTAGTACATGTCCTGACAATGAACTTGCTCCATCAGTGTCCATAGATGCGGGACAGTCAGATGGACCAGGGATGTGGAAACGTCTTTGAGTTTGTCCCTAAACTTAGAATCTACACTTTCATGAAATTTTTCATTTAAAGGGTGACAGTGATCCACTGGGTGTTCCAGCATCTATCTGGGGATGGGCGAATGCCCTGAACATTTTTGCTCTTTCAGCAGGAAATGAAATGATGGCCTAAAACCCTGGGAAATGTTTTCCTCTGAGTGGTCTGGCATTTGGGGCAGTACCCAGATTGGGGAATGTGGAAAATGTGTTTCTGTTTTCATCCTTTTAAAAGGCTGTGCTTCTCCCCTCAGGTCTGGGAAACTTGAGGAGATGAGCGTTCTGGGATTGCACGCCGCCCGCCACCCGGTGGGGCTGCCTCTGCAGGAGACACTCATCTCCGGAGAACAGCAGAGAAATGACACGTCCTGCTTCATGTCCTCTTTGGATTGTACTGCTTTTTGCAGGCTCCTTCCTCTTCAATTTGTTCTCATGTTGACGTAGGGTAATTGTGGACTTTCAGAAAACATATCCATGAATAACCCAAGATTAGGTTTTCTAAAAGTTGCGTTTGTAAATCAAACGGCAAGAATTTTTTGCCCAGCCGTTGCTATGGTGGAAACAAAAAGTAGAAATCCCAGCCTGTTCTGAAGGCGCTTACAGTCTGTTGGGGAGACAAGAGAATACTCATGAAAGGAATGGAGAATGGGACAAGACAGAGGGTAGCTTGTGTATATCCGCAGTGTAACGGTGACATTAAAATCATGTGATTTGTGATATTTTTAAATAGGTGATGGCCACTTTTAAAAAGTCATTTGACAAACAATATGACAGCTCCAAAGAGCTCAAAAGAGTCTCTTCTGATAGCCAAATCACTGATAGGAATGTGAGACAGGTGTCCAGTGTAATTAATCATCAGAAGAAATGCGAATGGAACCATGAGGTACCACGATACACCAACCAGAATGGCTAAATAGCACTGACAGTGCTTAATGCTGCCAAGGATATGGAGCAACTTCAACTCTCATAGTTTGCTGGTGGGAATGCAAAGAGGAATAATTGTTTTGAAAAATAGTTTGGTATTCTAGAACATTAGCATTCTGTGTGACCCAGCATTTCTACTTCTAGGCTCTATCCTATCTACCTGTCTGTCTGTTTATCTATCTATCATCTATTTACCTACAAAGAGATATGTCTAAGAATGTTCATAAAGCATTATGCATAACAGTCTAGAGCTGGAAGCAGCCAGTGTCCATCAATAGCAACATAGATATGTAATATGGTACATTCATACCATGGGAAACTATTCAACAAGGAAAATCAGTGAACTAGAGCTACTTGCGACAACATGGAAGAATTTCAAAAACACAATGTTGAATGAAAAAGGATAAATATGGAAATATATATAATGCTCTATGTATGATTCCACTTATTTAAATTAAAGAAAAACAAAAAACAAGCCCTAGTGTTAGGTATTCACGTTTAGTTTGTAAAAACTTTTTAAAAGAGCAAGAACCTGAATTCCATAAGTCAGGATAGTGGTTGGCTTTGGGATGAGAGAGAGCATGACAGAGGAGCGGGGCATGGGTTGGGGGGGATTTCTGGAGGGTTAGCAATATTTTATTTTCTACTTAAATTGAGGATACACTGGTGTTAGCTTTGTGAAAAATCATAGTGTGTGCTAAAACTTTTTTCTCTCAAAGATTGATCACATTCTTAAAAACACACCTAATTTATTCATCCCATAAGTATTTATTGAGCACTTACTATGTGACTGGTGCTGTATAAGATACTGGGATGGAGGAGGAAAGGAGACCTGTAGGCCCTGTGGCTCATGTCTCAGAGTCATAGAATTTAGGGCCCTGAAGGGACATTTAAGGAGGGAGGAGAGAATGTTGCCGATGACAGCATCTAACAGAACAGCCATTAGGGCGCTCACTACGCATCAGGCCTTGCCGTAAGTGCTGACTGCCGATTAATTTCATTCTCACAGAAATCCTAAGAGCCAGGCACCGTCACTATCCCCATTTTACAGAAGAGGATGCGGAGGCACGGACAGAGGTTAAGCATTTTGCCCAAGGTCCCAGAGCAAATCAGTGGTGGAGCAACATTCAAATCCAGCAATGCCTTTCCTTCTAGGACGATAGCACGTGGTGCTCACCGTGCTTTGTCTGTTTTTCCTGTCTCTGTGCTGGGTTCTGGATGAATCTCAACATTTTTCCATGTCGTGAATTCCTCTTGTGGTTTTATCTAGTGTCAAGTTTTGTCCTGTCTGTGGAGGTTTCTGTTTTAACTTCAATAACCACATAATTTATTTCCAAGATACTAATTGGTTTTTAGTTTTATTGTTAATTTTATTTCTCCCTGTTTGGGCTGTATACCTTCTTGGTTATTGGAAACAATTATTTCTTCCTTCTCATCGAACATTTATTTTATTTTAATATCTCTATCAGCCTAGTTCTATAAAATTAGTTTTAGCTGAAGGAAATTCCTGTTCTGGTTATTGATAATTTTAATCATTTGTATTTAGTCCTATGTATTTTTTCAATATGTCAGAACTTCAAGTTTCGCGTTCTTTCGGGTTTGGAGAGCTGTTTTGGGAGTTCATTTTTTCCATTTCCAATTACTTTAATTTGGAGCAGGAATTTAAAACATTTGTGAAAAAATCTAAGTGCAGAATCTCAGAGTTTCATTATTTTCCCATTAAAAAAAATAGGTTTTCCTCCTATTCATAACACTTTATTTACCACTGACTTTTCACAGGTCTTTCTAAAGTATTCATCCTCAGTTTCCATCAAAACAGCCCCCTCTGTGCACTTATATTTCATTGGTTTCCCTGACATAGCATCACTTTAAGTGATGACATTATCAGATCTAATGGTCATAGTGAATTTGGAAGCAATCACAGCTGAACCTTGGTAAGCACCTCCCTGGGACAGAAGGGTCTCTCTGAGTATTCACTTAGCAGTGAAAGTTCAGGGTCGAATGAACACCGGTCAGTATGTTCCTCAGAGATCATGGACAGTACCAGTTAATTTGGCCAGCCATGTGGATTTAGCTCAGGTGAGAGTGTTTCTGGTCAACAGAACAGCACGTGCAAAGGGCCTGAGGCAGATAAAAGCTTGAAGGGTACAAAGGATAGAAAGACTAGTGAGACTGAAGTGTAATGAATGAAGGCAGGTAGAGGAGGTAGAGGGAGAGGGGGATACTCAACATTCAGAGCCCATGACTGTATTAAGGAGTTTGGATTTTATCCTGAAAACAGCAGAAAACCAGTGGCCAGTTTTAAGCTTAAAGACAAGTGGGAAAAGATTACCTGTGCATGTGATAATTACCCATCTTCCTTCTTCATAAGTTGTTCAAGATACTCAAGCAGGAGAAGTGGCAGTGGATTTTGAGAGACTAAGAGAAAGGTCTTAGTGTGATTGCATACTTAAGTGTTGATTCGTGTGTGTGTTTGAACATTTACAAATGTGTTTTCCACACATATAAATGGGTTTCCATATATTAATGAACTCTGAAACCCAACAGCCTTTAAAATATATTCCCCTAATAAAAAAAAGGACAATGGAAGGCAATAGACCTCCTAGGCTGGGCAAGGTGAGATATTAAGTGGCTTGGAAGGAGTTGGGAGCTGTTGAGAAATTTGAATGTTCATGCATCTAGACTGCTTCCCTCCCATCCGATTACACAGCTCTCTGAAACCCAGGGCTGGGGTGGACACGAGGTCTGATGCACATAAGGTAAGATCAGAAAGGGTGATGTCTCCAAACTTTGAGGGACGAAGAAGGACGCAGGAGGGGCCAATTCTAGAGCTCTTCTTTGTGCTGTGAACACTGTGCGTAGGGCATAGCCAGGAGCCTCCCTGGCTCCCGTGACCTGTTAGCAAGACCCTGCAGCTGTGAGAAGCAATGGTTCTGTCCCTTTCCACTGGCTGGTGACCCTCTTTGAGTTCTCCAGCTCTGCAGAAGGTGTTGGGGGTAGACCTTATAGAGAGGGACAGGAGAGTCTCTGAGCTGATTTTCCTCCACACTATTCTGCTCTGGTCCTGATGGCATCAATCCCTGGGGATGGTGGCCACCCACCTGTCCCTTTGCCAGTTACACGGGGGCCCCAGGTTTGACCCAGGAGCTGGAAAACCCAGCCAAAGGCGGAGAGAGAACTAGGAGAAGGCACATGGGAAGCCTGGGAGATGGCAGTTGCTTCGTGCCTCATCTTTCAGATGAAGAGCATCTATTTGCCTCTTGTTGGAGGGCAACAGCCTTGGGGACGCTGGCTGGCACTGGTCAGGAACTGAGAACGGAAATATCCAATGGCGGCTGCTGGCTTCCAGACTATGGTAGAGGATGATTTACAGAGGTGGAGAGAGGCCATTTGGCTGGCCCCAAATCTGATCTACTTTCCCTCTCATAAATCCAGTGCTCACATAAATCTTGGTATTCTCCTATCCCACCCATACTGGGTTCCTTTTTTGTTTTTTTCTCATATTCCTCATGAAAATAAATACATCACTGGCAGTCATCCTATAGCCATGGCCCAGCCCCTGCAGCTGAGGAGCAGGGCCACAAAGAGGCTGCCTCTCTCCATGACTCGCTGCCTTCCTCCGCCCATAGCAAGAAGGATTCTCACATGTCTTTGTTCTGGCAGTAGGTGGACACACAGAAGCGTTTCCTTTATTATTGGGCAGCGTCCTGGGAAGCTCTTCTCTGCTGGCCGCCTGCTGTCCTTGTCTTTCCTGACCCTCTCCTCTGCCCTTCCACATCTTTTAACTTTGGTATACACCATTCTCTTTGGCGACCTGCCTAGGGACTAATTGTTCTGATAAATCCATTCAAGCAGGTATGTTGGACAGGAAAGGGTTCGGGCTCCAGACTAAACTATTGCTTCTCATAGGATCTTCAGCAAATGGCTTGTCCATTTTGGGACTCAGTTTTTCCAACCTATAAAATGGGAAAGCTACATTAGATAGCTTCCAACATTTTTGTCAATGGTAGACTCCTGTCATCAAACACTTTTTTGGTGAAAACTTCGAATTTTGTAAAGAATGAAAGGTGGTAGTGGTTGAGATTGAAGGAGGGCTGGATCTCTGGGTGAGAGACCGAGACTCTAGAAGCATTGCCATTGAACTTTGACCCCCAAGAGATTGCTGAGGTCCAGTTTAACTCTAAGCTTTTGTCATTTAAGGTGTGCATGTGTGCCGATACCTGGGCAGGGCTACCTCAGTTTCTCCAACTCCAGAAATGGGCAGATGGAAGCAGATGATAGCTAGGGCCCTTTTATGCTAAGAGTCCATCGTGTCTAATGTATGCTAATGACTGATAGAGGTTTGATGGGCCTCCTAGATCCAGTTTTTGCATCTTCACATTTCTGCAGCCCTGTAAGTGAGGCAGCCCTGTGGATTTCAGCTGATGGGGGTTGCTGGGGCAAAAGAAAGATCTCTAGCTAGAGAGATGCAGCCCGATCTACAGGCGAAGTCAGTCTGCTTAAATAACCAGAAAGTCAGAGAGAATGTGAACCAATTTCCCATCAATCTAGATTTGCACAAACCTGGAAACGGTGTGCAAACGTCCCTCTCTCTCCTTCAATCCCTGGTATCGTGTCTATAGAGGTAACTAAGCTGGTCAGTGGAGCAGGTCAGTGTTTGGCCCCACTTGCCTTCTGGCCTCGTGGGGAGGGTGGGAAGGCTGGAGATAGGTCGGCACCCACCTGCCCAGGCTGTGCCTCCCACAGAAATGGACCCCCCCCCTGTCCATTCTCTTTCATGGCCAGCATCTCCGTATCCCCGTGGCAGCGCCCTATCCAACATCACTTGGAGGTGCTCAGTCTTCTGCTTTGGTCTCACCGTCTCTTCTGCTGCAGGAAAACCATATTCACAACTGATGGCTTCCTGACCGTTGCTCTGCCGTTTATCTTCCTGGGACAAGTGGCCCGGTCTGGTGCTTCCGCCTCATACCAGGTCTTCCACTCCCACAGGGGCTGAGCTGTGGCATTTTAGTGGCCACCAGACACCCACGTTTTCCGTCCTGCTCTTGGGCTTTGTGGGATGCTAAGGCTTCTGCCCGTGAGCTGCCACTCCCACGGCTGCTGGCCTGCCCACCCCCTGCACTCCCTTGAACCCCGTACTCACAGGACACACGTGCCTTCCAGAAGCCAGAGCGTTCGCATTTCTCTGCAAAGATACACTCCTTCACAGGCTAAAATCAAAGAAGAGAAAGGGGCGGGAGGTGTTTTTATGTCGTCTGCCTGATTTCTGGTAGGCTATGGGCTGAGGCTAACACAGAAGTTAAAGCACTTGGGGCAGTGGTTTCCCCACTCTTTCTTGCAGCTGAGGGACCATTTCTTCAAGGAAACCTTAGGGGAGGGGGCCTTTGTCAGGCCTCCCACCTCTCAGCTCCCTTTCCCCGGCCATTTTCACTGCTCTCCCAGGAAGCCTAGGGCTCTGAGATGAACATGGTTTGAATCTCTGGCCGGTAGTCAGGACGTGGGCGTTAGAAGGTCAGTTTCTGTTTCCTCAGGGATGAAAATGTCAAAGTAGGAAAGAATCAGGCTTGGCTGTTGTGATGTAGCCTCATGGTCTCTAAACCCTGATTCAAATCTTACTTGTTGGGAACCAGCAGTATCTTCCTTACAGCACCAGGTTTCTTCCCCTGGAGAACAGAAATGGACAGAAAATGGACAGCCATCTGCCTTCTGGTGGGTAAGAACCACGTCCTGCCCTGTCTCCAGGCCCTGAAGGATCCCACCCTGGCTGCCCGGAAGGACTTCCAGAGGGAGGCTGAGCTGCTCACCAACCTGCAGCACGAGCACATCGTCAAGTTCTATGGCGTGTGTGGCGACGGGGACCCCCTCATCATGGTGTTTGAGTACATGAAGCACGGGGACCTGCACAAGTTCCTCAGGTAAGCGAAGGCTGCAGTCTCCCCCTGCTCCCCAGCCCCACCGAGCCCCTGGGGTGTCTCGCTGGAGCCAGAGGGCACACTGCCCCTGGAACACATCAGCCTGGGGACGAGGGACGAGAAGCAACCTTTTGTTCTTCTGCATCATCCCCTGAGCAGCTGGATTCAGGGCTTCGCCCCTGATTTCTGGGGTGAATAAGCTGAGGATGCTATGACAGCAGCCTGTGCCCTTCCTCCTGGACCAAGGGGGACGGGGAAGAAGAGGGGGTGTGCGATGGGGTCACGGAGGGGGCTCAGCGGACCCGCCTGCCCCCACCTGCCCCCTCCCGCTGCACGACCGTGGCTTCCCGGGCACGGCGAGCAGCTTCCCATTTGGTGCCCAGTGTTTCTGTGTCACAAGGTGAGGCTAATACCGTACACGCCTCCTGGAAACCTTCCTGCCACGGACTTTCTGCAGATGACTAAGAAGGCACAATGTTCCCAGCTTATCAGGGGATAGTGAGACTTTTAAAAAAAAGAAGACAGATTTTTTCAGATAAATTTAGAACCATGCTGTCCAGCACGGTAGCCACATATGGATATTGGAATTTAAATTGACATTACTTAAAGTTAAGTAAAATTTAAAAATTCAGTTTCTTGATCATGCCAGCTACATTTCAAGCACTCACAAGTACACACTATCCCCCGTGGCTACCATGCTGGCTGTGCCGTAGAGATTATTTCCATTGACAGAAAATTCTACTGGATAACACGGTCCTGGAAAGATTGCATTTGTTGCAAGAAGGGATTCCCCAAGCCTGGAGCAAGGTTGTCTGGATTTTGAGATGCCCTTGATGTTCCAGTAAGAGACAAACCCCAGCCAGAAGTCCTGGGTGGATGTGGGGGTGCCTGCCAGAGAAGACAGCATCTTGCCATCGAGCAGGGTTAGCACATCTCTGCCTCCCACATCTCCCACCTCCAAGTAGTGCCATGAAGTCAGGGGGGCAGCCACGTGCCAGGATTCAGAGTCTAGAGTGATCAGGCCCTCTACACTTAAAGTGTGGTCTTTCCTGCCTTCTGAATCCCCTTGAATTCCACGGCTGAGACCGAGATCTTCAGAATTCAAATGTAGGCTGTTAACACTCCAGCACATTCACCCAAAATTGATGAGCATTTCCTTGAAGTGGGACACCCAACTGGGCACTGTGCTTTTGAGGAGGAAATGGAAAGGGTTGGTAGCAGATAATGACCTCTGCTTTTGAGCTAGGTTTCCAAAAATGGCCCTAAAGGAATTGAAAGTATCTCTAGGAAGTTCTAAAATTCCTGAACTCTGCTCCCCAGTGACATTTATTCCTTTCCTAGAAAACTCCATGCTTATCACAAGACAGATTCAGACTCACATTCTGACTTTGTCAGGTCGTAGTGATACAACCTGAAGCAAGATCTTAAACATTAACTCTCTCCTTAGAAAATAAGACTACTAATAACTGCTTCACAGGTTTGATGTTATGCATATTAAATGACTGTATTTGTATAATACCTGGACGAGTTTTCCACGTAGTTAGGTGTTCAGTCAACGGTAGGTAGCTACTACCATTAACATTATTGTATCAGAACTGTGAACCAGATAGTTTTTAATACAGGCACTGCCTTTGCTCAGTATTCAGGATCTTTCTCTCCCTGTCGTCCACTCCCCTGGGCCGTGCTGTATTTTCTACTAGGGCTTCTCTGTGGATTCAGCAGTGCCTTCAGCCCCAGGGGCCACAGCTGGGTGCCTCTCTGTGACACTCATGCCCAATATAAAGGAAGAGGAAGAGGCAGGGAGAAGATCCTTCCCACGGTCATATCTCCTGGCTGGTGGTTTTGAGGGGCGTGCTCCAAGTATTCTCCTGGTCTACTGGGGTGCAGGTTTGCCTGCTGATCCCCCTTCCCTGTGAGCTGATGCAGGAGCTCTCTCAGAGGGCTGAGGGACACAGGCCCACAGGAGATAATAAAATGAGCGTGTTCGTATAATACGGTGCATTTCAGTGGAAATTGAAGAAGCAGTAAAACAGGCCAAGGCCTTGCTGTGCCCCAGGGCTCCTTGGCTCACACCAGCATAAATAAGGGCCGTGGGTGTGGTTACAGCTCACTGGGCTTTCAGAAGAAAAGAGTGAATTCTAAAAGCGACTGGCATGACAGGACGAGGTGGTTGGATGACAAATCCAGGCCCTTGATTCGGGTTGGAGTGGGTGCTAGCCTCCCCAGGCCTGTGCGTCCTGGTTACTGGATTTCTCCATCTGGGCCCGCCCCCAACAGAAGTTACGCAGCCCCAGGCAGAATGACGGGAGAGGCTGGGAGTGGGACGACAGAGTCTGGCTGTCCAGAGATGTGCCAGTGACGTGGGGGCAGGGCCAGGAACCTACTTAACAAGCCCTCTGTGATGCTCCTTAGAGTGAAAAGCTCTCCTCTAAAGCCACGTGGCTGGTTTCAGTCTGCTTTCTGATTTACTCATATGGCCACTCTGGGACTTCTGTGACCTTGGCCAGGTGATTGGATCATTTTGTAACTGTTTCCTCGTCTTAAAATTGGGGTGGGAGGACTAAGTGAATCGATATGTTTAAGATCCTGAGAGCAGTGCTTGGAACATGGTACGGGCTCTGTAAGAGTTAGTTGTTTCATGAATTATTCTACAATAGACATCTAGAACTTGGGAAACCCCTGGATAGCAGTAAAATATTTAAAGGAGTAGCTTTATTCCCCGATCCCATATCTGTACCATCTTCGTGGGGATTTTACTGTAGCATTTTACCCATATCCACACTCATAATTTTGGGTAGTAGAAATAGGCCACAGGAGGCTGAGAAGGGAGATTTCATCGGTGTCTGTGACTCTGTGATGCGTTCCACAGAAGAAGGACTCGTGAAGGCTGTTCCTACTGATCTCCTGAATTCTATGCCCCCACCCCTTCCCCCCTCACCCCTCACAGGGCCCATGGACCAGAAGCTATGATCCTCATGGACGGGCAGCCATGCCAGGAGAAAGGCGAACTGGGGCTCTCCCAGATGCTCCACATCACCAGTCAGATTGCGTCGGGCAGCACTTCGTGCACCGGGACCTGGCCACCAGGAACTGCTTGGTCGGAGCCTATCTGCTGGTGAAGATCAGAGACTTCAGCATGTCCAGAGAGGTCTACAGCACTGATTACTACAGGGTAAGGTGGCTTTTCCTGCTGCAGGACTCAGCGGCCGAGCTAGCACCGTGCTTACGTGTCTGCATCATGTCCGTTAGCCCTGTCACTCTGGATCACGCACATGCACACCCACACCCAGGTTTTCCTGTGGCCACCACTGTATTTTGACTTACCTTCTTGTTATTCTCTCGATAGTTCACTCCTTCCTTCCTCCTGGACATTTAACTTAACCATATCCTTACACTGCACTGACATGTGCCTTGTGTTCTCACTTGCATTAATATTCATTCTCCATGCAAACAGACTCATATATATATGTGTGCACCCAAGGGCACACATAGACAAGCTTAGCTTGGTTCTACATTTTAACATCTTCCAACTTGGTCCCCCGTCCAGCCCCACCCACACCACTTTTTATTCTCTGAAGTTACCTGGTTGACTTGTCTTGTCTTTAAAGGTGGATCTTGATAAGAAGGCAGAACCCAAAGTAAAAGGGCTAAATGTCCAACTAATGTATTGCTGACCAGAACTACCCCAATGATTCAGGAAAGATGAAGCAAGAGAGGATGTTCCTGTTGCCAGCTTTGGAGGGAGGTGCAGGCTGGCCTTAGAAAAAGCCTTCTGATCACAAGAGGGGAACGTCACATTCAGTTTCACTCCCACACAGTTGTTGACTTTTTTCATAACAGGTGTCTTATTTTTCACCCAAAATTATTTTTTCCTTAGTCTTTGGGAATCTCTGTGTCATGGATCACTGAGTAGTTCTGACAGTCTTATTATTGCCAGGGAAAGGACCAGTGGGAATTTATCCCCAAAAGGGGAAATGTAGGTACATCCTGAGATACAGAGATGAGATAATTTCTGCAAACTGATTGGGAGGCAGATGTCTGAAAAATATGGGAGATTAACTTTGGGGACCTTAAATGTGTGAGGCATTTGGATAGGGCATATAAGGAGAGGGTGGGGTGATGCTTTGGAGGTCGAGAGGCATGGTAGCTGTTTGTCTCATCTTTGTAGGGAATGAATGATCATAATGTGGGTTAGGATCCAGGTATGACTGTCCTGTTAGCCCGAGCGTGGTGGACCAGGAGGCTGGGCATTTGGAGCTGACATCTACAGATCAGTCATATCTGGGTGCTCCTGATGGCTTTGCCTGATGACATGACCCAGACTTTAAAACTGGCCACTCAAGACACTTCACTTTAGCTATGGCCTGAAGAAAAGTGGCATGTTTGAGAATGGCCCTTTGTGATTTTCTCATAGTGGCACAACTCAAGGACGACAGATGATAGACCATCATGAGAGGGTAAGAAGCCAAGTAGACCAAACAGTGGGGAAGGTGAATGTCTCCAGTGAACTGGGCAGTTTCTTGAACCACCCAAGCTGTCCAAGACCCCCAGATCTGGAGAAGGGAGTGCAATGCAGCCATAGCCACAGACTGATGGCCAGGGCAGACCTGCCAGGAAATGTCAAAACAGAGTCTCTCTTTAGCATCCAGACCAATTTTTTTCAGTCATTTCCAAGAAAGGCAGTGGTGTGGTTACTAAGGGGCCACAGATCATAGATTTCTTGAGTCTAGCTGGAACCGGCACCGTTTAATTGCCTTTGCACTCTTGTGTAATGGGGTTTACTGACCTGTCTGGCTGAGCTCAAATTTATCTTGGTGTTGATAAAAGCAGGGAATGCATCATTCATTGTTTGTTCCATGTGAGGATGTTTAGATATACCAATCTGGCCTCTCCTGGCTTGACCAGGGTCTGACCAGACTGTGCACAAACTCAGTTTTCAAACTTGCTTCAGGGAGTGCACTTAGGATTTCTTGATTCTGATTTAAAAGATAAAAAAACAAAAATGATCACATCTCCAAGCGATACTGTTCTTGCTTTAACGACTGCGAACTGTTGCTCTGGACTCCTGGAGAGCTGTAAGGAGTCAATCCATCTCGTGTGTGTGGGCTCCAGGGCAGATTGGAATTTAAGGAAGGGAGAGTGAGGTGGGAAGACATCCACATTCCAGGTGATCTGCAGTTCCTTTTTTATGAGTTCTATACCAGGTGTAAGCTGCGGCCATCTGGCTTGAAGACGTATGTCTTTGGTCCCAAGGAAGCATGAATTTAAGAAAGGATGGCTATTGCAATAAAAACACCATTGTGCACCATGGTGCCCACTGGAAAACTGCGTTTCCCACCGATGGTGGGTAGGCATCATACTGTCCATATTCAAAGAGCAGCTTGGGCCATATCTTTATGTTCAGTTGCTCACAGCGTCCTAATGTATACACAACTCCCCCCGCCCCTCACCGTCTGCAAGACAAAAGACAGAAGTAGATTTGCCAGAGGTCACATCAGTAATGAACCCTAAAGTCTTGTTTTCTGTATGGGAAGACATCGGAATTCTGTATTTGGATGTAATCTTGTTCACATCCTAATACCACCATTAGCAACCATGGGACCTTAATACATTTTTCCTAATGTTTATTTAACTTCCCCATTTTAAAATTGAGGGCAAATATGGTCTCTCAATGGAGTTATTTTGATGTTAAGCAAGTTAATTTGTGTAAAGAGCCTAGAATACAGCATTTACAGACAAGCTATTGTTTATATTGTCCTCCTTAGTTCTGGTCACACCCAAGGCAGGAGAATCGCCTGAATAATCTTATTTCCAGATGCAATTCTTGGGTCAGAGATAGGGATCTCCTAATCACTGGGAAATAAACTGAAATCAGGCAGCTGCCCCAAAGTAGCAGGACCTTTAAACGGACCACCTCTGGAAAATCTTCTTCCCAAGGTTTGACCTTAGATAGGAATACTGGGTCATCAGTACTTGCCAATTATGGTCAGTGTTTATATAGTCCTGCTCTCGATTCTTAGAGTGGAGTGCAGGCGATTTGTGAACGATTTTTTTGTTTGGTACACTGGCTGAGGCGCAGGGGAAATGAGTGATTTCTTAGACAGGAAGAGCACTGAAGGATTCTCCCTGCAAGCTGACACCAAAACAGGGACATTTGCATCTCTCTGCTGTTGTAGGTTACTGAAGACTGCTGGGCTTGGGAGTTTGCTGGTTCCTGGTGCCTAACACAGCTCAATGCAGATAATTTAGGCACGCATGCATATGTGTGTGTGTGTGTGTGTCTGCACTCCCCTGCCTGATGCAGATTCCAGGGCGTGTCTACAAGAGCCAGGGAAGAGACAGAGATAAACTCCTCCTTATATTCCTTCTTTATCATTTTTAATTTTTTAAAGAGGTGCCATCTGCCTCTTGCCTAAGTGATATGCAAATGATCTGCAAAGATGAACTGCCTAATTTCCTGTTACACATTTAGATAAAGAAAACAAACATCTCGGCAGCTGAGTGTCACAGTGGTTTGTTCTCTATTCTCAAGAGAGATGACAGATACCTTCTCCTCCTCTGGGTCACTGACTCCATGCTTCTGAGATCACCTTCACACTGGCTTTGACAAGTGGGGCTTTGGTGCCATCATGCTGTTCCCAGAACATGACACAACAATAAGAGATTAGAGGGGAAATCTGGAATTAAAGTGTTGAGACCCAAAAGAGGAAGAGGTTGAGATTCCAGAATAAAATATTAATGTTTTCAGATCTTTCATTTGGAGGGGAGGTGATGTGCTCAGACACAGGAAGAATGGGATGGCAGAAGGGTCAGTGTTCTGATCCTATTGATCCAGGGCTGGGGGTGTGTCTCCCTGTTTGCACTGTTCTCTCTGTGCCTGGCACAGTGCCTATGACTTGGTAGACACCCAATAAAAATACGAATGAATGAATGGAGTCATAATGGGAATTGGGAGTTAGGCAGGAAGTGGATTAGGGCAAACCACGAGGAACCTGGCAGGCAAACACATGCCCACCTAGGAGAGGTGAATCCTTGGAGATGATGTGGAACTCCGTTATCTAAGTAAGTTGAAGCACTGTCTGGAGACAATGTTTAGGGGAGGCAGTTGAGTGATGGTCTGAGTCAGGGATGATTCACTTGAAGTCAGAGTGGAGTCTTGGTGGGGATGGAGTCCAGGGGATGTGAAGGAAAGGATGCCATGATCCAGGCGACACACCTGTGGGGGACCTAAGGCAGTGTGGAAGCTGATGGCGAGGCCCTGGGTTCTAAGCTGGAGATTGTGGGTCAGGGTTCCTGGAAACCCCTGACAGGAATGACAGTAGTAACCCTAGGATGTGGGAATGATTTAGAACAAGCTGATCTGACTGGCAGTATATTTGATTTTATGGATGTCATGCGCGTTCGTGGCAGTGATGGAAAGACAAACTCTGTTACCTACACTGCCTGGGGTTGAATACCAGCTCCTAAAATTAGTGGCTATGTGGCCTTGGGCAAGTTATTTAGCCTTTCTGTGCCTCCAACTGTAAAATAGGGTTCATAGCCCCTATCATATGCATTTGCTGTAAGGATGAAGAGTGAATAAATATAAGGCTCTTAAGATAATGAATGCTTGATAAACATTAATTACTGTTAATTTTATTGGAGCTAAAATACAGATGTCTTCCCCAATTCCAAAATGGACATTCTGAAGAACGCTTACTAAGTGTACTAGCAAAAGTAGGCCGACTGCTATAGCAAGTAGATGCAAAATCTGTAATGTTTCCAACACAGATAGGTCACAGAGCAGTGTGAACAGGGGCACTTGGGGGAGAAGCCTTCCTCCACGTGGTCACACGGGCTGACGGAGCTCTACCCTCTTCTTTGTGTGGCGCCCATGGTCACTGTAGCCATCCATCCTCATTCCGACCAGCTGGAAGGGGAAAGGGACGGGAAAGCGCACATATGGGTAATGGGCCAGATCTGGAGGGGGGCCTGGCTCTTCCCCTCATGCTAAGAACCCAGCCACGTGCGTGATTTCACTGCTTGTGAGGAAGGCTGAGACATGGAGTGTCCCCAGGCAGAAGAGGAGAAACTGGCTCATAATGAGCAGCTGGCAGCCTCTGCCATAGTATGGGTGAAGAAAAACTCCTCTCTTTCCACCATTCTATTCCAATGGTATATCAGCCCATGGCTGGTGATTTATCAGGAAGTTGGGACAAGATACCCTTACTTTCTACTGCTACCCCACCCTGGTCATGGAGCTGGTTATCCTGAGATGCTCCTTCTGTCTCCTGCTTGCAAGCTCCGAGTGTCCCATTGCATTTGTAAGCCATGGGGGAGCTTGGCTCCACCTGCCATCCTGGTGCTTTGGTTCATCCCCCTGGAAAGCAAAATGGGCATCCCCACCAGGAAACACCTCCAGTGGGTTGGCAGGGGAAGGGGAAGGGAATCAAAGGGAGTCTAAGGTAATAGAAAAGAGAATACATCCGGGCAAAAAACAGGAAAGATATACACACTGAGAAGCTTCTAATCTAAATCCACGGTAGTGGAGGAGGTCTCCAGAAAATATTCCAAATTCTAGCTGACGATGCTCAGGGCTCTTTGAAGCAGGGTTGTGATCTTGACTGAAAGCCCAGGTTCTCAGCCACTGGAGGGTCCTAGGGTGGGCTTCAGGAACTCTAAGACTTCCTGAAATTGTCTGAGCAATGTTTCATGTTGGGTACTTTGATGTGGTTTTGATTTTGGAGGGCTGAGAGCTTTCAAGAGAATCCCAAAGATATCTAGAGCCCATGGGCTTACTGGAAATGGGTGTCCTTGCATGTAAGTGCTGAGAGAATAAGACAGAGACCCAGGGACTGAGAGCTGAGGAGGGACCCCTCTGATTAAATCAGGACCTGAGGTTAAACCAGGACTGAGACGTGATCACATGGTCTCTAAAGCTCCTCCCCATTTTATGACCAGCAGATGATTACTGAGTCACCTAACCTGAGAGCCTGGGGCTCCTCAAAGTCTTGTTGACTGATTAATTAGTCCTCAAGTGGGGAGAGGGCCTTTGATGGAATTCAAGTGGCCGGCAGAGTGTTGAGGAGAGCCACTGCCTCTGAGAGCCAGTGATGGCAGTGTAAGCCAACTGACTTTTAGGACCACGGGGTGCTGCCAACGGCTCTTACTCTTTGTTGGGGTTTTGGGAGGCCCACCCAGTAACTGGCATCCCTCTTCCCAGCTCCAATTCTGAGTTCTGAGCCACCGAGACAAGAGAAGTCTGGCAGATGGAGATCATAATGTGCACGTGAGCAGTTCAGATGACAGCCTCCCTGGGCAGCAGCCCTGAGCTTCCTCACACTCACTCCCGGAACTAGACTTCCCCACCCAGCCACGGCAGCCTGGGGACAGCCCAAGCTCTGCCCTGCTAGGGTGGAATACTTGCTGCTCATTTCTGCCCTCTGCGGGCAGGCAGATGCCCACCAGAAGGGGGAAGGTGGGTGACTGAATGGGGCCCCACCAATCAGCGTTGTTCCCCCCGGGGGGTAGGATTCGGGCCTGAGAGCTCTTTGAATTGTTACTCCACTAGGTGTCCCTCCAGGTGGAGGCCTGAAACAGTGCAAGGAAGGTGGGTCCCTCAGAATTCTCTTTGTCCCCGTGCGGGCCCGTGGCTGCCAGCCCCCCGCAGAGTCTTCTGTTCCTTCCTCTGAGGCCCGGCTGAACTGCCCAAGAAAGGAAGAACAGTGGGGCACACCTGTCCCTGAGGGATGCTGACTGTGTTTAGAGAGGGCTTAGCCAGACTCGTCCTGTGGTTTCAGCCAGTAGACGGACGTCTGGTGAAGAAAGCGGAGTAGACTAAGCACTATGGCAGGAAAAGTGGCCTGGCTTACAGAAGGTGGCAGGGTCATGCAGCTGCCCAGTGGCCAGCGCCCACTTACTGGTCCTGATTGTTCCCTTGCTATTTTTGGAATACCCTAATAATTTGTCATCCATATCCCTATTTATCTGGAGGAGAACAATGGGGGAAGGTTTGTATTCCATTCCTGAGTAACTTGATTTTCCCATTTCTTATTTTTCATAAATACATTTTTATTTTGTATTAATTTTAGATGTAAGTTAAAGTTGCGAAGATAGTATAGGATGTTCCCATTTACCCTTTACCCAGTTTTCCCTACTGATGACCATGGTGCACTTGTGAAAACTAAAAAAATAATGTTGGTGCAAATTGTTAATTAAACTACAGGCTTTGGATTTTATCAGGTTTTCTACTAATATCCTTTTATTTTTTTGCCCCCCAAATCCACTCCAGGATACCACATAGCATTTTACTGTATTGTTTTTGAAGAGCAGTAGGACGTGTATGGTTGAATCATGGGTGAGGAGAGCCATCGCTCCATGGTATAGTCCCCTCTTTGGTCTCCAGCACCCCAGAGAAACCCTTGATCTGCCTCCAACCTCCACAGTTCTCTGCGTTCTGGGAAGGTGGACTATGAGAAGCCTCTAAGGTACCCCATTTTGTGAGCAACTTGTAACTCCAAACTCTGATAGGAACCCTTCAGATCTATGCAGTCATCAGCTGCCATCGTTAGACAGCAAGCAGATCAGGCTAGGTTAGGAGGCCAGAGGAAAGCTTGGGGTCTCCTTAGATTCCCAGTCCCTAAACTCTGTTCTTTTCTCCAGCTTTGGGAAAGGGGGCCCTGTACACTAAGAGATGCAGACACAAAGTAGACATCCAGGCATGCTCAGAGCTTCAATTGCCCGAATGTCTACTATGGGACTTGGTGCTATAGTAGGCATATCTTGTTTCAGTTTTGAAAAACAATTTAAAGTTCTTAAGCTGCACAGAGTGCGGAGGGCATGAACATAGAGGAAGGAATAGAGGGTAGATTTTACGCTAATGAAAGGCATTGCAACTTGGTTTACTTGATGAAAGCCAAAGTATTTGCACACTGATCTCTACAAAATAGCAGACATCTTGGAATCCAAGTCTGTTGAGGGACAGGACTGCTACTTAGGACACCTTGGTCCTGATGCCAGCTCTGTGTCCATCTTGGCAGTGAGAGCTTCACTTTCATCTGTGGAATCTGGAGTTTGGATTCTGGTCCTGTGGTTTCTGTGAGGTGTTGCCTTCTGTGGGAAAAAGTTCTGGGTATAATGATAAGTAAGCAGGAGGCTTGGTTTCCTTAGAAAGGAGGGGGACAGAGCCGAAGGTAGGAGAATAAAGCCAAGGTTGTCTCAAGAGGTCTCTACCATCGATTTGCCCCAGAGCACAGCTGCTCAACACCCCAGACCCCTCCTCCCCTCCTGACAAGGTAAGGGAGTAGCCTCCAGTTCTGAGAGAGGCTCTTCTTCCCTTCATACCTGGGTCTAGTTTAGTGACTGAAATTTGTTTTCTGCTCTTCCCTCTTTTTCTTCTTTGAGATATTTAGGGTAGTTGGACACACATCATCCTGGAGCAGAAAAATTACTGGACACACTTTCTTGTGGCATGGGATCCATGTGTCTGTTGTCATGGCCTGAGTGTGTCATATGTCAAGTGGGCACTTCCCCACCTGAATGAACCCAGTTTTCTAAGGAACCCAAGAATGCATACCCGCCCATCTCTGCATGCCCAAGCCACGCAGGAGAGCCTGGGATGAGCTCTTTTCCCTCCTCTCTGCGTGGATTTTCAGCTGTCACCGAGGCCGTGGGTGGATGCGGTTGCCCTGAAGCTGTCCGTGAGCCAGGGCGTTCTAAATATGCTGGGACTTTGATGAAGTGAAAACACAACATAGTTTAACAGCCTTGAAATTGCAGGATGTGGTTTCCCTTCTTGCCGTGGCTGTCCCAAATCTTGCAATTCAAGAGAGTTAAGACTGGCCTTTTGGGAGGAACCTAATACTTTCTCCTGCGGGAGATGCCTCTTAATTATGTGGCATCTCCGGTCCTTCTAAGTTCAGGGAGATTGGTTGTGTGTTCCCAGGGCCAGTCCTTTGGGTTCTCACCTGGAGATTTATCCAGAGATAAGAACTCTGCCCATTAAATGGTAATTCATCCTTGAACTCATCGTTCCCTTAGCATTTTGCTCCCTGTTGATCTGAAAATAGATCAGAGCAAGACCCCAGAACAGCATGATGGAAGTTGTCTGGAATGAGGTGGGGCTCAGGTCTTCAGGTGAAGGGGCTGTGGGGGTCAGAGGGAAGATGACAGAGAAGGGAAGACAGTTGTTCTGGCTGCCATCAGCTGGGACTGCTCTTTAGGAAAGCTGCCCTCAGCTTTGTGATGGGATGCTGCACTCTTTGTTCTGAATCTTATCTTCAAAGCTGCCCAAGTCCATTTGCTTCTGCAATTCTTTTGGGACAAATGACTTAAGAGAAATCCATATGTCCAGAAGGATTGTGACAGGGTCTCCTGTCTGCGTGTGCTGGAGGGGTTAGCATGAATTCCAGTCGCTCTTTTGCCCGAGTCTGCTGGGCTGGTGCCTACCTCTCCTGAGCATTAGCTAGTTCCTCTGAATTTTGCTGCCTCCTTCCGTCCTGGCACTTGTGGCTAAAACTAATGGAAAGTAGATGTCCAATGTGACCTCTGGCTAAAGGCACTGGGCTGAGGAAGGCTGGTATCTCGGCAAAGTCAGCTTTCAGTTCAGGTGCTGGTGTCCGAACCACGTGTTTTAAACTGTCTCCTTAGGATGCTTTATGGCAAAGCCCTGCCATGTGGGTGCTGTCATGCAGAGCACAGAGGCAGAAAAGGGCACCTGGTAGGTGAGACAAGGCGTAATGCAGTTCCTCACCAGCTGGACAACCTGTTTCTATCTGGGCCTCAGGGATCTCTCTGAGTTTTTCTTCCTATGTTCATTTCTAGAAATAGATATTTTATTCCTTGAAATAGAGACTAACTTTAAAGTAGAATTTTCCAGTGTTATATCAAGATTCTCTCAATTACAAGTGACAGAAAACCTATCCCAATGGATCTTAAGCAAAAAGGCAATGTATTGTCTTAATAATCATAAAAACCAGATTTAGGACTTATTTCTGGTGTGGCTGAATTCTAAGACCTGAGTAAGTCACCAGGCTTGACCCATGCCGCCTTCTCTCTCCCTCCCTTCTCCTCATCTCCACTCAGCCTTCCTACGGCTCCTCCATCCCTGTCTGCCTTCCTCTTTTCCTGCCGAAGACAATCGTCTTAGGGAATCGGATGTTCATAGGAAATAAATTTCTAAACAATTGAGGCTAATGAATTTTGAAAATCATGGTGATAAATGCAGCCATAGTTGAACAGATTATCTGGGACCTAGATGTTCAGTAACAGAGACGCGTCTTCATCGAAGATGCCTTGTGTCAGGAGCCCGGCTGCCCAGGCATTAAATAGTTAGTGTCATTGCTACAGAAGTCAGGCCAGGCATTATGCCCAGAGAAGCTACAAAGGGAAAGACTGAGGAGGGAAGGCCCGTGCCTGGCTGCTGCTTCCAGTCTGTCTATTAGGAGCCCACGATGTTTTCTCGCATCATTTTTCTGAATGCTCTCTGGGCTGAGGCAGGCTCCCACCTTGGCTTTACCATCGGCAGATTTAGATATTTCTGAACAGAAATCTCTCTTCAGCTTTACTGGGTGTTATTATAGAAATCAAACTCTAGGATTTCTATCGCATTGTTCAGCTTCTGCCAACCCAGCCCGCCAGTGTGTATGCCTTCACTCGTTTCCCCGAGGGAGTCTTCCCTCAGCTTGGGTGTGCAGAGGAACTCTGACTTGGTGGGACAAAAAACACTGGTTTGGGAATCAGAAGAGTTTAGGCGTGAACTTTGGATCTTTCACTGTTCAGCCCATTGCACTCACGTAAGTCGCTTTGCTCCTCCATCCTCTCCTCCCCCCCGCCCCACTGTCCACCCTTTCTCCATCTATGCAATGCTTTCCATGATAGTAAGTTCCAGAGCCCCGGCATATTGGGAGGGCTGAATGAAGCCATCCATTCTAACTCACTTAGCACAGATCCTGGCAGAGTATAAACACTCGGTAAGTCCTTCTCTTTCCCTGGGACAAGCCTTCCACTATAGTCCCAACCTTGGAATGCAGAGAACATCCCTTTCTACCTCTGTAGTGGGGAAGACCAAAGGTTTAAGTAAACGAAGGTGAGGGCTCCACCCTTGGGGATTACCTACCCCACATTTAGCCTGGCTTCACCTCCTGGGGACCTACTAAGTGACCCAGAGATACTTCCTCCCCATTTCATGAGCCTGGAAGCAAGAAGCCAACTTGGCCTCTCTCTCCTTCTATGCTTTGGAGGTATGAGTGTGCATAACAGACTGGGAATGCCTTTGAAAAAAACCGTCCAACTGCAATTAATGGCTTAGCATTTAAGACTTTCTCCTGGGTTCATCCTCAGAGCTGTCTTACCCCTAACTTTTGACCTGAAAAGAGAAGCCAAGAGGTAAGGCTTGTTTATAAAGGGAAGAGGGGCAGCCCCCAGCTGCAGGCCTCTGATGATGGCCTGGGATGCCAGATGCTGTGTGGAGGGACAGCCCCTCCATCCCTTTCATTGGACACTGCCCTTGGCTCACAGCCTTCACTGCAGAGAGGCACCCTGGGACCTGGTTGCAGAGCAGGGAGCTGTGTAGAACTAGTAGGTCCCAGAACTCTAACCTTCTCACGGCACTGGGAGGGGCATCCAGAGGTCATGCGGTCTCTGCTTCACTGAGGCACAATGTTTGGGAACTAGGGGATACCTACAGGTCAACCAGCCCCACCCTTTTCCTCACCTACTGATGTCACAGATGAGGACCTAGTGTGCCCAGGGATGAGCAGGCGGTATGATGGAGCTGCTTCCGAGAGCTGGCTCTCTGCTCTTGTCTTGCGTACCGCAAGCGCACACACCCAGCTCCGGAAGTCAGGCTGCCGATATGGCCGCTGCTGCTGAGATGAGCTTGTGTTCAGTGCTCTTGGTCTATTGAGTAAGAGAAGGAGAGGTTGCTGTGGACAATCTCATGTGGTTTCTGAGTGGAGAAGAATCTTTGCAGTCATCTGGCCCAGCTCTGTCATGATTGCAGATGTGAACATCGAGACCCAAAGGAAGCACCAGGACTCAAAGCCACAGGGTGACACTGTCAAAGTGCAGCAAGAGCGCAGGGGACCTGAGCCTCAGTCCGGTGCTCCTCCCACCGGATTCCACAGCTCCTTTGGCATCAGATCTGCCCCTGGACTGCTTCCCTCCTAGGATGCCGGTGGGACTCTGGTCACTGTCAGGACTGTGTGGCTGGCTTCATCAATACCCCTTTCCTGGAATTTCTTAGGGAAAGTGCCAACTGGGAGCTCATCATGCATAAAAACAGTAGTGGCACTAATGCCTGTTGGTCAATCACTGTGCAGGACACAGAGGCTTCAGCTGCTCTTAACACCCATCTGCACACTTCCCTAAGAACTGAATCCTATTATTTTTTTCTAAGTTGAACCCCCACCTTTAATGATGATGGAGGGTTTTATGTTTGTGGTTCACTGCTTCATGTTTGTGGTTCTGCCAGAGATCTGGCAAGGGATCTATGAGCTCCGTCCTCTCAGGCATCATGCCTTCCTTTAGAATGAAAGGGTCTTGTTTCACGACTCAAAGCAGAATCCCACTTTCCACTGGGGGAAGAGGTGCATTCGGTTCTCCAGGAAGCTGTGGTCGTTGACCTTCCGCTTGCTCTAGCTGGAGCTGCCCTAGCAGCTAGTCCGTGGATGGATTGGAAGGTCAGCTCAGGCTCAGAGAAGCCAGATAAGGCAGCTTCTAGTCTAAGGAACAGCAAGTTTTTTATGTCATGATGCTCTTCCCACCTCCCTTTGCCTGGGGATGTAGCCATCGCTGGTAGGTTTCTGCCGGGGTATGGACCGCTTACTGAAGTAATTAAAATATGCAAAGTGTTCCCTGTCTCCCATTTTGTGCTTCTTCCTCAGCTACTTCTGGCATTTTCACTTGGCGGTTAATGAAATAAAAGGGGGGCCCAAAGGCCTGAGTCTCCCTCTAGCAGAATGACTAACTCAGAGTGGTTTGGAAGGAGCAGGTTTTACCTTTAGCTACAGCCACGCCTTTGTGGCTGGTCTGCTCGATCTGTATCTAAGCAGTGGAACTGGAGGACTGTGTGGGCTTCCTTAAGGGTCCAGGCAGGTGGGGGGGGTGCAGGAAGGAGGCTGGGGTCTGGTGTACTTACTAGCAGAGCACAAAACCAGAAGACATTTCTCTTTCCTCAGGGCAGGCCTTCATTGAAAGCACATAGCCAAGGACACTTGAAATTTACTTCTTAATTCAGTTTAAATCTTCACCACCCACCAATCTCCCCATCTCCCTGCACATGTAGATGTTTAAAACCCATTCCCTCACATTACCTAAATCCTGGACCTAGGGGGTGCTTCTTGCCAATATTTCTGGGAGATCAATGCAACCAGCATTACTGTAGCGATTATTGCTATGTGACGTGCTAACCTGTATTGAGGCTTGTCACATGCCAGGTACCCTACTAATTACTTGATGTGGATTATTTTATTTAATCCTCTAGGCCATTTTAGGAGGTAAATACCAGTTGGTGCTTAACAAATGGGTAACTGAGGCCTAAGAGGTTAAGTGATTTCCAGAGGTGACATGGCTATGAATTTGCGACTGTGCGCTCCACTCTGATACACAGCCTCTGCCCTAAGGTCTGCTTAAGGGTGGGCTGCCCTCTGTTCCCATTCTGGGGACCTGTCTCTGCACCCACTGATTTCTCCAATGGGCTAGCTTGCCTTATCCAGCAGCACTGTGCAGAGTATGGAGATACAGAGTCTGCCAGAGGCATCATTCCCTGCCTCAGTTTACCCCTGTGCTGGCCCAGATGAACAGCTATCTGCCTCCTTCCAACCCCTGGCCCCAGGAGATGAGAGACATGTGAATCACATCATACTCGGAGAGTTCGCACGGTGAGGGATACGGGTAGGCCACAGCTGGAAGAGCCTCTTTCAGAGATAGTTCAGAAGCAGCCTCTGATGATGGCTGGTGTCACACCAGTGCAGAAACCCCTGGCATTGTGGGAAAGGCTGCTCCACGCCACCGCTGTCAGGCTGGTTCATGCTGCTGGCTGTGCTCTGTCAACATTCGCTAATAAGTCATCACAAGTTCTCTCTGGGAGAAATGAAGACCAAGAGCACCCCATGGAGGCTATTTGAAGCCATCTGCTTGTAGGGTAGTCAGTGTGGGGCCCCAGCTGTTGTTGGACAGGAAGAGTCTCCCACTGACGCAAGCATGCAGTCTGCGTACAGATTTTACACGTGGCCAGTCAAGGGTGCAAGGCTGTTGGGAACTTGGAATTAGAAAAAAAAAAGCTTTGAATTAAGAAGGCCACCTACTCTAGCTTCTCCTCCAAAACCTGAGAGGTGGGCACCCAGCCTGAGCTTACTTAGCGATGGGGCCTCACTGGTTCGCAAGGGATAATATTCCATCATTTATAAGAAAAGCTCTTTCTCACACGGTACCATTGGTGCATATCTGCTGTCCATTCACCACTGTGCTTGGAAGGAAAGCCAGGGTCATAAGATGATACAGTAAAACTAGAATCATGATTAAAGAATCAAGTGCTGTCATCGTAAAGCTGATGGGCTATTCAGTCAATAGAAAGTATTACTGTTATTGTTACTAATGTTTGAGAAGATGGCTGGAGGAGACAATTTATTGCTCAGTTTGCCTTATGAGGAAAAAGACCCTGTCTCATTCTTTGCTTTTTTTAAGTTGAAATCATCTTGTTTTTACTTTGTTTTTTCCTGCCATGAGACTTCACTCAGGACACGCAGCCGCTGGACGCAGGCCATAGGAGGAGAGCACCGTATTCTAACCAGGCCAGTGCTGTCCGCTGGGTATCTAAACCCTGTTCTTGCAAACAGCCAAGTATTCCAGGCAAGCAGGTTGAGGGCCATGCTGATCCCGAAATCCCTGTTAAGCAGCCCCCAGAGCTTGTAGGTGGGGTGGTCTTGAACCCACAGAATTATAACGGGAAGGATGTACAGTGTGGCCATGGATTACCTTCCACTGTGGCCCCTACCTACCCCGGACTTGCTGACATTCCATCCTGAGCGGTTTTCCTTATCCATAAAATGGGAAAATGTTGCCTTAGTGTTGTAAGGGTCGCCGGATAGTATGTCCAAATCTCTGGAAAAATTGGGAATTACAGTACAATAAACATAAACATTGAGAAATTAGCATCTTCCAAGGAAGATTTAGATTAAAAATAATATGTATGTGCAGTGCATTGAAAACCTGCCATGTCTTTCATTTAATATCTTACTTAATTCCTGTACATGTTCTGGGTACATGTATTACTAATCCTGTCTTACAAAGATGCTGAGTCTTCCAGAGGTGAAGGAAATTCCCTAGTAAATGGTATTGGCTAAGTTACACATTATCTCCTGTTTCCTCATCTGTACCCATATTTTCAAAATCCCTTACACTTTTGATGTTTGTTGGGGGCATCTAACTATATAGTAAAGCCGGACTTCGAATGGGATCACCATATTTTTGCTAAATAAATCTGAATTTAAATTGAAACCTATCAGGGCCTGAGCCATACAAGGTAAATTAAATGTCTGGATTTATCACTACAAGGTTTTATTCTCCTGCCTGCCTTTACCCATTAATATTTAGCAAGCATTCAAGGTCTGGAAAGATCAGTCTGGAACCAGTGTGATCCGTGGATCTGAGCTGAGCTGAGACCTCCAGCTCTGTTCAGTGAATTGAGTTCTTTTAACAGTATCCTTAAAAGTATCCTTTTCCATGAAAAGATTTGAGTGCAGCCAGGAGGCTCCAAGTATTTGGAAAGGAAAATGAGGGCCAAGTTATTTTTCAACCCACATCTCTGGACTTGCAGTGTCTGTTCTATAAAAAAATATATTGTTTGGGGGCAGGGAAGGACAGTGAGGTCTCAGAATGAGCACCAGAATTTAGACAGGATTTAAAAAGGGAAAACAAAAGGGAAGTTATAAAAGGTATGTGTTCCTGGGGCTTCCATCTGAGAAGCTGCTCCTGGCAGGTGCTGCTCTAGGTAAGAGAATCACAATGGGCCTGTTTATCCTTCACGCTCACACAGCCAAACAGTGTGGCTCCTACACTCCTTGTATTTTTGGAAGACTCCGAGGGTTTTTCCTGATCCCAGGGCTAGAGGCTCAGCCTGAAACAGCCATTCCACTGAGATTCTGCTAAATGGATGCCTTTTTTGCATCAGCTGTCACAAAGCCCTGCTCAGAGCGAGCAATGGTATAACGATGTCTTTGTGAGTTTCCTTTGCACCTTCCTCCCCAAGAATTCCAAGCACCTACTAGACCTGGGGCTGAGATCTTCAGTTTGTGTCTATAACAAGATGGATAAGAGCTTGCCCACTTAATTGGGAAGAAGAGGAGGGGCAAAAAGTGGCAAACAATTCTGCCATATTAAGTCAGAAGTCTGGTGTCACTGTAGAAAAATCTCAATCTCTTGTGTGAAGGTTTCCTCCATGCAATTTCCACAGGAGGAGAGAAGCCACAAACAGACGTATATTTGTGACTACACACACACATATTGTAGGCCCAAATCAAAAGGCTATTCAAACCAATGCCTCCCTAAGGTGTGCACCCACACAAGTGTCAGAACCGAGTTCTGCCAGGTTACCCTCAGTCTGTACACATAGGGGTGGCAAGAAGGAAGCTTAGAACCAAAATTTAAACTTCATAAGATTCAGTTAGTCTATTTGTGACTTGTATACCTTAATGTATGTATGCTTTTCTCCAGTAGCAAGTTTATATTAGAAATAAGAACTGGACTCCATGGGACTTCCATTCTATTCATTATTCTTAGTGACCTCAGGCAGGTTCACTCACTACCTCTCTCCAAGCTAAGATTTCCAGGCCTGGAGGCAGGTTAGGTAATTTCCAAGATTTTTCCCAGCCTTGTCATCCCAGGAGCTGCATACAGCTTTAGTGTTACAGCTTTTAAGCCCTGGATTCTGATGAGCCTGGATTTGGGGAGATGGAGTGGGTGCAGTTACAGGGCAGGGCTGGTCCCGCAAAGATGTGCCAGGAATCCAGATGGAATCTGGAGGGCATATAGGCTCAGACATCAAAGCAACGTGCCTACTGAATGGTCAGATGGGGCTGGGCAGCCAGGTGAACAGCTGCGAAGATATAGTGCCCACAACTCAGAGTTGCAGACAGTGGAGAAACAGCCCAGTGGAGAAAGTGAGAGGAAGTGGAGAAGAAAAGCAAGAGCCGGGGAGGGTTCCTGAAGGGCAGGCTGCCAATTCTAAGGCTCTGGTGGTCTCCCATGTATGAGGGAGGGAGCTGTTAGCAGGGTCCAGCAGTTGGGTCGGCTGGACAATGAGAAGGGTTAATTCCAGGAAGGAGGGCTGTGCTGCTGGCAAGTTTGAAGCTGTCTGCAAAGCTGAGTAACTGGCTTAGAGTGGAACCATTTATGTTAGAAGGCACATTAGAAGAGGACTTTGGGCCTTTCCTTCTACATTTAGGACATTTATTTTAGGAGGTACCCAAGGGCGATTTTGCTAACTTCAGGTGATCAGGGTATGATCGACAGTCCTGGGTTTGAATCTACGAGGTCCCACATGCATATGCATCGGCCTGCACGTAGTTCATCTAAACAGCCCTCCACCCACCCACCTCTACCCCTGCTTGGGGGTGTGTATCTGTGCTAGATGTAGCTAATACCGATGTGGGTGAAAACCCCCCTCCCTCAGGGGCAAGAGTGGAACAATTTTAAAGACTGTAGTGGTGGCTATGGGACTGCTGTTGGGGGCATTTCAAGGTGACTGCCAGACCTGGCTGACATCCGCTCAGACTGCCAGAGCAGGACATAAGAGGCAAAGCCTCTGCGGCATGTGGAAAACCAGGAAACTTTCCAGGGGATGAAGAAAGCACATACTAAAGCTTTTATTTTTTCTTAATGCATATGGAGGCTCTTTAAAGGGCTGAGCATGCAATCAAGAAAGATTAAAATTGAATAGATAAAAAAAAGACACTCACTACAAATGACAATCTTTATGATAATCTTCTGATTAAGCTACTTTGCCATTAACATATATTGCAAAATTCTTACAAGTGTTCAGAAAGCCACTGCCTTCTCACCTCTTTAAATCTCATCCAATTTTGACGTGGCCCATAGAGATTCGTGATTACAGAGGAAGCTTGAGTCCTTCGATTGCTTCCAGAAATATCGTGCCCTGTGAGAATGTTTGCTCACCTTTGCTGGGCCTTGGTTTCTTTATCTGGAATGTATGGGTCCATTTGTCTCCTTTATCCCTTGTCAGAGTCGTGTGAGGCTGGACATTCTGAACTTCTGGGAGAGAAGCGGGTTTCTGTGTGTTCTCTGGAATCCACCAGCTGCCTCCTTTCTGTGCAATAGATGCCCGAGAGCCTTCCAGAGCTCCGCTGAGTTTCTCTCTAACCCGGAGGTGTGGGTTCCTCTGACTGCAGGGGGCTGCCATCGCTCTGCGGAAATGAGCTGGACATTCCTTGTGCAGGAGAGGCAGGCTCAGAAGAGAAAGGTGGCTGTGGAGAGGTGGGGAGGTGAGAGATTCCCACCCCTCCACAGGAACACTCTGCCCCCAGTGGGAAATGGAGCCTGCAGCCCCCCTGCTTCCCACACCTTTTGTCCCAATTTCTCCAGGTGCCCTGGGCACAGGCTGAAGGCTTGACTGAGACAGTGAGTTGTGTGGATTTTAGGTAGGCAGGGGCTAGAGAGGAGGCTGTTGCTTGCTTCCCTCCTCTCACGGGCTCTCCCCTCCCCCTGCTGCCACTGAGGAGGGGTGGGAGAGAGCGTTGGGGAAAGAGAGAAACTCGCCAGAGAGGTAATAAGCCCGAAGTGCACCACGAGGTGTTTAGTCTCTAGACCTGTGGTTCTCAAACTTTCATGTCCCTAAAATAATTTTGAAAACCTATGTACACCCCTTGCACAATTCAAGTAGCCAGCTAAATCTTCAACATATTTTTAAATAGTTGTCAATGATGCCATTTCTGGAATATTGTAAATTTTGACATGACAAAAAGCCACCACTCCTTTAACGTATCTGATGAACTTTAAATAACAGAGCAATTTGATATGTCATCTATTAAACACATGAACAAGTTCTTAAGCAGTTTTATAGTCCTTTCCTTCTGGAATTCATATTTTCATTCCAGTTGCCCTACCAAATTTTATCCTTACTATTATATCGTTATGCATGAAAGCCTTTTATTGGCCATTCTATCATAATTTAGTGTGACACAAATATGTATGAAGATTTAAATTTAATTTTTAATGTCCAATGACTATAAGTTTCTAGATGCTAAGAGTTTTTGGATTGAGATATCATTATAATTATTAGTAATACACAGAAACAGGTAGTAGATAAAAACAATGTACATACATCATAAGTTTCAATGAAAAGGAAAGAGAAAAGGTATGATACATTTTGGAAATGCACCTCATATTTTTCAATTAGTTCATGTGTTCATTAATGAATATTATTTATTGTCAAAGTAGGGAAGGTTCAGGATAAATTTTGCTTGTTTTTTATCTTTATGAGTATAAAAACTGAGAAACTTTATTCACACTTAAAACAAATCGATTGGAAAGGAGGGAGCTTGTTATTGCACTGTGGCTCAGTTCTTTGAAATATTATCTAGTTATTTGCCTGAAGTCACATATTAGTCTCTTATCAAAATTTCTTTTTAATCTTGTCTCAGCTGATAATTCTTTTAGGTCTGTCCACCTTCAGAACTGGAAACTACCTGGCTTGCAAAAGGATTCATTTCCCAGTCAGTAGAGACATTTATTTTCAACACTGTACTGATCTTTCGTAGAGTTTATTCGTATGTACTCTGCAGGTTCTCTCTCCTGAGATTTAGAACTAGTGAGAGATCTGAACATGGCAGGTGTGTTTATGTGTGGGTGTGTGTATGTGTGAGCATACACAACTGGGGAAAGGGATTGCTGATCTGCAACGGATTTTCAGTTCAATGTTAGAAAAAATCCATACGAGCACTGAGGATATGAAAAATCCTTTAAATTTATCCTTGCCTGGGTGCCTGCTGGAAAGTCTCCATGTATCTCCAAAGTTACTGTAGACCCTGGATTGAAACTACTGCTGTGGGCATTGTAGTCTATTTCTGCCTGTTACACTGAATGAAATTCTAGGCTCTTATTCTTTAGGGGAATGCAAATCACCTGAGATACAAGTAAAAAGTGCACTTCCTTATTGGTAATAACGAGAGTAGACTAACTCGAGTCCTATCAATAGGGGATGATAGGATAAACTGGCATCGTCATGCATAATGGAGTCCTATAATAGCTACAAAAGGAGTGAGGGAACCCCGGTGGGAAAATGTAAAGTATACAACAGATGGTGAGTTACCTTTTATCTAAGAAAGTGAGGGAAACAAACATAATCTGTATTCACTGATGTTAAAAACAATAGGAGAACAAACAAAAAATGGTTGTCCCTGGGGAGGAAGAGATAAGGAGGGAGGGAGGGAGAGATGGAAGTAGAGTTCACATACCTTGTTTTCTGGCTTTGACTTTGAAACTGTGCAACAGTCTTCACATCATTATAAAGCTGCATAAAATCAAATGGGAAAGAAAAAGCAAAGCAATTCTTAATAAAAAGTGAAATGGTTTCCCTTTTGTGTGGAATCTAAAAAAAAATAAAACAAATGAACAAACACAACAAAAAACAGACTCATAAACAAATCCAAGGTAGTGCAATCCAAAGATCTCCAAGTATATGTTTTATTTCCAAAATAATTTCTTGGAATCTTTGCCTTACTCTCATATGCTTCCTGTTTCAAGGCTCAGCCTTCAGATCCTTGATGTATCTCATTGAGAGCTTGGATCATTCACTAGTATTTCTGGGGGCAGTGCCTAGGGAAGTTACTTTATCTTCTGGGAATTCAATCACAAAGGACGGAAGGGAGGATGAAGGGAGGGATGTGGCTGGTCCTCAGTGTGCATTAATTAGGACTTTTCTTAGATTAGTATGGCAGCCCATTGCTTGTCCGGCTAGGTTTTGCTCTGGGGATGTTTGTCAATGTATTTTTTTTATCAGGGAAGGATTTGACTACCACCTTTCCCAGACTGGATCTTTCCAATGTGGTTTAGGTAGCCCTGGAGGAAAATCAGTGTCGTCTAGGTGGAGCTTTCCAGAAAATATGGAAAACCTAGCATGTAAAGTCACACATAGTGAACAGATGTTGCACTTTATGTATGTACTTTTGCATTTATGGTGCTTAGGTTTTACTGTATATCGTCTCATTTTAGGCAGGGATGTTACTTAATTCCTATGTTGAAGACAAAGAAGTTGACACCCAAAGAGATTAATGGCTTGTCAAAAGTCACATCAGAACCCAGTGTTCTGGCTTCCAATTGAATGCTCTTTTTGTTGTATCACTGACCTCTTGAATTCTTCTGGAGGGATGCCCATATGAACTTCACCAACACTGGTGGTGCTGACCCATGAAAATCTAGATAAAATTTATCTTACTAGGGTCCCTGTGGCTAATTAATAAACTTCTAACACTTTTCTGCCCAAACATTAAGCTTATCAAACTTTATATCAGCACACTTGCATTTCTTTCTCTGCAAACTTGGAGATTTCAATTTGGAACATTTCTTCTGGAATATGTATAAAGTCATCATATGAGGCAAACACTAGCATCAGTTTGGAGGAATGTGTCATCTAAAAAGAATGTTCCAATATCGCCAAGGGAAATGTTCCTCTATCCTTGACTTTTTTTTTAATCAAGAAGCCAAGTACAATAAACCATCCTATTAGATTCTACCACAAACATAATTTTTCTTTAAAAAAATCATCTTTTGATATGGAACTTACATAAATGAGGCCCAATGATCCTTCCTTTTATTGGTTTTAAATTTTCAAATGCTATACATAACCATGCTAAAATGACAAATAGCATAGAAATCCATATAGTAAAAAGTGGAATTTTCACTTCAGTGCTCACTTTCATTTCCCTCTCTACAGTAGACCGCTGCTTTAATGGCTGTATTTCTAGACTTTTCTCTATGCATTTACAGTTACACATATTGCCTTTTAACATATTTGCTTATGTATACCACTTTTTATATGAATGAGAATGCTAATATATACTTTTAATGTCTTGTGTTTTTATTTAATGTATCACTTGCACATAACTCTACTATATTCCTTTTAACTGCTGCACATACATTTAATGATGAACAAATTGTCTCCCTTAAAAACAATGAAATAAACATCTTCAGCCAAGTATTTCTGCTTACATGAGCAAGTTATTTTTCGAAGACTCCTAGAATTGAAATTAGTAGGTTAAAAAGGACTAAACATCTTTAGTGTGGGCAGATTCTGCCAAGCCACCCTCAGAAAAGGCTGCCCCAATTTTAGCAATAGTATTTGAGAATAAACTCCTTACCTCACACCTTCTCAAGCAACAGATAGTATCAATCTTTTCCATTTTTCCTACATAACATTCCAAAATGTGTCTCTTTGTTGTTTTAATTGACATCTCTTCACATGTTTGTAGTTATTTGCAGCACTTCTGTGGATTATCTGTTCTTACCCTTTACTCATTTTTCTATTGGGTTGCTTTTTAAAACTAATTTAAATGAAGCACTTTATAATATATGGATTTTAATTCTTTGTTACCTATAGTGCAAATGTTTTCTCTGCCATTTGTCTTAACTATGCTTATTTTGTATTTTGCCATGCAAAAGTTCTTAGTTTATACAAGTTGTATCTCTAAATCCTATCCTTTATGGCTTCATGAACATGTGTCTTGTTTAGGAAGGACTTCCTCTCCTGAGGTTATACAAATACTTTTCTAAATTTTCTTCTAATATTATTATTGTTTTCTTTTTATCTTTAGCTCTTTAATCTATCTGGAAATGATTTTTGTATATGGTGTGACGTAGGTATCTAAGTGTACTCTTTAAATGAATAGTTCATTGTCCCAACACTTTGATTACTAACCCATAATTTCATATATTAAATTCCAATATTTATACATGAGTCTGCTTTTGGACTTTATTTATACCATTGATCAATGAAATTTGTCTATTCCTATGCCAATAACACAGTGTGTTCGTTACTGTAGTTTCACAATATGTTTTGCAATTTGATGGAGCAAATCACTCTTGTTCTATTTCAAGTATATCTTAGTTTTTATCAACTATTTACTCCTTTAGATGAATTTTGGTATCATATCAATTTCCATACATCATTCCATTGGGGCTTTCATTTAGATTGTGTCAAATTTTTAGATTAATTTGAGGGAGGAATGAGAGATGTATGATATTGAATTGGCTTATTCAAGGAAATAACATGTTTTCATGTATTCAGATCTTATGTTTTTCAATACTTTCCTTTAAACAGACCCAGTACATTTTATGTTAAGGTTAATGCCGAGGAATTTTATACATTTTTGTTACTATTATACAAACAATCTCATTTTTCATTGAATTTGTTGCTACTTATATATGGGAATAGTTAAATTTTTGTAGGTTCATTTTGTATCTGGGTAGTCGACTAAATCATATA
Source organism: Manis pentadactyla (assembly GCF_030020395.1). Lineage (NCBI taxonomy): Eukaryota > Metazoa > Chordata > Mammalia > Pholidota > Manidae > Manis > Manis pentadactyla. The sequence continues at coordinate 20,960,098 of NC_080033.1, forward strand.
ATGGGGTCCTAATTGCTTTATAGTTACATGTTTTGAATAGTCATCACACGCAATCAATGGCAGTTTTGGCTCTTCATTTTCATTATTTCTATTTTACTTTTATTCTTTCATTATTGCATTGGCTAGGACACCTGAAGAATATTGTATAAAATCAGTGATAGAAGATTGCTTCTATCCATCATATGTTTTGTTAGTAAGTATGATATTTAGTGTGTTAAATTAAGGAAGTTACCTTCTATTACTAATGAATTAGGGCTTTTAATTAGGAAGAGGGGTTGGAAATTTTTGACATGTTTTGAAAGGATGTTTTTTCTTCTATCTCTTAATCAGTAAATAAAACAGTAGATTTCGTAAAGCTGAGGCATTCTTGTATTACTCTTATAAAATGTATTGAGTTATAATATGGAATTCTTGTGATATATCATTAATTCAATATGCTAATATTTGATTCATATTTGGAGACAATGTTCCTAACAGTTTTACACATAGATAGATAAAATACCTTTATCTCTATTCATATGTTTAAGGCTATATGCTAAGTTTGACTGATTTTATCATCAAGGACCTTCAAACCACAGAGAGTTTCTTAGGAAAGTTGCTGGTTTTTGGTTTTTGTTTTGCTTTGGAAAAGTATACAGAAGATAGAAAATTTTAGTAGAACCTACCCATGAAACCTTATGGACCTTGTACTTTTTTAATGTATAGATTTTTTACTAGGAGTGTAATTGTTTTGTGTTCAAATTTTCTACTTAACTTCTTCCATTAATATTTTCTAATAAATCAGTTACAACACTACATTTACAAATTTGTTGTTGTAATATTTTTAGCATTTTACATTTGTTTCCTGTATGTCTCTTATTAACTTTGCCAAACATTTATATTACTTTGAAAGAACTAGTAACTGGTTACATAGATACAGTCTGCTTTTTATTTCTTCCTTTTGGTTGCTTGTTTTACTTGGCTTTGTTTTACATCGCTTCCTCATTTTATCTTTATTGTTTATTTCTTCTTGATTTCTATAAATTTGTCCTGTTGGTCATTTAGCTTTTTTGTTGAATCCTTAATTTAATTCTATTTTTACCTATTTTTAAAGTAAGTGCTCAAATGCTGTAATTCCCCCAAATTACTTATCTATAGTCCATAGATTTCCATGAATAAGACTTTAATTATTATTGTAATAAATAGCTCTACATTTTATTTCAATTATTTTCTTTACCAAATAATTTTTTAATTGCCCAAAGAAAACCTTTTAAAAATTATCCTTTTGTTGTTCATTTCTATTATACTTTATTTGGTACAGAAAAGTTTCTTATTTTTATCTTTACTTTGTTTTTCTCTTAGAACTTCAGATTTCCTTTGAGGTATAATATATTATTGGTTTTTATAAATATTTTTAGATGTTGAAAATAATGTGTAGCTCTTTAGGGAGGCCAAAAGACACATCACAACACTCATATCCATCAATTAAAACTCATTTTATTTTTAAAATGGATATTCATTTTTGTTGTCTTCTTTATCTGTCAATTTGTAAAAGAATTATAGCTTTGTCAGTTCCCTTTTATTTATAACCTGTTTTTACTCTTTATATGTTTCTGTTATTGTGTTAATTAAGCATAAAAGTTCTTGATTATCATAGTGGTGAATTTTGCCAACTTCAAGTATGACATAAACCACTGTGTCTCCATTTAGTGTTTGACATTCTGATTTTTTTTCTGTATACATTCAATTTTTAATATTTTATATTTAATTGTATAAGTTACATATTGAGTGTATAAATTGAATATATGTTAAATTTTCCTTTTATCATTGTATTTTTGTATTCTTTCATTTTCAATATTTTCTAATTTTTCTTACATGTCTTTTCTAAATAACATGCATCTTGATTTTTTAACGTAAATTTTTCCTTTATTTAAGGAATATTTATTTAACGTATATTTAAGAAGTAGTATAATCTTTTTGTGCTTATTGTCTATAGTGATTTTATTTAAACTTATTTTTCATTTTGTGCTTTCTATTCACCATTATCCCCCTCCTTCTTTTTGATATTGGTTAGAGATTTTTGGTTCTATTTTCCCAAAACCGGTTTGGAAGCTATATGTGCTATTTCTATTCATCTGGAAGCTATTTTAGTATTTTATCAAGCACATTTAAATTTAAATTATTACTATCAACACTACCATCTGTAAGCCCCCTTCCCTTCCCTTTTTCTAGAAGAGAGATCCTTTCTAGGCTTTTAATTATTTCTCTACCTTCTCGCCTATATACTTACGGTTGAAATTATCTGGAAATTTCATTCCAGATAAGTATTACTAATGGTAGCAATGTAGCTCTATTAGCATTATTAGTATTATTATTTAGTTTATATCTCTGTTTTATAGAGAGCCTTTATTAGAGTTATTGTGTTACATTAAACTACCAAATTACCAACCATTATTTAGATTTAAATTGCATTTTTGCAGCTTATTTGCTCTGCCCAGTTCGTTAAGTTCCAAGTCATTGTATATCTTAGGTTCTTTTTTCTGTGTTTCTGGAATGCATCCTCAACAAATCTTTGCTCCTTTATTTTCTGAAAGGCTCTGAGTGGTAAACTTTCGGAATCTTTGCTCTTCTGAAAGAAACATCTTTGTCTTTCTACTTGATACAGAACTGTTTTGATTATAAAATCCCAAGTTGAGAGGAATTGCTGTACATCTGCATTATCACATATCTTCTAAAATATTTCAAGATAAGGCAAACATAATTTCCCTTTTTAGAAGCAAGACTGCCCAACTCCCAACTAGTCATTCTTTCTTAAGTGTTCATTATTATTCCTCCAATTGGCCCACCATAGAAACGAGAACTTCTGAGTAATAGCTCATCAGGACATTTAGAGAGAGCTCTTCATAGCAACAGTAGGGCCTTTCTAATGACAAATCTCATGAATGAGTTAGAAGTTCCAATTTCTGATGCTCTGCTTACTAATGATGCCTTTAGTCCCTGAGTCCTACAACATGTGTGAATTTTCTTCTACCAATGCTAATACCACTAACCTGCTGGGCAGTGAGGATTCCCCTAATGCTTCCTCAGGAAAGGGTACCTTGACTGTCAGTCATTTCCTCATGTCCTTGGCTATTAGATCTGTAGGCCCATGGATGGGTCTCCTTAGGCTTTTTTAAAAGACACTCTCCTCACTGCCTCTAAGGAAAGGAGTTAATAGAATAGAGCTATTTACTTGTTGGTTTGATCTTTCAGCTTGATGGCTTTACAGACCCCATTTACATTACATTACACAGGAAAAAGTGGCGTAGGCCTAAAAGGACTGCTTTGAAAGGGAGCAGAGGAACCTTTGCTAAGGGAGAGATAAAATTCAGAGACTGCTATGGACTTTTATGGATTTATACCGTTAAACACCAGTTTCTCTCACTGCTTGGGAATTACCCTGCTAATCACCTCCTGTAAGAAATCTGATCTGTGAGATAAGAGGTCGGGGATCATCTGCATCTTTCGCATAGGCAGCAGCCTAGCTGGAGGTTCACTCAGCGCCATAGGATCAATCAGCCAGAGCTGAGATCTAAGGACCACGGTCTACTGATCCAGTCCGCCCTCGGAGTCCGCCGATTAGGATAGGAAAGTAGGAAATTGGCTCAGCCACTCCCCGATATTCCTGTTGGTCCAGAGGCGGGGGATCAAGGAGCGGCAGACACCGGGAAACCTTTCACCCGAGACTTAAGACTGGTAGCCGCCGCTAATCGTCTTTTAAGTGACTAACAGGTGCCCAGACACATTTTATGAGATAAAGAGTGCAGCATTAAGTCAGGAATAAGAGCGAAGCATGGGTCTCCTACCTTGTGGGCATGAGCATCAGGTTCCGTGAGATTGATGAAGTTAGAAGAGAGTTAGGGACACCCCCTGCCTCACTCAGAGGCCAGGGCAGGCTGAAGAAGCAGGTTGGAAGTCAGAGACAGAGAGAGAGAGGCACTCCTCACGGATACCCAGTCGGACTGTAGGGGTCTGATTCCAGACACGCGGGCCTTTCAGAAGCCGCTGAAGTGCAGCCTCAGCCTAGAGTCTCGCAGTTGCCCACAGCCTTCCTCGGTCCCTCGCATCCAACGAGAGGCCTCTGAAAGGGAATCCTGGCCTCCGCTCAGCTGACTTTCCCAGCTCCCAAGGGAGACAGGGCATCCACTGAGGGAGACGCAGGGGAAACTGTCGCTCGAGACTTTGAGATCGGCAGCTGGGCCCATCCCATTTAAGTGGCTGACGAGCACCCATGTTGTGTGCCACAGACGGCTCCCTTCTATAAGGACAGTGAAAGAAAAGGCAGGCTTAGATGCTGATACTCACCTCTGAGGTTATCCCGGGCGAGCCCCTAAAAAGGGGGAGTTTGTAAAGGTTGCAAAGCGAGAGTGATCAAGTTACATAAAGACTAGATAGGCAAAGGAATAGCATCGCCCTGTCCATGAGCTTTCTTAAGATCTCTCATAACATTAACCCAATTAGTTTGAGGGTTCCCTGCGGTGGCAACCAATAACAATATTTTTAAATGTATTTATGCAATTGGGCAAAATCCCTCTTAGAAGTTTTCACTCCTGATGTTTTTAGGAGGGCACAGAGTAATTTTAAATAGTCCTCTGGTTAGCTGCTTTGGTCTGTTTGGCCCATTATAGTGTCCCTGATGTCTCGATCCTGTCCCTACGTGCGATTTCTTGGGAGTCTTACCGGATCGACGATCTTTGGAGCTGCCCGCTGTGCTTGTCAAGGATCGCCCGAGCAGAGCTTCCCTGCTCTGAGTTTCAACGGTCCCTGTTCAGGCGCCACTTGCCGGTCCCCTCCCTGCCACTAAGCCGCAGACAAGGGAGGAGACCCGATGAGTTGTTGAAGACCTGAAAGGGTCAGCCAGGGGGCTCAAGGCATAACAGCTCAAGAGCAATGCTGAGAAGACACTCCTCATGTTTATTGAGCAAATGAACTTACAATGAACTCAAACATCATTATCTGGCCTTGAGTCTAGCCCAAGGTCGCGACGCTTCTCAAGGATACCAAACTGTGTGAAGATGGCTCCGAGCCATGAGAACTGCTTTGGTTCCCATCACTCAGTCCTTGATTACACATCAACAGAGTGTGTGGGAAAAACAGTCAAGTGATGTGTGCTTATACATTTGATTTCTACCTTGAATTATGTATCAACCCCATCAATCCCACAGGGGGGAACCTAGTAACCACAATATTGCTCATGTGATTGTATATTAATACCAAAATAATAAAAAAGGTGGAACACAACTCCTTCCTCCTTAAGTGACTTCCTGTACAGTATGGGGAGGAAGACTGAGTTGAGGGTGGAAAAACCTGACAAGCGTCGCCAGCCAGGTGGCTGAGGCTCACACCAGCAGGGATGAATCATCACATTGATACATGCACCCTTGATAACATGTGATGACAGTGACCCTTCTCCTCTATGGTCTTCCAGTTTAATCATAAGAAAAACACACAATTCCAACTGAGGCACAATCTCCAAAATACCTGACCAGGACGTCTCAAAGCCGTCAAGGCATCCGAAACAAGGAAAGCCTGAGAAACTGTCACAGCTGTCAGAAAACAGCATAAAACCTAAATGTGATTTACTCCCACCAGGAGGTTTAAAATTTTAACAGTGAGGTATTAACAAAGGGCCACGCGGTGGAAGCTGCTCAGGCTGAGAGTCGGGTGGGAATTGATAAGGGCCTGGCTATACCTGGCTGAGGTTTTTAAATGTACCAATAAGAAAGATGCAACTGGCTTAGGCGACGTCCGGGAAAGAATGTGAACCCTGCAGTACTCAGCCAATGAGGAACCAGGGGAGGGACTCGCGCACTAGGAGGTAAATTACTGTCGCCAAACTCCCCAGGTGTGCCTGCCCACGAGACACCCAATCCTGCAAGAATGACATTAAAGCCTCGCTCCACTGTCCTCTTTTTCTCCCTGTTCACTTACTGAATTTGGACCAGTGAGTGGGTTTCTCACAGTGTGACCCATCAGTAAGTCTGAGGCGCATCCCTAATCCCTGAGTTTCTGTCCCTCTTTATGGCTACCCAGCCCAGGCCACCGTCGTCTCTGAAAGCCTCTGTCACCTCTCCAGGCTTGCCGTCTTGCCTCCTGCAACCTCGGCACAGCAGCCACAGAGCTTTTAACCCTCCACTAGTTCCCGTGGCAGAGTCAGCACTTGCCATGCCGTGGCCTGGAATACAGACCGTGGCCTCAGCAGCCTCCTCCGGGTGGCCTTCCCTGGCCGTCCCCCTAACGCCATCTGCCACACCCTGGTCACTCTTTAGGATTTGAGCCCCTGCCTTATTTTCCTCCTGTCACCTTGTGGTGGACGCAAGGGCTGCTGACCCAGTAGCCACTCATGCTTCCTCTTCTTTTCCTGGCAGACAGAATTTCCACTTTGGTCAGGTGGCAGGAAACCTGAGGAAACATGCTGGTTTCCCCTGGTCCTGAGGAGACCTTGGATATCGGGATGACTGCGGCCATAGCCCTTCCTACTGCCAGGGATCAGTTTAGAAGAAGCATGGGCCCCAGTCCTGACCAATGGACCCAGAGGCATTCTTCTGGAGACCGTTACAAGCTCTCCCCGCTCTTAAAAAGGACAAGACGAAGGAGGGAGGAACGTGCTCTTTCCTGTGCCCTCTGGTTTGAACCTCGGGGCAGGAGGAGGTGATCCTCGTCCCCGCTGCAATCCGCATGCTCAGCTGGCCGCTGCTGGGAGACCCTGACTTCACCCCGGACACAGTGGAACCACCGTCATGTACTGACTGCTGGTCACTACGCTGCTGACTCTTCTGTCCTTATGGCCTAAAGCAATAGCTAAAACCACCTCTTTGCTTATTTATTCCTGCTGCTCTCCTGCTCCTAAAATGTGAGCTCCCTGAGGGGAGCACCTGGGTCCCTCCTGTGTCGCTGTGTGCCCGCTGCATGGACTGGGCGCTGACACACACTGCAGTGGGCACCTAAGGGCCGGCTCCCGGAATGTATGGGGACCAGGCCCCTCCAGGGCGGAGACTAAGCTCACTCATTTCTGCGGCGCTGGCGAGTGGCAGGAGCCCTAAAGCCTTTGTTGGCTTTAGGCCAGAGAACAGGCCAGAGAAGCCAGAAGATAGCTACTTAACAACATAATTTAATAAGATTTACAAATTGACTTGTACAAAAAAAACTTAAGAATGTACAAAGTCATTGCCACACTAGTGGCTAAATGCAGAGGGCACGGTCTCCTGATGAGGAGTCTGACATGTTGGGAGATCCAGAAGTATTTTCCCACTGGGTGTCCACACCTCGGCCTTCTCTAACAGATGTAACGAAACCCCAAAATTGAGGCGAAGATTGGTGAGGACTCAGATCTAACATGTTTCCCCACACAAGGCTCCCTGCTCCAGAGAATAGAAGGGGAAAGACTATTGACCTAAAGAGAACGGAGCCTCTGGCACCAGCTGGCAAGGATGTCACAGTGTCCGACGATGGCGGCACTCTGCCTGTTGATGGCCAATGCCCGCTGTGTTTGCAAGCTGGGCTGGTCAGTGGGGGGGCAGGGGGGTGGGGGTGGAGGCAGAGGGATGCCCTGAACACCTCAGGGAGGCTGAAGGGAGAGGTGACGGCCCGAGGTCCTCATCCCGATGACGTGCTGCCTGGCCCCGGCTCATGGCCCAAATCACCCCTGCAAGGGGCCCATGTCAGCCCCCATCTCCCCTTCCTCCTCCTCCTTCTCCTCCTCTTGGAGCAGGAAGGCCTTTGCTGGTCTCTCCGCCCTTACAGTTTGTTCCATGGGGTCCTGAAGCCGGTGCTGCCTCATGTGGGCATTTCGACTCTGGATCTTGTCAAACACCCTGCAGAGTCAGCAGAGGACACGGGTCAGAGCAAGGGGAAGGTGGGCCGAGGGCCCAAAGGGACAAAGGGCAGGCTGTGCGGGTGCATCTGGGGACAGGGCTGGTGCCCACCTCTCACACTCTCTGCAGGGAAAAGTGCCTCGGCCCTGTACGCTCCCCGGAGGCTCAGGGGTCTGCTTGGGACCAGCATTTGGGCTTGTGTTGATGACGGATTCTCCCCTGCATCTCTTCGTCTTCATCTTCAACTCAGGGGTTGGATGACCTTTGGGTCTCTTCTGAGGACTGCAAGTGGCCTGTAGAAGGGGCAGAAATGACATCAGGGTGCCGACCTTCCACCCTTCTAAGGGAAATGCTCTCCTCTGTAGAGGCACCCTTTCCCACCCCAACCTGGGTGATCAGTAGCTATCCATACCAGCACTGAACTCCAGTGAAACCCCCTTGCCCAAGAATCCCCTACCTTTGTTTCTGTTCTGTCTGCCTCGTCCAGCTTTCTTTTGACCCCATTTCCCAGGCCTGGGGCCCGAACATAGGCAAACCTGATCTTTCTTTTCCAGGTGTAGTAATACTCTACACACTGGGCCACTGTCTTTGTCTGGACCTGGTGAAAGAAAACAGCAGTGGGCTTTGGGCACTGCCTCACACACCCCCTCGCCGTGGGGCTAGGCACTTTCTGAAAGCTCTCCTGGAATGTCTCTCCTCTTGGGCTTGGCACAACCCTGTGCTACAAGGAGCACAGAAGCACAGAGTCCTGCTGGTGATGAGGGGCTCAGGGTGAAGCCACCGTAGCCAGCACCATCCAAGCTCTGCATGCTCTCTGAGCCCCAAGTCAATCCCGGGAGTCCCTCCCTACAGGAAGGGGTACACGAGGGCTCCCTACACAGGTGCTCACTGTGACATCAGGCCTAATGGCTATGCATTTACCACCTGGGACTCCCTGCAGCAGGATGCCCTCATCAGCAGGTACCACAAAGCCTTTGCAACAGCCAGGCAGAGCCCTACAGCACAGAGATAAGGGGCCCACGAGAGGAGGGGGTTTTGAGGGCACAGTCTGATCCTAGGGCATTCAGATCTCACCATGTGCTCTCCCTCCACTAAGAATGGACACCATTAATAATAACTTCTGTAAAAACAAAATGGAACAGGAAAATTTAATTGCTCTAGGAAGACGATTTCTCAGGAAAATTAAATTGGCCAGTTAAGATGTGGGGCTCACTTCAGAAAATACTTTCTCCATGTGAAATGTTTTCAGCTCTGTATGTCTTCAAAGACTAGGAGCCAAAGTAGTAAATCCTCTGCCTAAGAAATATCACTCAGTTAGAAGAAAAAAAAAGAAGTTGGACTCTGCTTCCAAACAAGATGGAGCAACAGGAGCTACATTGACCTTCCCATTCAAAACAATGAGAAGAAACAGTCAAAATGTCTGAAATAATGTTTGCTAAGATGCTAGGAAAGCCAAGAAAAAGTCTTTCTGAGAGACAGAAAATAAGCTACAACTGTGCCAACACACTACACCTTGGGAGAGTTTCCAGGCCATGGCCTGGGGAGAGGGGTCTGGGCAGAGCCCGGTGGGTTTCCTGAGCTGAGATGGGAGGGAGGGTTCTGGGAGAACAAGGCGGTGAGAGTTCACAGGACAAGGCAGGACAGGGAAGAGCTGCTCAGAGGAAAATTCCAGAGATCTGGAGGGCGCTCCCCTCCAGCATTCAGCAACGTGCTGACCAGCATGTGCGTATGAGGTGGCCCAAAACTGGGTAAAGAACCACCTGAAAGAATTAGATGAAAAGGCACCTCACACAGGGCCAGGAATAGCACCTGGTTTCCACCCGCTGGGGTGGGAAAAAACTCATAGTTCATGGGACATTGATAGAGAAATGAGGAGGGTTTTGCCTCCGTAATGAGGAATAATCAGCCTTAGACAAAAATGGTCTAATTTAAACAAATCCAAAACCAGTACCCAAAAGGAACAAGCTGTTTTCAAGTAACCATGTATCAGAACAAAGTTCAAGAATACTTACTAAGAATACAAAAATATTCAGCACTCAACAAGCTATAATTCACAATGCCAGGAATCCACTGAAAAATTACCAGGCATAGAAAGCAGGAAAATGTGACATATAATGGGAAAAAAATCAATCCATCAAAATCAACCCAGAATGGGCACAGATGTTAGAATTAGCAGGAAAAGGTACTAAAAGTCATTATAATTGTACATTATATGTTGAAAAAGTTAAGTAGAGACATGGGACACTAATGAGACCCAAAAAGAACTCCTAGATATTAAAATTACAATGTCTGAGATGAAAACTACACTGCAGATTAGATACTGCAGAAGAAAGGATTACTGAACTTAGACACATAGCAATAAAAATCATCCAAAATGAAACACACAGAGAAAAGAAGAATCAGTCGAAATGAAAAGAGCATCGGTGACTCCCGGACAACTGCAGGAAGCCCAGCACCCACTAAGTGGAGCCCCCAAAGGAGAAGGGGGGATGCAAGAAATGTTTGAAGAAACAAGACTGAATTTCCCCAAATGTAAGGAAAACTATAAACCCACAGATACCAGAAGCTCAACAAACTGCAAGCACAAGAAAGAAAAATGAAGAAAGCACACCAAAGCCCATCATAATAAAATTGCTCAAAGCCAGTGATAAAGGGAAATTCTGACAAATATCCAGCCAGAAAAAAAAAGACATGTTATATGGAGAGGACCAAAGACACAGAAATCTGGAGATTTCTTATGAAAAATAATAAAAGCCAGAAGAAAGCAAATTACCTCTTTAAATTACAGAGAAAAGACCTGTCAAGCTAGAATTCCACACTTAACAAAGATGTCTTTTAGAAATGAAGGCCAAATAAAGGTTCTTTTTTAGCTATACAGAAGCTGGAAAAATTCATTATTGGCAAATCTGCACTTTAAGAAATGTTAAATGACTTACATTTATTTCCTTCTGGAAAATGATACCAGATGGAAATATGCATCTACATAAAGGAATGCGGAGCAATGAAAATGTAAGTACATGGGTAACTATATAAGACATTTTATTATTTAAAGCTATCTACAAATAATTTACCATTTAAACAAAAATATCAACAATGTATAGTGGGGTTTACAACATATGTAAAATGAAATGCATAACAACAATTGTATAAAGGCCAGGAGGAGAAATGTAAGTACACTACTGGAAGGTTTTCATTCTGCACATGAAATGCTATCAAATCACTTGAAGGGAGACTGTGGTAAGTTAATGATGCATACTATTAACCCTAAAGCAACCATCAAAATAATAAAATACAGTTATAGCCAACAAGCTGACAAAGGAGATAAAACAGAATCCTACAATTTACTACATTAATTTTTTCTGCCAAAAGAAGGCAGAAAAAGTGGAAAGGGGAAACAAACAACAGATGGGACAAATAGAAAACAAAGAGCAAGATGATGGACTTAAACCTAACCATTCAATAACAACATTAAGTGTGAATGTTCTAAACACCCTAATTTAAAAGGCTGAATATTTAATAGGAAATAAAAAAGCAACACTGAACACATGTTATTTATAAGAACACACTTTAGCTGTAAAGGCTAAATAGTTTAAAAGTGAGATTAAAAAAATGATATAGCATGCTAGCACCCATTTTTAAGAAAGCTGGAGAGGTTGGATATACTAATATCAGAAAAACGTAGATTTCAGAGCAAATAGTACTTCTAGAGATAAAGTAAATAATTTCATAATGATAAAAGGGTCAATTAATCAAGAAGACATAAGAATCCTAAAAGTTCATATGTCTACACCAGGGCTTCAAAATATATGAAGCAAAAAATTATAGAACTTTGGGGAAAAATAGACCCACAATTATAGGAAAACATTTTAATATCCCATTCTCAACAATTGCTGGAACAATTAGACAGTAAAAGGGTGGAAGACCTAAACCACACTCTGAGCCACAACGAACTCTCATTTATAGAGCTCCACTCACACACAGCAGGTACACCTCCTTCAAGTGTACGAAGAACACTTACCAAGAGGTAAACCATGTTCTGGACTATAAAAAAGGGTCAATAAATTTAAAAGGATTCAAGTCATGCAAAGTATTTCTCTGGTCACAATGGCATTAACTGAAAAATCAGTTAACTGAAGAACTATGCAAAATCCTCAAATATTTGGAGACTAACACACTTCTAAATATTCATACTTCAAAAAATAAATCAAAAGGGAGATGAAAAAGTATTTTGAATTGAATAAAAATGAAAACCCAAAATAAGAAAACTTATCAAAGAAGTACTTTGAGGGAAACTTACAGCACTACAAACCCATGTTTGGGAGGAAGAAAGGTCTGAAATCAATGAGCTCAGCTTCCATTTTCAGAAACTAGTAAAAGAAGAGCAATTTAAACACAAAGCAAACAGAAGAAACTGCAGAATAAATAAACCAAATAGAGAAAAACCAGGAAGCCAAAACTGGCTTTTTGAGAAAATCAGTAAAATTGATAAGCCTTTAGTCAGATCAGAATAAAAAGATATATTACCGATACCAGGAATGAGAGAGGGGCTATCACTATAGTCTATAAATTCAAAAAGGAGAATATAAGAATATAATAAACAACTTTATGCTAATACATCAGACAACTTAGAAGAAATGTACAAAAGTCCTTGAAAGATAAAAACTACCAAGGTTCACTAAAAAGGACATTGATAACCTGAGTAGCCATATATCTATCAAATAAGTTGAATTTGCACTTCAAACCCTCCCCACAAAGAAAGCTGCAGGCCCAAATATTTAAGGAAGGAAGAAATAATCCAATTCTAAACAAACTCTTCCCCAAAAAAATTGAAGTGGAGGGAACACTTCTGAACTCATTCCACAAGGTCAGCACTACCCCCATCCCAAAGCCAGATAAACGCACCGCAGGAGAGACAGCTACAGGCCAGTACCCACCATGGACACGGGGGAAATTCCAGAGACAGTTTTAACAAGTAGAATCCAACAATACATATAAAAAGAACCCATACATATACAGCCAACTGCTATCTGACATGGTACAAAGGCAGCTGAGTGCAGAAAATATGGCCTCTTCAACAAAAGGCACTGGAACAACTAAATATCCACAGGAAAAGATGGAACTGCAATCCATACCATGCTCTACATACAAAAACTAACCCCGAAAGGACCGTACATCTAAATGTAAAGCCTAACACTATAAAGCTTCTCAAAGAAGACATAGAGGAAAAGCTCTGTGACTTTGGGTTAGGCAAAGATTTCTTAGATACAACACCAAAATCATGGTCCATGAAAGAAAAATTAATCAATAGAATTTAATTAAAATTTAAAACTTTCTTCAAAAGACACTGTTAAAAGACTAAAAAGCTACAGATTGGGAGAAAATACTTGCAAAGCATATATCTGGATAAAAAACTTGTGCCCAGAACAAATAATGAACTTCTACAACTCAATAAAAACACAAACATCCCAGTGAAAACAAAGGCAAAGAAGCAAACAGACACCAAAGAAGGCTCACAGATAGCAAACAAGCACATGAAAAGCTGTTCAGCAACATTAGTCAGGGGGAAATGCAGTGAGATACCTCTGCATACTCATTAGAATGGCTACGATTTAAAAAAACCGACCATATCAAGTGCTGGAGATGTTGTGGAGCAACTGGAACTCTTGTACCTGCCAGTGGGAATGTGAAATGGTACAGCCCCTTTGCGTAAGTTTGGCACTTTCTTGAAAAGTTAAATGTACACCTACCATGTGAGCCACTGATTCCTTTCCTAAGTATTTGCTGCCCTACCCCCCACCAGCAGTACTTGTTCATGTAGAGATTTGAATGTGAATGTACACAGAAGCTTTATTTATAATTGCAGATAACGTGGAAACCACACAGATGTCCATCAATAGGTGAATGATTAAATGAACTGTTACGTCCACACAATGGAATACTCCGCAGCAAGAAAAAGGGTAAACACAATAAGATGGATGAACCTCAAAATAATGATGCTGAGTGTAAGACACACAAGGCAGACAAGCAGTGCACATGCTGCAGGACAGATAGAAAACTCTGGAAAATGCAAACTAATTTAGAGTGACAGAAAGAAGATAAGGAGGTGATTAGGGAGGGACAGGGGTGGTAGGAAAAAGGAATTTACCAAGGGGAGGAGGAAACTTTTGGGGGTGATGAATGTGTTTATTATCTTGACTATGGTGATGGTTTTGCAGGTATAAATATGTCAAAACATGAAATAGTACATTTTTGTTACGTGCAGTTTTGTGTTTATCAAGTTAAAAGAACAAAAAACATCAGCAGACATGAAGTGTAGTATGATCGCATCCTTTTCTAAATACATGCGTATATGCACGTAAGATCTGTACAGGGAAAGAAATGCCTGAGGTGCCCAGCCAAAGTCAGAGGTCATCATTCAGAAGTAGGACGACGGGGATGGGTGCGGAGGGCTTTGAGCACGTGATGGCATTCCTGTACTGTCTGGAGTTGTTCACATCAGTGGCTTTTTTAAATTACCAACTGTTTACAGTGTGAACAGCGTGTCACCCCGATAGGCCCTCCAGCTCTAGCTCGGCTCAGTGGTGTGAGTCGAGGCCTTGTCTACACCAGCCCACCCACATACACCTTACCATCTTGTGTATCAAGTGGAAGTTCTTCTTATGAGCCTGGAATGCCTTATTAAACAGAATCTTCTCCTGGGAGGTCCAGACGTCTGAACCTATCGGAGAAACAGGAGGGAGAAGGACAGTTCTGCGGCCGCAGCCGTGGCTGAAATGCAGCCTGCCCTTTTTAAAGCTGTCACTACCGAGTACCAAGTATGTGCCAAGAATTCTGTTTTGTCTCATACATTCCTTAGAAAAACCTCAGCAGGTTGGGATCAGTACTATCCCCACTTTACAGATGTAATATCAAGGCTTCCATTGGTTAACAGACTTGCCAACGGGAGGCAGCAACCCCCAGTTGCCTGACTCCCAGGCTGGGGTGCTCAGCCACTGCATCTGAGCCCGCCTTCACCTCTCCCTGGCCAGGGGATCCCTTTCCTGGCTGGGCACAGACGGTGAGGGAACCACTGGAAGGGGGAAGGGAGGACCCAGCCAGGAGAGACAGGCACCCCCTGAGGTCCCCTGGAGAGGAAAGGCCCTTCTGGAAAGGCAGGAGAAGGAGGGCCCCAAGAGAACACCCAGAGGCACAAGCAGAGCCTGCCGCCAAGACCGACTGGCTCCCGGGTACTAGCCGGGCACACCCACCCCCGCAGCCTCGCTCCAGTACCTGCGTAGTGATAGTTGGCAAGAGGGTGAGTCAGCGGCTTCTGGGGTCCTCCGTGTAACAGGGTCTCTAGGGCCACCTGGAGCAGGAAGGAAAGCAGGCTACTTTCTGAGGGAGGGAAGGTGAGGTCGAGGCCTGCCTTCATCCTTTCATCCATTTGAGAAACACTTACAGGCCTCCCTAAAGCCTCCCTCACTCCAGGGCTACTCAGAGCATGGTGGGGCCGTGGACTGGCCGTGGCCTGCGAACTGCATGGGGACATACCGGCTCCGTCACTGTGCATACTGGGTGCAGCTGGTGTTTTTCTCATAGTAGGGTTTTCTTGACGAAGGAAGCAGTGTGCAGATTTATTCTTGTGCCAGCTCCTTCCTTCGTCAAGGACTGGCAGTTGTAGGAGCCCTGCCTGTGCCACGCCCCAGTTTATTTTCTTCATAGAACTAATCACTAACAACTTTTAAAAACAGATTTCCCTTTGACTGTCCTAAAATGAAAATGCAATCCCCACGGAGAAGGATTTTGTTTTGCTCAACAGTGTCAACCCGATCAGGACTGGCCATGGAACTTGCAGGGCCCAGTGCAAAATGAAAATGCAGACTTTTTGAAAATTTGTTAATTTCAAAAATGGTGGAGGCAGAGCATTAGACCGAGGGGGGCCCCAAAGCCAGCCCTGCCCCAGGGCCACAACACTCATGAGGGCAAATACACATGTGCTGGTTACTCTGCTGAGCACCCACTATGTGGCAGCCACTACCTTGTAACTTGAGGAAAACTATAGTTGGCAATACTGACTCCTCGGGCCCTAACTCGGGTGACATGACTCCCCTTTCCACTACTCAGAGTTGCACTTTTATTTTCTAAACTTCAGGATTGTGAAGCGGGTCCTTGGAGGAAGCAGATGTTTTTGTTGCATCAGGGGTTTTCGTACATGGGTTTTTAATAAAAAAGGTAAAGCTCCAATGATAAACCAGATCAGTGCAGGACCTGAGTCAGTCTACTGGGCTCCGCTCCCCCTGCCCCTGCGATCTCGGAGGAACCTGGTGCTCTGCTGCTGCCCAAGGTAAATAACTGACTAACTGGGCCCCATCTGCACACTTGCCCTACAACTGACAACGACATCAACCCCACAGCCACTGGGGAGAAGGATGGGTGGCCTTTCTTTAGTTTTCATGAGCCGCAAAGCCCGCAGATGGCACATTACATGAACCAGATCCCCAGCCTCAGGAGAGCAGGGGCTTTCCAGGGACCCGCCAAGCCCGCCCCTGCCTCCAGCTCACCGGGACGTCGCCCTGGGCCTCGTGCAGGCAGTGCAGAGCGAGCTCCAGGTTGGTGCCCCCTCCTGGCATCGCGCTGGACGCCATCTTGCAGAGCTCAGTAACTGTTCCCAGCAAATGTCCCCAGAAGAGTATGAGAAAGGGGAGACACAGGGAGTCAGTGAATGCCGGGAGGAGACGTCCCCAAAAGCACACAGAGGGGCTCCTTGTCCCTGTCTCCCTCACAGCTCCCTGAAAAGCAGGCAAAGGGAAGGACACGGATGAAGGGCAGAAACCCTGCTCCTGGGACCTGCTCAGGATGACCTGGCCGATTACTGCGTGAGAAGAATGGGGGGCAGCAGAAGTCCTGGTCAAACAGCCTGCTACCCCACCCAGAGATACTGCTTCTTGGTCCAGGTGAGAACTGGGAGGAGGAACTCCTTGGAGATGAGGGAAGCGGGGAACCCTTGAGAATTTGGCCACCATGTCTCAGCCACCTCTATCCTGTGTTTCTGGATTGCTCGACACATCGTCCGATGGCTTCCAGACCAGAGAAGCTCCATATTCACCGGTCTCGGCCGTAGGGCGCTCCTGGAGCTCCGGGATCTCGGCCTGAAACTCGCTTCCTATCCTGATGTGTCTGAAATGAGGCCACACACAAGACATACACATGTGACTAAGATGGGAAATAAGACAGAGATGTGTGACGTGCCCTGCTCTCAGGCCACAACCCTGCACTCTGGAAACCTCTATCATCTCCCAGATGCATCTGGGGAGTATTTGTAACCCCTGACAGACATGGACAAGTATTCTAGATACCGTCCAGCTACACCCCCTTCGTCCAATTTCCTTTTTCACCAGGCTTCTGCACTCAGGTGCCCCTCTTGGGGTCCAGGACAGGGGAGGTGTATGCTGATGCCTGGCATGCTTCTACATCCATGGCCACATCCATCTAGTCACATTCCATGGATACTCAAGTCTCACACGTGCCATCACCAATTTTACCTAGATCCCCAGGGGACTGGGCACTTGTCCCAGTGGGCCCAACTATGGGATGCTCAGATAGAAGGAATATTGTAGGAACTTCCCACATACACCCAGAGTAATCTACCACTTCTCTCCCACAGAGTAGCTAACCCCCCTGTGAGGAAGGACCTCTGGGGGAACACAAGGAGGGCAAAAATATCCCCACGTTGGAAGGACCCCCAAGTTCTAAGTCTGTTCCAACTCACGGTCTAATGCTGGGCTTGGTGTCATCCTCGATTGCACAGATGCCAAAACAGTCATCCACTTGATCTAGAAAACACACAACAGAAAGCTTCAAGAACACTGACTAGAAGTGACACAGGGGCCCCTTCTGCCTGCCTTTGTAGAGCAGCTGAAAGCAGGGTTTCCAAGATTGCAAGGCAGGGAGCTCCTACAGAACACTAACAATAGAACTACCGTATGATCCAGCAATCCTACTAGTGGGTACTGTGCCAGGAGGACAGAAATCAGGCTCGCAAAGAGACACCTGCACTACCATGGTCACTGCAACGAGATTCACAATTGCTAAGATGTGGAAACAACGAAGATGCCCATCGACATATGAATGGGAAAAGATTACGTGATTTATAGATACAATGGAATCCTATTTAGCCTTAAAAAGAAATTTTGCAATATGCAACAACAGGGATGAAGCCCTTGAGGACATTAAATGAAATAAGCCAGTCACAGAAAGAGAAATACTGCATGAATGCACTTAGACATATAGTATCTAAAATACTCAAATTCATATAACCAAAGGGTGGAATGGTGGTGGCCAGGGGTAAGGGTAGTGAGAAATGGGGAGTTACTAAGCAATGAACGTAAAGTCTCAGTTAAGCAAGTTGAATACAGTATAGAGATCTGCGGTACGGCACTGCTAACAATACTATACTGCACTTAAAACATTTGTTACACGGTAGGTCTTATGTTAACTCTTTTCTTCTCAACAAAAACTCTTAAAAAGATCATGTGGAAGAGGATGACGACTTCTGAAAAGACAAAGAGGAAAACAACAAATAAACTGGTAAAAATTATTTTTAAAGCAGTTAAAGTCTCTAGAAGTTATCCTAAAGGTATACACCATTTTAAGAAATACTCATTCAGGACAACTGAGTAAATGTCGGTAAGAATAGTGAGTTTGTGGCATCTGAGCCATGACTTGTTCCCTTACCTACCAACCCCATGCACTGTGTATCAGAAGCTCTACTTGGAGGGCTCTACTCCAGGGAGGTGCAGCCAGGGACACAGGGGGTCCCTCTCCTCCCAGCTCTCATGCCTAAAGAGCTAAAGGAAGGTACAATGAAAAATGCTCATCAAAGAGAGAATACAATTAAGAGGTAGAAATTGTTTTTTTTTCCAACCAAAGGGAAATCTTGGAGTTAACGACAATAACCAAAATGTAGATTTGAGCTGGCGGAGGTAACCAGCAGCCAACTTAAAGCTAGATCCATGGAGATTATGGATTTTGAAGAACAGAGAGAAAAATAAATGAATGAAGGAAAACGAAGAGCCACAGAGAAATGTGGGGCATCAATAAGTGCAGCAACACGTGCAATGGGAATACAAGGAGGAGTGGAGAAAGGAACAGAAAAATATTTAAAGTATTTAATGGCAGAAAATGCACAAAATGTGACAAAAAAAACAATACATACATCCAAGAAACTCTATAAAATCCAAGTAGCACAAACACAAAAAGCTCTCCATCTGGGCACATCTTAGGCAAAATACTGAAAGCCAAAGATAAAAAGCTTGAAAACAAAAAGAGAAAAATAACGTGATATACACGTACACTCCAGTAAGATCAACAGCTGACTTCTCATCGGACGTGACAGCAGTTGGAAGGCAGTGGGACAACATGATCTCATTGCTGGAAGTAAAAACTCAACCAAGAATCTTATATCCAGCAAATTACCTTTCACAAATGAAGGTGGAAAAAGACATCCTTAGGTAAATAAAAACTGAGGAAACTTGTTGCTTGCAGACATATCTTACAAGGAACATTAAAGGGAGAGAATTATTCAGCCATGAAAAGAAATGAAGTTCTGATATACACAACATGGGTGAAACCCTAAGTTTTCATGCTAACTGGAAGAAAACACAAAGAAGCACACACTGTATGATTCCCACTTATATGAAATGTCCAGAAGAGCCGAGCCTACAGGACAGAAAGTAGATTTGTGGTTCCCTACAGCTGGGGACAGGGTCGAGAGGGGAGGGACAAGAGTGACTGCTGAGTACAGGGCCCCCTTGGGCATGATGAAAATATCCAAAAATTGATGGTAGCAACGGTTGCACACACAGCTCTGAAATACCAACTAACACTGTATAGTTTATTTTAAGGGGATGAATTGTATGGCATGTGAATTACACCTCCACAATGAAAATAAATACTACAGGAAGTTCTTCAGACTGAAAGAGAAAATGACATGAGATAGTAATCTGAATCCAAACAAAGAAACAAAAAACACTGGTAAATGTACTTATATAGGTAATTATAAAAGTCAGTCTAAATGCATACTTTTTCTCTTTTCTTAATTGAACTAAAAAGTAATTGCATAAAACACTACTGTTATAGGCCTGTAATTTATAAACATATATACGACAACAACAGCACAACAAAGGGGAGATGCATTGGAGTAAAGAAATAGCACTCCATACAGTAACTCAAATCCACAGGAATAAATGAAGAGATGAGAAACGGTAATGAAAAATGTTATATAACAAACTGTATAAATAATGCTTACATTCCCTTATTCTCTCAGCTTTTGTTACATAAAACAAAATTGTATAATATAAGAATCGATGTTTTGCAGGGTTTATATACACACACACTCACATACACATACATATATAAAGTACATATATGAATAATAAGAGCACGAGGGTTCGGAGAAATAGAGCTGTATAGAAGTAATGTTTCCGTATTTCACTGTAAGTGACGGGAAGGACAGGGAGGAAGGGCAGAAACCCTGCTCCTGGGACCTGCTCAGGATGACCTGGATGGTTACTGCATGAGAAGAATGGGGGGCGGGAGGAGACATCCTGGTCCCACAGCCTGCTACCCCACCCAGGGATACTGCTTCTTGGTCCAGGTGAGAACTGGGAGGAGGAACTCCTTGGAGATGAGGGAAGGGGGGAGCCCTTGGGAATTTGGCCACCATGTCTCAGCCACCTCTACCCTGTGTTTCTGGATTGCTAATTGCATCGTCCGATGGCTTCCAGACCAGAGAAGCTCCATGTTCAATGGTCTCGGCTGTAGGGCGCTCCTGGAGCTCCGGGATCTCGGCCTGAAACTTCTTTCCTCTCCTGATGCGTCTGAAATGAGGCCACACACGAGACATACACATGTGACTAAGATGGGAAATAAGACGGAGATGTGTGACGTGCCCTGCTCTCAGGCCACAACCCTGCTCTGTGGAAACGTCTGTCATCTCCCAGATGCATCTGCTGAGTATTTGTCACCCCGGACAGACATGGACAAGTGTTCTAGATACTGTCCAGCTACACTCCCTTCCTCCAATTTTATCACCAGGCTTCTCCCTCAGGTTCCCCTCTAGGGGTCCAGGACAGGGGAGGTGTATGCTGATGCCTGGCATGCTTCTACATCCATGGCTACATCCCTCTAGTCACATCCCATGGATACTCAAGCCTCACATGTGCCATCAACAGTTCTACCTATATCCCCAGGGTCCTGGGCATTTGCCCCCATGGGCCCAACTATGGGATGCCAAGAAAGAAGGAACATTGGAGGAACTTCCCACATACACCCAGAGAAATCTACCACTTCTCTCCCAGAGAGGAGCTAACGCCCCTGTGAGGAAGGAGCTGTGGGGGAACACAAGGAGGGTAAGAATATCCCCACTTTGGTAGGACCCCCAGGTTCTAAGTCTGTTCAAACTCACATTCGAATGTGGGGCTTGGTGTCATCCTTTATAACATGGCTGCCGGAAGAGTCATCCAGTTGATCTAGAAAACGCATAAGAGAAAGCATCAAGAACACTTACTGGAAGTGATGCAGGGTCCCCTTCTACCTTCTTTTGTAGAGCAGCTGAAAGCAGGGTTCCCAAGCTTGCAAAGATGGGAGCTCTTTCAGAACACTAACAACAGAACTACCGTTTGATCCAGCAATCCCACTTGTCGGTATTGACCCCAAATGATCGAAATCAGCCTCTCAAAGACACACCTGCACTCCCATGTTCACTGCAACGTGATTCACAATAGCTAAGATGTGGAAACTCCCAAGATGCCCTTCGACACATGAATGGGTAAAGAATATGTGGTTTATACATACAATGGAATCCTATTTAGCCTTGAAAAAAGGGAATTTTGTAATATAAAACAACATGGATGAACCCCCTGAGAACATTAAGTGAATTAAGCCAGTCACAGAAAGACAAATACTGCATGAATGCACTTAACATGTAGTATGTAAAATAGTCAAATCCATATAACAAAAGGGTGGAATGGTGGTGGCCAGGTTTAGCGTTGTGGGAAATGGGGAGTTACTAACCAAGGAATGTAAAGTCTCAAATAAGCAACATGAATAAAGTCTAGAGATCTGCTGTACGGCACTGCCAACAATACTACATTGAACACTTAAAAGATTTGTTAGAGGGTAGGTCTTATGTTCACTCTTCTTGTCACAACCAAAATTGTTAAAAAGATCATGTGGAATACGACTAGGACTTCATGAAGGCAAATTGTAAAACAACAAAGTAACTGGTAAAAATTATTTTTAAAGCAGTTAAAGTCTCTAGAAGTTATCCTAAAGTTATACAGCATTTTAAGAAATATTCATTCAGGACAACTGAGTAAATGTCGGTAAGAATAGTGAGTTTGTGGCATCTGAGCCATGACTTGTTCCCTTACCTACCAACCCCATGCACTGTGTATCAGAAGCTCTACTTGGAGGGCTCTACTCCAGGGAGGTGCAGCCAGGGACACAGGGGGTCCCTCTCCTCCCAGCTCTCATGCCTAAAGAGCTAAAGGAAGGTACAATGAAAAATGCTCATCAAAGAGAGAATACAATTAAGAGGTAGAAATTGTTTTTTTTTCCAACCAAAGGGAAATCTTGGAGTTAACGACAATAACCAAAATGTAGATTTGAGCTGGCGGAGGTAACCAGCAGCCAACTTAAAGCTAGATCCATGGAGATTATGGATTTTGAAGAACAGAGAGAAAAATAAATGAATGAAGGAAAACGAAGAGCCACAGAGAAATGTGGGGCATCAATAAGTGCAGCAACACGTGCAATGGGAATACAAGGAGGAGTGGAGAAAGGAACAGAAAAATATTTAAAGTATTTAATGGCAGAAAATGCACAAAATGTGACAAAAAAAACAATACATACATCCAAGAAACTCTATAAAATCCAAGTAGCACAAACACAAAAAGCTCTCCATCTGGGCACATCTTAGGCAAAATACTGAAAGCCAAAGATAAAAAGCTTGAAAACAAAAAGAGAAAAATAACGTGATATACACGTACACTCCAGTAAGATCAACAGCTGACTTCTCATCGGACGTGACAGCAGTTGGAAGGCAGTGGGACAACATGATCTCATTGCTGGAAGTAAAAACTCAACCAAGAATCTTATATCCAGCAAATTACCTTTCACAAATGAAGGTGGAAAAAGACATCCTTAGGTAAATAAAAACTGAGGAAACTTGTTGCTTGCAGACATATCTTACAAGGAACATTAAAGGGAGAGAATTATTCAGCCATGAAAAGAAATGAAGTTCTGATATACACAACATGGGTGAAACCCTAAGTTTTCATGCTAACTGGAAGAAAACACAAAGAAGCACACACTGTATGATTCCCACTTATATGAAATGTCCAGAAGAGCCGAGCCTACAGGACAGAAAGTAGATTTGTGGTTCCCTACAGCTGGGGACAGGGTCGAGAGGGGAGGGACAAGAGTGACTGCTGAGTACAGGGCCCCCTTGGGCATGATGAAAATATCCAAAAATTGATGGTAGCAACGGTTGCACACACAGCTCTGAAATACCAACTAACACTGTATAGTTTATTTTAAGGGGATGAATTGTATGGCATGTGAATTACACCTCCACAATGAAAATAAATACTACAGGAAGTTCTTCAGACTGAAAGAGAAAATGACATGAGATAGTAATCTGAATCCAAACAAAGAAACAAAAAACACTGGTAAATGTACTTATATAGGTAATTATAAAAGTCAGTCTAAATGCATACTTTTTCTCTTTTCTTAATTGAACTAAAAAGTAATTGCATAAAACACTACTGTTATAGGCCTGTAATTTATAAACATATATACGACAACAACAGCACAACAAAGGGGAGATGCATTGGAGTAAAGAAATAGCACTCCATACAGTAACTCAAATCCACAGGAATAAATGAAGAGATGAGAAACGGTAATGAAAAATGTTATATAACAAACTGTATAAATAATGCTTACATTCCCTTATTCTCTCAGCTTTTGTTACATAAAACAAAATTGTATAATATAAGAATCGATGTTTTGCAGGGTTTATATACACACACACTCACATACACATACATATATAAAGTACATATATGAATAATAAGAGCACGAGGGTTCGGAGAAATAGAGCTGTATAGAAGTAATGTTTCCGTATTTCACTGTAAGTGACGGGAAGGACAGGGAGGAAGGGCAGAAACCCTGCTCCTGGGACCTGCTCAGGATGACCTGGATGGTTACTGCATGAGAAGAATGGGGGGCGGGAGGAGACATCCTGGTCCCACAGCCTGCTACCCCACCCAGGGATACTGCTTCTTGGTCCAGGTGAGAACTGGGAGGAGGAACTCCTTGGAGATGAGGGAAGGGGGGAGCCCTTGGGAATTTGGCCACCATGTCTCAGCCACCTCTACCCTGTGTTTCTGGATTGCTAATTGCATCGTCCGATGGCTTCCAGACCAGAGAAGCTCCATGTTCAATGGTCTCGGCTGTAGGGCGCTCCTGGAGCTCCGGGATCTCGGCCTGAAACTTCTTTCCTCTCCTGATGCGTCTGAAATGAGGCCACACACGAGACATACACATGTGACTAAGATGGGAAATAAGACGGAGATGTGTGACGTGCCCTGCTCTCAGGCCACAACCCTGCTCTGTGGAAACGTCTGTCATCTCCCAGATGCATCTGCTGAGTATTTGTCACCCCGGACAGACATGGACAAGTGTTCTAGATACTGTCCAGCTACACTCCCTTCCTCCAATTTTATCACCAGGCTTCTCCCTCAGGTTCCCCTCTAGGGGTCCAGGACAGGGGAGGTGTATGCTGATGCCTGGCATGCTTCTACATCCATGGCTACATCCCTCTAGTCACATCCCATGGATACTCAAGCCTCACATGTGCCATCAACAGTTCTACCTATATCCCCAGGGTCCTGGGCATTTGCCCCCATGGGCCCAACTATGGGATGCCAAGAAAGAAGGAACATTGGAGGAACTTCCCACATACACCCAGAGAAATCTACCACTTCTCTCCCAGAGAGGAGCTAACGCCCCTGTGAGGAAGGAGCTGTGGGGGAACACAAGGAGGGTAAGAATATCCCCACTTTGGTAGGACCCCCAGGTTCTAAGTCTGTTCAAACTCACATTCGAATGTGGGGCTTGGTGTCATCCTTTATAACATGGCTGCCGGAAGAGTCATCCAGTTGATCTAGAAAACGCATAAGAGAAAGCATCAAGAACACTTACTGGAAGTGATGCAGGGTCCCCTTCTACCTTCTTTTGTAGAGCAGCTGAAAGCAGGGTTCCCAAGCTTGCAAAGATGGGAGCTCTTTCAGAACACTAACAACAGAACTACCGTTTGATCCAGCAATCCCACTTGTCGGTATTGACCCCAAATGATCGAAATCAGCCTCTCAAAGACACACCTGCACTCCCATGTTCACTGCAACGTGATTCACAATAGCTAAGATGTGGAAACTCCCAAGATGCCCATCGACACATGAATGGGTAAAGAATATGTGGTTTATACATACAATGGAATCCTATTTAGCCTTGAAAAAAGGGAATTTTGTAATATAAAACAACATGGATGAACCCCCTGAGAACATTAAGTGAATTAAGCCAGTCACAGAAAGACAAATACTGCATGAATGCACTTAACATGTAGTATGTAAAATAGTCAAATCCATATAACCAAAGGGTGGAATGGTGGTGGCCAGGGAAAGGATTGTGGAAAATGGGGAGTTACTAAGCAAGGAGTGTAAAGTCTCAGTTAAGGAAGATGAATAAACTCTAGAGATCTGCTGTATGGCACTGCCAACAATACTATATTGAACACTTAAAACATCTGTTAGATGGTAGGTCTTACGTTAACTCTTGTAGCCACAACAAAAATTGTTAAAAAGATCATGTGGAATACGACTAGGACTTCATGAAGGCAAATTGTAAAACAACAAAGTAACTGGTAAAAATTATTTTTAAAGCAGTTAAAGTCTCTAGAAGTTATCCTAAAGGTATACAGCATTTAAAGAAATATTCATTCAGGACAACTGAGTAAATGTCGGTAAGAATAGTGAGTTTGTGGCATCTGAGCCATGACTTGTTCCCTTACCTACCAACCCCATGCACTGTGTATCAGAAGCTCTACTTGGAGGGCTCTACTCCAGGGAGGTGCAGCCAGGGACACAGGGGGTCCCTCTCCTCCCAGCTCTCATGCCTAAAGAGCTAAAGGAAGGTACAATGAAAAATGCTCATCAAAGAGAGAATACTATTTAGAAGTAGAAATTGTTTAAAAAAAAAAAAAGAACCAAATGGAAATTTTTGAGTTAAGAAAGGACAATAAGCAAAATGTAGATTTGAGCTGGCAGAAGAAACCAGCAGCCAACTTAAAGCTAGATCCATGGAGATGATGGATTTTGAAGAACAGAGAGAAAAGTGAAGGAAAACAAAGAGCCACAGAGAAATGTGGGGCATCAGTAAGTGCAGCAACACGTGTAATGGGAATACAAGGAGGAGAGGAGAAAGGAAAAGGAAAATATTTAAAGTATTTCATGGTGGGAAATGCCCAAAATGTGATGAAAAAATACATACATCCAAGAAACTCTATAAACTCCAAGTAGGATAAACAAAAGAGCTCACCATATGGCACATTATAGGCAAAATACTGAAAGCCAAAGAGAAGGACCTTGGAAGCAAAAAGAGAAAAATAACATAATATAGACGTACACCCCAGTAAGATTAACAGCTGACTTCTCATCGGACATGATAGTAGTTGGAAGGCAGTGGGACAACATGATCTCATTGCTGGAAGTAAAAACTGTCAACCAAGAATCTTATATCCAGCAAATTACCTTTCAAAAATGAAGGTGAAAAAAGACATCCTTAGGTCAATAAAAACCAAGGAAATTTGTTACTTGCAGACCTGTCTTATAAAGAACATTAAAGGTAGAGAATTATTCAGCCATGCATGAAAAGAAATGAAGTTCTGATATGCACAACATGGATGAAACCCTAAGTTTTTATGCTAACTGAAAGAACATACAAAGAAGCACAGATCGTATGATTTCCACTTACATGAATTGTCCAGAACAGCCGAGCCTACAGGACAGAAAGTAGATTCGTGGTTACCTACGGCTGGGGACAGGGTTGGGAGGGGAGGGACAACAGCGAATGCTGAGCACAGGGCTTCCTTGGGACATGATAAAAATATCTGGAAATTGATGGTAACAACAGTTGCACAGCTCTGACAAAGTACCAACCACTGCTGTATTGTATATTTTAAAGGGATGAATTGTATGACATGTGAATTACACCTCCACAATGAAAATAAATACTACAGGAAGTTTCAGACTGAAAGAAAAAAATACATTAGATAGTAACCTGAATCCAAACAAATACAAAACACTGGTAAATGTACTTATGTAGGTAATTATAAAAGGCAATATAATTGCATATTTTTTCTTTTCTTGACTTAAAAAGTAAATGCATGAAACATTAGTGTTATAGGCCTGTAATTTATAAACATATATATGACAACAACAGCACAACAGAGGGGAGATGCATTGGAGTAGAGAAATAACACTCCATACAGTAACTCCAATCCACAGAAATAAATAAATGAAGAGATGAGAAATGGTAACTAAAAACATTACATAACAAATTGTATAAATAATGCTTGCTTTCCTTTATTCTCTCAGTTTTTGTTACATAATACAAAATAGTATAATGTAAGAACTAAACAATGTATTGCTGGATTTGTATGTATATACACACACACATATAGAAAATGAAATATATATATAAAGTACATACATACATAATAAGAGAAAAAGGGTTAGGAGAAATAGAGCTGTATAGGAGTAATGTTTCTATATTTCACTGTAAGTTATTATATATCTGAATAGATTCTGATAACGTTAAGATGTAGTTTTAAGTCCTAGAGCAACCACTAAGGAATGATTAAGAAAAAAATGAAAAACTAAAGGAGTTAAAATGTTACAATAGAAAACACTTAATATAAAAGAAAGCCAGAATACAGGAACAGAAGGAGAAAAAGGCAAGGTACATACAATCAAAAGCATAATGGCAAATGTAAACCTCCCTATAACAATGTAACATTAAGTGACACTGGATTGAATAAACCAATCAAAATGCAGAGTTCGTCAGATTAGATAAAAAATGTATGATCCAACTAATATAATCTATAGGAGACATGGTTTATTTTAAAAAACATAAGCAGGTTGAAAATACAAGTACAGAAAAAATATACCAAGTAAACAACCATAAAAGAGACAGAATGGTACTAATGTTAGGCTAATTAGGCTTAAAAAAAAAAACTAGAGATAATGATAAAATTATTGCAGTGATGATAAAGAACATTGTAGTCACTTCATGGAAAAAACAATCACACCATCAGGAAGATATGACAATTATAAGCATATATGCACCTAAAAACATAGTCCAAAAATAGATGAAGCAGAAACTGACAAAACTGAGTATGAAATAAACAATTCAAAACAATAGTTGGAGATTTCAGTACTTGCAGTAATGGATAGGACAACGATACAGAATAAAACAAGACATAGGAACATTTTTGGTGCCTTCCACCCAACATCAGTAGAATATATTCTTATGCACACATAGGACATTCTTCAGGACAGAACATATTCTAGCCATAAAACATGTCTCAATACATTTAAAAGGAACAACTTAATACAAAGCATGTTCTCTGACTACAAAACAATTGCATTATTAATCAATAAAAGGAGACAATTTGGAAAATTCACAAATATGTGGAAATAAAACAACACACTCCTCAATAATCAGTGTATATAAGAAGAAATCAAAAGATAAATTAGGGAATACTTTGAGATAAATGGAAAGAAGAATATAACATACTAAAACTTATGGAATGTGGCTAAAGCAATGCTCTGAGGGAACTTACAGTTGTAACTGTCTGTATTAAAAAATAAGAAAAATCTAAAATCACTATGGTCAGTTGATTTTCCACAAAGGTGCCACACCTGCTCAATGGGGGAAAGAATAATCTCTTTAACAAACGGTGCTGGAACAACTGATATCCCCACACAAAGGAATGAATTTAGACTCCAACCTCACATAATATATAAAAGTTAACTTAAAATCAATCAAAGACCTAAATGTAAGAGTTAAAATTACAAAACTCTTTGAAGAGAAAGGAGTAAAAGTCAGCATAATTGCATATTTCTTCTCTTTTCTTAACTGACTTAAAAAAAGCAATTGTGACTTTTAGTCAGGCAAAACTGCAGATACAACACCAAAAGCACAAGTGACAAAAAATAAAAACTCTTGTACCGCAAATACCATAAATAAAATGAAAAGATAAGATACGAAACAGGAGAGAATTTCCAAATCATGTATCTAATAAGGGGCTTGCATCCACAATATGTAAGGAGCTCTTACAACTCAGGAATACAAAGATAATAACTCAATTTTAAAAAGGGACAAAGGATCTGAATAGACATTTCTTCTGAGAAAATACACAAATGGACAATAAGCACATCGGAAGATATCAACATCATTACCATAGGAGAAATGCACATCAAAACCACAATAAGATATTTTATGCCCACTAGGAAAGTTATAATTTATAAAGAATCACTGGCAAGGATGTGGAAAATTGGAACTTGCATGCAATGTGCATCGAAATTTATTAACATGGCTCAGCCATTTTGGAAAACAGTCTGGCATTAAACCATTAAACATAGTTACCCTATGACCCAGCAATTCCACTCCTAGGCATAAACTCAAGAGAAATGAAAGCCTTTGTCCAACAAAAACTTGTATGTGAATGTTCATAACAGCATTATTCATGATAATTAAAAGATGGAAACAACCCAAATACTCATCAGGTATAAATGGTTAAATTTTGTGTATCCACACAATGGAATATTATTCAGCCATAAAAAGGACTGAAGCACTGTATATGCTGTAACATGGATGAACTTTGAAAATATTATGCTAAATGAACAAACTAAATGCCAAATGCCACATACTGTATGATTCCAATTACATGCAATGTCCAGAGTAGGTGCATCCATGATGATTAGAGATGATCAGTGGTTGCCCAGGGCTGGGGAGATGGGGGCTGTGGGGTGTGTGTGACTGCAAATGTACAGTGCTGCTTCTGGGGTGATGAAATTGCTCTAAAATTACATGGTGTGATGGATGCACAAGTCTATGAATTTACTAAAAAACACTGTATTTTAAATAGGTGTTCATATGGTATGTGAATTATGTACCAATAAAGCTGCTAACAAAATTATTCAAGAGGACAGACAGAAGGGTGGTCAGGCTAAATGGCTTCCATATTTTCCTTCTGCCTGTAAAATTCTCAGCACCTAGAAGGCTGCTGGTTCCACATCGTCCTTGGATACCTCTGAGCAGCCATGGGACCCCCAGGCTGGACACAGCCGAAGGCCAGAGAGAACCCCTGGATCAAATGCTACATGTCGAGTTGCATCTGGCCCATAGCAGGCCTGCCATGTGATGGTCAGAGATGACATGCCTGAGCCTCACTCACCAAGCTTGCTGCCGATGACTTTGTCAGAATCATCCTGAGTGGACATGGAACAGTGTTTAAATACAGCCCAGACCCCTCCCGGATGGGGCTCAGCACCAGGGGCAGCATACTGGGAGACCACTGGAACAGTCCCTGCAGGGAGTGGTCCACCAGGAGCACCGGAAACCACAGGCAGCTCTGGTGGCCTCCTTCGGGGCCCGGCTCCCCAAAGGCATAAGGAGCGGGAGGCAGGAACGATGCCTTGGGCCGCAGGCACTTTCTCCGCTTTCTGGGCTGGCTACTCTCCTCGCTGTCTCTGTCTTGTCCCTGGAGAAGAGAATTCAAAGCCACAGGGGGTGACATGAGACCACGTGTGCACAGTTCAGTCTTTAAGGGGGCACGCGTATAGGCAAGGGCACTGCCCATGGAGCCAGAGGGAAATGTAACACCCAACACCCTGGTCTGAGCCGGCCTCAACAAGGGGGCCGAGCGGGACCACCATGCCCGAGCCAGACCCCAGACTCTCGGCATGGATGTATGATGCGGGAAGCTTCCTCATGTGCACACCCCCCCAAGGAGAGGCGCTGATACAAAGGGTTTCGGAGATGTATGAGGCCAGCGTCAACTTGTTAAAATGACTGGCACATAGAGATGCGGCCAGAGATGCAGTGCAACAGCACTACAAGATGAAAAATGACCACAGCTCCATGATATGGACAAGGGGATCTATGAACCCTGTCGCCTGGCCTGGAGGGGGCTTCTCCAGGTGGGACCCTTCAGTCCAGGCTGCAATGGCTGATCCCATGAACTTACATCTCTTACCCACCTCCACACAATCTCCCCTCTTTCTACCAGTCTTACTGCTCCTCATCCTCCAGGTCTCAGCTCTGACCCCCTCCAGAAAGTCCTCCTTGACCTCCTCAGGCGGGGTCTCTGGGGTCCCCTCAGTCCCTCTGCTCCTCCTCCCAGCCCAGCCCAGTCTGAGTCCTCACTGTCTGACATGGGTCCATCTACTCACCTGGACTGGCAGACCAGGACGCCAGGCTGGGGCCGTCCCTGTTACCATGGTGTCCTCGGCACTGCCCCCACAGGGCCGGCATGGAAGGTGGATGAATGAACGCGCAAGTCAAGCTGTTCTGGAGAGATTTTTTGTGGCGCTTGGTTTGGGCTCTGCCCATGGCTTCCACTGGCAGGTTGTGCAGGAAGCAGTGGAAAGGAAGTGGACCGACCAGTACCCACCTTGGCGGTGCTCCCCGGGGGCTGGCTCACTGGGCCCACAGGCTCCGACGCAGGCGTCCCCAGAGGAGCTGTGCTCATGCCGTCGAGGGTTTCCAGGCTCCTGGGGGGCTCTGTGCCTCCACCTCCGGCCTCAGCGCCTGTCTCAGAGGCTTGAAAAACTCCATGCCGGACACCCAAACACCGACAGAGAAGAGATGGCAGCCTACGAGGAACCATAGGCAGGCGGCAGAGGGGACGCTCCAGGCTCAAGCGCCAGCCTGCCCCCCAGAGCAGCGCAGCCTGACTCCTGGTCCCTGCCCAGGCTTCCCCAGGAGGACGCCTCCATCCTGAGACAATGACACCCAGCCACTGACTCCCTCCCCCAAAGCCTGTGAGCACCCTGCGAACACAGAACCTACTGCACGCGCACCTTCACCTGTTGGTCCTGCTTCCTTTGAGGTGACAGCCACTTGTCACTGTGAAAACAAATATGGCTGGTCAGCCCTTTCTCTGTATAAAACATCTGGATGCAATTCTTGCAGACATACCTGCTCCTTGGCTCTGCCCAATCTGCAGGGCCTCCATTTTGCTGGTTGCTATGTACAGACACGGCAGGAGGGAAGAATGGGAGAAGGGGACTCCACCCGTTTTTTTCTTTTTTTGCTTTTAAGTCTGATCCACTGACAACTCTTGATGAATCCCCAGAAATGGAGACAATACCCCATTCCTTCATGGTCTGGCATGTACCTCTTCAGGGCTGAAGCATCCAGAGCTCACTCGCCCAAGGCCAGCACATAAAAGCTCCCAGAGGACTCCCGAGGGGTTGAGCCCCAAGGCCCAGCAGGGAGAGGCTTCTGAACTTACCATCTGCCTGCTGCCATGCTCTCCTCCTTCACTGGATCGGGGAGCCGGTAGGTATTTCCATCCTGAATATGAAAATACATTTGAGCCAACATATCAAAAATGAGGCATATGCAAGGACTAAAACTACAAAGTGCCAAGAAGAAAACACAGGTGTGACTCCGTGACCTTGGATTAGGCAATGCTTTCTTGGATGACACAGAAAGAGAACAAACTGGACTTATCAAAACTTAAAACTTCCCTGCATCAAGGGACACCATCAAGAAAGTAAGATCCCACAGAATGGGAGAAAGTCATTACACATTATACATCTCATAAGGGCCTTGTATGTACAATACATAAAGAACTCTTACAGCTCAACAAAACTCAAATAACCCAGTTCAAAAGTGCGCAAAGGATATGAACAGACACCAAACCGAAGACATGAATGGCTGATAAGCACATGAAAAGATGCTCAGCACCACCAGCCGTTAGAGCCTCGTGAGTCAGACCATGATGAGGTAGCACCTCACATCCACTAGAATGGCTATGGTTTAAAAAAAATTGGACAATAGCAAGTGCTGATGAGGCTGTGGAGAAATCGAAGCCCTCATCCCCCAAGGATGGGGATGTGAAATGGCGCAACTGCTTTGGAAAAGCCTGGCAGCTTCTCAGATGGTTAAACACAGAGCTACCCCATGAACTAATAATTCCACTCCTAGGTAATTTCCGAGAGAAATGAAAATGTATGTCCCCACAAAAACTTGTACAAATGCTCACAGAAGCACTATTCACGATGGCCAAGTGGAAACAACCCAAATGGTGATCAACTGATGAATAAATAAACAAAATGTGATGTATCCACACAATGGAGTATTACTCAGCCATAAAAAGGAGAGAAGCCTGGCATATGCTACAACATGAACTTTGAAAACATTATGCTGAGTGGAAGAAGGCAGACATGAAAGGCCATAGTGTATGATCTCAATTATATGAGATGTCCAGAGTAGGCAAATCCTTAGAGACAGAGGTAGATTCATAGTGCCAGGGGTTGGGAGGTTATAGGGAGACCTGGGGGGACAACTAAGGGTGTGGGGTTAATTTCTGGGGTGATGAAAATGTTCTGGAAAAAGTGGTAATGGTGCACAACCTTCTTGAGTATACTAAAAGTCACCAGATGGTGTGACTTAAAATGGTTAGATGGCACACGAATATTAAAGCTGTTTAAAAAAAAAAAAAAGGATGCAGCTTTCAGGTGCTCGACCTCAGCATGTCGCAAAGAGAAGCAGCTGACCGCTTGGCGCCCAGGTCCTCGTGGCCACCACCTGGGGAGGAGCCAGGCTAATGCTGCACAAGTGCTGACACATGTGGGCACCCTTGCCCCACAGCCAGAGATGGCATCTCATGCAGGAATACTGAGGGGGAAGGAACCTTTATAGCCTCTGGAGAATTTGAGGGGCAAACCCAGAAGGAAGAGAAGGGCAAGAGGAAAGCAAGCAGAAAAAACTCAGTGAGGAAAGGTGACACGGGGCGTCCCAGCAATTCTGCAAAGCCTTCATCCTGGCTTTTCTGTGGGGGAGGTTGGTGGGGGGCCACGATCTCTCTGAACCTTCACTTCCCCTCTGTAAAACTGGCTCTGAATATGCACAGGCACTAAGTAAAATGCCTGGACAACTCAAATTCGGAAACAAGTGATGAGTGAGACTCTCATCTCACAGCATAAAGTCAGGTACCTGGATCCTGTTGGATATCGTCAGCTTGGGCTTTGAGTCCTGTGGGGGGTCCACCGAAGGCCCAGCCTCCTGCCAGCTCTCCAGGGAGGGCAGTTGCTGGGGTGGCCGCTCCAACTCAGCTGGGTGTGGACCACCATCCTCTGCTACCCTGGAGTGAATGGCTGTGAACCCAGTGGCAGGCTCCTTCCACAGGGGATGACACTCCTCAGGAACATCAGTGCCCAGGGTCCCTGGGGCCGCTGGGGTGCAGGTGTAAGGCCCCAGTGAGGGTGGGGAGGGACAGGCTGTGTTTTTCCCTTCCCCGTCATCTGAGGGCCCGGCCAGGACTGGGCCGAGAGAAGAGATCTCCTGGTGGACCATGCTGCTTACAATAGAGCGCAGGGGCTCTCGGTTGGGCAAAAGGGGGCCTGAGGACCTGGCTTCTGGAGGCATCAGGGACCGCAGGCCATCCGCAGCAGGCTGGCCAGCCCCCTCGTGGGCAGGAGAGGAGTCCCCACAGGCTTCTTCCTCAGGGGGGGCCTCCTTCAGGACGCACAAGCCGTGCTGGACCTCGTAGTGCTGGCGCAGGGAGCGATCATCACAGTAGCTCTTGCTGCAGCCCTGCCCCCTACACGCAAAGGGCTTGGTCTTCTGGTGGGTGAGCATGTGCCTAGTCCTGGAGTCACAAGAGAAGGGAGTCAGAGGTCACTGGGGCTCAGCCTCCCACTGCAGGGTCCCGAGCCTGACTCCCCCCACAGTGCTCCCAAGGGGCAGTGGAGCTCAGAACCACAGTTCAGAACCTGCACTCAGCCCCCGGCTACAAAGCATCTGGAGCTGCCCCTCTCCCTCACCGTTAAGCAAACCCCGTATCTGAGAGAAAAATCAACAGAAGCCAGGCCAGAGTTCCCCAGAATGGGTTCCCAAGGAACACCAGCCCTCCAGAGTGGCTCCCCGAGGACGTGGGCTCAGCTGGCAAGTAAGTTCTGACAAAACACTGTTTGCTTCTTGGAGGTACACAGGAGCAAATTTAAAAGCCACATAGCAGGTAGATAGATAGAGGGTCATCTGCTTAACCTGCCATGTCTCTGAAACATAGTGGCCCACAGAACTGTTTTGTGAAATAGCCCCTCTTTGCGCCCTTAAGAACCAAAGTTTTACAGAATACATTTGAGGAGAAGCTAATTTTGGGAGGATCCTGCCTTTATCAAAGGAGTCCTTCCCCTACCATAGAATTCCTATAAGGAGACAGCTGCCTGAAACCCCCCACAGGAAAAAATACAATTTACAGATGCACAACCAGAACTTTCTAGAAAACAGCCAAATGTGCCTCCTATAATATAAATGAATACAAATATGTACAAATGATTATGTCATACTCATATCTACATTAGTAACTATAAACAGATGAGAAAATCACCCTCTGCACTCCAAGCAGCCCTAGTCTGGATAGTCCTAATAATACTGCACACGGGACGTGTCTGATAAATGACAAAGCCCTTCCCTAAAGGTCAGCCCCGGCCTCCATCGGAGGAGAGTGGGAGAGACCCAATCTCCAGCTCCCCTGTTAACTGGTCTGTGACATGAGCAAATCGCGGCCTTTCCCTGGGAGGGGGCTTGGCGAGAGGATGAGTCGGAAGGTGGGTCAGTCAAAGCCCTGTGGGAAGGCCAGGACCATATAAAATGCAATGGACTCTAGCTCCATCCATGTTGTTGCAAATGGTACGGATAAGGGGGTGGCGGGGGAAGAAAGGGGGCATTACGATTAGCATGTATAATGTGGAGGGGGGCATGGGGAGTGCTGTACAGCACAGAGAAGACAAGTAGTCATTCTACAGCATCTTACTATGCTGATGGACAGTGACTGTAATGGGGTTTGTGGGGGGGACTTGGTGAAGGGGGGGAGCCTAGGAAACAATGTTCTTCATGTAATTGTAGATTAATGATAACAACAACAAAAAAGCAATGGACTGTTGTCTCCCACTTCCCAGTCTCTTGGTTTGAGAAAGTCTGTCTGTCCTTCCTCACTAGCAGGAAAAGCTTATCATTTACCAGACATTAAGAACAAAAGGAATTCTGCTTCAGATTCTTTTTAAAATCAAGAGTTAAAAATATAATAAAGAGTTAAAAAAGACAAGAGTCTCTCATGCCCTGTGGAGTCCAGGTACATGTTCCTCATATAAACATGGGCTGGTTCTCCTCAGGCAACTACCACTGTCTCCAAATATTTCTCTATAAAGTTAACCCGATTCCCTCCATGACAACATTGCCTCGGGAGGTCCCATCTGCAAATAAAGGCAGTGATTTTCTCATTGGTAGACTTTGGGGGCGTGGAAGAGTGACCTCTGCAAATCAAGGCAGTGATTTTCTCATTGGTAGACTTTGGGGGCTTGGAAGAGTGACCTCTTCAGGGCAGTGCCAGAACTGTCCCCAGACACAGAGTTCTCGTCTAAGCACGGGTCACAGAGACCCAACACCGACAGGGTGTGTCAGGCTCATCTGGGAGGTGATGAGAATGACTTAGGAACATGCCCCCCCACGCCAGGCCCTTGCACAGACGTTGGTGACCAGACTCCTACATACAGGTGGTCCTTGCGCTTAAAGGCCTTGCTGCAGATTCCGCAAATGTGTTTCCATTCCTGGCTGTGCGTGAGGTAGTGCTTGCTCCGAGAGCTGGTGCTGCTGAAAACCTTCCCGCAGACGCTGCAATCCAGAAGCAGCTTCTGAGGCCAAGTGTGATGCTGCTCTTCTTTCCCTGCGCTCCCGGAGGTGGCCCTGCCTCCTTCGTCAGCCTCTTTAGGGACCGGAAGCTTGCCCAGCCTCAGGTCTAAACAAACAGAAGGAGAAAGCCCAGATTAGAGACACCTGGGGACATCCAAGAGCACAGCTAAAGCACTCCCCGACTCTTAGAACCACAGCAGACGCAGGAAGAGAGGCCCGGAAACCCTTTCTCCATCTCCAGCACCTTTACCCACAGAGAAAACAAGGCCTAGACTGGGGAGTGGGGAGAGTAAGGACCCTGGCCCGGCCACGCTGCAAGACGGCGCCCAGTCAGAGGCCACACTCAGGACAGTTGTGGCCTGGAAGGCTTCTAAAGACTAGGGTGCTGTGGCGGCAGGGGCTTTATGGCACCATTTATCTGGAACTCTGCAGAGGTGGGATCCAAGAATCCAACAGGCCAGCTTGTGGGGAGTGGAGGGGGCTCAGCTTTAGGAGCCAGAGCGCTCAGCCTCTGAGCCTGAGACCCAGCAGAGAGACCCAGCAGGAAGGAGCCTGGGCTGGGCCTCCAGGCCTGGTCTCTCATCCCAATCTGCCTCTGGCCACTGCCTCCTGTTACTTAACCTGCCTGATCTACATTCTCTTCATATGAGAAATCACTGTCCCCAGTGGTCAAATGATTCCAACAGTTTAAATGAGGAAAAACAGGACTCCTTCCGGGGCAAGTCCCAGCCTTGCTGAGTTACTTTTAAAATGCTCATTAAAGCAATTTAATTAAACTAGAAAACAAAATGTTGTTTCAAAAAATTAGCAAGGACCCTGACAAAGAGGCAAACGAGTCACTGGCCCAGAAAGCCACTTGACCTTCCCAGGAGGCGGTGTTATAAGCACTCTCAAACTGTGTACATTTTCTGATGGACAAACCCACTGGTAGGAATATGTTCAAAGAACTAATCCAAAAGAAAACACGTATGTAAGAAGTTGTTCACAGAAACACTGTAAAAGTCTAACCAGCAAGAATATGGCCAACCAATACAATGCAATAATCATTACAACGATAACTGAATATTCTACCTTTATATATGAAAGCAAATATACTAAGGTTTAAAATTTTCAAATAGAAATGTCCACTTAATTTCTGCAAAACCATGTCTTTCTGAGTGACTTCACCCATGTTTTAAAAAATCTATGTGTGGGAGCCAGAGTGGGGATTTTTCTTGTTACTCTTCTTCATTTTCAAGGTTTTCTTAAATAAATATGCATTACTTTTCTAACTTAAAACTTAAAATTAATCTAAGTATATGCATTTATGAATTTAAGTTATGTATTAAAAAAACAAAGAGTTAAAACTTAATGTTCAGTGGATTTTTTTAACAAGGTTAAAAAAATGCAATTTAAAATGAATTTGGAAATGTTGAACTAGGTTAATCATTGTAACATTTTACAGTGGGGTGCATGGATCCGTATGAAAATCTGGTGAAAGCTACAGTTTTACTGGCCAGCAAAATGCACACATGTGCACACGCTTTTTTTTTTGTATCATCAATCTAAAATTACATGAGGAACATTATGTTTACTAGGCTCCCCCCTTCACCAAGTCCCCCCCACAACCCCCATTACAGTCACTGTCCACCAGCGTACTAAGATCCTGTAGAATCACTACTTATCTTCTCTGACATGTGCACACGTTTTAACACTGGCATTTTCATGTTAATTTCTGTGGACGGGGTTGAGAACCCCAATTACTGTATCCACAGGCCTGTCCAGTGCCCAGGGCAGCACCACGGATGTCCCGATTCTAGGAATTTATATTTAGCCACTGTTTCAACACGGGGGCACTGCACCTTGCGTGGAGTGGGGGCCTCAGATGTTTTTCATTTTAGCAAGTCTTCAGGGGGCTTTGTTAGCTGCTTATCCCAACCAGCAGTTTGCAGGGCCACTCCAGATGTGGCTTTCCACGCACGTGGTGTGACTCTCACTCGATCAACCCACCTAAGCATCTTACCTAAGGATATCATGAAGAGGGCTAAAACAAAAACTGAATTTATCTTGTGTGGGAAGCCTGAAGGCAAAGCAAAAGGAGACAAGCAAGGTCTCTAATTATTGCTTTAGTTCTCTGTTTGCTGAAGAGAAGACTTAGAACTAAATCAATGGACTGCTGGCATTAACTCTAACAATATCGATAAAAACCTGCGCACTGTCCAGTGCTTTATAATCTATGAGGGGCTTTTACATTCATTTCTTCTTTTGCTTCTGACTGCTGTTACTCTGGGGAAAGCAGAGTGCGTATTATCATCAACCACTTTGCAGATGAAGACACTGATCCTTAGGAAGAAGAGACAACCAAGGAGCAAATGGACAGGATCCTAGCTCATTCTGCAAACATGAGAAGAGCCTCTGAGATGTGGCAAGGGCAGGAAAGTCTCTCACCAACTCAAAGGTCTGCCCACCCCACACACAAGATTAGGATATCTCCAAACATCTAAACTTCTCAGCATTATTTCCTAGGATCGGTATTTAGTTTCCTTGACTAGCAAATTGGGAACGATGCCCAAGCAGAAAACCAAAAGGTGACTGTCCTTCCCCATTCACCCACAGAAAAGGAAAGTTTCCTTAACCAGTCCACACAGAATCAACATGTAGCTAGCCCAGGCAATTTCACACAGCCCACCAGGCCCTGGGACCCAGGTGGACAGCCTCACCCTGTAAAGAAGCCTGAGATGCTGGGTCTGCATACATCTCCAGCAGCTTCACGGAGTCACGGTCCTCCCCAGAGTACAGGGAGAAAGCATCCAAGTTGTCCTCCAGCACCTTGCTGGGCACATTGGGTGCTGGGAGGCTGGGGTCCATGTCCAAACCACTCAGGCCAGCATAGAGCAGGTCTCGGGAGCTGGGACCCAGATCCTGGTTGAGGGCATTGCTGCAGTTGAGTCCTTGACTCTCAGAAAATGAAGAGAGGTGTATCTCGGATGGAAGGGCACCCTCCTCCCCTGCGCTGTTCTGGTCCATGGCTCTCTGCTGTCAAATCTTGGCCAAGAGCTACTCTCCAGACGAGCAAGGCTTGCAAGGACTCGGGGAGGAGAGATCCCTCGGTGGTTTCTAATTCCTGAAAACAAACAAGGAGGAATCAAAATTATGAGATGGCCATGGAGCATATAGAGCATGGACTTGGACTTCAAACAGACCTGTATCTGGGTCTGTTCTCTGCCATTTAACAGCCATGTGATCACAGGTAATTCACTTAAGCTCCACAAGCGTATTTTCTCTTCTGTAAATTGGGCCTAAGAGTACCTCCATCATAAGGTGATTGTTGGGAATAAATTAAAAGATTTCCAGCAACTTCATGGACTGAACCAACCTTCTTATCCAGCAATGAACACATACAAATATGACAAAAGATAATTTTTAATACATAGCCAAGCTCAAGAGACAGGTAAACCCCCAAGTTGCCAGGAAAAATGCAAAAACTCAAAGACAATTCGGAGGTACAAGCTCGGGTCTGCTTAGGGGAAAATCAGACTCAGATACAGGACTCAGAGCCATCACCCAATACGGCAGCCACAAGGCATATGTGGCTCTGAAGCGCTTGAACTGTGGAAGGCTCAAGTTGAGACACACTGTGAATATAAAATACACAGTCGATTTAGAAGATTTAATGCAAATCAAAAGAAAGAATGTATCTGTAATGTTTTACATTATTACATGTTGTAGTGGTACTTTAGATATAGTGGGTTAAATGTTATTAAAATTCATTTTGTCTGCCTCTACTTTTCAATGTGGCTCCTAGAAAATTCTAAATTATATATGCCTTATATTAAATTTCTATTACAGAACATTACCTTGGAGGCTGGCACCTAGGGTCAAAACAGACATAAGGAAAAAGGAACAGGACCTTGAGCTCACAGGAAATGGAGACCTGGGACCCCAGAAGAGCCATGACATCCACAGGACAGTTAAAGAAATGAAAGAGAAATTCTGCACACAAGCCTAGAGAAGCACTCCAAGAATTAAAATAAAAAAATAAAAATAAATAAATAAAAACAGGACAATGAAAGATGAGAAAACTCAGCACAAAGCCCAGTTTGAAAAAGACAGATGCACCCCTATGTTTATCGCAGCACTATTTACCATAGCCAAGAAATGGAAACAACCTAAGTGTCCATCAGTAGATGAGTGGATAAAGAAGAAGTGGTACACATACACAATGGAATATTATTCAGCCATAAGAAGAAAACAAATCCTACCACTTGCAACAACATAGATGGAGCTAGAGGGTATTATGCTCAGTGAAATAAGCCAGGCGGAGAAAGACAACTACCAAATGATTTCACTCATATGTGGAGTATAAGAACAAAGAAAAACTGAAGGAACAAAACAGCAGCAGAATCACAGAACCCAAGAATGGACTAACAGTTACCAAAGGGAAAGGGACTGGGGAGAATGGGAGGGAAGGGAGGGATAAGGGAGGGGAAAAAGAAAAGGGGTATTATGATTAGCATGTATAGTGTGGGGTGGAGGAATGGGGAGGTCTGTGCAACACAGAGAAGACAAGTAGTGATTCTACAACATCTTACCATGCTGATCGACAGTGACTGTAATGGGGTTTGTGGGGAAGACTTGGTGAAGGGGGGACCCTAGTAAACATAATGTTGTTTATATAATTGTAGATTAATGATAACAAAAAAAAAAAGAAAACCCAGCACAAGAAAAGAAAGAGTCAGTATGAGACAAAAACAAATATCTTTTCAAAGGAGCAATTGGAATTCCTAGAAATGAAAGGTATTTAAATAAAAATTCACTGGCAGGTTAAAGAGCAGATTAAACAGTGCTAAAGAGGAATAATTAATCAGCAGAGCAATCTGAGAAACTCCCCCCCAAATTCAGCACAGAGAGATAAAGACATGGAAAATATGAATGAGAAATTGAGGAAACATGAGAAGCAGATGCAAAAGTCTCAGGCCTATGTCTAATAGGGAAATGAGGAAAGAGGAGACACTACAGGAGGACAGAATACTAAAGAGATAATGGAGGAACTCCCAGGACTGCAGAAGCACATGACGCCAGGCTTAAAGATCTGATTCGTAAAGACATGGGGTTAATAACAACCAATCATTTCAAGGCCAGAGCAGAATAAATAAAAATGAATTCACTCCCTGACATGCAGCAGAACTGCCAAACACTAAAGACAAAGAGGACACCCTAAAAAGCTACCAAAAAGAAGCAGCAGATGATTTACAAAGGGAAGATGACTAGTCTGGTGACAAACTTCTCAACAGAAATAACGCTGGAAGGTGTGGAATAATACCATCAGCAGACAAAGGAAAGGTGGGAGCCAGCCCAGAACTCAACACACAGCAACATCTGTATTTAAGGAGCAATGCAGACTTTTCTCAGTCAAGGCTTAAGAGTTCACAGGTTTCTGAATCATTTGGGAAAAAGAAAGTGACAATGATTGATTTTATATTTTAAGTATAAACTCTAAAGGAATCTTAAGTGTAACTACCAAAAGGAAAGGAATAAACTATGTAGCATGTAAACTAGTAGGATTTATCTCAAGAAAAGAAAAAGAGGGAAAAAAAAGACTCAAATTTCTAAAATCAGAAATTAAAGAGGGGACATCACTAATGACCCTACAAAAACAAAAAGGATTATAAAGAAATACTACAAACAATTACATGCCAACAAATTAGGAAACTTGGATTGAAGTGGACAAATTCCTAGAAAGATACAAATTACCCAAACTGACTCAAGGGGACCCAGACTACCTGAGTAGACTTGTATCAAGTAAAAAGATTGAATTCGTAATTTAAAAACTTCCTACCTGTGCCCCCACTGAGAAAAACTTTATCAGAACTCTGGAAGAAAGTCAATGCTTTATAGTAACCAAGTGAACTCCGATAAAGAAAATGGTGAATGAAACCTGGTAGGAGAAGCCTGTGACACTGTAACTTCCCCTTGCCCCATCCCACTCCCCAGCTCCACAAAAGTTTGAAGACAGCATCCAGTTCCACCTGGGGCCTCCTGGTGTAGGAGGGAGCAGAGACAATCTTGTTCTCAAAGAATCAAAGAACTGATGTCTCTCTTGACCTGGATGGCTCTTGAAAAGCTAACACAAAGGTCTTGCTTTGACTTTGCCTAACCTAGAACTCACGCAGCAAGTAGAGTAGCCATGGGGATGGCATTTGTTGAAAACATTAAAGCAACTAGGGCAAGTAGTTCTAAAATTCATATGGAACCACAAAAGACCCCGAATAGCCAAAGCAATCCTGAGAAGGAAGAATAAAGTCGGGGGGATTATACTACCTGACTTCAAGCTCTACTACAAGCCACACTAATCAAGAGAATTTGGTACAGGCACAAGAACAGACCCATAGACCAGTGGAATAGACTAGAGAGCCCTGATATAAACTCAAGCATATATGGACAGTTAATATATGATAAAGAAGCCATGGATATACAATGGAGAAATGACAGCCTCTTCAACAATTGGTGTTGGCAAAACTGGACATCTACGTGCAAGAGAATGAAACTTATTATTGTCTAACCCCATACACAAAAGGAAACTCAAAATGGATCAAAGACCTGAATGTAAGTCATGAAACCATAAAACTCTTAGAAGAAAACATAGGCAAAAATCTCTTGAATATAAACATGAGCAACTTTTTCCT
Organism: Manis pentadactyla; assembly: GCF_030020395.1. Taxonomy (NCBI): domain Eukaryota; kingdom Metazoa; phylum Chordata; class Mammalia; order Pholidota; family Manidae; genus Manis; species Manis pentadactyla. The sequence goes on from NC_080033.1 coordinate 21,003,620, forward strand.
GAATGCATCTCCTCAGGCAAAGGAAACAAAATAAAAAACGAATGCATGGGACTACATCATGCTAAAAAGTTTCTGTACAGCAAAGGACATCAGCAGCAGAACAAAAAGGCATCCTACAGTATGGGAGAATTTATCTGTAAATGACATATCTGACAAGAGGTTAACATCCAAAATATATAAAGAATTCATACACCTCAACACCCAAAAAGCAAATAACTGCATTAAAAAATAGGCAGAGGATATGAACAGACACTTCTCCAAAGAAGAAATTCAGATGGCCAACAGACACATGAAAAGATGTTTCACATTGCTAATTATCAGGGAAATGCAAAGTAAAACCACAGTGACATATCACCTCACACTAGTTAGGATGGCCAACATAGAAAAGACTAGGAACAACAAATGCTGGCGAGAATGCAGAGAAAGGGAACCCTCCTACACTGCTGGTGGGAATGTAAACTAGCTCAACCATTGTGGAAGCAATATGGAGGTTCTTCAAAAAACTAAAAATAGAAACACCATTTGACCTGGGAATCCCACTCCTTGGAATTTACCCAAAGAATACAATTTCTCAGACTCAAAAACACATATGCACCCCTGTGTTTATTGCAGCACTTTTTACAATAGCCAAGATATGGAAGCAACCTAAGTGTCCATCAGTAGATGAATGGATAAAGAAGATGTGGTACACATACACAATGGAATATTATTCATCCATAAGAAGAAAACAAATCCTACCATTTATAACAACATGGATGGAGCTGGAGGACATTATGCTCAGTGAAATAAGCCAGGTGGAGAAAGACAAGTGCCAAATGATTTCTCTCATTTGTGAAGTATAACAACGAAGCAAAACTGAAGGAATAAAATAGGAGCAGACTCAGACTCCAAGAAGGGATTAGATGTTACCAGAGGGGAGGGATGGGGAGGGCAGATGGGGAGGGAGGGAGAAGGGGATTGAGGGGTATTATGTTTAGTACACATGGTGTGGGGGATCACGGGAAAACCAGTGTAGCACAGAGAAGGCAAACAGTGACTCTGTGGCATCTTATTACACTGATGGACAGTGATTGCAATGGGGTGTGGGGGGACTTGATAATATGGGTGAATGTAGTAACCACACTGTTTTTACATGTGAAACCCTCATAAGAGCATATATCAATAATACCTTAATAAAAAAAATTTTTAATATAATGGAAAGACACTTCACTGACAGCATGTGACAAAGAACAGTCCAAAGAAATAGTCTAGAAAAGTCCCTAAACACAGTTACAACCACGAGGAAGAGCAACAAGCAGCCCTGGGGTAGAGGGAAAATCCGACTCCCAGAGTCACCATGTTGGAATGTTCAACATGTCCAGTTTCTCAACAAAAAGTTACGACGCATGCAAACAAAGTACGGTCCATTCACAGGGTCATCCATTTCATACAAATGGAATCAAACAAGATGTGGCCTTTTATGTCTGGCTTCTTTTACCAGTAAGCATGGCATTTTTCTGGGTTAATGCACATTTCGCGGCATGTACCATTACTTCATCATTTTTATGACCAGGAAACATTGGATTGTCTGTATAGGCCACATTTTCTGCCTCTATTAATCTATTGATGGGCATCTGGATTGTTTCCATTTTGGCTTTTATGAATACTTCTATCCACACCTACACACTTAATAAACATGTACTGATTCACTGATAACAAATCTGATGGACGCTAGGATACCAGGAGTTGGGCCTGGACTACCAGGCTATATCAGTGTATACTGTTTAAAATCTTTTTGTGTTGAGATGTAATGGAACGGCTGTGCCCTCAACACCTGCGTTTCACATTGTGCATCTCCCTGTGTGTCTGCGCGTGTAGCCCACTGAGGGAGCTCAAATTCAAAGTTGAATACAGGTCCACAGACCTGGACCACAGCTCTGGGACCTGACTGAGTTCCAGAATTCACAACATGGAGGATTTAGAAAGGTGCATAATGCATACACCGTGTTTTAAATAATCCCCAGGGGGTCCAGGACAGCACCTGGTCACCAAATCATTCATTCTGCATCAACACTTAGGATGACTCAGAATAAAGTGGAATAAATAGACTGTAAAGAGCAACATGTGAATTCAGGTTTGGCCACCAAAGGAGACTGGGACACCCTGGCATTATCAGAACTTCCTAGGTTTCTAAACTGCAGAGAAAAGGGGGTGTGTGAACTGTATTAGTTTATATTCAGAGGCAAAATGATTTTCCCTGCCAATTCTCGTTTCCAACAGTGCTGCTGGAAGCTGTTTTCAGTCCTCCGAGGAGCAAAGAACCCAGCTTTATTCATCTCCCAGTAATAAAACAAGCTGATAAAATATAAAGTAGTATTTTGTAAAATAAGATATTAAGCATTTTCTCCTTCTCATGGATTATACCAACTGCTTTACATGCATTCATTCACTCACTCCTCACTACCCAGAGGCTGGTTCTATTATTACTTCCATTTTACAGAGAAGGAAAGGGACTCTAAGAGGACAAGTAATCTGTCCAAAGTCATGTACTTAACAAGTAGTTGAGCCAGATCTTAAACCCAGATAATTTGACTTTAGAGCTGTGTGCTTATCCACCACACAATACTGATTCCTTATCAAATAAACGGCAGACCACATTGTGTACCTGTTAAACTAGAAAACACAAGAGGTGCTGGGTGGGGACAGGGCGGGAGAAAGACTGTCTCTGGAATCCCCCAACGCTTGAATCACCTGCTTTCCAGCATACTCCCAAAGTCCATAGAACACATCGGTCTGGTTACAACCTCAGGCAAGCAAGCCCAAAGTCCAAAGGCCGTGTTTGTCCACAAAGTAAAGCAAGCCCCCCTCAGCCGATATTGAATTTACTTGGGTTCTGTCACCACACAAATTCAATTCATCAAGTGTCAGCACCTTCCATGTCCCTGCGGGGCAGGGTCTGTGGTGCCCTGGATCCTTGTAGATATCCCCAAGGGTCCAGATACTCTTTCCAAGAATTTTATATGTTTTCATTTTAAGAATTACCTAAAAGAAAAAAATCAGTGTATCTAGATGACTGGATTAACACTCTATAACCAAGTGCTACCATTTGGTTTCAATGCCTAGGGTATGTTTACAATGGCACTAAGGCCAACAAGGACTACTTTTACTGCCACAGGCTAATGAGAAGAAGCTAGAGGTGGATTTAGCTCATTGTAATACCTTTGGCTCAGTTAAAAGCCAACAGGCATCCTGGTACAAATGGAGGTTTTACTGTAGTTCAAACTGAGAAAGGATGGAAGAATTGAGACATCACAGGGTCTGCTAAATGCAGAAGGGCTCAGTGTGGCAGTCGGGAAAGTAGTTGTTTCAAGGAGGCAGCTAAATTTCAGCAAAATAGCATGTTTGTATTTTGAATTACATTGGCTCGGTCGCTTGGCTTGTGTTTAACTGCATGCTGACTTTATAGCAGAGAGAACTGTATAACACAAGAACTGTTAAGCTCTAGGAATATAAGCCTACTTTCATCAACATTTTTGCCTTGTTTAAAAAAAAATTTAAGTCAACACTGGGGACCCAATGCAATTTCAATTTTTTTCTTTGAAAACAGGGTCATCACTCCATGACTGGTGGGGGTAGGAAGAGAAAGAAGTCTGTGAAATGCTACCTTTTGTTGGGGGGGGAATCTCCCATATGGTTCTAGACAGCAGCAGGAAGTCCACACGAGATAAATAACGTTTACTGTGGCATTGTTTGGAGGAAGGGAGGGAAAAATCTGAATGTTTACCTGGTCTACAAAGATGTTTCATTTAGCCTGCAGTAAATTTAAATATTTCCTACCAGTTATCAAATTGAAAAATCTGTCTGAGTTCTTTTGGATAGTGTATTACTCTCCAGAAGAACTTTCTCTGCTTATAGAAATGTTCTAAATCTGCACTAATGACAGCCACGAGCCACAGAGCTAAGGGACACCTAGAAATGCAGCTGATACACTGAGGGACTATTTATTTTATTTTAATTCAGTTTAAATTTATATAGATACAAGTGGCTAATGCCTACCACATTAGACACTGCAGATAAAGAGACTTTACATTAAGTAAGACTTCCAACTTATATTTAAAATTCTGGGGGAAAAAATCTGAGGATTTGTCAACACTCAGTCCACATTCCTGCAAAGTAACAAGTGGCTGGAGCTAAAAAGCTGTACCTGCTTTAGACAGAGCATGCCCCTGACAGTTTGCAACAGTCCCCACCACTCCCTGTTCTCTCACACCCACTCACCCTCTCATTTATATTCCCTGCCAGGCCTCTAGAAGCATGTGAATTCAAAACCCTGATTTGTGTGGTTTCCTTTAAACAACATCTCTTTAGTCAGTTTTGCCAAATGAACCCTTCAAAATCAGGCGTAAATGCCCCCTCGACCTAGAGAATACTGTTAACATAACACAGTCCGAGGTTATTTCTTCTTCCTCTGAACTCCAATAAACACTTGTCTCATAATGCATTTAACACTAATCCCAAATGGACTCAGAATTACTCTTTCAGGTTCTTCAATTTTCTCCAGACTCTAAGTTCTAGGTGGCTGTGACTCTGCTTTATGTGTGCATATTTCCAATAAAATCTTGGCTGGCACAGAACTCTGATCAAAGATGGCTCTCAGCAGCCATTTCACTGAAGAGTGAGAGGATTCCAATGGTACACCTCTCTTCCTCTCTGAAAAGCCCCAACCTGTTGGACCATCAGCCTTTTTTAACCCAAGTGTCACCCTATTTTTTCCCTCTGCATCGGTGTTGCAGGGAGGAAGTGATCATGTTTCAGCAATACCAGGCTCTGGGGAGCTGCATAAAAGGACAGACCTGCAGCTTTAAACGTATGAAAGTTTTTCCTGATTTTCCCACTTCTAACATTGTTAAAAAACATGGGCCTGTCCACTCCTAGCAACTTGACTTAAGAATGCAGGAGCCCAGTTTGAAAAAGACATATGGACCCCTACGTTTATTGCAGCACTATTTACAATAGCCAAGAAATGGAAGCAACCTAAGTGCATCAATCAATAGATGAATGGATAAAGAACATGTGGTACACATACACAATGCAACATTATTCAGCCATAAGAAGAAAACAAATCCTCCCATTTGCAAAAACATGGATGGAGCTAGAGGGTATTATGCTCAGTGAAATAAGCCAGGTGGAGAAAGACAAGTACCGAATGATTTCACTCATCTGTGGAGTATAAGAACAAAGCAAAAACTGAAGGAACAAAACAGCAGCAGTATCACAGAACCCAAGAATGGACTAACAGTTACCAAAGGGAAAGGGACTGGGGAGGAAGGGTGGGAAGGGAGGTATAAGGGGGAAAAGGGCATTACGATTAGCACACATAATGTAGTGGGTGGGCACATGGGAAAGGCAGTATACAGAGAAGACAAGTAATGACTCTAGCATCTTACTATGCTGATGGACACTGACTATAATGGGGTATGTGGGGGGAGGAGTCTAATAACCATAATGTTGTTTTAAGTAATTGTACATTAATGATACAAAAAAACACTTCATAACAACAAAAAAAACATACACCTGTTTTGCTTGGCTTACAGTGCTCGTTAAAAATGGATCAGCCACTGACATTTTTTAATGGAGAGATTTCAACGAAATATGTGGATTTCTGGCTTCTCTTAAAAACTACCAGATTTGATAGTTATCAATGAGAGAGCTGACAGACGGTGCCGTCTCTGGAGAAGGCTGTGGCCTCCAGTCCACAGAGTCCTCACTTATCTTCCTGCCAGGCCCCTATAATAATCATTATCATAATAGTAAGAGTAGACACAAACATTTACCAAGGCTTTATCATATACCAGGCCCTACTCTAACCATGTATATATCATCTCATTTAATACCCACAATGCCCCTTTGAGGCTATATGTTATATTATTAACCCTATTTTACGGATGAGGTAAAGTCTAGAGAAGTTAAGTAATTTACCCCAAATCAAGGTCATGATTCACCCCCAGGTAGACTGACTTCAAAGCCCTCACACATAACCACTCCACTGTGTTGTGATTCCACACTTGAGGCAGGGACTCCTGTGTAATACTCTGCACCCACTTTTTTAAACTGACCAGTCAAGGAAGACTCCCTCCTCTGGCCATCCAACCAATATAATCTTTACCAGAAGTTTAACTCATTTCCTCTGATGCCTCATGAAAAGAGCAGATTTAAAGCTTACATTGTGAAATACAAAGGCATGGAGCGATCAGAAGCCTCTGACTGCATTTCCCAGGAAAATTTCTTACACAAAATTAACTAAACGAAGAAAAGAGACACCAAAGTTTCTCACTCTAAAAGCCGATCCTAACAGAAGGTGCAAATAAGCACTAAAACCTAGAGGAGCAGTTTTCACGGTGAGGTGGACGGCAATGTGGGGAGCCCCCAAGTCTTCAAGAGTCTCTCCGGAAGTCGACGAGGACAAAACTATTTTCATAAAAATATCTGCCTTTTTCATTTTCACGGATACTTTACACAGTCTACAGGACATATCCAAAGAGGCGGAATGCAAAAGCAGTTATAAGAAACAACTGTAAAACAATGCTATTATTCTCACTAAATTTTTTCTTTTCTGAAACAGTCTCTGAATAAAAATGTCAATTTTGTTAACATAGAACGGTCTACTATTACTATTTAAAAAAGAACTGAATAAAAATACCATTTCACCCAGGAATTCCACCTCTACTAATTTACCCTAAGAATACAGCAGCCCAGTTTGAAAAAGAGAGATGCACCCCTATGTTTACTGCAGCACTATTTACAAAAGCCAGGAAACAGAAGCACCCTAAGTGTGTCCATCAGTAGAGGAATGGATGAAGAACATGTGGTACATATACACAATGGAATATTTATTATTCAGGAATAAGAAGAAACCAAATCCTCCCATTTGCAACAACATGGATGGAGCTAGAGGGTATTATGCTCAGTGAAGTAAGCCAGGCGGAGAAAGACAAGTACCGAATGATTTCACTCATCTGTGGAGTGTAAGAACAAAGCAAAAACTGAAGGAACAAAACAGCAGCAGTATCACAGAACTCAAGAACGGACTAACAGTTTAACAAAGGGAAAGGGACTGGGGAGGATGGGTGGGAAGGGAGGGATAACGGGGCGAGGGGGAGGGAAGAAAGGGGGCCACTAAGATTAGCATGTATAATGTGGGGGAAGGGCTGTGCAAGACAGAGAAGACAAGTAGTGACTCTACAGCATCTTACTACGCTGATGGACAGTGACTGTAATGGGGTTTGTTGGGGGGCACTTGGTGAAGGGGGAGTCTCGTAAACATAATGTTCCTCATGTAATTGTAGATTATGATACCAAAAAAAAAAAAGAATTAATAAATATTGTTAAAGTTTATGAGTTCAAACTTGTAACGCAGCAAATATCACCAGATATAGTTCACAGGCAGAACGCCTCTTTGGGGTCTTCCATAATTTTTAAGTGTAGACAAGCCCTAAGCTCAAGAAGTTTGAGGACTTCAGCCCTAAAGAGAACAAGTCCTGCACATACACATGTGCCCAGGGGGATATGTATCTGTGTGAGTGTGTCTAACACAGAAAGAAACCCTAAACCAAAAATTCGAAACTGGCAGCCAGCAGACATGTTTTGTGAGGGGCCTACACTGTCTTTAAATATTTATTAAATTCATTGTCAGCATTTTTAAAGAGCAAAAGGTTTCACACAGAGACAGTGTTCTGGTCTCTTCACCAAAAAAAAAAAAAAAAAAAAATAGGTTCTGCAAAGTAAAACAGAAGGAACAAAACAGCACGACACTCATGGACATTGACGGGCGACTAGTGGTTACCAAGGAGGAGGGGATGGGGCCAGTGTGGTGGTGACGCTGGGGGGTGGCGGGGTGCGATAGGGGGATAAAGGGGCCCAGTAATTTGCAGTCACGATGTTAGGTGGTCTCAGGGACTGCTGAATCACCGTAATGTAAGATTGTATATCAACGATACTTTAAAAAAATTAAGTTCTCGCAACACTGTCCTGGCATTTCTATGTGGCCATTTGCATTGACTGGCGTCGCTTAGGGCGCAGTCTGGTTGATCACACTCAGGGCCTCTAGGTATCTGAAGTTGCTAGCCTGGGCTAGAGAAGGAAAAGGCATTTTTGCAATAAACAATGAAACATAAGCCAGTCTAATAAATGTCTGCATTCCTCCAGAGAGGTCAACATGCACAACAATAAATAACCCCTTTCCTTATCTGATTTCCCAAACAGCAATTTTGTAATGATCTCACCACTGCTACAGAGACTGTTGGAGGGATCAGAAACACGTCTGAGAAAGAAAGGAATCCACCGAGGAAGGGCGGAAACTCACCGGAAGAGCAAGTGACGGATCCTCCAGGGAACAGGAGGGCCCACGTCAGGACCCACAGGGACAGCAACGGTCAGACCACTGGGTATTGCCTCCTGGAACGCCAGGTGGTAAATTCAGGATTCGTCCAACTTCTTTTGTCCTGAAGAGCAGGTGCTGGAAAGGAAGGGGACAATTCAGAACTTGGGTCCCCAAGGAAGCAAGGACACTGGTGAGAAATTGGAGGAGATGGCAACTTTTAGAAGAAACGAAGCAATAGCAAAAGGGAGAGATCTGGGTGGGAAAAAGGGTTTTGTTGTTAAGAAAAAGGTTTTTCCTCCTTTCCTATCTCCCCTCTCTGGGGAGGGACCTGGGGGATTTTGCTGGGACAAGCCTAACTGGGGTAGAACTGGTGATCAAGAGAGATTTTTGTTGCAGAGTTGGGGAAGAGGGTTGGGAAAACAAATATCAGATGAGAGAGAAACTGGGAATGAATGGTTTGTTAATGAGTTGGAAAGATATACCAAAAAATCCTTGATGGAAAGGAAGGATTTTTGCTGGAAAGCGATCCTGGATAGAGGAAAAAAAAAATCTGTGAAGAAAGAAAGATATTTTTTGCTCTAAATTCCTAAAAGGAGGGGGAGGGGTGTAGTCAAGAAATAAAGAAGAGATTTTTGTTTTTGCTGGAAGATCCTAAAAACAAACAAACCTGGATCCCCAAGGTGAGGAGGACTCTTCAGGAGGAAAGAGAATGTTTAGCAGAACGAACCTGGAAGTGGGGGGCGGCGAATCCAAGGCCAAGATGCAGAAAGGGCGGAGGTCGGGGCAGGGCCCCAGGTACGAGCTGGAGAGCGGCGAGGGGGCAGTTGGGGCCTGGGGGACGGCGCAGGTAAGAAAAGGGGTGCAGTGGCCAGCGGCCGCGGAGTCTTCTCCAAGGGAGAAGGGGCTGCGGGGTGCAGCGAGGCCCAGAGCCGTTGGGAGGGCAGACACTGCGTGCGTGACGCGGGGTGAGGGGCGCCCACGGCGCCCCCTGCGCCCTTCGAAACGGAGATAGGCCCCCTCAAAAAGCAATGTATCAACAAATTAGAATAGGTTCTAAAGGGGTAAGAGGCTGAAAATGACGAAGGAGCAGGAATGGGGATAGGAAGAGAGGCGGCCGGGACGGCAGCAACCGGGTTTTAACCGCTTCCGGGGGTCGCGCGCCGGGCCTCGCGGCTCTCCCAGCGTCCCCCGGTCTCCACAGCGCTGCCCGCCGGCCGGGCACGCTCGCGCAGCCGGGCCTGCCCCGGGGGCATCTTCTGAGCTCAGCCGCGACGCGGGCACGCATGCGCGGCAGCGGCGCCGCCTCGCCCGGCCCGGAGCATCCTCGCGCGCACCCTGCGACGCCCGGGCTCCCCGCGCGTGCGGCTCGGCGGGGCGGCCTCGGCGGCTTTTCGTCCAACGCAGAGGGGCGGGGCCCGGGCGGGACCTCCGGCGGGGCGGGGCTAGCGCGGTTAGGCGCCGGCGGCAGAGCAGGCTTAGGAGCCGCCGCGGGACGCCCTGGAACGCGCTGATGCGGCGCTCGCGCCCGTGCGGACCGCTGGGAGCTGCAGTCCCCGCGAGGAGGGCTTGGGGAGTAGGCGCCCCTCCCGCGGGGCTGTGGGGCTCAGCGAGGCAGCCCCACGTGCTCTTCAGGAGGCGGCAGCGGACCACGAGCCCCCAGGCCTGCCCTTCGGGGCCTTGGGAAGGCGCGGGGCTGCAGAACCCCTAAGGGGGCGGGGCGCGAGGTCACCCGCCACGCGGGCACGCGTGCGCGGCAGCGGCCGCCGCCGCGGCCGCCTCGCCCGGCCCGGAGCATCCTCGCGCGCACCCTGCGACGCCCGGGCTCCCCGCACGTGCGGCTCGGCGGGGCGGCCTCGGCGGCTTTTCGTCCAACGCAGAGGGGCGGGGCCCGGGCGCGACCTCCGGCGGGGCGGGGCTCAGCGCGGTTAGGCGCCCGGCGGCAGAGCAGGCTTAGGAGCCGCCGCGGGACGCCCTGGAACGCGCTGATGCGGCGCTCGCGCCCGTGCGGGCCGCTGGGAGCTGCAGTCCCCGCGAGGAGGGCTTGGGGAGTAGGCGCCCCTCCCGCGGGGCTGTGGGGCTCAGCGAGGCAGCCCCACGTGCTCTTCAGGAGGCGGCAGCGGACCACGAGCCCCCAGGCCTGCCCTTCGGGGCCTTGGGAAGGCGCGGGGCTGCAGAACCCCTAAGGGGGCGGGGCGCGAGCTCACCCGCCTTCCCTCCAGCCATCCCTGAGCCACGTGTGGGTCTGGGCCTCTGCTGAGCAGCGTTGAGAGACAGACAGAAACCGGGAAGAGCAATGGCCCGGTCTGGTCAAGGACATAGGGATTCATTCCTTAGAAATCCAACACAGGAAATCTACGGAGACAACGTATAGTCGTTGCCTTGGGATGGGATGGGGATGGACTGTAAAGGAGCATGAGGGGATCCGATTGGGGTGATGCAAATATTCTAAAAGGGACGTTGACGGTTGGACAATCTGGTGAATTCACTAAAAATTGTTGGATTATACACTTACAATGGGTGACTTTTATGGAAATTATACCTCAAAGTTTTGTTATTTTCTAAAAATGGATCCCTGCGGTAGACAACAAAAAGAAGGACTGGCATTCTACTTTTGGGTTCCTTAATTCAGCAAATATTGCTTACTGGGTTTCTGTTCTCTGCTGAGGTACAGCAGTGTCTGTACCTCAGAAACAAACGTTCCTGCCTAGGCTTATATTCCAGAACATCACCGTCCAAAAGAAATACAAGCCCCGGGTGTCAGACACAATTTTACATTTCCTAGTAATCATTTTTTAAAACAAAGGTTACAGAAGAAGGTGAAATCAACTTTAATAAACAATTCAACCTGCAATGTTATTTCAACATTTAATCAATACAAAAATTGTAATGAGATAATTTACTTATTTTGAATTCTTTAAAACCTGGTGTATATATACATTCACAGGACGTCTCAATTCGGACTAGCCACATCATAGCCACATATAGCGAGTGGCTCTGGTACTCCACAGCATACCTCTAGTGGGGGACAGACCAATACCTTATGAACATAACATGGTTACACTTTAAAAAAAAAAAATAAGGAAAGAGGACAGACTGTCAGAGGATACTTTTTTTTTTTTGGTATCGTGAATGTACAATTACTTGAACAACATTATGTTACTAGATTCCCCCCATTATCAAGTCCCCGCCACATACCCCATTGCAGTCACTGTCCACCAGCGTAGTAAGATGCTAGAGTCACTACTACTTGGTTTCTCTGTGCTATACTGCCTTCCCCATGACCCCCCTTACATTATGTCTGCTAATCATAATGCCCCTTTTTCTCCTTTTTCCCCTTCCCACCCATCCTCCCCAGTCCCTTTCCCTTTGTTAACTGTTAGTCCACTCTTGGGTTCTGTGAGTCTGATGCTGTCCTGCTCCTTCAGTTTTTTTATTTGTTCTTATACTCCACAGATGTGTGAAATCATTTGATACTTGTCTTTCTCTACTTGGCTTATTTCACTGAGCATAATACCCTCTAGCTCCATCCATGTTGTTGCAAATAGACCTGCAACTTTTAACCTATGAAAGTTTTTCCTGATTTCCCCACTCCTAACATTGTTAAAAAACATAGGCCTGTCCACTCCTAGGAATTTGCCCTAAGAATGCAGGAGCTCAGTTTGATAAAGACATATGCACCCCTATGTTAATTGCAGCACTATTTACAATAGCCAAGAAATGGAAGCAACCTAAGTGTCCATCAGTAGATGAATGGATAAAGAAGATGTGGTACATATACACAATGGAATATTATTCAGCCATAAGAAGAAACCAAATCCTCCCATTTGCAACAACATGGATGGAGCTAGAGGGTATTATGCTCAGTGAAGTAAGCCAGGCGGAGAAAGACAAGTACCGAATGATTTCACTCATCTGTGGAGTGTAAGAACAAAGCAAAAACTGAAGGAACAAAACAGCAGCAGTATCACAGAACTCAAGAACGGACTAACAGTTTAACAAAGGGAAAGGGACTGGGGAGGATGGGTGGGAAGGGAGGGATAACGGGGCGAGGGGGAGGGAAGAAAGGGGGCCACTAAGATTAGCATGTATAATGTGGGGGAAGGGCTGTGCAAGACAGAGAAGACAAGTAGTGACTCTACAGCATCTTACTACGCTGATGGACAGTGACTGTAATGGGGTTTGTTGGGGGGCACTTGGTGAAGGGGGAGTCTCGTAAACATAATGTTCCTCATGTAATTGTAGATTATGATACCAAAAAAAAAAAAAGAATTAATAAATATTGTTAAAGTTTATGAGTTCAAACTTGTAACGCAGCAAATATCACCAGATATAGTTCACAGGCAGAACGCCTCTTTGGGGTCTTCCATAATTTTTAAGTGTAGACAAGCCCTAAGCTCAAGAAGTTTGAGGACTTCAGCCCTAAAGAGAACAAGTCCTGCACATACGCATGTGCCCAGGGGGATATGTATCTGTGTGAGTGTGTCTAACACAGAAAGAAACCCTAAACCAAAAATTCGAAACTGGCAGCCAGCAGACATGTTTTGTGAGGGGCCTACACTGTCTTTAAATATTTATTAAATTCATTGTCAGCATTTTTAAAGAGCAAAAGGTTTCACACAGAGACAGTGTTCTGGTCTCTTCACCAAAAAAAAAAAAAAAAATAGGTTCTGCAAAGTAAAACAGAAGGAACAAAACAGCACGACACTCATGGACATTGACGGGCGACTAGTGGTTACCAAGGAGGAGGGGATGGGGCCAGTGTGGTGGTGACGCTGGGGGGTGGCGGGGTGCGATAGGGGGATAAAGGGGCCCAGTAATTTGCAGTCACGATGTTAGGTGGTCTCAGGGACTGCTGAATCACCGTAATGTAAGATTGTATATCAACGATACTTTAAAAAAATTAAGTTCTCGCAACACTGTCCTGGCATTTCTATGTGGCCATTTGCATTGACTGGCGTCGCTTAGGGCGCAGTCTGGTTGATCACACTCAGGGCCTCTAGGTATCTGAAGTTGCTAGCCTGGGCTAGAGAAGGAAAAGGCATTTTTGCAATAAACAATGAAACATAAGCCAGTCTAATAAATGTCTGCATTCCTCCAGAGAGGTCAACATGCACAACAATAAATAACCCCTTTCCTTATCTGATTTCCCAAACAGCAATTTTGTAATGATCTCACCACTGCTACAGAGACTGTTGGAGGGATCAGAAACACGTCTGAGAAAGAAAGGAATCCACCGAGGAAGGGCGGAAACTCACCGGAAGAGCAAGTGACGGATCCTCCAGGGAACAGGAGGGCCCACGTCAGGACCCACAGGGACAGCAACGGTCAGATCACTGGGTATTGCCTCCTGGAACGCCGGGTGGTAAATTCAGGATTCGTCCAACTTCTTTTGTCCTGAAGAGCAGGTGCTGGAAAGGAAGGGGACAATTCAGAACTTGGGTCCCCAAGGAAGCAAGGACACTGGTGAGAAATTGGAGGAGATGGCAACTTTTAGAAGAAACGAAGCAATAGCAAAAGGGAGAGATCTGGGTGGGAAAAAGGGTTTTGTTGTTAAGAAAAAGGTTTTTCCTCCTTTCCTATCTCCCCTCTCTGGGGAGGGACCTGGGGGATTTTGCTGGGACAAGCCTAACTGGGGTAGAACTGGTGATCAAGAGAGATTTTTGTTGCAGAGTTGGGGAAGAGGGTTGGGAAAACAAATATCAGATGAGAGAGAAACTGGGAATGAATGGTTTGTTAATGAGTTGGAAAGATATACCAAAAAATCCTTGATGGAAAGGAAGGATTTTTGCTGGAAAGCGATCCTGGATAGAGGAAAAAAAAAATCTGTGAAGAAAGAAAGATATTTTTTGCTCTAAATTCCTAAAAGGAGGGGGAGGGGTGTAGTCAAGAAATAAAGAAGAGATTTTTGTTTTTGCTGGAAGATCCTAAAAACAAACAAACCTGGATCCCCAAGGTGAGGAGGACTCTTCAGGAGGAAAGAGAATGTTTAGCAGAACGAACCTGGAAGTGGGGGGCGGCGAATCCAAGGCCAAGATGCAGAAAGGGCGGAGGTCGGGGCAGGGCCCCAGGTACGAGCTGGAGAGCGGCGAGGGGGCAGTTGGGGCCTGGGGGACGGCGCAGGTAAGAAAAGGGGTGCAGTGGCCAGCGGCCGCGGAGTCTTCTCCAAGGGAGAAGGGGCTGCGGGGTGCAGCGAGGCCCAGAGCCGTTGGGAGGGCAGACACTGCGTGCGTGACGCGGGGTGAGGGGCGCCCACGGCGCCCCCTGCGCCCTTCGAAACGGAGATAGGCCCCCTCAAAAAGCAATGTATCAACAAATTAGAATAGGTTCTAAAGGGGTAAGAGGCTGAAAATGACGAAGGAGCAGGAATGGGGATAGGAAGAGAGGCGGCCGGGACGGCAGCAACCGGGTTTTAACCGCTTCCGGGGGTCGCGCGCCGGGCCTCGCGGCTCTCCCAGCGTCCCCCGGTCTCCACAGCGCTGCCCGCCGGCCGGGCACGCTCGCGCAGCCGGGCCTGCCCCGGGGGCATCTTCTGAGCTCAGCCGCGACGCGGGCACGCATGCGCGGCAGCGGCGCCGCCTCGCCCGGCCCGGAGCATCCTCGCGCGCACCCTGCGACGCCCGGGCTCCCCGCGCGTGCGGCTCGGCGGGGCGGCCTCGGCGGCTTTTCGTCCAACGCAGAGGGGCGGGGCCCGGGCGGGACCTCCGGCGGGGCGGGGCTCAGCGCGGTTAGGCGCCCGGCGGCAGAGCAGGCTTAGGAGCCGCCGCGGGACGCCCTGGAACGCGCTGATGCGGCGCTCGCGCCCGTGCGGGCCGCTGGGAGCTGCAGTCCCCGCGAGGAGGGCTTGGGGAGTAGGCGCCCCTCCCGCGGGGCTGTGGGGCTCAGCGAGGCAGCCCCACGTGCTCTTCAGGAGGCGGCAGCGGACCACGAGCCCCCAGGCCTGCCCTTCGGGGCCTTGGGAAGGCGCGGGGCTGCAGAACCCCTAAGGGGGCGGGGCGCGAGCTCACCCGCCTTCCCTCCAGCCATCCCTAAGCCACGTGTGGGTCTAGGCCTCTGCTGAGCAGCGTTGAGAGACAGACAGAAACCGGGAAGAGCAATGGCCCGGTCTGGTCAAGGACATAGGGATTCATTCCTTAGAAATCCAACACAGGAAATCTACGGAGACAACGTATAGTCGTTGCCTTGGGATGGGATGGGGATGGACTGTAAAGGAGCATGAGGGGATCCGATTGGGGTGATGCAAATATTCTAAAAGGGACGTTGACGGTTGGACAATCTGGTGAATTCACTAAAAATTGTTGGATTATACACTTACAATGGGTGACTTTTATGGAAATTATACCTCAAAGTTTTGTTATTTTCTAAAAATGGATCCCTGCGGTAGACAACAAAAAGAAGGACTGGCATTCTACTTTTGGGTTCCTTAATTCAGCAAATATTGCTTACTGGGTTTCTGTTCTCTGCTGAGGTACAGCAGTGTCTGTACCTCAGAAACAAACGTTCCTGCCTAGGCTTATATTCCAGAACATCACCGTCCAAAAGAAATACAAGCCCCGGGTGTCAGACACAATTTTACATTTCCTAGTAATCATTTTTTAAAACAAAGGTTACAGAAGAAGGTGAAATCAACTTTAATAAACAATTCAACCTGCAATGTTATTTCAACATTTAATCAATACAAAAATTGTAATGAGATAATTTACTTATTTTGAATTCTTTAAAACCTGGTGTATATATACATTCACAGGACGTCTCAATTCGGACTAGCCACATCATAGCCACATATAGCGAGTGGCTCTGGTACTCCACAGCATACCTCTAGTGGGGGACAGACCAATACCTTATGAACATAACATGGTTACACTTTAAAAAAAAAAATAAGGAAAGAGGACAGACTGTCAGAGGATACTTTTTTTTTTTTGGTATCGTGAATGTACAATTACTTGAACAACATTATGTTACTAGATTCCCCCCATTATCAAGTCCCCGCCACATACCCCATTGCAGTCACTGTCCACCAGCGTAGTAAGATGCTAGAGTCACTACTACTTGGTTTCTCTGTGCTATACTGCCTTCCCCATGACCCCCCTTACATTATGTCTGCTAATCATAATGCCCCTTTTTCTCCTTTTTCCCCTTCCCACCCATCCTCCCCAGTCCCTTTCCCTTTGTTAACTGTTAGTCCACTCTTGGGTTCTGTGAGTCTGATGCTGTCCTGCTCCTTCAGTTTTTTTATTTGTTCTTATACTCCACAGATGTGTGAAATCATTTGATACTTGTCTTTCTCTACTTGGCTTATTTCACTGAGCATAATACCCTCTAGCTCCATCCATGTTGTTGCAAATAGACCTGCAACTTTTAACCTATGAAAGTTTTTCCTGATTTCCCCACTCCTAACATTGTTAAAAAACATAGGCCTGTCCACTCCTAGGAATTTGCCCTAAGAATGCAGGAGCTCAGTTTGATAAAGACATATGCACCCCTATGTTAATTGCAGCACTATTTACAATAGCCAAGAAATGGAAGCAACCTAAGTGTCCATCAGTAGATGAATGGATAAAGAAGATGTGGTACATATACACAATGGAATATTATTCAGCCATAAGAAGAAACCAAATCCTCCCATTTGCAACAACATGGATGGAGCTAGAGGGTATTATGCTCAGTGAAGTAAGCCAGGCGGAGAAAGACAAGTACCGAATGATTTCACTCATCTGTGGAGTGTAAGAACAAAGCAAAAACTGAAGGAACAAAACAGCAGCAGTATCACAGAACTCAAGAACGGACTAACAGTTTAACAAAGGGAAAGGGACTGGGGAGGATGGGTGGGAAGGGAGGGATAACGGGGCGAGGGGGAGGGAAGAAAGGGGGCCACTAAGATTAGCATGTATAATGTGGGGGAAGGGCTGTGCAAGACAGAGAAGACAAGTAGTGACTCTACAGCATCTTACTACGCTGATGGACAGTGACTGTAATGGGGTTTGTTGGGGGGCACTTGGTGAAGGGGGAGTCTCGTAAACATAATGTTCCTCATGTAATTGTAGATTATGATACCAAAAAAAAAAAAAGAATTAATAAATATTGTTAAAGTTTATGAGTTCAAACTTGTAACGCAGCAAATATCACCAGATATAGTTCACAGGCAGAACGCCTCTTTGGGGTCTTCCATAATTTTTAAGTGTAGACAAGCCCTAAGCTCAAGAAGTTTGAGGACTTCAGCCCTAAAGAGAACAAGTCCTGCACATACGCATGTGCCCAGGGGGATATGTATCTGTGTGAGTGTGTCTAACACAGAAAGAAACCCTAAACCAAAAATTCGAAACTGGCAGCCAGCAGACATGTTTTGTGAGGGGCCTACACTGTCTTTAAATATTTATTAAATTCATTGTCAGCATTTTTAAAGAGCAAAAGGTTTCACACAGAGACAGTGTTCTGGTCTCTTCACCAAAAAAAAAAAAATAGGTTCTGCAAAGTAAAACAGAAGGAACAAAACAGCACGACACTCATGGACATTGACGGGCGACTAGTGGTTACCAAGGAGGAGGGGATGGGGCCAGTGTGGTGGTGACGCTGGGGGGTGGCGGGGTGCGATAGGGGGATAAAGGGGCCCAGTAATTTGCAGTCACGATGTTAGGTGGTCTCAGGGACTGCTGAATCACCGTAATGTAAGATTGTATATCAACGATACTTTAAAAAAATTAAGTTCTCGCAACACTGTCCTGGCATTTCTATGTGGCCATTTGCATTGACTGGCGTCGCTTAGGGCGCAGTCTGGTTGATCACACTCAGGGCCTCTAGGTATCTGAAGTTGCTAGCCTGGGCTAGAGAAGGAAAAGGCATTTTTGCAATAAACAATGAAACATAAGCCAGTCTAATAAATGTCTGCATTCCTCCAGAGAGGTCAACATGCACAACAATAAATAACCCCTTTCCTTATCTGATTTCCCAAACAGCAATTTTGTAATGATCTCACCACTGCTACAGAGACTGTTGGAGGGATCAGAAACACGTCTGAGAAAGAAAGGAATCCACCGAGGAAGGGCGGAAACTCACCGGAAGAGCAAGTGACGGATCCTCCAGGGAACAGGAGGGCCCAGGTCAGGACCCACAGGGACAGCAACGGTCAGACCACTGGGTATTGCCTCCTGGAACGCCAGGTGGTAAATTCAGGATTCGTCCAACTTCTTTTGTCCTGAAGAGCAGGTGCTGGAAAGGAAGGGGACAATTCAGAACTTGGGTCCCCAAGGAAGCAAGGACACTGGTGAGAAATTGGAGGAGATGGCAACTTTTAGAAGAAACGAAGCAATAGCAAAAGGGAGAGATCTAGGTGGGAAAAAGGGTTTTGTTGTTAAGAAAAAGGTTTTTCCTCCTTTCCTATCTCCCCTCTCTGGGGAGGGACCTGGGGGATTTTGCTGGGACAAGCCTAACTGGGGTAGAACTGGTGATCAAGAGAGATTTTTGTTGCAGAGTTGGGGAAGAGGGTTGGGAAAACAAATATCAGATGAGAGAGAAACTGGGAATGAATGGTTTGTTAATGAGTTGGAAAGATATACCAAAAAATCCTTGATGGAAAGGAAGGATTTTTGCTGGAAAGCGATCCTGGATAGAGGAAAAAAAAAAATCTGTGAAGAAAGAAAGATATTTTTTGCTCTAAATTCCTAAAAGGAGGGGGAGGGGTGTAGTCAAGAAATAAAGAAGAGATTTTTGTTTTTGCTGGAAGATCCTAAAAACAAACAAACCTGGATCCCCAAGGTGAGGAGGACTCTTCAGGAGGAAAGAGAATGTTTAGCAGAACGAACCTGGAAGTGGGGGGCGGCGAATCCAAGGCCAAGATGCAGAAAGGGCGGAGGTCGGGGCAGGGCCCCAGGTACGAGCTGGAGAGCGGCGAGGGGGCAGTTGGGGCCTGGGGGACGGCGCAGGTAAGAAAAGGGGTGCAGTGGCCAGCGGCCGCGGAGTCTTCTCCAAGGGAGAAGGGGCTGCGGGGTGCAGCGAGGCCCAGAGCCGTTGGGAGGGCAGACACTGCGTGCGTGACGCGGGGTGAGGGGCGCCCACGGCGCCCCCTGCGCCCTTCGAAACGGAGATAGGCCCCCTCAAAAAGCAATGTATCAACAAATTAGAATAGGTTCTAAAGGGGTAAGAGGCTGAAAATGACGAAGGAGCAGGAATGGGGATAGGAAGAGAGGCGGCCGGGACGGCAGCAACCGGGTTTTAACCGCTTCCGGGGGTCGCGCGCCGGGCCTCGCGGCTCTCCCAGCGTCCCCCGGTCTCCACAGCGCTGCCCGCCGGCCGGGCACGCTCGCGCAGCCGGGGCTGCCCCGGGGGCATCTTCTGAGCTCAGCCGCGACGCGGGCACGCATGCGCGGCAGCGGCGCCGCCTCGCCCGGCCCGGAGCATCCTCGCGCGCACCCTGCGACGCCCGGGCTCCCCGCGCGTGCGGCTCGGCGGGGCGGCCTCGGCGGCTTTTCGTCCAACGCAGAGGGGCGGGGCCCGGGCGGGACCTCCGGCGGGGCGGGGCTCAGCGCGGTTAGGCGCCCGGCGGCAGAGCAGGCTTAGGAGCCGCCGCGGGACGCCCTGGAACGCGCTGATGCGGCGCTCGCGCCCGTGCGGGCCGCTGGGACCTGCAGTCCCCGCGAGGAGGGCTTGGGGAGTAGGCGCCCCTCCCGCGGGGCTGTGGGGCTCAGCGAGGCAGCCCCACGTGCTCTTCAGGAGGCGGCAGCGGACCACGAGCCCCCAGGCCTGCCCTTCGGGGCCTTGGGAAGGCGCGGGGCTGCAGAACCCCTAAGGGGGCGGGGCGCGAGCTCACCCGCCTTCCCTCCAGCCATCCCTAAGCCACGTGTGGGTCTGGGCCTCTGCTGAGCAGCGTTGAGAGACAGACAGAAACCGGGAAGAGCAATGGCCCGGTCTGGTCAAGGACATAGGGATTCATTCCTTAGAAATCCAACACAGGAAATCTACGGAGACAACGTATAGTCGTTGCCTTGGGATGGGATGGGGATGGACTGTAAAGGAGCATGAGGGGATCCGATTGGGGTGATGCAAATATTCTAAAAGGGACGTTGACGGTTGGACAATCTGGTGAATTCACTAAAAATTGTTGGATTATACACTTACAATGGGTGACTTTTATGGAAATTATACCTCAAAGTTTTGTTATTTTCTAAAAATGGATCCCTGCGGTAGACAACAAAAAGAAGGACTGGCATTCTACTTTTGGGTTCCTTAATTCAGCAAATATTGCTTACTGGGTTTCTGTTCTCTGCTGAGGTACAGCAGTGTCTGTACCTCAGAAACAAACGTTCCTGCCTAGGCTTATATTCCAGAACATCACCGTCCAAAAGAAATACAAGCCCCGGGTGTCAGACACAATTTTACATTTCCTAGTAATCATTTTTTAAAACAAAGGTTACAGAAGAAGGTGAAATCAACTTTAATAAACAATTCAACCTGCAATGTTATTTCAACATTTAATCAATACAAAAATTGTAATGAGATAATTTACTTATTTTGAATTCTTTAAAACCTGGTGTATATATACATTCACAGGACGTCTCAATTCGGACTAGCCACATCATAGCCACATATAGCGAGTGGCTCTGGTACTCCACAGCATACCTCTAGTGGGGGACAGACCAATACCTTATGAACATAACATGGTTACACTTTAAAAAAAAAAAATAAGGAAAGAGGACAGACTGTCAGAGGATACTTTTTTTTTTTTGGTATCGTGAATGTACAATTACTTGAACAACATTATGTTACTAGATTCCCCCCATTATCAAGTCCCCGCCACATACCCCATTGCAGTCACTGTCCACCAGCGTAGTAAGATGCTAGAGTCACTACTACTTGGTTTCTCTGTGCTATACTGCCTTCCCCATGACCCCCCTTACATTATGTCTGCTAATCATAATGCCCCTTTTTCTCCTTTTTCCCCTTCCCACCCATCCTCCCCAGTCCCTTTCCCTTTGTTAACTGTTAGTCCACTCTTGGGTTCTGTGAGTCTGATGCTGTCCTGCTCCTTCAGTTTTTTTATTTGTTCTTATACTCCACAGATGTGTGAAATCATTTGATACTTGTCTTTCTCTACTTGGCTTATTTCACTGAGCATAATACCCTCTAGCTCCATCCATGTTGTTGCAAATAGACCTGCAACTTTTAACCTATGAAAGTTTTTCCTGATTTCCCCACTCCTAACATTGTTAAAAAACATAGGCCTGTCCACTCCTAGGAATTTGCCCTAAGAATGCAGGAGCTCAGTTTGATAAAGACATATGCACCCCTATGTTAATTGCAGCACTATTTACAATAGCCAAGAAATGGAAGCAACCTAAGTGTCCATCAGTAGATGAATGGATAAAGAAGATGTGGTACATATACACAATGGAATATTATTCAGCCATAAGAAGAAACCAAATCCTCCCATTTGCAACAACATGGATGGAGCTAGAGGGTATTATGCTCAGTGAAGTAAGCCAGGCGGAGAAAGACAAGTACCGAATGATTTCACTCATCTGTGGAGTGTAAGAACAAAGCAAAAACTGAAGGAACAAAACAGCAGCAGTATCACAGAACTCAAGAACGGACTAACAGTTTAACAAAGGGAAAGGGACTGGGGAGGATGGGTGGGAAGGGAGGGATAACGGGGCGAGGGGGAGGGAAGAAAGGGGGCCACTAAGATTAGCATGTATAATGTGGGGGAAGGGCTGTGCAAGACAGAGAAGACAAGTAGTGACTCTACAGCATCTTACTACGCTGATGGACAGTGACTGTAATGGGGTTTGTTGGGGGGCACTTGGTGAAGGGGGAGTCTCGTAAACATAATGTTCCTCATGTAATTGTAGATTATGATACCAAAAAAAAAAAAAGAATTAATAAATATTGTTAAAGTTTATGAGTTCAAACTTGTAACGCAGCAAATATCACCAGATATAGTTCACAGGCAGAACGCCTCTTTGGGGTCTTCCATAATTTTTAAGTGTAGACAAGCCCTAAGCTCAAGAAGTTTGAGGACTTCAGCCCTAAAGAGAACAAGTCCTGCACATACGCATGTGCCCAGGGGGATATGTATCTGTGTGAGTGTGTCTAACACAGAAAGAAACCCTAAACCAAAAATTCGAAACTGGCAGCCAGCAGACATGTTTTGTGAGGGGCCTACACTGTCTTTAAATATTTATTAAATTCATTGTCAGCATTTTTAAAGAGCAAAAGGTTTCACACAGAGACAGTGTTCTGGTCTCTTCACCAAAAAAAAAAAAATAGGTTCTGCAAAGTAAAACAGAAGGAACAAAACAGCACGACACTCATGGACATTGACGGGCGACTAGTGGTTACCAAGGAGGAGGGGATGGGGCCAGTGTGGTGGTGACGCTGGGGGGTGGCGGGGTGCGATAGGGGGATAAAGGGGCCCAGTAATTTGCAGTCACGATGTTAGGTGGTCTCAGGGACTGCTGAATCACCGTAATGTAAGATTGTATATCAACGATACTTTAAAAAAATTAAGTTCTCGCAACACTGTCCTGGCATTTCTATGTGGCCATTTGCATTGACTGGCGTCGCTTAGGGCGCAGTCTGGTTGATCACACTCAGGGCCTCTAGGTATCTGAAGTTGCTAGCCTGGGCTAGAGAAGGAAAAGGCATTTTTGCAATAAACAATGAAACATAAGCCAGTCTAATAAATGTCTGCATTCCTCCAGAGAGGTCAACATGCACAACAATAAATAACCCCTTTCCTTATCTGATTTCCCAAACAGCAATTTTGTAATGATCTCACCACTGCTACAGAGACTGTTGGAGGGATCAGAAACACGTCTGAGAAAGAAAGGAATCCACCGAGGAAGGGCGGAAACTCACCGGAAGAGCAAGTGACGGATCCTCCAGGGAACAGGAGGGCCCAGGTCAGGACCCACAGGGACAGCAACGGTCAGACCACTGGGTATTGCCTCCTGGAACGCCGGGTGGTAAATTCAGGATTCGTCCAACTTCTTTTGTCCTGAAGAGCAGGTGCTGGAAAGGAAGGGGACAATTCAGAACTTGGGTCCCCAAGGAAGCAAGGACACTGGTGAGAAATTGGAGGAGATGGCAACTTTTAGAAGAAACGAAGCAATAGCAAAAGGGAGAGATCTAGGTGGGAAAAAGGGTTTTGTTGTTAAGAAAAAGGTTTTTCCTCCTTTCCTATCTCCCCTCTCTGGGGAGGGACCTGGGGGATTTTGCTGGGACAAGCCTAACTGGGGTAGAACTGGTGATCAAGAGAGATTTTTGTTGCAGAGTTGGGGAAGAGGGTTGGGAAAACAAATATCAGATGAGAGAGAAACTGGGAATGAATGGTTTGTTAATGAGTTGGAAAGATATACCAAAAAATCCTTGATGGAAAGGAAGGATTTTTGCTGGAAAGCGATCCTGGATAGAGGAAAAAAAAAAAATCTGTGAAGAAAGAAAGATATTTTTTGCTCTAAATTCCTAAAAGGAGGGGGAGGGGTGTAGTCAAGAAATAAAGAAGAGATTTTTGTTTTTGCTGGAAGATCCTAAAAACAAACAAACCTGGATCCCCAAGGTGAGGAGGACTCTTCAGGAGGAAAGAGAATGTTTAGCAGAACGAACCTGGAAGTGGGGGGCGGCGAATCCAAGGCCAAGATGCAGAAAGGGCGGAGGTCGGGGCAGGGCCCCAGGTACGAGCTGGAGAGCGGCGAGGGGGCAGTTGGGGCCTGGGGGACGGCGCAGGTAAGAAAAGGGGTGCAGTGGCCAGCGGCCGCGGAGTCTTCTCCAAGGGAGAAGGGGCTGCGGGGTGCAGCGAGGCCCAGAGCCGTTGGGAGGGCAGACACTGCGTGCGTGACGCGGGGTGAGGGGCGCCCACGGCGCCCCCTGCGCCCTTCGAAACGGAGATAGGCCCCCTCAAAAAGCAATGTATCAACAAATTAGAATAGGTTCTAAAGGGGTAAGAGGCTGAAAATGACGAAGGAGCAGGAATGGGGATAGGAAGAGAGGCGGCCGGGACGGCAGCAACCGGGTTTTAACCGCTTCCGGGGGTCGCGCGCCGGGCCTCGCGGCTCTCCCAGCGTCCCCCGGTCTCCACAGCGCTGCCCGCCGGCCGGGCACGCTCGCGCAGCCGGGCCTGCCCCGGGGGCATCTTCTGAGCTCAGCCGCGACGCGGGCACGCATGCGCGGCAGCGGCCGCGGCCGCGGCCGCCTCGCCCGGCCCAGAGCATCCTCGCGCGCACCCTGCGACGCCCGGGCTCCCCGCGCGTGCGGCTCGGCGGGGCGGCCTCGGCGGCTTTTCGTCCAACGCAGAGGGGCGGGGCCCGGGCGGGACCTCCGGCGGGGCGGGGCTCAGCGCGGTTAGGCGCCCGGCGGCAGAGCAGGCTTAGGAGCCGCCGCGGGACGCCCTGGAACGCGCTGATGCGGCGCTCGCGCCCGTGCGGGCCGCTGGGACCTGCAGTCCCCGCGAGGAGGGCTTGGGGAGTAGGCGCCCCTCCCGCGGGGCTGTGGGGCTCAGCGAGGCAGCCCCACGTGCTCTTCAGGAGGCGGCAGCGGACCACGAGCCCCCAGGCCTGCCCTTCGGGGCCTTGGGAAGGCGCGGGGCTGCAGAACCCCTAAGGGGGCGGGGCGCGAGCTCACCCGCCTTCCCTCCAGCCATCCCTGAGCCACGTGTGGGTCTGGGCCTCTGCTGAGCAGCGTTGAGAGACAGACAGAAACCGGGAAGAGCAATGGCCCGGTCTGGTCAAGGACATAGGGATTCATTCCTTAGAAATCCAACACAGGAAATCTACGGAGACAACGTATAGTCGTTGCCTTGGGATGGGATGGGGATGGACTGTAAAGGAGCATGAGGGGATCCGATTGGGGTGATGCAAATATTCTAAAAGGGACGTTGACGGTTGGACAATCTGGTGAATTCACTAAAAATTGTTGGATTATACACTTACAATGGGTGACTTTTATGGAAATTATACCTCAAAGTTTTGTTATTTTCTAAAAATGGATCCCTGCGGTAGACAACAAAAAGAAGGACTGGCATTCTACTTTTGGGTTCCTTAATTCAGCAAATATTGCTTACTGGGTTTCTGTTCTCTGCTGAGGTACAGCAGTGTCTGTACCTCAGAAACAAACGTTCCTGCCTAGGCTTATATTCCAGAACATCACCGTCCAAAAGAAATACAAGCCCCGGGTGTCAGACACAATTTTACATTTCCTAGTAATCATTTTTTAAAACAAAGGTTACAGAAGAAGGTGAAATCAACTTTAATAAACAATTCAACCTGCAATGTTATTTCAACATTTAATCAATACAAAAATTGTAATGAGATAATTTACTTATTTTGAATTCTTTAAAACCTGGTGTATATATACATTCACAGGACGTCTCAATTCGGACTAGCCACATCATAGCCACATATAGCGAGTGGCTCTGGTACTCCACAGCATACCTCTAGTGGGGGACAGACCAATACCTTATGAACATAACATGGTTACACTTTAAAAAAAAAAAATAAGGAAAGAGGACAGACTGTCAGAGGATACTTTTTTTTTTTTGGTATCGTGAATGTACAATTACTTGAACAACATTATGTTACTAGATTCCCCCCATTATCAAGTCCCCGCCACATACCCCATTGCAGTCACTGTCCACCAGCGTAGTAAGATGCTAGAGTCACTACTACTTGGTTTCTCTGTGCTATACTGCCTTCCCCATGACCCCCCTTACATTATGTCTGCTAATCATAATGCCCCTTTTTCTCCTTTTTCCCCTTCCCACCCATCCTCCCCAGTCCCTTTCCCTTTGTTAACTGTTAGTCCACTCTTGGGTTCTGTGAGTCTGATGCTGTCCTGCTCCTTCAGTTTTTTTATTTGTTCTTATACTCCACAGATGTGTGAAATCATTTGATACTTGTCTTTCTCTACTTGGCTTATTTCACTGAGCATAATACCCTCTAGCTCCATCCATGTTGTTGCAAATAGACCTGCAACTTTTAACCTATGAAAGTTTTTCCTGATTTCCCCACTCCTAACATTGTTAAAAAACATAGGCCTGTCCACTCCTAGGAATTTGCCCTAAGAATGCAGGAGCTCAGTTTGATAAAGACATATGCACCCCTATGTTAATTGCAGCACTATTTACAATAGCCAAGAAATGGAAGCAACCTAAGTGTCCATCAGTAGATGAATGGATAAAGAAGATGTGGTACATATACACAATGGAATATTATTCAGCCATAAGAAGAAACCAAATCCTCCCATTTGCAACAACATGGATGGAGCTAGAGGGTATTATGCTCAGTGAAGTAAGCCAGGCGGAGAAAGACAAGTACCGAATGATTTCACTCATCTGTGGAGTGTAAGAACAAAGCAAAAACTGAAGGAACAAAACAGCAGCAGTATCACAGAACTCAAGAACGGACTAACAGTTTAACAAAGGGAAAGGGACTGGGGAGGATGGGTGGGAAGGGAGGGATAACGGGGCGAGGGGGAGGGAAGAAAGGGGGCCACTAAGATTAGCATGTATAATGTGGGGGAAGGGCTGTGCAAGACAGAGAAGACAAGTAGTGACTCTACAGCATCTTACTACGCTGATGGACAGTGACTGTAATGGGGTTTGTTGGGGGGCACTTGGTGAAGGGGGAGTCTCGTAAACATAATGTTCCTCATGCAATTGTAGATTATGATACCAAAAAAAAAAAAAGAATTAATAAATATTGTTAAAGTTTATGAGTTCAAACTTGTAACGCAGCAAATATCACCAGATATAGTTCACAGGCAGAACGCCTCTTTGGGGTCTTCCATAATTTTTAAGTGTAGACAAGCCCTAAGCTCAAGAAGTTTGAGGACTTCAGCCCTAAAGAGAACAAGTCCTGCACATACGCATGTGCCCAGGGGGATATGTATCTGTGTGAGTGTGTCTAACACAGAAAGAAACCCTAAACCAAAAATTCGAAACTGGCAGCCAGCAGACATGTTTTGTGAGGGGCCTACACTGTCTTTAAATATTTATTAAATTCATTGTCAGCATTTTTAAAGAGCAAAAGGTTTCACACAGAGACAGTGTTCTGGTCTCTTCACCAAAAAAAAAAAAAAAAAATAGGTTCTGCAAAGTAAAACAGAAGGAACAAAACAGCACGACACTCATGGACATTGACGGGCGACTAGTGGTTACCAAGGAGGAGGCGATGGGGCCAGTGTGGTGGTGACGCTGGGGGGTGGCGGGGTGCGATAGGGGGATAAAGGGGCCCAGTAATTTGCAGTCACGATGTTAGGTGGTCTCAGGGACTGCTGAATCACCGTAATGTAAGATTGTATATCAACGATACTTTAAAAAAATTAAGTTCTCGCAACACTGTCCTGGCATTTCTATGTGGCCATTTGCATTGACTGGCGTCGCTTAGGGCGCAGTCTGGTTGATCACACTCAGGGCCTGTAGGTATCTGAAGTTGCTAGCCTGGGCTAGAGAAGGAAAAGGCATTTTTGCAATAAACAATGAAACATAAGCCAGTCTAATAAATGTCTGCATTCCTCCAGAGAGGTCAACATGCACAACAATAAATAACCCCTTTCCTTATCTGATTTCCCAAACAGCAATTTTGTAATGATCTCACCACTGCTACAGAGACTGTTGGAGGGATCAGAAACACGTCTGAGAAAGAAAGGAATCCACCGAGGAAGGGCGGAAACTCACCGGAAGAGCAAGTGACGGATCCTCCAGGGAACAGGAGGGCCCAGGTCAGGACCCACAGGGACAGCAACGGTCAGACCACTGGGTATTGCCTCCTGGAACGCCGGGTGGTAAATTCAGGATTCGTCCAACTTCTTTTGTCCTGAAGAGCAGGTGCTGGAAAGGAAGGGGACAATTCAGAACTTGGGTCCCCAAGGAAGCAAGGACACTGGTGAGAAATTGGAGGAGATGGCAACTTTTAGAAGAAACGAAGCAATAGCAAAAGGGAGAGATCTGGGTGGGAAAAAGGGTTTTGTTGTTAAGAAAAAGGTTTTTCCTCCTTTCCTATCTCCCCTCTCTGGGGAGGGACCTGGGGGATTTTGCTGGGACAAGCCTAACTGGGGTAGAACTGGTGATCAAGAGAGATTTTTGTTGCAGAGTTGGGGAAGAGGGTTGGGAAAACAAATATCAGATGAGAGAGAAACTGGGAATGAATGGTTTGTTAATGAGTTGGAAAGATATACCAAAAAATCCTTGATGGAAAGGAAGGATTTTTGCTGGAAAGCGATCCTGGATAGAGGAAAAAAAAAAAATCTGTGAAGAAAGAAAGATATTTTTTGCTCTAAATTCCTAAAAGGAGGGGGAAGGGTGTAGTCAAGAAATAAAGAAGAGATTTTTGTTTTTGCTGGAAGATCCTAAAAACAAACAAACCTGGATCCCCAAGGTGAGGAGGACTCTTCAGGAGGAAAGAGAATGTTTAGCAGAACGAACCTGGAAGTGGGGGGCGGCGAATCCAAGGCCAAGATGCAGAAAGGGCGGAGGTCGGGGCAGGGCCCCAGGTACGAGCTGGAGAGCGGCGAGGGGGCAGTTGGGGCCTGGGGGACGGCGCAGGTAAGAAAAGGGGTGCAGTGGCCAGCGGCCGCGGAGTCTTCTCCAAGGGAGAAGGGGCTGCGGGGTGCAGCGAGGCCCAGAGCCGTTGGGAGGGCAGACACTGCGTGCGTGACGCGGGGTGAGGGGCGCCCACGGCGCCCCCTGCGCCCTTCGAAACGGAGATAGGCCCCCTCAAAAAGCAATGTATCAACAAATTAGAATAGGTTCTAAAGGGGTAAGAGGCTGAAAATGACGAAGGAGCAGGAATGGGGATAGGAAGAGAGGCGGCCGGGACGGCAGCAACCGGGTTTTAACCGCTTCCGGGGGTCGCGCGCCGGGCCTCGCGGCTCTCCCAGCGTCCCCCGGTCTCCACAGCGCTGCCCGCCGGCCGGGCACGCTCGCGCAGCCGGGCCTGCCCCGGGGGCATCTTCTGAGCTCAGCCGCGACGCGGGCACGCATGCGCGGCAGCGGCGCCGCCTCGCCCGGCCCGGAGCATCCTCGCGCGCACCCTGCGACGCCCGGGCTCCCCGCGCGTGCGGCTCGGCGGGGCGGCCTCGGCGGCTTTTCGTCCAACGCAGAGGGGCGGGGCCCGGGCGGGACCTCCGGCGGGGCGGGGCTCAGCGCGGTTAGGCGCCCGGCGGCAGAGCAGGCTTAGGAGCCGCCGCGGGACGCCCTGGAACGCGCTGATGCGGCGCTCGCGCCCGTGCGGGCCGCTGGGACCTGCAGTCCCCGCGAGGAGGGCTTGGGGAGTAGGCGCCCCTCCCGCGGGGCTGTGGGGCTCAGCGAGGCAGCCCCACGTGCTCTTCAGGAGGCGGCAGCGGACCACGAGCCCCCAGGCCTGCCCTTCGGGGCCTTGGGAAGGCGCGGGGCTGCAGAACCCCTAAGGGGGCGGGGCGCGAGCTCACCCGCCTTCCCTCCAGCCATCCCTGAGCCACGTGTGGGTCTGGGCCTCTGCTGAGCAGCGTTGAGAGACAGACAGAAACCGGGAAGAGCAATGGCCCGGTCTGGTCAAGGACATAGGGATTCATTCCTTAGAAATCCAACACAGGAAATCTACGGAGACAACGTATAGTCGTTGCCTTGGGATGGGATGGGGATGGACTGTAAAGGAGCATGAGGGGATCCGATTGGGGTGATGCAAATATTCTAAAAGGGACGTTGACGGTTGGACAATCTGGTGAATTCACTAAAAATTGTTGGATTATACACTTACAATGGGTGACTTTTATGGAAATTATACCTCAAAGTTTTGTTATTTTCTAAAAATGGATCCCTGCGGTAGACAACAAAAAGAAGGACTGGCATTCTACTTTTGGGTTCCTTAATTCAGCAAATATTGCTTACTGGGTTTCTGTTCTCTGCTGAGGTACAGCAGTGTCTGTACCTCAGAAACAAACGTTCCTGCCTAGGCTTATATTCCAGAACATCACCGTCCAAAAGAAATACAAGCCCCGGGTGTCAGACACAATTTTACATTTCCTAGTAATCATTTTTTAAAACAAAGGTTACAGAAGAAGGTGAAATCAACTTTAATAAACAATTCAACCTGCAATGTTATTTCAACATTTAATCAATACAAAAATTGTAATGAGATAATTTACTTATTTTGAATTCTTTAAAACCTGGTGTATATATACATTCACAGGACGTCTCAATTCGGACTAGCCACATCATAGCCACATATAGCGAGTGGCTCTGGTACTCCACAGCATACCTCTAGTGGGGGACAGACCAATACCTTATGAACATAACATGGTTACACTTTAAAAAAAAAAAATAAGGAAAGAGGACAGACTGTCAGAGGATACTTTTTTTTTTTTGGTATCGTGAATGTACAATTACTTGAACAACATTATGTTACTAGATTCCCCCCATTATCAAGTCCCCGCCACATACCCCATTGCAGTCACTGTCCACCAGCGTAGTAAGATGCTAGAGTCACTACTACTTGGTTTCTCTGTGCTATACTGCCTTCCCCATGACCCCCCTTACATTATGTCTGCTAATCATAATGCCCCTTTTTCTCCTTTTTCCCCTTCCCACCCATCCTCCCCAGTCCCTTTCCCTTTGTTAACTGTTAGTCCACTCTTGGGTTCTGTGAGTCTGATGCTGTCCTGCTCCTTCAGTTTTTTTATTTGTTCTTATACTCCACAGATGTGTGAAATCATTTGATACTTGTCTTTCTCTACTTGGCTTATTTCACTGAGCATAATACCCTCTAGCTCCATCCATGTTGTTGCAAATAGACCTGCAACTTTTAACCTATGAAAGTTTTTCCTGATTTCCCCACTCCTAACATTGTTAAAAAACATAGGCCTGTCCACTCCTAGGAATTTGCCCTAAGAATGCAGGAGCTCAGTTTGATAAAGACATATGCACCCCTATGTTAATTGCAGCACTATTTACAATAGCCAAGAAATGGAAGCAACCTAAGTGTCCATCAGTAGATGAATGGATAAAGAAGATGTGGTACATATACACAATGGAATATTATTCAGCCATAAGAAGAAACCAAATCCTCCCATTTGCAACAACATGGATGGAGCTAGAGGGTATTATGCTCAGTGAAGTAAGCCAGGCGGAGAAAGACAAGTACCGAATGATTTCACTCATCTGTGGAGTGTAAGAACAAAGCAAAAACTGAAGGAACAAAACAGCAGCAGTATCACAGAACTCAAGAACGGACTAACAGTTTAACAAAGGGAAAGGGACTGGGGAGGATGGGTGGGAAGGGAGGGATAACGGGGCGAGGGGGAGGGAAGAAAGGGGGCCACTAAGATTAGCATGTATAATGTGGGGGAAGGGCTGTGCAAGACAGAGAAGACAAGTAGTGACTCTACAGCATCTTACTACGCTGATGGACAGTGACTGTAATGGGGTTTGTTGGGGGGCACTTGGTGAAGGGGGAGTCTCGTAAACATAATGTTCCTCATGTAATTGTAGATTATGATACCAAAAAAAAAAAAGAATTAATAAATATTGTTAAAGTTTATGAGTTCAAACTTGTAACGCAGCAAATATCACCAGATATAGTTCACAGGCAGAACGCCTCTTTGGGGTCTTCCATAATTTTTAAGTGTAGACAAGCCCTAAGCTCAAGAAGTTTGAGGACTTCAGCCCTAAAGAGAACAAGTCCTGCACATACGCATGTGCCCAGGGGGATATGTATCTGTGTGAGTGTGTCTAACACAGAAAGAAACCCTAAACCAAAAATTCGAAACTGGCAGCCAGCAGACATGTTTTGTGAGGGGCCTACACTGTCTTTAAATATTTATTAAATTCATTGTCAGCATTTTTAAAGAGCAAAAGGTTTCACACAGAGACAGTGTTCTGGTCTCTTCACCAAAAAAAAAAAATATATAGGTTCTGCAAAGTAAAACAGAAGGAACAAAACAGCACGACACTCATGGACATTGACGGGCGACTAGTGGTTACCAAGGAGGAGGGGATGGGGCCAGTGTGGTGGTGACGCTGGGGGGTGGCGGGGTGCGATAGGGGGATAAAGGGGCCCAGTAATTTGCAGTCACGATGTTAGGTGGTCTCAGGGACTGCTGAATCACCGTAATGTAAGATTGTATATCAACGATACTTTAAAAAAATTAAGTTCTCGCAACACTGTCCTGGCATTTCTATGTGGCCATTTGCATTGACTGGCGTCGCTTAGGGCGCAGTCTGGTTGATCACACTCAGGGCCTCTAGGTATCTGAAGTTGCTAGCCTGGGCTAGAGAAGGAAAAGGCATTTTTGCAATAAACAATGAAACATAAGCCAGTCTAATAAATGTCTGCATTCCTCCAGAGAGGTCAACATGCACAACAATAAATAACCCCTTTCCTTATCTGATTTCCCAAACAGCAATTTTGTAATGATCTCACCACTGCTACAGAGACTGTTGGAGGGATCAGAAACACGTCTGAGAAAGAAAGGAATCCACCGAGGAAGGGCGGAAACTCACCGGAAGAGCAAGTGACGGATCCTCCAGGGAACAGGAGGGCCCAGGTCAGGACCCACAGGGACAGCAACGGTCAGACCACTGGGTATTGCCTCCTGGAACGCCGGGTGGTAAATTCAGGATTCGTCCAACTTCTTTTGTCCTGAAGAGCAGGTGCTGGAAAGGAAGGGGACAATTCAGAACTTGGGTCCCCAAGGAAGCAAGGACACTGGTGAGAAATTGGAGGAGATGGCAACTTTTAGAAGAAACGAAGCAATAGCAAAAGGGAGAGATCTAGGTGGGAAAAAGGGTTTTGTTGTTAAGAAAAAGGTTTTTCCTCCTTTCCTATCTCCCCTCTCTGGGGAGGGACCTGGGGGATTTTGCTGGGACAAGCCTAACTGGGGTAGAACTGGTGATCAAGAGAGATTTTTGTTGCAGAGTTGGGGAAGAGGGTTGGGAAAACAAATATCAGATGAGAGAGAAACTGGGAATGAATGGTTTGTTAATGAGTTGGAAAGATATACCAAAAAATCCTTGATGGAAAGGAAGGATTTTTGCTGGAAAGCGATCCTGGATAGAGGAAAAAAAAAAAATCTGTGAAGAAAGAAAGATATTTTTTGCTCTAAATTCCTAAAAGGAGGGGGAGGGGTGTAGTCAAGAAATAAAGAAGAGATTTTTGTTTTTGCTGGAAGATCCTAAAAACAAACAAACCTGGATCCCCAAGGTGAGGAGGACTCTTCAGGAGGAAAGAGAATGTTTAGCAGAACGAACCTGGAAGTGGGGGGCGGCGAATCCAAGGCCAAGATGCAGAAAGGGCGGAGGTCGGGGCAGGGCCCCAGGTACGAGCTGGAGAGCGGCGAGGGGGCAGTTGGGGCCTGGGGGACGGCGCAGGTAAGAAAAGGGGTGCAGTGGCCAGCGGCCGCGGAGTCTTCTCCAAGGGAGAAGGGGCTGCGGGGTGCAGCGAGGCCCAGAGCCGTTGGGAGGGCAGACACTGCGTGCGTGACGCGGGGTGAGGGGCGCCCACGGCGCCCCCTGCGCCCTTCGAAACGGAGATAGGCCCCCTCAAAAAGCAATGTATCAACAAATTAGAATAGGTTCTAAAGGGGTAAGAGGCTGAAAATGACGAAGGAGCAGGAATGGGGATAGGAAGAGAGGCGGCCGGGACGGCAGCAACCGGGTTTTAACCGCTTCCGGGGGTCGCGCGCCGGGCCTCGCGGCTCTCCCAGCGTCCCCCGGTCTCCACAGCGCTGCCCGCCGGCCGGGCACGCTCGCGCAGCCGGGGCTGCCCCGGGGGCATCTTCTGAGCTCAGCCGCGACGCGGGCACGCATGCGCGGCAGCGGCGCCGCCTCGCCCGGCCCGGAACATCCTCGCGCGCACCCTGCGACGCCCGGGCTCCCCGCGCGTGCGGCTCGGCGGGGCGGCCTCGGCGGCTTTTCGTCCAACGCAGAGGGGCGGGGCCCGGGCGGGACCTCCGGCGGGGCGGGGCTCAGCGCGGTTAGGCGCCCGGCGGCAGAGCAGGCTTAGGAGCCGCCGCGGGACGCCCTGGAACGCGCTGATGCGGCGCTCGCGCCCGTGCGGGCCGCTGGGAGCTGCAGTCCCCGCGAGGAGGGCTTGGGGAGTAGGCGCCCCTCCCGCGGGGCTGTGGGGCTCAGCGAGGCAGCCCCACGTGCTCTTCAGGAGGCGGCAGCGGACCACGAGCCCCCAGGCCTGCCCTTCGGGGCCTTGGGAAGGCGCGGGGCTGCAGAACCCCTAAGGGGGCGGGGCGCGAGCTCACCCGCCTTCCCTCCAGCCATCCCTAAGCCACGTGTGGGTCTGGGCCTCTGCTGAGCAGCGTTGAGAGACAGACAGAAACCGGGAAGAGCAATGGCCCGGTCTGGTCAAGGACATAGGGATTCATTCCTTAGAAATCCAACACAGGAAATCTACGGAGACAACGTATAGTCGTTGCCTTGGGATGGGATGGGGATGGACTGTAAAGGAGCATGAGGGGATCCGATTGGGGTGATGCAAATATTCTAAAAGGGACGTTGACGGTTGGACAATCTGGTGAATTCACTAAAAATTGTTGGATTATACACTTACAATGGGTGACTTTTATGGAAATTATACCTCAAAGTTTTGTTATTTTCTAAAAATGGATCCCTGCGGTAGACAACAAAAAGAAGGACTGGCA
The DNA here is from genome assembly GCF_030020395.1 of Manis pentadactyla. Classification (NCBI taxonomy): domain Eukaryota; kingdom Metazoa; phylum Chordata; class Mammalia; order Pholidota; family Manidae; genus Manis; species Manis pentadactyla. The sequence goes on from NC_080033.1 coordinate 21,038,589, forward strand.
TTCTACTTTTGGGTTCCTTAATTCAGCAAATATTGCTTACTGGGTTTCTGTTCTCTGCTGAGGTACAGCAGTGTCTGTACCTCAGAAACAAACGTTCCTGCCTAGGCTTATATTCCAGAACATCACCGTCCAAAAGAAATACAAGCCCCGGGTGTCAGACACAATTTTACATTTCCTAGTAATCATTTTTTAAAACAAAGGTTACAGAAGAAGGTGAAATCAACTTTAATAAACAATTCAACCTGCAATGTTATTTCAACATTTAATCAATACAAAAATTGTAATGAGATAATTTACTTATTTTGAATTCTTTAAAACCTGGTGTATATATACATTCACAGGACGTCTCAATTCGGACTAGCCACATCATAGCCACATATAGCGAGTGGCTCTGGTACTCCACAGCATACCTCTAGTGGGGGACAGACCAATACCTTATGAACATAACATGGTTACACTTTAAAAAAAAAAAATAAGGAAAGAGGACAGACTGTCAGAGGATACTTTTTTTTTTTTGGTATCGTGAATGTACAATTACTTGAACAACATTATGTTACTAGATTCCCCCCATTATCAAGTCCCCGCCACATACCCCATTGCAGTCACTGTCCACCAGCGTAGTAAGATGCTAGAGTCACTACTACTTGGTTTCTCTGTGCTATACTGCCTTCCCCATGACCCCCCTTACATTATGTCTGCTAATCATAATGCCCCTTTTTCTCCTTTTTCCCCTTCCCACCCATCCTCCCCAGTCCCTTTCCCTTTGTTAACTGTTAGTCCACTCTTGGGTTCTGTGAGTCTGATGCTGTCCTGCTCCTTCAGTTTTTTTATTTGTTCTTATACTCCACAGATGTGTGAAATCATTTGATACTTGTCTTTCTCTACTTGGCTTATTTCACTGAGCATAATACCCTCTAGCTCCATCCATGTTGTTGCAAATAGACCTGCAACTTTTAACCTATGAAAGTTTTTCCTGATTTCCCCACTCCTAACATTGTTAAAAAACATAGGCCTGTCCACTCCTAGGAATTTGCCCTAAGAATGCAGGAGCTCAGTTTGATAAAGACATATGCACCCCTATGTTAATTGCAGCACTATTTACAATAGCCAAGAAATGGAAGCAACCTAAGTGTCCATCAGTAGATGAATGGATAAAGAAGATGTGGTACATATACACAATGGAATATTATTCAGCCATAAGAAGAAACCAAATCCTCCCATTTGCAACAACATGGATGGAGCTAGAGGGTATTATGCTCAGTGAAGTAAGCCAGGCGGAGAAAGACAAGTACCGAATGATTTCACTCATCTGTGGAGTGTAAGAACAAAGCAAAAACTGAAGGAACAAAACAGCAGCAGTATCACAGAACTCAAGAACGGACTAACAGTTTAACAAAGGGAAAGGGACTGGGGAGGATGGGTGGGAAGGGAGGGATAACGGGGCGAGGGGGAGGGAAGAAAGGGGGCCACTAAGATTAGCATGTATAATGTGGGGGAAGGGCTGTGCAAGACAGAGAAGACAAGTAGTGACTCTACAGCATCTTACTACGCTGATGGACAGTGACTGTAATGGGGTTTGTTGGGGGGCACTTGGTGAAGGGGGAGTCTCGTAAACATAATGTTCCTCATGCAATTGTAGATTATGATACCAAAAAAAAAAAAAGAATTAATAAATATTGTTAAAGTTTATGAGTTCAAACTTGTAACGCAGCAAATATCACCAGATATAGTTCACAGGCAGAACGCCTCTTTGGGGTCTTCCATAATTTTTAAGTGTAGACAAGCCCTAAGCTCAAGAAGTTTGAGGACTTCAGCCCTAAAGAGAACAAGTCCTGCACATACGCATGTGCCCAGGGGGATATGTATCTGTGTGAGTGTGTCTAACACAGAAAGAAACCCTAAACCAAAAATTCGAAACTGGCAGCCAGCAGACATGTTTTGTGAGGGGCCTACACTGTCTTTAAATATTTATTAAATTCATTGTCAGCATTTTTAAAGAGCAAAAGGTTTCACACAGAGACAGTGTTCTGGTCTCTTCACCAAAAAAAAAAAAAATAGGTTCTGCAAAGTAAAACAGAAGGAACAAAACAGCACGACACTCATGGACATTGACGGGCGACTAGTGGTTACCAAGGAGGAGGCGATGGGGCCAGTGTGGTGGTGACGCTGGGGGGTGGCGGGGTGCGATAGGGGGATAAAGGGGCCCAGTAATTTGCAGTCACGATGTTAGGTGGTCTCAGGGACTGCTGAATCATCGTAATGTAAGATTGTATATCAACGATACTTTAAAAAAATTAAGTTCTCGCAACACTGTCCTGGCATTTCTATGTGGCCATTTGCATTGACTGGCGTCGCTTAGGGCGCAGTCTGGTTGATCACACTCAGGGCCTCTAGGTATCTGAAGTTGCTAGCCTGGGCTAGAGAAGGAAAAGGCATTTTTGCAATAAACAATGAAACATAAGCCAGTCTAATAAATGTCTGCATTCCTCCAGAGAGGTCAACATGCACAACAATAAATAACCCCTTTCCTTATCTGATTTCCCAAACAGCAATTTTGTAATGATCTCACCACTGCTACAGAGACTGTTGGAGGGATCAGAAACACGTCTGAGAAAGAAAGGAATCCACCGAGGAAGGGCGGAAACTCACCGGAAGAGCAAGTGACGGATCCTCCAGGGAACAGGAGGGCCCAGGTCAGGACCCACAGGGACAGCAACGGTCAGACCACTGGGTATTGCCTCCTGGAACGCCGGGTGGTAAATTCAGGATTCGTCCAACTTCTTTTGTCCTGAAGAGCAGGTGCTGGAAAGGAAGGGGACAATTCAGAACTTGGGTCCCCAAGGAAGCAAGGACACTGGTGAGAAATTGGAGGAGATGGCAACTTTTAGAAGAAACGAAGCAATAGCAAAAGGGAGAGATCTGGGTGGGAAAAAGGGTTTTGTTGTTAAGAAAAAGGTTTTTCCTCCTTTCCTATCTCCCCTCTCTGGGGAGGGACCTGGGGGATTTTGCTGGGACAAGCCTAACTGGGGTAGAACTGGTGATCAAGAGAGATTTTTGTTGCAGAGTTGGGGAAGAGGGTTGGGAAAACAAATATCAGATGAGAGAGAAACTGGGAATGAATGGTTTGTTAATGAGTTGGAAAGATATACCAAAAAATCCTTGATGGAAAGGAAGGATTTTTGCTGGAAAGCGATCCTGGATAGAGGAAAAAAAAAAAATCTGTGAAGAAAGAAAGATATTTTTTGCTCTAAATTCCTAAAAGGAGGGGGAAGGGTGTAGTCAAGAAATAAAGAAGAGATTTTTGTTTTTGCTGGAAGATCCTAAAAACAAACAAACCTGGATCCCCAAGGTGAGGAGGACTCTTCAGGAGGAAAGAGAATGTTTAGCAGAACGAACCTGGAAGTGGGGGGCGGCGAATCCAAGGCCAAGATGCAGAAAGGGCGGAGGTCGGGGCAGGGCCCCAGGTACGAGCTGGAGAGCGGCGAGGGGGCAGTTGGGGCCTGGGGGACGGCGCAGGTAAGAAAAGGGGTGCAGTGGCCAGCGGCCGCGGAGTCTTCTCCAAGGGAGAAGGGGCTGCGGGGTGCAGCGAGGCCCAGAGCCGTTGGGAGGGCAGACACTGCGTGCGTGACGCGGGGTGAGGGGCGCCCACGGCGCCCCCTGCGCCCTTCGAAACGGAGATAGGCCCCCTCAAAAAGCAATGTATCAACAAATTAGAATAGGTTCTAAAGGGGTAAGAGGCTGAAAATGACGAAGGAGCAGGAATGGGGATAGGAAGAGAGGCGGCCGGGACGGCAGCAACCGGGTTTTAACCGCTTCCGGGGGTCGCGCGCCGGGCCTCGCGGCTCTCCCAGCGTCCCCCGGTCTCCACAGCGCTGCCCACCGGCCGGGCACGCTCGCGCAGCCGGGCCTGCCCCGGGGGCATCTTCTGAGCTCAGCCGCGACGCGGGCACGCATGCGCGGCAGCGGCCGCGGCCGCGGCCGCCTCGCCCGGCCCAGAGCATCCTCGCGCGCACCCTGCGACGCCCGGGCTCCCCGCGCGTGCGGCTCGGCGGGGCGGCCTCGGCGGCTTTTCGTCCAACGCAGAGGGGCGGGGCCCGGGCGGGACCTCCGGCGGGGCGGGGCTCAGCGCGGTTAGGCGCCCGGCGGCAGAGCAGGCTTAGGAGCCGCCGCGGGACGCCCTGGAACGCGCTGATGCGGCGCTCGCGCCCGTGCGGGCCGCTGGGACCTGCAGTCCCCGCGAGGAGGGCTTGGGGAGTAGGCGCCCCTCCCGCGGGGCTGTGGGGCTCAGCGAGGCAGCCCCACGTGCTCTTCAGGAGGCGGCAGCGGACCACGAGCCCCCAGGCCTGCCCTTCGGGGCCTTGGGAAGGCGCGGGGCTGCAGAACCCCTAAGGGGGCGGGGCGCGAGCTCACCCGCCTTCCCTCCAGCCATCCCTGAGCCACGTGTGGGTCTGGGCCTCTGCTGAGCAGCGTTGAGAGACAGACAGAAACCGGGAAGAGCAATGGCCCGGTCTGGTCAAGGACATAGGGATTCATTCCTTAGAAATCCAACACAGGAAATCTACGGAGACAACGTATAGTCGTTGCCTTGGGATGGGATGGGGATGGACTGTAAAGGAGCATGAGGGGATCCGATTGGGGTGATGCAAATATTCTAAAAGGGACGTTGACGGTTGGACAATCTGGTGAATTCACTAAAAATTGTTGGATTATACACTTACAATGGGTGACTTTTATGGAAATTATACCTCAAAGTTTTGTTATTTTCTAAAAATGGATCCCTGCGGTAGACAACAAAAAGAAGGACTGGCATTCTACTTTTGGGTTCCTTAATTCAGCAAATATTGCTTACTGGGTTTCTGTTCTCTGCTGAGGTACAGCAGTGTCTGTACCTCAGAAACAAACGTTCCTGCCTAGGCTTATATTCCAGAACATCACCGTCCAAAAGAAATACAAGCCCCGGGTGTCAGACACAATTTTACATTTCCTAGTAATCATTTTTTAAAACAAAGGTTACAGAAGAAGGTGAAATCAACTTTAATAAACAATTCAACCTGCAATGTTATTTCAACATTTAATCAATACAAAAATTGTAATGAGATAATTTACTTATTTTGAATTCTTTAAAACCTGGTGTATATATACATTCACAGGACGTCTCAATTCGGACTAGCCACATCATAGCCACATATAGCGAGTGGCTCTGGTACTCCACAGCATACCTCTAGTGGGGGACAGACCAATACCTTATGAACATAACATGGTTACACTTTAAAAAAAAAAAATAAGGAAAGAGGACAGACTGTCAGAGGATACTTTTTTTTTTTTGGTATCGTGAATGTACAATTACTTGAACAACATTATGTTACTAGATTCCCCCCATTATCAAGTCCCCGCCACATACCCCATTGCAGTCACTGTCCACCAGCGTAGTAAGATGCTAGAGTCACTACTACTTGGTTTCTCTGTGCTATACTGCCTTCCCCATGACCCCCCTTACATTATGTCTGCTAATCATAATGCCCCTTTTTCTCCTTTTTCCCCTTCCCACCCATCCTCCCCAGTCCCTTTCCCTTTGTTAACTGTTAGTCCACTCTTGGGTTCTGTGAGTCTGATGCTGTCCTGCTCCTTCAGTTTTTTTATTTGTTCTTATACTCCACAGATGTGTGAAATCATTTGATACTTGTCTTTCTCTACTTGGCTTATTTCACTGAGCATAATACCCTCTAGCTCCATCCATGTTGTTGCAAATAGACCTGCAACTTTTAACCTATGAAAGTTTTTCCTGATTTCCCCACTCCTAACATTGTTAAAAAACATAGGCCTGTCCACTCCTAGGAATTTGCCCTAAGAATGCAGGAGCTCAGTTTGATAAAGACATATGCACCCCTATGTTAATTGCAGCACTATTTACAATAGCCAAGAAATGGAAGCAACCTAAGTGTCCATCAGTAGATGAATGGATAAAGAAGATGTGGTACATATACACAATGGAATATTATTCAGCCATAAGAAGAAACCAAATCCTCCCATTTGCAACAACATGGATGGAGCTAGAGGGTATTATGCTCAGTGAAGTAAGCCAGGCGGAGAAAGACAAGTACCGAATGATTTCACTCATCTGTGGAGTGTAAGAACAAAGCAAAAACTGAAGGAACAAAACAGCAGCAGTATCACAGAACTCAAGAACGGACTAACAGTTTAACAAAGGGAAAGGGACTGGGGAGGATGGGTGGGAAGGGAGGGATAACGGGGCGAGGGGGAGGGAAGAAAGGGGGCCACTAAGATTAGCATGTATAATGTGGGGGAAGGGCTGTGCAAGACAGAGAAGACAAGTAGTGACTCTACAGCATCTTACTACGCTGATGGACAGTGACTGTAATGGGGTTTGTTGGGGGGCACTTGGTGAAGGGGGAGTCTCGTAAACATAATGTTCCTCATGCAATTGTAGATTATGATACCAAAAAAAAAAAAAGAATTAATAAATATTGTTAAAGTTTATGAGTTCAAACTTGTAACGCAGCAAATATCACCAGATATAGTTCACAGGCAGAACGCCTCTTTGGGGTCTTCCATAATTTTTAAGTGTAGACAAGCCCTAAGCTCAAGAAGTTTGAGGACTTCAGCCCTAAAGAGAACAAGTCCTGCACATACGCATGTGCCCAGGGGGATATGTATCTGTGTGAGTGTGTCTAACACAGAAAGAAACCCTAAACCAAAAATTCGAAACTGGCAGCCAGCAGACATGTTTTGTGAGGGGCCTACACTGTCTTTAAATATTTATTAAATTCATTGTCAGCATTTTTAAAGAGCAAAAGGTTTCACACAGAGACAGTGTTCTGGTCTCTTCACCAAAAAAAAAAAAAAAAATAGGTTCTGCAAAGTAAAACAGAAGGAACAAAACAGCACGACACTCATGGACATTGACGGGCGACTAGTGGTTACCAAGGAGGAGGCGATGGGGCCAGTGTGGTGGTGACGCTGGGGGGTGGCGGGGTGCGATAGGGGGATAAAGGGGCCCAGTAATTTGCAGTCACGATGTTAGGTGGTCTCAGGGACTGCTGAATCATCGTAATGTAAGATTGTATATCAACGATACTTTAAAAAAATTAAGTTCTCGCAACACTGTCCTGGCATTTCTATGTGGCCATTTGCATTGACTGGCGTCGCTTAGGGCGCAGTCTGGTTGATCACACTCAGGGCCTCTAGGTATCTGAAGTTGCTAGCCTGGGCTAGAGAAGGAAAAGGCATTTTTGCAATAAACAATGAAACATAAGCCAGTCTAATAAATGTCTGCATTCCTCCAGAGAGGTCAACATGCACAACAATAAATAACCCCTTTCCTTATCTGATTTCCCAAACAGCAATTTTGTAATGATCTCACCACTGCTACAGAGACTGTTGGAGGGATCAGAAACACGTCTGAGAAAGAAAGGAATCCACCGAGGAAGGGCGGAAACTCACCGGAAGAGCAAGTGACGGATCCTCCAGGGAACAGGAGGGCCCAGGTCAGGACCCACAGGGACAGCAACGGTCAGACCACTGGGTATTGCCTCCTGGAACGCCGGGTGGTAAATTCAGGATTCGTCCAACTTCTTTTGTCCTGAAGAGCAGGTGCTGGAAAGGAAGGGGACAATTCAGAACTTGGGTCCCCAAGGAAGCAAGGACACTGGTGAGAAATTGGAGGAGATGGCAACTTTTAGAAGAAACGAAGCAATAGCAAAAGGGAGAGATCTGGGTGGGAAAAAGGGTTTTGTTGTTAAGAAAAAGGTTTTTCCTCCTTTCCTATCTCCCCTCTCTGGGGAGGGACCTGGGGGATTTTGCTGGGACAAGCCTAACTGGGGTAGAACTGGTGATCAAGAGAGATTTTTGTTGCAGAGTTGGGGAAGAGGGTTGGGAAAACAAATATCAGATGAGAGAGAAACTGGGAATGAATGGTTTGTTAATGAGTTGGAAAGATATACCAAAAAATCCTTGATGGAAAGGAAGGATTTTTGCTGGAAAGCGATCCTGGATAGAGGAAAAAAAAAAAATCTGTGAAGAAAGAAAGATATTTTTTGCTCTAAATTCCTAAAAGGAGGGGGAGGGGTGTAGTCAAGAAATAAAGAAGAGATTTTTGTTTTTGCTGGAAGATCCTAAAAACAAACAAACCTGGATCCCCAAGGTGAGGAGGACTCTTCAGGAGGAAAGAGAATGTTTAGCAGAACGAACCTGGAAGTGGGGGGCGGCGAATCCAAGGCCAAGATGCAGAAAGGGCGGAGGTCGGGGCAGGGCCCCAGGTACGAGCTGGAGAGCGGCGAGGGGGCAGTTGGGGCCTGGGGGACGGCGCAGGTAAGAAAAGGGGTGCAGTGGCCAGCGGCCGCGGAGTCTTCTCCAAGGGAGAAGGGGCTGCGGGGTGCAGCGAGGCCCAGAGCCGTTGGGAGGGCAGACACTGCGTGCGTGACGCGGGGTGAGGGGCGCCCACGGCGCCCCCTGCGCCCTTCGAAACGGAGATAGGCCCCCTCAAAAAGCAATGTATCAACAAATTAGAATAGGTTCTAAAGGGGTAAGAGGCTGAAAATGACGAAGGAGCAGGAATGGGGATAGGAAGAGAGGCGGCCGGGACGGCAGCAACCGGGTTTTAACCGCTTCCGGGGGTCGCGCGCCGGGCCTCGCGGCTCTCCCAGCGTCCCCCGGTCTCCACAGCGCTGCCCGCCGGCCGGGCACGCTCGCGCAGCCGGGGCTGCCCCGGGGGCATCTTCTGAGCTCAGCCGCGACGCGGGCACGCATGCGCGGCAGCGGCGCCGCCTCGCCCGGCCCGGAACATCCTCGCGCGCACCCTGCGACGCCCGGGCTCCCCGCGCGTGCGGCTCGGCGGGGCGGCCTCGGCGGCTTTTCGTCCAACGCAGAGGGGCGGGGCCCGGGCGGGACCTCCGGCGGGGCGGGGCTCAGCGCGGTTAGGCGCCCGGCGGCAGAGCAGGCTTAGGAGCCGCCGCGGGACGCCCTGGAACGCGCTGATGCGGCGCTCGCGCCCGTGCGGGCCGCTGGGAGCTGCAGTCCCCGCGAGGAGGGCTTGGGGAGTAGGCGCCCCTCCCGCGGGGCTGTGGGGCTCAGCGAGGCAGCCCCACGTGCTCTTCAGGAGGCGGCAGCGGACCACGAGCCCCCAGGCCTGCCCTTCGGGGCCTTGGGAAGGCGCGGGGCTGCAGAACCCCTAAGGGGGCGGGGCGCGAGCTCACCCGCCTTCCCTCCAGCCATCCCTGAGCCACGTGTGGGTCTGGGCCTCTGCTGAGCAGCGTTGAGAGACAGACAGAAACCGGGAAGAGCAATGGCCCGGTCTGGTCAAGGACATAGGGATTCATTCCTTAGAAATCCAACACAGGAAATCTACGGAGACAACGTATAGTCGTTGCCTTGGGATGGGATGGGGATGGACTGTAAAGGAGCATGAGGGGATCCGATTGGGGTGATGCAAATATTCTAAAAGGGACGTTGACGGTTGGACAATCTGGTGAATTCACTAAAAATTGTTGGATTATACACTTACAATGGGTGACTTTTATGGAAATTATACCTCAAAGTTTTGTTATTTTCTAAAAATGGATCCCTGCGGTAGACAACAAAAAGAAGGACTGGCATTCTACTTTTGGGTTCCTTAATTCAGCAAATATTGCTTACTGGGTTTCTGTTCTCTGCTGAGGTACAGCAGTGTCTGTACCTCAGAAACAAACGTTCCTGCCTAGGCTTATATTCCAGAACATCACCGTCCAAAAGAAATACAAGCCCCGGGTGTCAGACACAATTTTACATTTCCTAGTAATCATTTTTTAAAACAAAGGTTACAGAAGAAGGTGAAATCAACTTTAATAAACAATTCAACCTGCAATGTTATTTCAACATTTAATCAATACAAAAATTGTAATGAGATAATTTACTTATTTTGAATTCTTTAAAACCTGGTGTATATATACATTCACAGGACGTCTCAATTCGGACTAGCCACATCATAGCCACATATAGCGAGTGGCTCTGGTACTCCACAGCATACCTCTAGTGGGGGACAGACCAATACCTTATGAACATAACATGGTTACACTTTAAAAAAAAAAATAAGGAAAGAGGACAGACTGTCAGAGGATACTTTTTTTTTTTTGGTATCGTGAATGTACAATTACTTGAACAACATTATGTTACTAGATTCCCCCCATTATCAAGTCCCCGCCACATACCCCATTGCAGTCACTGTCCACCAGCGTAGTAAGATGCTAGAGTCACTACTACTTGGTTTCTCTGTGCTATACTGCCTTCCCCATGACCCCCCTTACATTATGTCTGCTAATCATAATGCCCCTTTTTCTCCTTTTTCCCCTTCCCACCCATCCTCCCCAGTCCCTTTCCCTTTGTTAACTGTTAGTCCACTCTTGGGTTCTGTGAGTCTGATGCTGTCCTGCTCCTTCAGTTTTTTTATTTGTTCTTATACTCCACAGATGTGTGAAATCATTTGATACTTGTCTTTCTCTACTTGGCTTATTTCACTGAGCATAATACCCTCTAGCTCCATCCATGTTGTTGCAAATAGACCTGCAACTTTTAACCTATGAAAGTTTTTCCTGATTTCCCCACTCCTAACATTGTTAAAAAACATAGGCCTGTCCACTCCTAGGAATTTGCCCTAAGAATGCAGGAGCTCAGTTTGATAAAGACATATGCACCCCTATGTTAATTGCAGCACTATTTACAATAGCCAAGAAATGGAAGCAACCTAAGTGTCCATCAGTAGATGAATGGATAAAGAAGATGTGGTACATATACACAATGGAATATTATTCAGCCATAAGAAGAAACCAAATCCTCCCATTTGCAACAACATGGATGGAGCTAGAGGGTATTATGCTCAGTGAAGTAAGCCAGGCGGAGAAAGACAAGTACCGAATGATTTCACTCATCTGTGGAGTGTAAGAACAAAGCAAAAACTGAAGGAACAAAACAGCAGCAGTATCACAGAACTCAAGAACGGACTAACAGTTTAACAAAGGGAAAGGGACTGGGGAGGATGGGTGGGAAGGGAGGGATAACGGGGCGAGGGGGAGGGAAGAAAGGGGGCCACTAAGATTAGCATGTATAATGTGGGGGAAGGGCTGTGCAAGACAGAGAAGACAAGTAGTGACTCTACAGCATCTTACTACGCTGATGGACAGTGACTGTAATGGGGTTTGTTGGGGGGCACTTGGTGAAGGGGGAGTCTCGTAAACATAATGTTCCTCATGTAATTGTAGATTATGATACCAAAAAAAAAAAAAAGAATTAATAAATATTGTTAAAGTTTATGAGTTCAAACTTGTAACGCAGCAAATATCACCAGATATAGTTCACAGGCAGAACGCCTCTTTGGGGTCTTCCATAATTTTTAAGTGTAGACAAGCCCTAAGCTCAAGAAGTTTGAGGACTTCAGCCCTAAAGAGAACAAGTCCTGCACATACGCATGTGCCCAGGGGGATATGTATCTGTGTGAGTGTGTCTAACACAGAAAGAAACCCTAAACCAAAAATTCGAAACTGGCAGCCAGCAGACATGTTTTGTGAGGGGCCTACACTGTCTTTAAATATTTATTAAATTCATTGTCAGCATTTTTAAAGAGCAAAAGGTTTCACACAGAGACAGTGTTCTGGTCTCTTCACCAAAAAAAAAAAAAAAAAATAGGTTCTGCAAAGTAAAACAGAAGGAACAAAACAGCACGACACTCATGGACATTGACGGGCGACTAGTGGTTACCAAGGAGGAGGGGATGGGGCCAGTGTGGTGGTGACGCTGGGGGGTGGCGGGGTGCGATAGGGGGATAAAGGGGCCCAGTAATTTGCAGTCACGATGTTAGGTGGTCTCAGGGACTGCTGAATCACCGTAATGTAAGATTGTATATCAACGATACTTTAAAAAAATTAAGTTCTCGCAACACTGTCCTGGCATTTCTATGTGGCCATTTGCATTGACTGGCGTCGCTTAGGGCGCAGTCTGGTTGATCACACTCAGGGCCTGTAGGTATCTGAAGTTGCTAGCCTGGGCTAGAGAAGGAAAAGGCATTTTTGCAATAAACAATGAAACATAAGCCAGTCTAATAAATGTCTGCATTCCTCCAGAGAGGTCAACATGCACAACAATAAATAACCCCTTTCCTTATCTGATTTCCCAAACAGCAATTTTGTAATGATCTCACCACTGCTACAGAGACTGTTGGAGGGATCAGAAACACGTCTGAGAAAGAAAGGAATCCACCGAGGAAGGGCGGAAACTCACCGGAAGAGCAAGTGACGGATCCTCCAGGGAACAGGAGGGCCCAGGTCAGGACCCACAGGGACAGCAACGGTCAGACCACTGGGTATTGCCTCCTGGAACGCCGGGTGGTAAATTCAGGATTCGTCCAACTTCTTTTGTCCTGAAGAGCAGGTGCTGGAAAGGAAGGGGACAATTCAGAACTTGGGTCCCCAAGGAAGCAAGGACACTGGTGAGAAATTGGAGGAGATGGCAACTTTTAGAAGAAACGAAGCAATAGCAAAAGGGAGAGATCTAGGTGGGAAAAAGGGTTTTGTTGTTAAGAAAAAGGTTTTTCCTCCTTTCCTATCTCCCCTCTCTGGGGAGGGACCTGGGGGATTTTGCTGGGACAAGCCTAACTGGGGTAGAACTGGTGATCAAGAGAGATTTTTGTTGCAGAGTTGGGGAAGAGGGTTGGGAAAACAAATATCAGATGAGAGAGAAACTGGGAATGAATGGTTTGTTAATGAGTTGGAAAGATATACCAAAAAATCCTTGATGGAAAGGAAGGATTTTTGCTGGAAAGCGATCCTGGATAGAGGAAAAAAAAAAAATCTGTGAAGAAAGAAAGATATTTTTTGCTCTAAATTCCTAAAAGGAGGGGGAGGGGTGTAGTCAAGAAATAAAGAAGAGATTTTTGTTTTTGCTGGAAGATCCTAAAAACAAACAAACCTGGATCCCCAAGGTGAGGAGGACTCTTCAGGAGGAAAGAGAATGTTTAGCAGAACGAACCTGGAAGTGGGGGGCGGCGAATCCAAGGCCAAGATGCAGAAAGGGCGGAGGTCGGGACAGGGCCCCAGGTACGAGCTGGAGAGCGGCGAGGGGGCAGTTGGGGCCTGGGGGACGGCGCAGGTAAGAAAAGGGGTGCAGTGGCCAGCGGCCGCGGAGTCTTCTCCAAGGGAGAAGGGGCTGCGGGGTGCAGCGAGGCCCAGAGCCGTTGGGAGGGCAGACACTGCGTGCGTGACGCGGGGTGAGGGGCGCCCACGGCGCCCCCTGCGCCCTTCGAAACGGAGTTAGGCCCCCTCAAAAAGCAATGTATCAACAAATTAGAATAGGTTCTAAAGGGGTAAGAGGCTGAAAATGACGAAGGAGCAGGAATGGGGATAGGAAGAGAGGCGGCCGGGACGGCAGCAACCGGGTTTTAACCGCTTCCGGGGGTCGCGCGCCGGGCCTCGCGGCTCTCCCAGCGTCCCCCGGTCTCCACAGCGCTGCCCGCCGGCCGGGCACGCTCGCGCAGCCGGGGCTGCCCCGGGGGCATCTTCTGAGCTCAGCCGCGACGCGGGCACGCATGCGCGGCAGCGGCGCCGCCTCGCCCGGCCCGGAGCATCCTCGCGCGCACCCTGCGACGCCCGGGCTCCCCGCGCGTGCGGCTCGGCGGGGCGGCCTCGGCGGCTTTTCGTCCAACGCAGAGGGGCGGGGCCCGGGCGGGACCTCCGGCGGGGCGGGGCTCAGCGCGGTTAGGCGCCCGGTGGCAGAGCAGGCTTAGGAGCCGCCGCGGGACGCCCTGGAACGCGCTGATGCGGCGCTCGCGCCCGTGCGGGCCGCTGGGACCTGCAGTCCCCGCGAGGAGGGCTTGGGGAGTAGGCGCCCCTCCCGCGGGGCTGTGGGGCTCAGCGAGGCAGCCCCACGTGCTCTTCAGGAGGCGGCAGCGGACCACGAGCCCCCAGGCCTGCCCTTCGGGGCCTTGGGAAGGCGCGGGGCTGCAGAACCCCTAAGGGGGCGGGGCGCGAGCTCACCCGCCTTCCCTCCAGCCATCCCTAAGCCACGTGTGGGTCTGGGCCTCTGCTGAGCAGCGTTGAGAGACAGACAGAAACCGGGAAGAGCAATGGCCCGGTCTGGTCAAGGACATAGGGATTCATTCCTTAGAAATCCAACACAGGAAATCTACGGAGACAACGTATAGTCGTTGCCTTGGGATGGGATGGGGATGGACTGTAAAGGAGCATGAGGGGATCCGATTGGGGTGATGCAAATATTCTAAAAGGGACGTTGACGGTTGGACAATCTGGTGAATTCACTAAAAATTGTTGGATTATACACTTACAATGGGTGACTTTTATGGAAATTATACCTCAAAGTTTTGTTATTTTCTAAAAATGGATCCCTGCGGTAGACAACAAAAAGAAGGACTGGCATTCTACTTTTGGGTTCCTTAATTCAGCAAATATTGCTTACTGGGTTTCTGTTCTCTGCTGAGGTACAGCAGTGTCTGTACCTCAGAAACAAACGTTCCTGCCTAGGCTTATATTCCAGAACATCACCGTCCAAAAGAAATACAAGCCCCGGGTGTCAGACACAATTTTACATTTCCTAGTAATCATTTTTTAAAACAAAGGTTACAGAAGAAGGTGAAATCAACTTTAATAAACAATTCAACCTGCAATGTTATTTCAACATTTAATCAATACAAAAATTGTAATGAGATAATTTACTTATTTTGAATTCTTTAAAACCTGGTGTATATATACATTCACAGGACGTCTCAATTCGGACTAGCCACATCATAGCCACATATAGCGAGTGGCTCTGGTACTCCACAGCATACCTCTAGTGGGGGACAGACCAATACCTTATGAACATAACATGGTTACACTTTAAAAAAAAAAAATAAGGAAAGAGGACAGACTGTCAGAGGATACTTTTTTTTTTTTGGTATCGTGAATGTACAATTACTTGAACAACATTATGTTACTAGATTCCCCCCATTATCAAGTCCCCGCCACATACCCCATTGCAGTCACTGTCCACCAGCGTAGTAAGATGCTAGAGTCACTACTACTTGGTTTCTCTGTGCTATACTGCCTTCCCCATGACCCCCCTTACATTATGTCTGCTAATCATAATGCCCCTTTTTCTCCTTTTTCCCCTTCCCACCCATCCTCCCCAGTCCCTTTCCCTTTGTTAACTGTTAGTCCACTCTTGGGTTCTGTGAGTCTGATGCTGTCCTGCTCCTTCAGTTTTTTTATTTGTTCTTATACTCCACAGATGTGTGAAATCATTTGATACTTGTCTTTCTCTACTTGGCTTATTTCACTGAGCATAATACCCTCTAGCTCCATCCATGTTGTTGCAAATAGACCTGCAACTTTTAACCTATGAAAGTTTTTCCTGATTTCCCCACTCCTAACATTGTTAAAAAACATAGGCCTGTCCACTCCTAGGAATTTGCCCTAAGAATGCAGGAGCTCAGTTTGATAAAGACATATGCACCCCTATGTTAATTGCAGCACTATTTACAATAGCCAAGAAATGGAAGCAACCTAAGTGTCCATCAGTAGATGAATGGATAAAGAAGATGTGGTACATATACACAATGGAATATTATTCAGCCATAAGAAGAAACCAAATCCTCCCATTTGCAACAACATGGATGGAGCTAGAGGGTATTATGCTCAGTGAAGTAAGCCAGGCGGAGAAAGACAAGTACCGAATGATTTCACTCATCTGTGGAGTGTAAGAACAAAGCAAAAACTGAAGGAACAAAACAGCAGCAGTATCACAGAACTCAAGAACGGACTAACAGTTTAACAAAGGGAAAGGGACTGGGGAGGATGGGTGGGAAGGGAGGGATAACGGGGCGAGGGGGAGGGAAGAAAGGGGGCCACTAAGATTAGCATGTATAATGTGGGGGAAGGGCTGTGCAAGACAGAGAAGACAAGTAGTGACTCTACAGCATCTTACTACGCTGATGGACAGTGACTGTAATGGGGTTTGTTGGGGGGCACTTGGTGAAGGGGGAGTCTCGTAAACATAATGTTCCTCATGTAATTGTAGATTATGATACCAAAAAAAAAAAAAGAATTAATAAATATTGTTAAAGTTTATGAGTTCAAACTTGTAACGCAGCAAATATCACCAGATATAGTTCACAGGCAGAACGCCTCTTTGGGGTCTTCCATAATTTTTAAGTGTAGACAAGCCCTAAGCTCAAGAAGTTTGAGGACTTCAGCCCTAAAGAGAACAAGTCCTGCACATACGCATGTGCCCAGGGGGATATGTATCTGTGTGAGTGTGTCTAACACAGAAAGAAACCCTAAACCAAAAATTCGAAACTGGCAGCCAGCAGACATGTTTTGTGAGGGGCCTACACTGTCTTTAAATATTTATTAAATTCATTGTCAGCATTTTTAAAGAGCAAAAGGTTTCACACAGAGACAGTGTTCTGGTCTCTTCACCAAAAAAAAAAAAAAAATAGGTTCTGCAAAGTAAAACAGAAGGAACAAAACAGCACGACACTCATGGACATTGACGGGCGACTAGTGGTTACCAAGGAGGAGGGGATGGGGCCAGTGTGGTGGTGACGCTGGGGGGTGGCGGGGTGCGATAGGGGGATAAAGGGGCCCAGTAATTTGCAGTCACGATGTTAGGTGGTCTCAGGGACTGCTGAATCACCGTAATGTAAGATTGTATATCAACGATACTTTAAAAAAATTAAGTTCTCGCAACACTGTCCTGGCATTTCTATGTGGCCATTTGCATTGACTGGCGTCGCTTAGGGCGCAGTCTGGTTGATCACACTCAGGGCCTCTAGGTATCTGAAGTTGCTAGCCTGGGCTAGAGAAGGAAAAGGCATTTTTGCAATAAACAATGAAACATAAGCCAGTCTAATAAATGTCTGCATTCCTCCAGAGAGGTCAACATGCACAACAATAAATAACCCCTTTCCTTATCTGATTTCCCAAACAGCAATTTTGTAATGATCTCACCACTGCTACAGAGACTGTTGGAGGGATCAGAAACACGTCTGAGAAAGAAAGGAATCCACCGAGGAAGGGCGGAAACTCACCGGAAGAGCAAGTGACGGATCCTCCAGGGAACAGGAGGGCCCAGGTCAGGACCCACAGGGACAGCAACGGTCAGACCACTGGGTATTGCCTCCTGGAACGCCGGGTGGTAAATTCAGGATTCGTCCAACTTCTTTTGTCCTGAAGAGCAGGTGCTGGAAAGGAAGGGGACAATTCAGAACTTGGGTCCCCAAGGAAGCAAGGACACTGGTGAGAAATTGGAGGAGATGGCAACTTTTAGAAGAAACGAAGCAATAGCAAAAGGGAGAGATCTAGGTGGGAAAAAGGGTTTTGTTGTTAAGAAAAAGGTTTTTCCTCCTTTCCTATCTCCCCTCTCTGGGGAGGGACCTGGGGGATTTTGCTGGGACAAGCCTAACTGGGGTAGAACTGGTGATCAAGAGAGATTTTTGTTGCAGAGTTGGGGAAGAGGGTTGGGAAAACAAATATCAGATGAGAGAGAAACTGGGAATGAATGGTTTGTTAATGAGTTGGAAAGATATACCAAAAAATCCTTGATGGAAAGGAAGGATTTTTGCTGGAAAGCGATCCTGGATAGAGGAAAAAAAAAAAATCTGTGAAGAAAGAAAGATATTTTTTGCTCTAAATTCCTAAAAGGAGGGGGAGGGGTGTAGTCAAGAAATAAAGAAGAGATTTTTGTTTTTGCTGGAAGATCCTAAAAACAAACAAACCTGGATCCCCAAGGTGAGGAGGACTCTTCAGGAGGAAAGAGAATGTTTAGCAGAACGAACCTGGAAGTGGGGGGCGGCGAATCCAAGGCCAAGATGCAGAAAGGGCGGAGGTCGGGGCAGGGCCCCAGGTACGAGCTGGAGAGCGGCGAGGGGGCAGTTGGGGCCTGGGGGACGGCGCAGGTAAGAAAAGGGGTGCAGTGGCCAGCGGCCGCGGAGTCTTCTCCAAGGGAGAAGGGGCTGCGGGGTGCAGCGAGGCCCAGAGCCGTTGGGAGGGCAGACACTGCGTGCGTGACGCGGGGTGAGGGGCGCCCACGGCGCCCCCTGCGCCCTTCGAAACGGAGATAGGCCCCCTCAAAAAGCAATGTATCAACAAATTAGAATAGGTTCTAAAGGGGTAAGAGGCTGAAAATGACGAAGGAGCAGGAATGGGGATAGGAAGAGAGGCGGCCGGGACGGCAGCAACCGGGTTTTAACCGCTTCCGGGGGTCGCGCGCCGGGCCTCGCGGCTCTCCCAGCGTCCCCCGGTCTCCACAGCGCTGCCCGCCGGCCGGGCACGCTCGCGCAGCCGGGGCTGCCCCGGGGGCATCTTCTGAGCTCAGCCGCGACGCGGGCACGCATGCGCGGCAGCGGCGCCGCCTCGCCCGGCCCGGAACATCCTCGCGCGCACCCTGCGACGCCCGGGCTCCCCGCGCGTGCGGCTCGGCGGGGCGGCCTCGGCGGCTTTTCGTCCAACGCAGAGGGGCGGGGCCCGGGCGGGACCTCCGGCGGGGCGGGGCTCAGCGCGGTTAGGCGCCCGGCGGCAGAGCAGGCTTAGGAGCCGCCGCGGGACGCCCTGGAACGCGCTGATGCGGCGCTCGCGCCCGTGCGGGCCGCTGGGAGCTGCAGTCCCCGCGAGGAGGGCTTGGGGAGTAGGCGCCCCTCCCGCGGGGCTGTGGGGCTCAGCGAGGCAGCCCCACGTGCTCTTCAGGAGGCGGCAGCGGACCACGAGCCCCCAGGCCTGCCCTTCGGGGCCTTGGGAAGGCGCGGGGCTGCAGAACCCCTAAGGGGGCGGGGCGCGAGCTCACCCGCCTTCCCTCCAGCCATCCCTGAGCCACGTGTGGGTCTGGGCCTCTGCTGAGCAGCGTTGAGAGACAGACAGAAACCGGGAAGAGCAATGGCCCGGTCTGGTCAAGGACATAGGGATTCATTCCTTAGAAATCCAACACAGGAAATCTACGGAGACAACGTATAGTCGTTGCCTTGGGATGGGATGGGGATGGACTGTAAAGGAGCATGAGGGGATCCGATTGGGGTGATGCAAATATTCTAAAAGGGACGTTGACGGTTGGACAATCTGGTGAATTCACTAAAAATTGTTGGATTATACACTTACAATGGGTGACTTTTATGGAAATTATACCTCAAAGTTTTGTTATTTTCTAAAAATGGATCCCTGCGGTAGACAACAAAAAGAAGGACTGGCATTCTACTTTTGGGTTCCTTAATTCAGCAAATATTGCTTACTGGGTTTCTGTTCTCTGCTGAGGTACAGCAGTGTCTGTACCTCAGAAACAAACGTTCCTGCCTAGGCTTATATTCCAGAACATCACCGTCCAAAAGAAATACAAGCCCCGGGTGTCAGACACAATTTTACATTTCCTAGTAATCATTTTTTAAAACAAAGGTTACAGAAGAAGGTGAAATCAACTTTAATAAACAATTCAACCTGCAATGTTATTTCAACATTTAATCAATACAAAAATTGTAATGAGATAATTTACTTATTTTGAATTCTTTAAAACCTGGTGTATATATACATTCACAGGACGTCTCAATTCGGACTAGCCACATCATAGCCACATATAGCGAGTGGCTCTGGTACTCCACAGCATACCTCTAGTGGGGGACAGACCAATACCTTATGAACATAACATGGTTACACTTTAAAAAAAAAAAATAAGGAAAGAGGACAGACTGTCAGAGGATACTTTTTTTTTTTTGGTATCGTGAATGTACAATTACTTGAACAACATTATGTTACTAGATTCCCCCCATTATCAAGTCCCCGCCACATACCCCATTGCAGTCACTGTCCACCAGCGTAGTAAGATGCTAGAGTCACTACTACTTGGTTTCTCTGTGCTATACTGCCTTCCCCATGACCCCCCTTACATTATGTCTGCTAATCATAATGCCCCTTTTTCTCCTTTTTCCCCTTCCCACCCATCCTCCCCAGTCCCTTTCCCTTTGTTAACTGTTAGTCCACTCTTGGGTTCTGTGAGTCTGATGCTGTCCTGCTCCTTCAGTTTTTTTATTTGTTCTTATACTCCACAGATGTGTGAAATCATTTGATACTTGTCTTTCTCTACTTGGCTTATTTCACTGAGCATAATACCCTCTAGCTCCATCCATGTTGTTGCAAATAGACCTGCAACTTTTAACCTATGAAAGTTTTTCCTGATTTCCCCACTCCTAACATTGTTAAAAAACATAGGCCTGTCCACTCCTAGGAATTTGCCCTAAGAATGCAGGAGCTCAGTTTGATAAAGACATATGCACCCCTATGTTAATTGCAGCACTATTTACAATAGCCAAGAAATGGAAGCAACCTAAGTGTCCATCAGTAGATGAATGGATAAAGAAGATGTGGTACATATACACAATGGAATATTATTCAGCCATAAGAAGAAACCAAATCCTCCCATTTGCAACAACATGGATGGAGCTAGAGGGTATTATGCTCAGTGAAGTAAGCCAGGCGGAGAAAGACAAGTACCGAATGATTTCACTCATCTGTGGAGTGTAAGAACAAAGCAAAAACTGAAGGAACAAAACAGCAGCAGTATCACAGAACTCAAGAACGGACTAACAGTTTAACAAAGGGAAAGGGACTGGGGAGGATGGGTGGGAAGGGAGGGATAACGGGGCGAGGGGGAGGGAAGAAAGGGGGCCACTAAGATTAGCATGTATAATGTGGGGGAAGGGCTGTGCAAGACAGAGAAGACAAGTAGTGACTCTACAGCATCTTACTACGCTGATGGACAGTGACTGTAATGGGGTTTGTTGGGGGGCACTTGGTGAAGGGGGAGTCTCGTAAACATAATGTTCCTCATGCAATTGTAGATTATGATACCAAAAAAAAAAAAAGAATTAATAAATATTGTTAAAGTTTATGAGTTCAAACTTGTAACGCAGCAAATATCACCAGATATAGTTCACAGGCAGAACGCCTCTTTGGGGTCTTCCATAATTTTTAAGTGTAGACAAGCCCTAAGCTCAAGAAGTTTGAGGACTTCAGCCCTAAAGAGAACAAGTCCTGCACATACGCATGTGCCCAGGGGGATATGTATCTGTGTGAGTGTGTCTAACACAGAAAGAAACCCTAAACCAAAAATTCGAAACTGGCAGCCAGCAGACATGTTTTGTGAGGGGCCTACACTGTCTTTAAATATTTATTAAATTCATTGTCAGCATTTTTAAAGAGCAAAAGGTTTCACACAGAGACAGTGTTCTGGTCTCTTCACCAAAAAAAAAAAAATAGGTTCTGCAAAGTAAAACAGAAGGAACAAAACAGCACGACACTCATGGACATTGACGGGCGACTAGTGGTTACCAAGGAGGAGGCGATGGGGCCAGTGTGGTGGTGACGCTGGGGGGTGGCGGGGTGCGATAGGGGGATAAAGGGGCCCAGTAATTTGCAGTCACGATGTTAGGTGGTCTCAGGGACTGCTGAATCATCGTAATGTAAGATTGTATATCAACGATACTTTAAAAAAATTAAGTTCTCGCAACACTGTCCTGGCATTTCTATGTGGCCATTTGCATTGACTGGCGTCGCTTAGGGCGCAGTCTGGTTGATCACACTCAGGGCCTGTAGGTATCTGAAGTTGCTAGCCTGGGCTAGAGAAGGAAAAGGCATTTTTGCAATAAACAATGAAACATAAGCCAGTCTAATAAATGTCTGCATTCCTCCAGAGAGGTCAACATGCACAACAATAAATAACCCCTTTCCTTATCTGATTTCCCAAACAGCAATTTTGTAATGATCTCACCACTGCTACAGAGACTGTTGGAGGGATCAGAAACACGTCTGAGAAAGAAAGGAATCCACCGAGGAAGGGCGGAAACTCACCGGAAGAGCAAGTGACGGATCCTCCAGGGAACAGGAGGGCCCAGGTCAGGACCCACAGGGACAGCAACGGTCAGACCACTGGGTATTGCCTCCTGGAACGCCGGGTGGTAAATTCAGGATTCGTCCAACTTCTTTTGTCCTGAAGAGCAGGTGCTGGAAAGGAAGGGGACAATTCAGAACTTGGGTCCCCAAGGAAGCAAGGACACTGGTGAGAAATTGGAGGAGATGGCAACTTTTAGAAGAAACGAAGCAATAGCAAAAGGGAGAGATCTGGGTGGGAAAAAGGGTTTTGTTGTTAAGAAAAAGGTTTTTCCTCCTTTCCTATCTCCCCTCTCTGGGGAGGGACCTGGGGGATTTTGCTGGGACAAGCCTAACTGGGGTAGAACTGGTGATCAAGAGAGATTTTTGTTGCAGAGTTGGGGAAGAGGGTTGGGAAAACAAATATCAGATGAGAGAGAAACTGGGAATGAATGGTTTGTTAATGAGTTGGAAAGATATACCAAAAAATCCTTGATGGAAAGGAAGGATTTTTGCTGGAAAGCGATCCTGGATAGAGGAAAAAAAAAAAATCTGTGAAGAAAGAAAGATATTTTTTGCTCTAAATTCCTAAAAGGAGGGGGAAGGGTGTAGTCAAGAAATAAAGAAGAGATTTTTGTTTTTGCTGGAAGATCCTAAAAACAAACAAACCTGGATCCCCAAGGTGAGGAGGACTCTTCAGGAGGAAAGAGAATGTTTAGCAGAACGAACCTGGAAGTGGGGGGCGGCGAATCCAAGGCCAAGATGCAGAAAGGGCGGAGGTCGGGGCAGGGCCCCAGGTACGAGCTGGAGAGCGGCGAGGGGGCAGTTGGGGCCTGGGGGACGGCGCAGGTAAGAAAAGGGGTGCAGTGGCCAGCGGCCGCGGAGTCTTCTCCAAGGGAGAAGGGGCTGCGGGGTGCAGCGAGGCCCAGAGCCGTTGGGAGGGCAGACACTGCGTGCGTGACGCGGGGTGAGGGGCGCCCACGGCGCCCCCTGCGCCCTTCGAAACGGAGATAGGCCCCCTCAAAAAGCAATGTATCAACAAATTAGAATAGGTTCTAAAGGGGTAAGAGGCTGAAAATGACGAAGGAGCAGGAATGGGGATAGGAAGAGAGGCGGCCGGGACGGCAGCAACCGGGTTTTAACCGCTTCCGGGGGTCGCGCGCCGGGCCTCGCGGCTCTCCCAGCGTCCCCCGGTCTCCACAGCGCTGCCCGCCGGCCGGGCACGCTCGCGCAGCCGGGCCTGCCCCGGGGGCATCTTCTGAGCTCAGCCGCGACGCGGGCACGCATGCGCGGCAGCGGCCGCGGCCGCGGCCGCCTCGCCCGGCCCAGAGCATCCTCGCGCGCACCCTGCGACGCCCGGGCTCCCCGCGCGTGCGGCTCGGCGGGGCGGCCTCGGCGGCTTTTCGTCCAACGCAGAGGGGCGGGGCCCGGGCGGGACCTCCGGCGGGGCGGGGCTCAGCGCGGTTAGGCGCCCGGCGGCAGAGCAGGCTTAGGAGCCGCCGCGGGACGCCCTGGAACGCGCTGATGCGGCGCTCGCGCCCGTGCGGGCCGCTGGGACCTGCAGTCCCCGCGAGGAGGGCTTGGGGAGTAGGCGCCCCTCCCGCGGGGCTGTGGGGCTCAGCGAGGCAGCCCCACGTGCTCTTCAGGAGGCGGCAGCGGACCACGAGCCCCCAGGCCTGCCCTTCGGGGCCTTGGGAAGGCGCGGGGCTGCAGAACCCCTAAGGGGGCGGGGCGCGAGCTCACCCGCCTTCCCTCCAGCCATCCCTGAGCCACGTGTGGGTCTGGGCCTCTGCTGAGCAGCGTTGAGAGACAGACAGAAACCGGGAAGAGCAATGGCCCGGTCTGGTCAAGGACATAGGGATTCATTCCTTAGAAATCCAACACAGGAAATCTACGGAGACAACGTATAGTCGTTGCCTTGGGATGGGATGGGGATGGACTGTAAAGGAGCATGAGGGGATCCGATTGGGGTGATGCAAATATTCTAAAAGGGACGTTGACGGTTGGACAATCTGGTGAATTCACTAAAAATTGTTGGATTATACACTTACAATGGGTGACTTTTATGGAAATTATACCTCAAAGTTTTGTTATTTTCTAAAAATGGATCCCTGCGGTAGACAACAAAAAGAAGGACTGGCATTCTACTTTTGGGTTCCTTAATTCAGCAAATATTGCTTACTGGGTTTCTGTTCTCTGCTGAGGTACAGCAGTGTCTGTACCTCAGAAACAAACGTTCCTGCCTAGGCTTATATTCCAGAACATCACCGTCCAAAAGAAATACAAGCCCCGGGTGTCAGACACAATTTTACATTTAATAGTAATCATTTTTTAAAACAAAGGTTACAGAAGAAGGTGAAATCAACTTTAATAAACAATTCAACCTGCAATGTTATTTCAACATTTAATCAATACAAAAATTGTAATGAGATAATTTACTTATTTTGAATTCTTTAAAACCTGGTGTATATATACATTCACAGGACGTCTCAATTCGGACTAGCCACATCATAGCCACATATAGCGAGTGGCTCTGGTACTCCACAGCATACCTCTAGTGGGGGACAGACCAATACCTTATGAACATAACATGGTTACACTTTAAAAAAAAAAAATAAGGAAAGAGGACAGACTGTCAGAGGATACTTTTTTTTTTTGGTATCGTGAATGTACAATTACTTGAACAACATTATGTTACTAGATTCCCCCCATTATCAAGTCCCCGCCACATACCCCATTGCAGTCACTGTCCACCAGCGTAGTAAGATGCTAGAGTCACTACTACTTGGTTTCTCTGTGCTATACTGCCTTCCCCATGACCCCCCTTACATTATGTCTGCTAATCATAATGCCCCTTTTTCTCCTTTTTCCCCTTCCCACCCATCCTCCCCAGTCCCTTTCCCTTTGTTAACTGTTAGTCCACTCTTGGGTTCTGTGAGTCTGATGCTGTCCTGCTCCTTCAGTTTTTTTATTTGTTCTTATACTCCACAGATGTGTGAAATCATTTGATACTTGTCTTTCTCTACTTGGCTTATTTCACTGAGCATAATACCCTCTAGCTCCATCCATGTTGTTGCAAATAGACCTGCAACTTTTAACCTATGAAAGTTTTTCCTGATTTCCCCACTCCTAACATTGTTAAAAAACATAGGCCTGTCCACTCCTAGGAATTTGCCCTAAGAATGCAGGAGCTCAGTTTGATAAAGACATATGCACCCCTATGTTAATTGCAGCACTATTTACAATAGCCAAGAAATGGAAGCAACCTAAGTGTCCATCAGTAGATGAATGGATAAAGAAGATGTGGTACATATACACAATGGAATATTATTCAGCCATAAGAAGAAACCAAATCCTCCCATTTGCAACAACATGGATGGAGCTAGAGGGTATTATGCTCAGTGAAGTAAGCCAGGCGGAGAAAGACAAGTACCGAATGATTTCACTCATCTGTGGAGTGTAAGAACAAAGCAAAAACTGAAGGAACAAAACAGCAGCAGTATCACAGAACTCAAGAACGGACTAACAGTTTAACAAAGGGAAAGGGACTGGGGAGGATGGGTGGGAAGGGAGGGATAACGGGGCGAGGGGGAGGGAAGAAAGGGGGCCACTAAGATTAGCATGTATAATGTGGGGGAAGGGCTGTGCAAGACAGAGAAGACAAGTAGTGACTCTACAGCATCTTACTACGCTGATGGACAGTGACTGTAATGGGGTTTGTTGGGGGGCACTTGGTGAAGGGGGAGTCTCGTAAACATAATGTTCCTCATGCAATTGTAGATTATGATACCAAAAAAAAAAAAAGAATTAATAAATATTGTTAAAGTTTATGAGTTCAAACTTGTAACGCAGCAAATATCACCAGATATAGTTCACAGGCAGAACGCCTCTTTGGGGTCTTCCATAATTTTTAAGTGTAGACAAGCCCTAAGCTCAAGAAGTTTGAGGACTTCAGCCCTAAAGAGAACAAGTCCTGCACATACGCATGTGCCCAGGGGGATATGTATCTGTGTGAGTGTGTCTAACACAGAAAGAAACCCTAAACCAAAAATTCGAAACTGGCAGCCAGCAGACATGTTTTGTGAGGGGCCTACACTGTCTTTAAATATTTATTAAATTCATTGTCAGCATTTTTAAAGAGCAAAAGGTTTCACACAGAGACAGTGTTCTGGTCTCTTCACCAAAAAAAAAAAAAAAAAAATAGGTTCTGCAAAGTAAAACAGAAGGAACAAAACAGCACGACACTCATGGACATTGACGGGCGACTAGTGGTTACCAAGGAGGAGGCGATGGGGCCAGTGTGGTGGTGACGCTGGGGGGTGGCGGGGTGCGATAGGGGGATAAAGGGGCCCAGTAATTTGCAGTCACGATGTTAGGTGGTCTCAGGGACTGCTGAATCACCGTAATGTAAGATTGTATATCAACGATACTTTAAAAAAATTAAGTTCTCGCAACACTGTCCTGGCATTTCTATGTGGCCATTTGCATTGACTGGCGTCGCTTAGGGCGCAGTCTGGTTGATCACACTCAGGGCCTCTAGGTATCTGAAGTTGCTAGCCTGGGCTAGAGAAGGAAAAGGCATTTTTGCAATAAACAATGAAACATAAGCCAGTCTAATAAATGTCTGCATTCCTCCAGAGAGGTCAACATGCACAACAATAAATAACCCCTTTCCTTATCTGATTTCCCAAACAGCAATTTTGTAATGATCTCACCACTGCTACAGAGACTGTTGGAGGGATCAGAAACACGTCTGAGAAAGAAAGGAATCCACCGAGGAAGGGCGGAAACTCACCGGAAGAGCAAGTGACGGATCCTCCAGGGAACAGGAGGGCCCAGGTCAGGACCCACAGGGACAGCAACGGTCAGACCACTGGGTATTGCCTCCTGGAACGCCGGGTGGTAAATTCAGGATTCGTCCAACTTCTTTTGTCCTGAAGAGCAGGTGCTGGAAAGGAAGGGGACAATTCAGAACTTGGGTCCCCAAGGAAGCAAGGACACTGGTGAGAAATTGGAGGAGATGGCAACTTTTAGAAGAAACGAAGCAATAGCAAAAGGGAGAGATCTAGGTGGGAAAAAGGGTTTTGTTGTTAAGAAAAAGGTTTTTCCTCCTTTCCTATCTCCCCTCTCTGGGGAGGGACCTGGGGGATTTTGCTGGGACAAGCCTAACTGGGGTAGAACTGGTGATCAAGAGAGATTTTTGTTGCAGAGTTGGGGAAGAGGGTTGGGAAAACAAATATCAGATGAGAGAGAAACTGGGAATGAATGGTTTGTTAATGAGTTGGAAAGATATACCAAAAAATCCTTGATGGAAAGGAAGGATTTTTGCTGGAAAGCGATCCTGGATAGAGGAAAAAAAAAAAATCTGTGAAGAAAGAAAGATATTTTTTGCTCTAAATTCCTAAAAGGAGGGGGAGGGGTGTAGTCAAGAAATAAAGAAGAGATTTTTGTTTTTGCTGGAAGATCCTAAAAACAAACAAACCTGGATCCCCAAGGTGAGGAGGACTCTTCAGGAGGAAAGAGAATGTTTAGCAGAACGAACCTGGAAGTGGGGGGCGGCGAATCCAAGGCCAAGATGCAGAAAGGGCGGAGGTCGGGGCAGGGCCCCAGGTACGAGCTGGAGAGCGGCGAGGGGGCAGTTGGGGCCTGGGGGACGGCGCAGGTAAGAAAAGGGGTGCAGTGGCCAGCGGCCGCGGAGTCTTCTCCAAGGGAGAAGGGGCTGCGGGGTGCAGCGAGGCCCAGAGCCGTTGGGAGGGCAGACACTGCGTGCGTGACGCGGGGTGAGGGGCGCCCACGGCGCCCCCTGCGCCCTTCGAAACGGAGATAGGCCCCCTCAAAAAGCAATGTATCAACAAATTAGAATAGGTTCTAAAGGGGTAAGAGGCTGAAAATGACGAAGGAGCAGGAATGGGGATAGGAAGAGAGGCGGCCGGGACGGCAGCAACCGGGTTTTAACCGCTTCCGGGGGTCGCGCGCCGGGCCTCGCGGCTCTCCCAGCGTCCCCCGGTCTCCACAGCGCTGCCCGCCGGCCGGCACGCTCGCGCAGCCGGGGCTGCCCCGGGGGCATCTTCTGAGCTCAGCCGCGACGCGGGCACGCATGCGCGGCAGCGGCGCCGCCTCGCCCGGCCCGGAACATCCTCGCGCGCACCCTGCGACGCCCGGGCTCCCCGCGCGTGCGGCTCGGCGGGGCGGCCTCGGCGGCTTTTCGTCCAACGCAGAGGGGCGGGGCCCGGGCGGGACCTCCGGCGGGGCGGGGCTCAGCGCGGTTAGGCGCCCGGCGGCAGAGCAGGCTTAGGAGCCGCCGCGGGACGCCCTGGAACGCGCTGATGCGGCGCTCGCGCCCGTGCGGGCCGCTGGGAGCTGCAGTCCCCGCGAGGAGGGCTTGGGGAGTAGGCGCCCCTCCCGCGGGGCTGTGGGGCTCAGCGAGGCAGCCCCACGTGCTCTTCAGGAGGCGGCAGCGGACCACGAGCCCCCAGGCCTGCCCTTCGGGGCCTTGGGAAGGCGCGGGGCTGCAGAACCCCTAAGGGGGCGGGGCGCGAGCTCACCCGCCTTCCCTCCAGCCATCCCTAAGCCACGTGTGGGTCTGGGCCTCTGCTGAGCAGCGTTGAGAGACAGACAGAAACCGGGAAGAGCAATGGCCCGGTCTGGTCAAGGACATAGGGATTCATTCCTTAGAAATCCAACACAGGAAATCTACGGAGACAACGTATAGTCGTTGCCTTGGGATGGGATGGGGATGGACTGTAAAGGAGCATGAGGGGATCCGATTGGGGTGATGCAAATATTCTAAAAGGGACGTTGACGGTTGGACAATCTGGTGAATTCACTAAAAATTGTTGGATTATACACTTACAATGGGTGACTTTTATGGAAATTATACCTCAAAGTTTTGTTATTTTCTAAAAATGGATCCCTGCGGTAGACAACAAAAAGAAGGACTGGCATTCTACTTTTGGGTTCCTTAATTCAGCAAATATTGCTTACTGGGTTTCTGTTCTCTGCTGAGGTACAGCAGTGTCTGTACCTCAGAAACAAACGTTCCTGCCTAGGCTTATATTCCAGAACATCACCGTCCAAAAGAAATACAAGCCCCGGGTGTCAGACACAATTTTACATTTCCTAGTAATCATTTTTTAAAACAAAGGTTACAGAAGAAGGTGAAATCAACTTTAATAAACAATTCAACCTGCAATGTTATTTCAACATTTAATCAATACAAAAATTGTAATGAGATAATTTACTTATTTTGAATTCTTTAAAACCTGGTGTATATATACATTCACAGGACGTCTCAATTCGGACTAGCCACATCATAGCCACATATAGCGAGTGGCTCTGGTACTCCACAGCATACCTCTAGTGGGGGACAGACCAATACCTTATGAACATAACATGGTTACACTTTAAAAAAAAAAAATAAGGAAAGAGGACAGACTGTCAGAGGATACTTTTTTTTTTTTGGTATCGTGAATGTACAATTACTTGAACAACATTATGTTACTAGATTCCCCCCATTATCAAGTCCCCGCCACATACCCCATTGCAGTCACTGTCCACCAGCGTAGTAAGATGCTAGAGTCACTACTACTTGGTTTCTCTGTGCTATACTGCCTTCCCCATGACCCCCCTTACATTATGTCTGCTAATCATAATGCCCCTTTTTCTCCTTTTTCCCCTTCCCACCCATCCTCCCCAGTCCCTTTCCCTTTGTTAACTGTTAGTCCACTCTTGGGTTCTGTGAGTCTGATGCTGTCCTGCTCCTTCAGTTTTTTTATTTGTTCTTATACTCCACAGATGTGTGAAATCATTTGATACTTGTCTTTCTCTACTTGGCTTATTTCACTGAGCATAATACCCTCTAGCTCCATCCATGTTGTTGCAAATAGACCTGCAACTTTTAACCTATGAAAGTTTTTCCTGATTTCCCCACTCCTAACATTGTTAAAAAACATAGGCCTGTCCACTCCTAGGAATTTGCCCTAAGAATGCAGGAGCTCAGTTTGATAAAGACATATGCACCCCTATGTTAATTGCAGCACTATTTACAATAGCCAAGAAATGGAAGCAACCTAAGTGTCCATCAGTAGATGAATGGATAAAGAAGATGTGGTACATATACACAATGGAATATTATTCAGCCATAAGAAGAAACCAAATCCTCCCATTTGCAACAACATGGATGGAGCTAGAGGGTATTATGCTCAGTGAAGTAAGCCAGGCGGAGAAAGACAAGTACCGAATGATTTCACTCATCTGTGGAGTGTAAGAACAAAGCAAAAACTGAAGGAACAAAACAGCAGCAGTATCACAGAACTCAAGAACGGACTAACAGTTTAACAAAGGGAAAGGGACTGGGGAGGATGGGTGGGAAGGGAGGGATAACGGGGCGAGGGGGAGGGAAGAAAGGGGGCCACTAAGATTAGCATGTATAATGTGGGGGAAGGGCTGTGCAAGACAGAGAAGACAAGTAGTGACTCTACAGCATCTTACTACGCTGATGGACAGTGACTGTAATGGGGTTTGTTGGGGGGCACTTGGTGAAGGGGGAGTCTCGTAAACATAATGTTCCTCATGCAATTGTAGATTATGATACCAAAAAAAAAAAAAGAATTAATAAATATTGTTAAAGTTTATGAGTTCAAACTTGTAACGCAGCAAATATCACCAGATATAGTTCACAGGCAGAACGCCTCTTTGGGGTCTTCCATAATTTTTAAGTGTAGACAAGCCCTAAGCTCAAGAAGTTTGAGGACTTCAGCCCTAAAGAGAACAAGTCCTGCACATACGCATGTGCCCAGGGGGATATGTATCTGTGTGAGTGTGTCTAACACAGAAAGAAACCCTAAACCAAAAATTCGAAACTGGCAGCCAGCAGACATGTTTTGTGAGGGGCCTACACTGTCTTTAAATATTTATTAAATTCATTGTCAGCATTTTTAAAGAGCAAAAGGTTTCACACAGAGACAGTGTTCTGGTCTCTTCACCAAAAAAAAAAAAATAGGTTCTGCAAAGTAAAACAGAAGGAACAAAACAGCACGACACTCATGGACATTGACGGGCGACTAGTGGTTACCAAGGAGGAGGCGATGGGGCCAGTGTGGTGGTGACGCTGGGGGGTGGCGGGGTGCGATAGGGGGATAAAGGGGCCCAGTAATTTGCAGTCACGATGTTAGGTGGTCTCAGGGACTGCTGAATCATCGTAATGTAAGATTGTATATCAACGATACTTTAAAAAAATTAAGTTCTCGCAACACTGTCCTGGCATTTCTATGTGGCCATTTGCATTGACTGGCGTCGCTTAGGGCGCAGTCTGGTTGATCACACTCAGGGCCTCTAGGTATCTGAAGTTGCTAGCCTGGGCTAGAGAAGGAAAAGGCATTTTTGCAATAAACAATGAAACATAAGCCAGTCTAATAAATGTCTGCATTCCTCCAGAGAGGTCAACATGCACAACAATAAATAACCCCTTTCCTTATCTGATTTCCCAAACAGCAATTTTGTAATGATCTCACCACTGCTACAGAGACTGTTGGAGGGATCAGAAACACGTCTGAGAAAGAAAGGAATCCACCGAGGAAGGGCGGAAACTCACCGGAAGAGCAAGTGACGGATCCTCCAGGGAACAGGAGGGCCCAGGTCAGGACCCACAGGGACAGCAACGGTCAGACCACTGGGTATTGCCTCCTGGAACGCCGGGTGGTAAATTCAGGATTCGTCCAACTTCTTTTGTCCTGAAGAGCAGGTGCTGGAAAGGAAGGGGACAATTCAGAACTTGGGTCCCCAAGGAAGCAAGGACACTGGTGAGAAATTGGAGGAGATGGCAACTTTTAGAAGAAACGAAGCAATAGCAAAAGGGAGAGATCTGGGTGGGAAAAAGGGTTTTGTTGTTAAGAAAAAGGTTTTTCCTCCTTTCCTATCTCCCCTCTCTGGGGAGGGACCTGGGGGATTTTGCTGGGACAAGCCTAACTGGGGTAGAACTGGTGATCAAGAGAGATTTTTGTTGCAGAGTTGGGGAAGAGGGTTGGGAAAACAAATATCAGATGAGAGAGAAACTGGGAATGAATGGTTTGTTAATGAGTTGGAAAGATATACCAAAAAATCCTTGATGGAAAGGAAGGATTTTTGCTGGAAAGCGATCCTGGATAGAGGAAAAAAAAAAAATCTGTGAAGAAAGAAAGATATTTTTTGCTCTAAATTCCTAAAAGGAGGGGGAAGGGTGTAGTCAAGAAATAAAGAAGAGATTTTTGTTTTTGCTGGAAGATCCTAAAAACAAACAAACCTGGATCCCCAAGGTGAGGAGGACTCTTCAGGAGGAAAGAGAATGTTTAGCAGAACGAACCTGGAAGTGGGGGGCGGCGAATCCAAGGCCAAGATGCAGAAAGGGCGGAGGTCGGGGCAGGGCCCCAGGTACGAGCTGGAGAGCGGCGAGGGGGCAGTTGGGGCCTGGGGGACGGCGCAGGTAAGAAAAGGGGTGCAGTGGCCAGCGGCCGCGGAGTCTTCTCCAAGGGAGAAGGGGCTGCGGGGTGCAGCGAGGCCCAGAGCCGTTGGGAGGGCAGACACTGCGTGCGTGACGCGGGGTGAGGGGCGCCCACGGCGCCCCCTGCGCCCTTCGAAACGGAGATAGGCCCCCTCAAAAAGCAATGTATCAACAAATTAGAATAGGTTCTAAAGGGGTAAGAGGCTGAAAATGACGAAGGAGCAGGAATGGGGATAGGAAGAGAGGCGGCCGGGACGGCAGCAACCGGGTTTTAACCGCTTCCGGGGGTCGCGCGCCGGGCCTCGCGGCTCTCCCAGCGTCCCCCGGTCTCCACAGCGCTGCCCGCCGGCCGGGCACGCTCGCGCAGCCGGGCCTGCCCCGGGGGCATCTTCTGAGCTCAGCCGCGACGCGGGCACGCATGCGCGGCAGCGGCCGCGGCCGCGGCCGCCTCGCCCGGCCCAGAGCATCCTCGCGCGCACCCTGCGACGCCCGGGCTCCCCGCGCGTGCGGCTCGGCGGGGCGGCCTCGGCGGCTTTTCGTCCAACGCAGAGGGGCGGGGCCCGGGCGGGACCTCCGGCGGGGCGGGGCTCAGCGCGGTTAGGCGCCCGGCGGCAGAGCAGGCTTAGGAGCCGCCGCGGGACGCCCTGGAACGCGCTGATGCGGCGCTCGCGCCCGTGCGGGCCGCTGGGACCTGCAGTCCCCGCGAGGAGGGCTTGGGGAGTAGGCGCCCCTCCCGCGGGGCTGTGGGGCTCAGCGAGGCAGCCCCACGTGCTCTTCAGGAGGCGGCAGCGGACCACGAGCCCCCAGGCCTGCCCTTCGGGGCCTTGGGAAGGCGCGGGGCTGCAGAACCCCTAAGGGGGCGGGGCGCGAGCTCACCCGCCTTCCCTCCAGCCATCCCTGAGCCACGTGTGGGTCTGGGCCTCTGCTGAGCAGCGTTGAGAGACAGACAGAAACCGGGAAGAGCAATGGCCCGGTCTGGTCAAGGACATAGGGATTCATTCCTTAGAAATCCAACACAGGAAATCTACGGAGACAACGTATAGTCGTTGCCTTGGGATGGGATGGGGATGGACTGTAAAGGAGCATGAGGGGATCCGATTGGGGTGATGCAAATATTCTAAAAGGGACGTTGACGGTTGGACAATCTGGTGAATTCACTAAAAATTGTTGGATTATACACTTACAATGGGTGACTTTTATGGAAATTATACCTCAAAGTTTTGTTATTTTCTAAAAATGGATCCCTGCGGTAGACAACAAAAAGAAGGACTGGCATTCTACTTTTGGGTTCCTTAATTCAGCAAATATTGCTTACTGGGTTTCTGTTCTCTGCTGAGGTACAGCAGTGTCTGTACCTCAGAAACAAACGTTCCTGCCTAGGCTTATATTCCAGAACATCACCGTCCAAAAGAAATACAAGCCCCGGGTGTCAGACACAATTTTACATTTCCTAGTAATCATTTTTTAAAACAAAGGTTACAGAAGAAGGTGAAATCAACTTTAATAAACAATTCAACCTGCAATGTTATTTCAACATTTAATCAATACAAAAATTGTAATGAGATAATTTACTTATTTTGAATTCTTTAAAACCTGGTGTATATATACATTCACAGGACGTCTCAATTCGGACTAGCCACATCATAGCCACATATAGCGAGTGGCTCTGGTACTCCACAGCATACCTCTAGTGGGGGACAGACCAATACCTTATGAACATAACATGGTTACACTTTAAAAAAAAAAAATAAGGAAAGAGGACAGACTGTCAGAGGATACTTTTTTTTTTTTGGTATCGTGAATGTACAATTACTTGAACAACATTATGTTACTAGATTCCCCCCATTATCAAGTCCCCGCCACATACCCCATTGCAGTCACTGTCCACCAGCGTAG